>NC_042982.1:8047980-8692147 GCF_901001165.1 Salmo trutta | reverse complement strand
TTACCCTTTTCCCTATTCCCCATTGTGGAGGAAGATGGTAATACGCTAGCCTGGTGCCCTTTCGATCTGTGCATCCTGCAAGGCACTAACCTTCCCCTTATAGCCATTATTTATAGCTGTTGCCCTGTTTCCAATGAAAGTCTCTGTATCATATGTGCCTTCAGGGCAACTGCTCTGACATTACAACAAAGTGGGCTGGTATGAGGCAGAAACTTGTTTGTTTTGGAATGATGAAGCACCACTACTTAGTGGATAACTCTGCATTGTAATTACTCAATGTCAACCACTGCAGTGATGTGCAATCAAACTCCTGGAGGACTTGGGCTATTTGCCTTAGTATTTTAAGATTAATTCAGGAAATGATTTGCAATGGAGAATGATCCAATATTGCTGTACTGGTGTTAAATTGCCACGGTGTGAAAGGTCATTTTAAAGGTTGACCTGCTATGTTGATCGAATGTAATCCGAAGAACTTTCATTAATTTACTGCCCAGTCTGGATATTTACCCGTGTCTTTCATTGACATGAGAAGAGAGAGAAAGCTATTAAAAAGGGACATAACCAAATCAACCTTCCTTACCAAGGCAATGCAAATGACAAAGTGTCTGTGTCAGCCCATCACTGCAAATGAAGTGTGCAGTGCAATATCTCATAGCATCTGTTTTGATATCAAGGCAGACACAGACTGCATGGCACACATGCTTCTTCAATCAGGCTAACTGCAACAATAAAAATACACTGTCAGTTACACCATCTCTATAAAGCTAATACACTATAATCAGTTCAGTTCACATGCCTGTCCATGCAGTTCTCCTTGGGTCTAATTTTCCAGTCTCTCCGTCCCCGGTGGACTTGACTGAAGTGCTGATTGAATTCAAGGCAGCACTGTAAGTCAAAAACTCTGTGATGGTCTCCAAGAAAACGAATGGACCTTGGCCTGAAATAGGAGCATTTAATTGTGAATTTGTCTGTCACCATTCAAATCAGGGAGTCCATTTTGTCTTGTTCATAGGATTTGCAGGCATCTCGTCAAAAAAATGCAGCAGTGGGACCTGTGGACCGTATATCAGAGTAACGGCAGGGCATCCAATTATTCTCCCTGATGAGTTTCCATGCCAGGGGAATTAATCTCAGAGGCTAGCTCATAAAGAGATGAGGAGAATGACACTACCGGGCACACAACTTTCTCTGGGGTTAAAATAAGTGAGGAGAGAATCAATGAAACAGTGCTTTGTGTGTACTGTATGTGCTTTGTGTGTACTGTATGTGCATGTCTTCACCCATTGGAATTTAGTCTTTCAATGTCAACGACTTCAATGCTCAAATGAATGGCAATTCTTCTTATACGCGGTAATCACATGAACTCACAGCGCAGTATTCAAGGTTTTTATGGAGAATGGGAAAGGAATGTCCCATTTATCACCACCTTGAGTGAAATAAAATCATATACTGCTGCATTTTAGAGTTGACTCTGTGAAAAGAACATGACTTTTGGGGAGGGTTGAGAGAGCAAAGAGAAACACATGGCCCTTAGGGAAATGATACTGCTACTGCCCCACTCATGGAGCACTCAAGTGTGAAACGATCATCCGAAAGGTCAAGGATTAACAGTCCTGGAGAGTTCCCATTGCCTGTGTTTTGAGAGGATTGTCACAGTATGTGCTCCCACCAGGTAACTTGAACCAACCATAGTCTGGCTGCACAGTGCAGCTCAACCCCACTATGGTGATGTGATTCACTGGGTCAGAACTGTTGCTTATTTGGCCATGTTGTGCCTTGAGAAGATTGGAGTGGAGTGACTCAGTCCCCTCTGATGACAGATTGTTCATTGTCTACTTACGGAGGGCTTGACCCTCATTCGCATGATGTAACACATTAGCCTTGCATCGACACTGACGCTTCAGCAACTAGACAGCATGGAGGTCACCCCATGGCGAGGAGATAAAGGAAGCAGAACCAGACGTGGACAGTAGTGGAGCCTCCTATTCATCCAGGGAACTTACCTTGACAAGCCCCCATAGCCGCAAAGTGCCATCATGGAGCATCACTGATGAATGGATGGGTGTCGTAGCATCCTATTCCAAAGATCTGTCTGAATAAAGGGCGTTCTGCAGCTTTAAGGAGTAATGATGCATGCATTAGCAAATGGCTGGACTTGTGTAATTAAAGTTTGGAAAACACACTTGCTCACACCCCCTTGCTGATTAATTATGGTCTAATTTATGCTTGTTTTCCTCCCTTGAATGTCATAGCTCCCCGTTCTTTTAATGGATCCTCCTGCCACTCCTCAAATGCAGCCAATTCCTTACCTGCCTGATGTGACTCTTCTCCTCAATGAGAACCCCTGTTAGGTTCTGAAGCAATGGGCATCTCCTTGCCTGGGGCTAACTGTACCCCCTGCATACTTTTGTTCACGTTCTCTACTTGAGAGGAACAAGTTAAATTGTTAACTTTTCTTTTCATCAAGCCATTTGATTTCGTGTCAGGTTTCTCGTTGTATTCATTTTTCTACAACAGGCTGATCTCAGTTGAATACTGAACTTATGGGAATTGACATTTTCTACTTTTGAAAATGTTGCGGATTAAATCAGTAATGCTGAATTATAGCAACGTGATTGGCTGTGACACAACTTGGGCCAGAGGGAGAGTGAGAGAGACAGACACTAAATTTGAACTGAAGATAAAGTATAAGGGAAAGTGTGGTGGATCAAATAATACAGCCTGGACAAGACGTAGCACAGTAAACGTAAATCCGAGACACTGAAATGAGTATAATATGTTTGGTACGGTTACATAAGACAGAAGGTTACCTAAGGAAAAAACAAAAGGAGGGTGGTTGGTCAGGGTGGACGAGTAGGCGTATAACGCAAATGTCTAAAACCCCAAAGGTTGCGTGTTCGAACCTCATCGTGGACAACTACTTGGCATGTTAGCTAACCCTTCCGCTAACCTTAACTCCTAATCCTAACCTTAGCTAACGTTAGCCACAAAAAAATTGGAGTTCATAACGTATCATACGAAACGGATGACGGACATCCACAAATGAATACATACCATGCAAAACATAACATATCCTACTAAATGGAGTGTTTAGGATTTAAGTACAGAATAATATGAAATGCTCTGAGACCACGCTGAAAAATAAAGAAACAATTTCTCAGGTTGCCCGGCACACAGCACTATTTCCTCGAGTTAAACTAGACTCTGAGTAAGTCTGTGTCCAATTATGTGTCATTTACTTAGGGCTGATTGTTACACTATCTGGTTCCTCATAAGGTCCAGTTCCCAATCTTTAATGATGCTCTCCAAAACATCTCTGTTACAGTAAATCCAATTAACTGACCAGTTATTTTAGGTTGATTCAACACAAAATGTCTCTTTATCTGCACGTTTTTAGTGTTAACTTTGAAGTATAACAGGTGCTCGCCAATTAAAGTGCTTGGCATTGTCACTGCGAATACGAGCTTGGGCTGCCACTCCCCTTGTTAGCACCTTGTGGGGCAAACATGTCGGTAAGAAGCACCCCTCCAAATGTAACCCATGCAGATCAGCAAAAGCCATGCCAAATGGTCTTGACTGTCTCTTCTTTTGCGTGCTTTATTTTCCCATGCTTAAAAAATGTGTAAAAACCCTAAACACTTCAGGATGGTAAATTAGACAACTTGACAGTAAAGGAAGTTTGAAATGCACTTAGGATAAAGTCCTCATGTGGTTGCTAATATAATGTACGTGTGCCATTCAGAGGGTGAATGGGCAACACCAAATATTAAAGTGTCTTTGATCAGGATATGGTATCAGGTGCCAGGCACACCAGTTTGAGTGTGTCAAGAATTGCAACGCTGCTGGGTTTTTCAAGCTCAACAATTTTGACGTGTGTATCAAGAATGGTCCACCACCCAAAGGACATCCAGACAACTTGACACAACTGCGGGAAGCATTGGAGTCAACATGGGCAAGCATCCCTGTGGAACACTTTCAACACCTTGTAGAGTCCATGCCCTGGTGAATTGAGGCTGTTCTGAGGGCAAAAAGGGTGCAACTCAATATTAGGAAGATGTCCCTAATGTTTTGTACACTCAGTGTACACAATCCATGTGTCAATTGTCTCAAGGCTTAAACATCCTTATTTAACCTGTCTCCTCCCCTTCATCTACACTGATTGAAATGGATTTAACAGGTGACATCAATAAAGGATGATAGCTTTCACCTGGTCAGTCTATATCGTGGAAAGGTGCAGGTGTTCCTAAGGTTTTGTACACTCAGTGTAGATGTCACTGGGTTGGTGTAGCACAAACAAAGGATTACAATGGCTTATCTAACCCACATAAGACACAATAACTCTTCCCATAACAAAACCCTATCTATTATCATATTGACTGTGATTCTGACTATAGTTTGTCACCAACCTACATATTGGCACTTGGTAAGCCGAGAGCTGAAAGTATGAAATGAAACAGGCGGGAGTTGTGATCTTTGCACCAGTTATTTTTCAAAGGCACGTTGAAGGCAGCACTCAAGGTCATGCAGCTCATAATGTGCACCCTTTGAAGTTGAATGAATATGATAAAAGGAGTTCTTATTATTTGCATTATTCAAATTCTCCATGGGACTATATTAAGTAGTATAGTAGTCAAAATCAAGTGCTGCAATACATTCTCTGTAATTTCCAGCCTCTTTGCACGTTAGCATAGATCCCTTTTCTCCCTCAGTGATTTAAGGTAAATGATGGTTGAGAGAGCAGGGGATGAGGAGTGGGAGGTGTCAGTGCTTTAGCCCTTAGGGTTACCTCTAACATGGTTGCTAAGGGGGCATTTCCCCTTTGTTGCTACTCCACTGTCTCCAGGTTTAGCCAACTTCATTGAATCTGATCTCCAGTCTCATCAAGTCCTATTAGAATGCCTCTGGCGACGCCTCTGGTGACGCCACCAATCACTCCGTGCATGAGGGCCTCTCCTGACGATTGTTGGACTCTCGTTACTCTAGAGTGTATGAAAACTCGTGAGAGCTCCGAGATTGCTGTGTTGATTGCTGATGTGGTGTTTGGATAAATTGTAATTGAGATAGTGAGTGAAAGTGTGTGCGATTGTGTGTGTGTAGGATTTTTGGGGGGATACTGTGATTGAAGCAAGATCCTAAAAAACAACACATGGACAGGTGAACAGAAGCGTAGCTTGAAACTTGAGCTCTGATCAAATATAATGAAGAAAATAACATTGATGAAAGGTTTAAGAAATTAAACAAAGGT
The DNA here is from genome assembly GCF_901001165.1 of Salmo trutta. Taxonomy (NCBI): domain Eukaryota; kingdom Metazoa; phylum Chordata; class Actinopteri; order Salmoniformes; family Salmonidae; genus Salmo; species Salmo trutta. Next base: position 8,686,902 of record NC_042982.1, on the reverse strand, counting down.
GCTTTTTTGCCCCTTTGCTCTGAGACCAACTGAAACAAGACACTTTACTACCTCACATAGCATTTTGTCAAAGGTTTTGTTTCAGCTATTCTCTGGTGTTCTCTATCACCCTTAACACAAGATTGAAATGGAAATGGACTAAACATGGACATATACTGTAAGATGTGTCGTAGAAATTCTAACCAGAAAGGAAGAGACTGTTGATTCTTCAAACAACAACTTTTTATTATAAGATGTACAAATCTGGAGCTGGTTAACAATCACTCAAAAGGTGCAAAGTTAAGAGCTCAACGAACAAGAGTTGGGTCTCAGCTTTTATTGCCTTTGTCTACATGGCAGTGTAGCAGGTGGCTAAGATCATAATGGGAACATAGCGTACTCCTTTCTGCTGATAGGCTGCCTAAGCTAGCCTCTGTTCTCTTAATATCTCCACACAGCAGTGCCCTTGAAAGCTACGAAAAGAACAGGATGGACCAAAAACTCGTCACTCTCAGATGGCCCTTTGTGCGAAACAAGAGAGGAAAAACTCTGGCTTCTTCTTACATGAGAGAAACAGACCGTGGAAATGTACAGGTTTAAGGCTCATACAGCGCATGTGCATAACAAAGTTTGTAATTTTCCCCCATAGATGGCACCACTTTGATAGAGGCTTCAGTTTGTATTTGTGGAGCAGATGTGATCAGAGAGGCTGTAATCAATTAGCGAGAAGGGTGCAAAGTGGCTAGACATGGCTGGGATGGGTCGGCTGATGGACACGCACTAATGAGCAGACATGGCTGGGATGGGTCGGCTGATGGGCACGCACTAATGAGCAGATTAAGAAGGAAATACTCTAAATAGCTACCCGGAGATGTAAAAGGTTAAACCATCCAAGTAAGCAAGTGAAGCATATTGATACATAGAACTTTCTTTTGCAGTAGTTGTTTATTTACAACATGGTCATGAGAAAACTATAGTAAAAGAGGTGTGCAGCGTAATTGGGGAGCCAAGACTCAAATGTAAGCAAGTTTAAGCATTTGTGTGGAGGATAAATTGTGTCAAATACACACATTGCAATTATTCTACATTTTAATGAGTTACATGTGTTAACAGTTCTTAATTATGAGTGGACCAACAGAAAAGCAGAACAATACTCTAAGGATAGAGGAGGAGCCACCGCTCACCTGTTTTTACTAGTAAAATGCATATTAAAGCATATATCGGAGTTCTTACATGAGAATTTATCATCTCACCTGGTTTAGGTATTATCCTCCAAATATTGTTCAGCAGTTTTATGCGCAGTACGATGACAATGAAGCACGAGAAAAGTTCAGTCCCTTCAGTCTTTCCCTTCAGTTCCACACTTCAAAAGATCTGAGCTAAATGTGAACAGACTGAAACGTGTAAGAGGAGGAGAGTACCCGGGCATTTGTGACATGGGGGGGAGAGATCAGTGTACGCCCCTTAAAGCCTGTTCCTTTGATCTCTCCACCCCCTGCTGTCTTCACTGGGACTATGGGAGAAACCTAGGGCTGACCACTACAAGAGCATCCAGGTTGAAGGAGCAACAAAGGAAGATAGGTGAAGCAGGTTTGCCAGTGAGCCAAGCCACACACACACGCATGCACACATTTTAGAATTGATTACCAATTGATTTCACATACAGTGGAAAGACTGAACAATGCATTTCTGTTGGCAATCAGTTTAACAATTATACAGCATTCATATGTCACTTTTGATCCATTTTCAAAACAAATCACCACAACCCATTTGGCCATAGTCTTATCATTGGTTTATAGCCATGGATTTACACACAAAAATCAGACATTTTATGGAACTGTATCTTTCAAATTCAATTGAAATGGAAAAATTGTCCTGGTTTTGATGGCGTGTGTAGACTGCTGGGCTTTCTCGGGGCAATTGGTGGTATCAGGATTATTCATACCCTTGATTCAGCCTGATGGCTTGAATGTTTCGGCACAGGATTTAACATCTCATGTAACTGAGGCCAGATAATGAACAACGGTGACTGCCAGGGCCCTGGAGGATCATGGTACTGCGTGGGGATTAGGACCCAGCTTGATGTATAAACACAATCGGTCATAGGCATGACTATGTTGGACTGTAGGACCTCGGTGGAGTAGGAGAGCGTGAGAGAAACCTTACTCATACATTAGCTTAATATTTCCAATATGTTGATGTGGCTTGGGCAGAGACTCCTGTGGTATGCTGGAGCCACATCCACCAACCCTATTTATCATGAAGCCATGCTGAATCAATACAGCACTAAGCTCCATCCATGCTTCATGCTCTGGATGAATAGAAATTGAATCCACTCCATATGCCCCACAGAGTAAGCACGGCAAGCGGCCATGATATTGCATGTCATTAGCTAAATACTGCTATGATTTAGTCCTGTGTTTGTGTGTGTGTGCGTGTCGTCTGTGTGCGCATGTGTGCACATCAAACTTTTAGGATTTCTGCTTTACATATGTTTGAGATGTTTTCGCCATGTCAATAATATAAAATGCCTACAACTTTTTTCAAGAAAGCTTTTAAAACATTTTATTTCACCTGAAAGGGCTTTTGTTGATACCTGAGTTTACAATGAATTCCTCGCAAACTCAAGCAGCCTCTGGCGGTTTCTGTCTTGCAGATTTGTCCAGAGAACATGGTTTTCTATTCAGTGGGGTTATGTTAAAACTGGGTCTTCAATACCGAAGTGGTTGGTCAAATACAGGGTCAGTTTATCAGCATACGAGCAACCAAATACTGAACGGAATTTAAATGAAAGTGAGCACCTAAGGCAAAACAAAAGTATCACAGTTCAACTTCAGTCTAAGAAAATCACACATGGAATTGTCTAACATCCCCCAAACACTCACTTTCTCTGATTTCCAACTGAGCTGAATGTCCACAAGTCTCATGTCATGTTGCCAAATGTCAATCACACACACACACACCAGAACTCAATATTCGCTCCTACCATCACTGTGAGTTCACGGTCACCTTCACTTTCAGGAAGGGAAAAAAAAGTGTCCTCCCCAAACCGTAACACTGTTATTAGCAAAGTGACAGCTATGGGTTTCCTGCTATCTAGCAGGGGCTGCAAAGCAAACTGACTTGGGAGAACAATCCATTGTTGTCTTCCCTTATCTCGTCAATCTTGTCTATCACTTTCATCTTCATCTGACTTTCATCTGGTGGAGGGTAAATTGAATAAAGCAGTGGAGAGGAACATGAGGTACTGTACTGGTCAGTGGAGTGGTAGGCTAGATTCATAGGCTTTTCCCTTGCAAAGCCGGTGGGATTCAGATGCATTTTTGGGCTAAAACTGTGAGAATACTATGTGGGATGATACTAGCCTTTTTAATAAGGAAGTTGTCAAACTAAATGGTGTTAATTATTTTTTCCCCCTGGAAGACTGTTTTTGACAATAACAAATTGGTATCTGTGTGAGTAATAAAATAAAAAATGCTACATTATCCAACTTTAACAGTGATAAACAATGAGAATGTTAACTATGTCACCCAGCTAATAGTTCTTGATAGCAGAGCTAACATGATATACCTTTTGGATACACAAGACTATAGTGTCTGCATCTGAGTCATGTTGAGAATTCTGGAAACTTGAAGGTCACGTATGTGCAGTCAACCTTAAACTGATACGTGTTTCAATCCCAGTGTTCACTCTCACTGACGAGACACCATATCTGTATTCTTTTATGTTTTCGTAAATAAATTTAATTTACAGAAAATTCCCTTGGCAGGTCGATAAGAGTGGGGGGAGGCAGGAACAGAACAGACGCATTGTCTGAGTTGATGTGATTTTTCTTCTGTTATCTTGTTCCTCTCCTCTGTGTCAGCAAGCTGTCTGGCCTATCACAGGATCGGGCACACATACATCGCAGCTTCGGCCATCCAACACATTTCTCCATTATTTCTGTCACAGGAGATTGCGAGGGCTTTCCTTTTGTGTTTTCGGCACAGCTCTCCTGCTCAGCTGTTTCCCCCTGCATGGCACTACACTCCAGATGAAATTCTGGCTGTGTGATCTGTCACTACTGTCATAGTGGTAGGATGTTTACTTTGGCCAGCTCTGCCACACAAGGAGATATAAACATAATTGCATTTCTCTGAATGTCGAAGACGCCATATTTAAAAGTTAGTCACTCATGGACACAAACGTGCCATAAAAATATGATAGTTATGGCATATTATATGACAACGAATCTTGATTAAATGTTTTCCAATGTTTTTTCTCACCCATACTCAGTCACTTTGATTGTGTTGTCAGTGGAGAAAATTTGTTCAATAAAAGTCAACAGAAAGATGATAGAAATGAATGCTGCTGTTTTTACTACCGCCGGTTCCAGATTCAACTTTGAACTGACAAGATGGAGCCTGCAAGCCTCTATTAAACTATCAATAACATGGGAGCTCAGTCAGACAATCAAATGTGCTCTCCTAGGTTAATACTGGCCACACATTTCAATATGTCATTCAAAGTCCAGCATCCATCAAGACAGGTTTCTGATAGTTCTAAGAACACGTCACTACAGACAGCTTGTCAGAGAAGAAAAAATGTAATTGATATCTTGCTTCCTGTTAGAAAGTCCTCTATACAAGTGAACTATGGCACCTTGTATTGATTTTATTTTAAGGTCTCTGTTGTTTACCATCACTGCTGTTCAGCAATGGGCAATATGGTGTGTGTGTGTGTGTGAATATTTGTGTACTTGGGTGCATGTGCATTCACATGCAGACATGTGTTTGTGCATGCTTGTTTGTTTTAAGATCAGCAGTAATGCCAAATAATGGGAGTCTCTCAGTTCAGGATGACAGACCACCTTGCCTGTTCTTTTTGCTAAAATCATTACCTCCATCACCCATGCTGCACAAATGTGTGAGTTTATGAGATGTTAACCTAGAACTGTAGAATAAACATCAGGTTCATTGATTCCCATCATGGACAAATTTCTCCTTTCCCAGGTTAGTATAAAATACAATATTTATTCATGGCTAGCAGTCAGATGGACATGCTTCATGAACCGTCCTAGTCGCCACGGTAACAGCTCGGCAAAGCCAAGGTAAACCTGCTGTGCTTTTATTGGTTGGAGGACAGGGAAGATGCTAAAGACTATGGCACAGGACCCCAGGTGTTCTTTGAGACAGATTCATGTAATCTACAAGGTAATCAGCCTTTTTCAGACAATCAGATGGTTGGACACACTCTGTTGATTCTATATGTGTGTAGAATAGCTACAGGGCACTGTAGGAACACTTCCATAAAATAACACAGGCCAGCCTAGCATACAAGGTGGATATGAGACCACGTTTATCTACCAAATGGATAATACCAGCGTTTAGACAGACAAGCCCAATTCTGATATTTTTTCCACTAATTGGTCTTTTGACTAATCACATCGGATCTTTTCACATCATAGCTTACTGACTGGTCAAAAAAACTATTAATGAAACAAATGTAAGAATTGGGCTGCCTGTCTAAACACAGCATTATAGCTGACAGGGACACAGAGGGGATACTCTCTCACGTAAACCATTTAAATGCAAAGTATTGAGACACAGAAGGGAACTATCATGATGAGACGTGTGACTAGCTTGATGAGAACACAAGCTTGATGAGAACACACTGACTCTTTGCGTATGAGATGAAATCATTGAAAGCAGTGGTTTACACTTTATAAACCAATGTTTCCACAGTGCACTGGACAACTGGCACAGGGTTTGCATTAGATGCAGTGATATAACACTACTTTGACACATTGCATCTCAATGAAGATGGCATACAGAGTCATGGCTGGCTAACCTACCATTACATGGGAGGGAAAATGGACTCAGGCAGTATCCCACAAATTCAGTCACACAAAACCTTGTAAGAAGCATATTCATGGCTCTAATATCAACCAAAACCAATATGTGATCACCTTGAGCTACCATATGATGTAGGGGCAGACTGCCTCAACATTAATGACACTCATACATTTGCACAATAATGGTTAAACAAATATTAACTTTGTATTTATTCCTCGTGTCAATATTTCTACCTGACTCTGAATTGTTGGAAAAGGACCCGTAAGTAAGCATTTCACTGTAGGTCTACACCTGTTATCTACGAAGCATGTAACAAATACAATTTGATTTGATATTGTCAGCAAATACATGACAGTAAAAATAAATAAAAAATCTCCTGGTACCTACTGTAAGTCATTCTGGATAAGAGTGTCTGCTAAATTACTCAAATGTAAATGTACAATTTATTTAGGACATATGAGAATATATTGCCTTTAATTAAAACACATGGTATGAATGTTAATTTAAAATTCATCCAACTCTAGAATTTGACAACTTTTGTAAGGTGTGCTGTTTCCGTTGGGTCTCATAGCAACTGTGTTACCATCTGCCCTCCTGAATTTCAAGCAGTCCTGTTTGTTCTTAAGTGAGCAAGAAAAAGATATGTGGGGAAAAAAAGGAGGTGTATCTAATCTCCAAAGAAACCAAATTGCACGAAGGGCTCTGTTACCTCAGAGTCAAGCTTTACAGGAGGGTCACTATGAGCATATCTCTAATGAGATTTAGCTCACTACAAAGCTCTGATTCTTCTTTTCAATTAGCACTCAATCCCCAGATCAGCAGCTTTGTTACAGAAGTCATTATCACCAGGAACTCCACCGGGAGGAACATCCATGGCAACAGGTCTGTAAATTCACAAAGGGTAGCCATTTGGCAATCAGAATGTGGTCTTTGGCTTCCGACATCTCCATCACGTCTCTGCTTCCCCTCACACTGTGTCAAATCTCAACTGACCCATGTCACAGTGACTGGAGTGCAGTGGCGGTCAATGCCATTTAAGATGAGGATCTTTTTTTTATGATCATGGCCTTATTTCTATTACAGCATATTGGGTGACTGTCATTCATACGCTATTCACCCCGCTCAATGTAACATCGATAGGTTTAGGCTACTACATGATACTCGAATTACCCATCATGAGGTTGCTACTGTCACGACTTCCGCCGAAGTCGGCTCCTCTCCTTGTTCGGACGGCGTTCGGCGGTCGAGGTCACCGGCTTTCTAGCCATCGCCGCTCCATTTTTCATTTATCCATTGGTTTTGTCTTGTTCCCTGCACACCTGGTTTGCATTCCCCAATCATACTAGATGTATTTATTCCTCTGTTCCCCCTCATGTCTTTGTGTGAAATTGTTTTGTGTTAAGTGTCAAATTTTGATGCGCTAGACTGGTGTTCCTGGATGTGCTCCTCGACTCCTCTGACCGGGATACCGGCTCCTGCTGACTCCATGGTGGGTGTGTGAATTCTGTCAATGGTGTGCGTACTGGGAGCGGAGTCAGGTGCAGGAGAGCAGAGAGTTGTGAACAGGCGCACACTTTATTGAGGCAGGAGAAACCAACAGACGGAAACCACTGCGTCAACCTCCAGTCAATTGGCAAAAGTGCAAAACGCGCAAACAGTCACAATAATTATGTTCAAACAAATAAACATACCTCGTGACAAAACACGGAATAAACGAAGCCCATTGTCATGCCATTCATCCGCCCCATCACCTCATGTTTCAGCATGATAATGCATGACATCGCAAGGATCTGTACCCAATTCCTGGAAGCTGAAAATGTACATCCATGGCCTACATACTCTCCAGACATGTTTGGAATGCTCTGGATCGACGTGTATGACAGCGTGTTCCAGTTGCCGCCAATATCCAGCAACTTCGCACAGCCATTGAAGAGTGACAACATTCCACAGGCCACAATCAACAGCCTGATCAACCCTACACAAAGGAAATGAGGCAAATGGTGGTCACACCAGATACTAACTGGTTTTCTGATCCACACCCCTACCTTTTATTAAAGGTATCTGTGACCAACAGATGCATATCTGTATTCCCAGTCATGTGAAATCCATAGATTAGGGCCTAATGAAAGTATTTCAATTTACTGATTTTCATATATGAACTATAACTCAGTAAAATATTTGAAAGGGTTGCATGTTGCATATATATTTTTGTTCAGTATATGAACAGCAAGGGTTACATAACTGAATATTTTTTACTGATGCATTTGGCAATATTCAATGAATATGCACAAAACATATAAATAAATTCATTCACTGTGAAAGTCCATACATGTAGGCCCTCCATATATAGGCTATACACAGCATTTTATTCAATTTATCAAATCAGTTATTTTCTTGCTCAAACCGCGAGCAACACCTCTCAAAACACAGTGATGACGATTCACACGGGACTAGTATTATCAAAGGACCTTGGAGTCTGACAAAAAAAATACTGACACGGCAGATTCGGACAGGACTAAAATGACAGACGTGGTGTTTTGTGATCATGCACATAATTATATTACCTGACCTCCCCCAGTAAAACTAATCCCGCCTGAATAGGACTATAGTCATCATAGCTACTAGAATTAATGCATAAGTAAATCCGCTACAATCATGCAGTACAGTATACTGTCAGAAAGCTGTTTAGCAGTTACACCGGCTGGCCCCGGTGGCAATATAATAATAAAACCAAAAGCTTACTTGGAAGACGTCCAGTGTTCGCCATAACCAGCTAGCTAATATAGCATCCCTCTCTGTTTGAGCAAGGTGTTTGAGTGGGCTAAACTAGCTAGCTGCATTCACTAGCTAAGTGAAATTGAAAGTAAAACAAAAATAAAACCAAATCTCTCTCTCTCTCTAGATTCTCCTTAACTGTGGAAGAAATTAATGTTCAAAACTGCTCCTGTTGTCTTTCTCTCTCTTTGAATCAACTACTCTCCACAATGTATGCACTGCAGTGCTAGCTAGCTGTAGCTTATGCTTTCAGTACTAGATCAATTTTCTGATCCTTTCATTGGGTGTACAACATGTCAGTTCATGCTGCAAGAGCTATGATAGGTTAGAGGACGTCCTTTGGAAGTGGTCATAATTACTGTGTAAGTTTGAGGAACGGGGTGAGAACTATGAGCCTCCTAGTTTTTGTATTGAAGTCAATGTACCCAGAGCAGTGCAGAAGCTAGCTGTCCTCCGGCTATACCATGATGTTACCCTACAGAGTGCTGCTGAGGCTACTGTAGACCTTCATTGCCAAACAGTGTGTTTTAATCAATGATTTGGTGACGTGAATATATTTAGTATAGTTTTATCTAAAAAGCATAACTTTTTTAATGTGTCACTATTTTAATTTTTATTAAATTCACTGAGGAGGATTGTCCTCCCCTTCCTCCACTGCTGGAGTGGCTGTTGACCGGTGAAATGAATAACACTAGTTTACTGAACCCTGATGCCCCATTACTGTAAGGTGTATCATATGCAATGGATGGCAAACAACGGGTTGCCAAATGAACAGATTCAATTTGTCCATTTTTCAGCAGTTGCAAGCCTAAAGGATATGGATGGTTGCAGTCTTGGAGAAGTCCTGTGTAAAAATGAGTGCATTGTTCACTGTATAAGTAATTCAACTCAGAATAAATGCTTTCTCATACTCATGGTGACGTTGCAATTACTCATTCTGAACATTTCCCACTCTGAACGAACAGCTTAACCATGGATCATCTCATCCAATGCACCATGATCCATCGGGCCAAAATTATTTAATTGTGAGCACATTATTTTACATAATACTGAGCAAATTGCTGTGTTTTTGCATTAAATCCTCTTTCCTCTGACAAGATTTTGAATAATAATTTGTCAGTGTTAAATCCCATATTCCCATTTATTCAACCGTAACCCTCTTTCTGAATTAATCTATAGAATGAATGACGTGAAGAATGGTATAGTCTTACAGAGTCAACAACAGGGTAAAAAACATTGTTACGCCTACTCCATCACCCCTTCTTTGTGACCTCCAACCGGGATGTGAATAAAAAAAAAAGAAAGTTCAATATTAAAACAGGATCCCCTACATAAGTGTCCCTGAAGAGAGGGACCTTGTTGTTCAGAAATAAAGAAAACGCATCAGGAGCTGGCTGCTAGGGAGAACTCTCTCCTCCATTGGGGAGGGGGAGAGAGAGGCAAAGGGAAACTGTTTCATATCCAGTACACAAATGTACATTATCACGAATACATTTGTGTGGAGAGCCAGGGGGGGAGGCACTGGAACGGAGAATGCAATCTCTAGTGTAGGCGGGTCTGTATAAGAAATGAGACATGGTTCCTAAAAAATGCATTGTTTTTCACTTTTACTTTATCTTCACAAAGACACACCAGAGAACTAGTACACTGAGTGAGGGGAGGTGATGCACAGTCTATGAAGCGCTGAAGCACAGAGTGTTCAGAAATGCATTGCTTTTGCCTTTCGTTAGTTCAACGGGATCAACCCGATGTTGTGCGGTACCGAGAACAGTGTGTGTTTGCCAGCACTTTCGGTGCTCTTCAATGGCCGATGACACACTAAGATATTGATGGAGATGTTGTGGCTATATCTATGGAAATACATCTCACTCAGATGTTCTCGGAGACTGTGGGTGGCCTCTTTGATATCTTATCTCTCTGAGTCAGTTGAATAGGTTAGGCCTCAACCTGTAACATACTGACAGATCCAGATAGCAAAGGAGATTGTCCTGGAATGACCATGAGCGGCTGCTGTTTGAGTCACAGCTTGCAGAGTCAGAGGTCAAGGCTGAGTCATGGTGGGTTGAGGCTGTACTCTGGAAAAACTGCAGTCCAAGCACACTTAGCGTTGCTCAGCATGAGAGAAGTGCCTTAGGGGTGGTCCTATCTGGCTTTTTCAGCCATCCTCATGCTACGTCAGAGTGAGTATGATTTCTGCCCTCCTGCCCTGCCTGTTCTTTTTTTTCCTCAGGTTTTGTTGACATCCAGTATTGTGGACAAATACTCATCACCCATGCCTAGTGGACGAACAGCAAATGATTACACGCCATTCACATCACAGTGAATGACCATTGCAACCCATTCAAATACCTTGTAAGTAATCACCCTCACACGGGGCACCTAGATAAATTAAGTAGAATCTATTCAAAAATCCTATAACATTATCTGTGACCGACCGCCTTGATTCGGTCTTATGTTTTTTACATTGGATAATATACATATCTTGTTATGGATCGGTGTCCCGTCTACGGGACAGTTGTTACTCAATTAGCATAATGTGACAACGTCGTCGTTTTTTAACAAAACATTTTTTTTGGTACATATATAGTCTTATATAGGCAAAAAGCTTAAATTATTGTTAAATCTAACTACATTGTCCAATTTACAGTAGCTATTAAAGCGAGAAAAAAATACCATGCTGGTGTTTGAGAGTGCACAACAACAAAACACTTGTCACCGTGACAGGTTTGATACATTCACATCTGAAGGTAAACTATTTACTTACATTCTGAAATCTTGCTCTGATGTCATCCTAAGGGTCCTAGAGATAACACGTAGTGTAGTTTTGTTAGATAAAATCCTTTTTCATATCCTAAAAAGGTCCATATAGTATGCACTATCGATTTTGTATTTCCACTCGTTCAACCTGCAAAGAAAGAAATCTGTGAAAATCGAATGCTAAATGTTGTTTCAACCAGTCAAATTACATTCGTATTTATTCCTCAGACACTCTAAAAAGTAACCAGCCTTTGCTATATCATTCTGCATTCAGTATATCCACTGGAAAGCCAAATTTAGCCAGGAAGGTACGACATTATTGCGCGCCGAAGACATTTGATTAAAGACACTTGTTCACTTGATTAACTGTATCTTTGTCAAATGACCACCTACCGTGTTGAAAACTAGCTAGCTAGATAGCCAATGAGCTGTGCTTTACGAGAGTGGTTGGAAACCCTTGTTCTTCACACAATCTTTCAGCTTACCTCACGCGCTATGAGTCTAGTGTTGTTTGGACATTTCTGCATGAGCATGTCGAAGTGCGTTACGCATATCTGTGAGTTATGAAAACTTAGTGTTTCGCCAAGTTTGAACTTACAATATGGCTACTAATACTGGAAAACTAAATCAAAGTCCAGATAAACGGAGTTTGGATGATATTCTAGCAGAAATCTACCGGGAAAGTGTCATAGACAACAGCTAAAGGAGAGGATGCTACCTTAAACTGGTAAGTGAAATGCCAGTCTTTATATTTATATTCTTTATATTGTAAACAATTGGCCCAGCGTTGTCCGGGGTAGGGATCATTGTAAATAAGATTTTGTACTGACATGCCTAGTTAAATAAAAGTTAAAGAAATTAAACATGTCAATTCGTACACACACGTCACCACGGTGTTCTCCAATCTATATAATGTGTTTTTAGATGTGTTGTTTTTTTGATGTATTGCTAAAATAAAGGTTCAATAAAATAAGTAATACATTTGAGTTCTTACTGATTTTTTATTTATTATCTTCAATAGTGGTAAAGACAGACTTCAAAGAGACCACATTCAAGTCCTCCATCCCCCACTTAGTCTGACTGCTGCTCTCTCTGGCTCCACAACAAACCCCCGTCCTGCCATCTAGAGGTGTGAATACCCAGCCAGCCTACAAGTATAGGATGGTACTGTAAGTGCTTTACAGCAGAAAGAGACTTGGGACCAGCAGCACAATCTTGTGTAGAGGGTGTTCTAAATACTGTAATTGTAAGTAGTGTGTACATTTATTATATTTATATTTATTATTTACTTTGTGTGTGGTTTGTGGTGTGTTCACTTATGACATTAGATCAGTGTTGGCTGCTAACTTGGCCCTTATCTTAAATATTTCACTTATGTGTTTGGAGACATTGGATCAGCATTCTTGTCACATCTACTGTTAGTACATTATATGTAGGGAAGCTAATGAATCATAATGTATGACATTCCTGGGAGTGTGTAAACTTGTATTTTTTATTAGCATAGCGTTTTTGTATGTTTTCTATAGTTATGTTCTTGAAAATGTATCAATTTACCAATTCGGCCACTTGGGTACATTTGGGCAAATCGTGAAGGACACCTGGGTGACTTCATATTACATGTCATGTAGCTTGCTCATCCTTGAAGTTATTAGGCTGAAACTTTGCACATACACTGTTACCCTTTTGTGGATGCCATTTAAAATTACTTCCTGCCTCCTAGCTGATTGTTTTTTTATCTTGCATTTCAAAGATAGTATAAAAAAATACAAAAAAATTGTTTTTTTCTTTGTATTTTGTTTTTTTCCCCCACAAACTTCAAAGTGTTTCCTTTCAAATGGTATCAAGAATATGCATATCCTTGCTTCAATGCCTGAGCTACAGGCAATTAGATGTGGGTATGTCATTTTAGGTGAAAATTGAAAAAAGGTGCTGATCCTTAACCCTTGTGTAGTCTTAACATTCTGTATACTCCTCTTGTCCTAGGGGTAAAAAAAATGACCCACCTTCACTATAGCCCTAAAATCAAGCAGCTTCATAGAATTATATTTTGCATGAAGAAACAACCTGTCATTCATCACAAACTTTGTGAATATCTGGGGTTTCCCTCTTCACAATGGAGAAAGACTGCATTTAATAATCAGTGGACACCACTCGTTTGTATTACAACACACCTGTCATAATTGTTTTCTTTACTAAAGTAGATGTTTATTATTATTATTGCTGAAGGTACTGCATAGGTGTAATTTTTTTTTAGCAAAAGATAGCATTTGTATAGCCTTTAGAAAGTAGCAGAAATGTGCAGAAAGTAGTTTTTAATGTGTTTTATTGAAGGGAAACAATAACCTCTACGGGCCACGGGGGCAGTATTGAGAATTTTGAAAAAAATATGTGCCCATTTTTAACTGCCTCCTACACCAACTCAGAAGCTAGGATATGCATATTATTAACACATTCGGATAGAAAACACTCTGAATTTTCTAAAACAGTTTGAATGGTGTCTGTAAGTATAACAAAACTCATATTGCAGGCAAAAACCTGTGAAAAATAGATTTAAAAAAAATGAGAATTTTGTGACTGTACTATTTAGTGTCATTGTTTTACAGATACCACAGTGAGAAAGGATTCAGTTCGCAACTCCTACTGCTTCCACTAGATGTCAACGATCTTTAGAAAGTTGTTTGAAGCATCTGTGATGAATACAGACCGAATTAGAAAGCTTACAAGTTGACACGTCATCACTTCATTTTTTGCGCCTGCGCATGAATCTGAGAAGAGTGTCTTTGTCATAATCGTTTATTCTAGACACTTGATAGGTTGTGTGAAAATATTACTGATGTTTACTGATGTTTCACGTTAAAAATGGACCAAAAGATTAATGCTAAACAACGTTTGACATGTTTGAACAAACATAAATAGATTATTTACTAGTTTTTTTTTAGCTTTTCGGCGTGACTTTACACTGCCCACCTCATTTTGTGGGAGCCTACTGAACGCTAACTATTTGGACATAAATTATGAACTTTGTCAAAAGAAACCACATTTGTTCTGGACCTGGGATCGCTGGCAGCGCCTTCTGATGGAGATAATCAAAGGTAAGGGGATATTTAGAATGTTATTATCGATATTAGATGATGCTAATGCTAACTGTTTAGCTTAGCTTAGCTTATAGCTTAGCTTATGTTGTTAGCATAGTACCCAGTTTATAGCAAAATGTGATTTCCCAGTAAAGTTATTTTGAGATCTGGCCATTCGGTAGCAATTACGAGATGATAATATATTATTCTTTGAATGACAATATTATAATTTACCAATGTTTTCGAATAGTAATTCCGTGATTTGTAATGCTGGATTCACTGGGAGCATTCGAGCCGAAAAAAATTCTGAATTTCACCGCGACTGTAAATGCTGTTTTTGGATATAAATATGAACTTGATGGAACTAAAAATGCATGTATTGTCTAACATAATGTCCTATGAGTGTCATCTGATGCAGATTGTCAAAGGTAAGTGCATAATTCTAGCTAGTTTTCTGTCTGTTGATGCCCTTCTTTGAATTGGCTAAACATTACACGCAGCTATTGTCAATGTACTCTCCTCACATAACCTAACTTTATGCATTCTCCGTAAAGCCTCTGAAAATCGGACAGCGTGGTTAGATTTAGGAGATATATCTTTCAAATGGAGGAAAATAGTTGATTATTTGATTATTTGAAATGATTACTCTTGCAGTTTTGAATTCCCCGCCATGGTCACATGACAATGAATCCCAATACCGGGATAAGATCCTGCCCCCTGGCCTCAACAGGATAACAGTCTTGAACTTTTTTGGCAACATAGTAATATTCTTATACTGTACAATGAGGAATTCAATTACAAAATACTAGTCTTCTCCCATTTTTTGAACCATTGCCCCCACCCTCAAGGTGTATAAACAATAAATAAGATAGATACAAAACAAAAGCGTGAAGAACATAAATCTATCAACTCTAATTAGCACATGTAGGACAGTATGCAAGTGTGTATACATGGCCTTTGCAGATGTATTTCTCACATGTGGAGCACATAGTATTTGTTTTACAGAATTGGCATCTCCTCCTCTTGTCGGCCCCAGCTGCAGCCTCAGGTGGATCAGGAAAAGATTCAGCCCACTGAACAGCTTTCACAAGCGATGAAGAGGCTGTTGTGCAGGGGAGGCACTCCCTTCTTTGAATGTGTGGGGTTACAAGTGCCTTTCCCAGCTGCTCCAGGAACACCCTCCTCTTGTTTCCGCTTATCAGGCATCCAGGTAGGGTTGACCTTGTTCCATATCACAAAGGCATTGTATGAGGACACATCAATGATGTTATGGAAGATGACCAGGGGCCAGCGGGCAGTCATCCTCCTGCAGCTGTAAGTTCCAATCACCTTATCCAGGTTGTACACGCCTCCTTTGTTGTGGTTGTAGTCCAGGATGATGCCTGGCTTCCTGTCCTCACAGTCACTAATCTCAGCCGTTTTGTGCATTGTGCTCAGGAGGACCAGATTCTTGTTCCTCTTTGGGAGGTAAGAAACTAGAGTGGTGGTGGGGGTGAAGGCAAACTTTGATGAGAAGGCCTCTCTCCCCTTGTGAGGAGTTCAGGGGGGAGCTCAGGCTTGTTCTTTCTAATTGTACCAACCACAGTGATCTTCCTCTTCAGGAGCTACTGGCTGAGTTCATAAGAGGTGAAGAAATTGTCACATGTGACATTGTGCCCCCTCAGTCCATCTGTCACATCAAGCAAACCCGCATCCCCTGGTTCTTCTCCGGGCCTCCACTGGTCGGCTTCCCTGTGTAGACTTGCGTCTTCCAAGCAAAGCTGGATTGTGCGTCACAGGCCACCCATATCTTGATGCCATACTTTGCTGGCTTGCTGGGCATATACTGCTGGAAAGGACAGTGACCTTTGACAAAGAGATTACTATCAGTAATTAGTTTCAGTGTCACAGAAAACAATTGCATAAATCAATGATATTACAGAAATACATAATAAAATGTACATTACATATGAAAATTTACCTCTGAATGGAACCAGTTGCTCATCCACTGTTACTACACCTATTGGAGAGCTCTTCTTTGTCTACACCCATTCAGCATCGTTAACACCCTCTTAAGCTTTAGCCCCACCCATCTCTTAAAGGGTTGATTTGAGCGTTCTGTCCTCAAGCACCCAAGCTAACTGGCTAACGTTGGCTAGCTTGCTAGCTACTTCCAGACACGAATGATTGAACAGCTCTGACCATTTTACTTGCCCTAGCAGAGCTTGATAGGCTGTTTTTATGTTATCCAAAGCGTTGGTGACTGCAACTGTGCTGCTGGCAACAATTTACGCTTTTTTGCCAACGTTTACTGACTCCGGCCGTATTCAACGGGTGTCGGTTGTTCGTAAATTTGTCAGATATTCTGCACTCAGACGAGAGTGCTCTGAAATTGGAGTAGATAGGCAGATCAAATTTACCAGCTACGTTTATCAACAGTTGTCGCAGTGACATTCTATTGAAATGGATACTTGCATAGTGGAGTCTTTTGTTAAGACATGTAGCTAGCTAGCTAAACAATGAACCATAATCCCAAATCATGATGTTACTACCCTGCATGAATCTCTTTGGTAGCTAACCAACCATGGTCAATGTTATCTAGCTAACGTTAGGCTATAACTACCAAAGCAAATGGCTCTGAGATAGGAATAATATCATACACGTTAGCTAGCTAATGTTAGCTGGCTGGCTCACTAGCTATCTAACAGTACACTTTAACTTGAAATGAAAACAACTTTTGGTCAAAATTAGAAACGTGTAAGATCTGAAAATGTAGGTAGATAGAATTTCTTACCTGTATACATAATGGATGGATGCTTCTTCCTGTCACGGATGCCATGATTGCCCTTAGTTTGAAGATGTAATCCGGTGACAGGTGTTTTCTCCATCTCCTAAGCTATCATACTCTATTTCCACATATTTCAAAACTCAGTCCTCCAGAATATGGAGAGCAACACTTATGCAGTTCTACTACGTGATATATATATTTTTTAAAGCCGCAATAGACAGGATTACCAACACATACTGACCAGCTCAAATAGACAGAAAGAAGCGTGCTACAGTTGAAGTCGGAAGTTTACATACACTTAGGCTGGAGTCATTATAAAACTTGTTTTTCAACCACTCCACAAATTTCTTGTTAACAAACTATAGCTTTGGCAAGTCGGTTAGGACATCCACTTTGTGCATGACAAGTCATTTGTCCAACAATTGTTTACAGACAGATTATTTCACTGTATCACAATTCCAGTGGATCAGAAGTTTACATACACTACTTTGACTGTGCCTTTAAACAGCTTGGAAAATTCCAAAAAATGATGTCATGGCTTTAGATTCTTCTGATAGGCTAATTGACATCATTTGAGTCAATTGGAGGTGTACCTGTGGATGTATTTCAAGGACTACCTTCAAACTCAGTGCCTCGTTGCTTGACATCATGGGAAAATCAAAATAAATCAGCCAAGACCTCAGAAAAGGGATTGTAGACCTCCACAAGTCTGGTTCATCCTTGGGAGCAATTTCCAAATGCCTGAAGGTATCACGTTCATCTGTACAAACAATAGTACGCAAGTATAAACACCATGGGACCACGCAGCCATCATGCCGCTCAGGAAGGAGACGCATTCTGTCTCCTAGAGATGAACGTACTTTGGTGCGAAAAGTGCAAATCAATCTCAGAACAACAGCAAAGGACTTTGTGAAGATGCTGGAGGACACAGGTACAAAATTATCTATATCCACAGTAAAACAAGTCCTATATCGACATAACCTGAAAGGCCGCTCAGCAAGGAAGAAGCCACTGCTCCAAAACCTCCATAAAAAAGCCAAACTACAGTTGTGGGCAGAACTGAAAAAGCATGTGTGAACAAGGAGGCCTACAAAGCTGACTCAGTTACACCAGCTTTGTCAGGAGGAATGGGCCAAAATTCACCCAAAACCAACTAGGCTCGCAATTTAGCAATTGTAATCGTATACATATGGCAAACCAGATTTTTATTAAGGCACATTTCATCCCCAAAACGCATTTTTGATTTTAAAAAAAAGTTTACGTTCAAATGGCTCTCCTGTGAAGTAGTGACTCGAGACATACCCCTACTTTCCTGAAACAAATCACAAAACCTACAGTAGCTCTTCAGTAACAGGGTTGGAGAGCCCTGGTCTACACATATCTCAACAAAGCATCATTAGCATCTACTTATTACGTTTTATAAGGTGTTTGATAAGTTGATTTAAATATAATTACTACCTATAAATATATTTAGATTTACAGATACATAGAATTTTCTCAAGAGCCCCTAAGAGTTGGACATTGTAATGTAGGACTGTCCTTAAAACAGTATTCCTGTGTTCTACTGGCAGCTCAAAAGAGTCTCTCTCTTTGAGATAAAAATTCCATAACAGCAGTTTGGAAGCAATGTGCATTTGTCAAACACCATGGCCAGACCACAGAGTTGCCAACTGCAACTGTCATGCTCTAATTTCCCACTTGTTTCCTACTTCGGAGGCAAGTAGTCATTCAGGTCAAAAAGGTGTTATGTAATGTGTTATAAAGTGTAATTTCACATTTGTTATATGAAGCAGTTTTGTCGATTACTTCCCACTGGGCACATACTGATTGAGTCAATGTTGTTTCCATGTCATTTCAATAAAATTACGTTGAACCAACGTGGAATAGAAGTTGAATTGACATCTGTGCCCAATGGGTTATCTCACCAAAAGAATTGTGGTTAGTAACCCTTCAGCTTTGGACTTTGTAAGTGAGACCACCTAAACCAACACATTACTTTCAAAAGTACAGTAATCAACACACTGCACAGTATGTAATGCTGCTCCATCCATAATTGGAGAGATATGAACAAAGTCACCTTTTGACTTAAGGATAGATCAAAATGTATAGAATGGGTAACTGGAGGAAAATGGGAGAGGATCATGCTTTTTCAAGGGGAGGGTTTAGTATTTTTTTTAAATCTAGTCCAGGGGAGGGTCATGTAATTTGTATTTGATGACCGATACCGCACCTCATCTCTGATTATCTACTGGGCACGCAATATCAAGTGTCCCTATAGGCTATTTAGTGTGGTCTCAATCAAATGGTCTATAGGCTATGAACTGCAGGCTCAGAGAAGCACAGAGCGAACATATAAGATACTGTAGCTGCTGGGATGGCAGCTGCTAGGCTTTTTCCAACCCTGAGCCACACACTGCTCTGCTCTTGCTGATCAAAACCTTTTTTTTGTTCTGCCTAACCAATGCTGTGTTGTGTAGGCCTACAGTGGCAGTTAAGGAGAGTCAAAGAATTCTTACAAAAATCCTTTCTGATTAGGCCTCGTCCAATAAGTTCAATATCTTGCACCAGACAAGCTTTCAGAAGTAAGATCTTAATTTGTGCCAGTTTGCTATATCAGGAAAATGATCCTGCAGCAACAGGATTTTTGAATTATCGTTAGGACAAATCAAATTTCAAAGTGGAAGTGACAAACTTTAGAAGCCTTTTTAAAACTCAAAATACACTGCTCTGCATTTCTTGCTGTGCAGGAAAATTCTTAGCAACAAAAAAGTGATCAAATTAAGATCCTACATCTGTATAGCCTATGTTCTGTTCAGTTTAAGACGGAGAGTGCAAACATGAGGAGGACCGGAGGTCAACTTTGATAGCTTGCTACTACTATAATTTTATTTTCTTGCCCATGTATTTATCAGAGTTATTGGCCTCACAATAAGCCAGAATCGAGTAACTAACATTGCCGTGCTGAAACTTGAAGCAGCAGTCGCGGCACAGTCAATTGGAAATGGACAGGTCATGGTGCTGAAAGTAGACAAATTCAAGTAGACATAATACATTTCAACATCTTCATTCCAATTAGACATTACTAACAAGAGGGCTTTGTGTTGGAGCATATTTTTTCCTGTATAAGAAAAAAAAGGTAGGCCTACCTGTTTGACAGACAGAATTAGGCTGTAGGCTGCTATATACATTCATACTATCAGGTTTCAGGTAAGACCCAAGTGCAGACTGTGTTGAAGTAACAATGTTTATTGCAACAACAGCGGCAGGCAAACAACAGGTCAAGGCAGGCAGGGGTCAATAATCCAGAGTAGTGGGGCCAAGGTACCGGATGGCAGGCAGGCCCAGGGTCAGGCAGAGGTCTGTAATGCAGAGGAGGGGCAAAGGCACAGGACAGCAGGCAGGCTCAGGACAGACAAGGGTCAAAACCAGGAAGGTGAGAAAAAGAGAGACAGGGGAAAAGCAGGCGCTGAGAGAAACCGCTGATTGACTTGAACAAACAAGACGAACTGGCACAGACAGAGACAGGTATAAATACCCAGGGGATAAGTGGGGAAGATGGGTGACACCTGGAGGGGGGTGGAGACAAGCGCAAGGACAGGTGAAACAGATCAGGGCGTGACACATACCCTTCACTTTTGTTGTGCTACGGCCTGAATTCAAAATGGATCAAATATATATTTTGTCTCACCCATCCACACACAATACCCCATAATGACTAAAGTGAAAGCATGTTTTTAGAAATGTTAATACATTTACTGAAAATGAAATACAGAAATACCCCTGATTCAATACTTTCTGAAGCACCTTTGGTAGCGATTACAGCTGTGAGTCTTTCTGGGTATGTCTCCGCGAGCTTTCCACACCTGGATTGTGCAACATTTGCCCATTATTCTTTTCAAAATTCTTCAAGTTCGGTGAATTTTTTTTTTCTTGCCATAGATTCTTAAGTAGATTTAGGTCAAAACTGTAACTCAGCCACTTACTGTCTTCTTGGGAAGCAACTCCAGTGTAGATTTGGCCTTGTGTTTCAGGTTATTGTCCTCCTGAAAAGTGAATTCATCTCCTAGTGTCTGGTAGAAAGCAGACTGAACCAGGTTTTCCAATTAATTTGTAAAACATTTAAGGGGTGTGAATACTTTCTGAAGGCACAGTAGATTTTTCATCCAATTCCTCCACCCAGCATTCACTGTTTAAATAGCCTTCCTCTGTGTCAGTGAAAGGCTGTAAGTTAAAACCAGGACTCAAATTGAGGGGGTATGAGAGGGTATGCCATAGGCCAAACTTTTATTGAAGAAAATGGCAAAAAGCACAGGCCTAGCCATTGTTAGCTTAAGATTTTGAAGAAAATAAAATAGATCCGATTATATACAGTGATCCATATCAGCGCTTTGGTCCGTGATGCTTTATGCTAGAAGGAAGCTTTAAAATACCCAGGAAAGAAGTGAGTCCAATGCATATGGGTATATCATGTTTTCGTTTCTTTGACATTCAGAGGCTGAGCTACAACCTTTTATAGCCGAGGACACAAAAAAATGACTTTGCTTGGTAAGTAATCTAAAATCAGCAACTATCAATTGATAAAGCTGTTCACTTTCTGTACAATAGACAGCTTTTAGGGAAACACTTGTGACCTTCTTTTGTTGGGTTAAGCCACAAAAGAAGAATAGCCAGCAGGTAAAATGTAATTTTTTCTGCATCGGTAGACCTACTGTCTGGGGTGGAAAGGTAGGCGTAAGTTTTGAAAGTACCATGTTCAGATTCCTAATGAAGTCTCAGATTCGTAAACCCGGGACAGTTTCTTTGCAAACAAGACACACTGATTTGGCATTGGAGAAATATGATAAGATGAATACATAGGCCTATCGCTCTGTCCATTCTTAGCCTGTAATTTCGGTTATTTGTGTATTATTATAAAAGATTATGCTAATATGTAAAATTATATAGAAATTCATGAAATGTTTATAAAAGGCAACCTTCTGGCCACAGCCCTGTGTGCTATCAAAATTCCTGTGTTGCCATGCAACGCTTACAGTACAAAGAACCGTTTCTAAAATGACATTTCTAAGGCTCTGGTCTGTCTAAGAAGTGACTGTAAAAGGTAATGATGTTATGTGCTAACCACTTTATGTTTGAATTATTATTTTAAGTATAGGGGAGGGTCACCTTTTTTTAAGCTTTCGGGGAGGGTTTTGGGAAAATATATTTTTTGCTGAATGGAGGGCTATCCATTTTAATTTCAGAGAGGTCCGATTTTCTCCATGTAACCCTTATTATAAATAACGTTCACTCCCTTAACTACATTACTGAGTTTGAGATAACCCAGCCAATTGGTGCCTTTTGCATGTCAGTGAGTCCGGACCTGTGTGTTAATATATAATCGTCTCTGTGGTAGTGAATGTGTGTCTTTGGGAGATAAGGCAGCACAATTAAGGGATGTGTCTCAGGTTTAGCTAGGTGGGGTTTTTAATTAGTCCCCAGTGAGCTGCAGACAGCGAGCGACGCCTTGAGTCCAGTAAGGAGTGCTACTAATTAAACTCTGAGTCAAGCCTGAGAGGTCTGCATAACACAATGTTATCCTAGCATCCCTAAGGACTGCACATCCAATTCCACAGGAACCCCATGATGACACCAAAAGAAGACTGGCATGCACTCACATTGGTGCAAATATACAGATACAATACTAGGACTCTAGCATTGAGTCAAGCACTTGCTTGAACACACACAAACAAGTACATTAAAGTCATCCAGGATTAATTGTTAAAGACGTCCACACAGTAAATGCACATGAAAAAAGCATGTTACAGCCATGAACACCAACTGAGTACAACATGCATGCATGAGGAAGTAGGTTGTATGACCTTTTGAAATTTGACAATTCCTGCAAATGTAAATTCTCCAAACCTGCATACGTTAGTGCTATTGCTATGTATGATTAATAACAGGTGTGGACTCCTGATCCAGTCAGGGCTGTAACTCACCCACACAATTTAACCTAGGAGTCCCGGAGGACCTCCCTAAGATTTAAGTTTTCACTGAGAGTCAACACACTGTAAGTCAAAGAGATGCTCTGTCTCTGTCTACAGCCCACGTCAGCAGAAACATACTTGGATATATGACATCTGGCTCATAAACACAAGATGAATTTTACACTGTCTGTCTCCAATAAATTCTATTTCCCTACGAGGTAGGTGAAAAAAAACAATTTTTTAAAGTTTTCAACATAATATGGTACACTGTGGGGATGAGCACAACAACAATATTGAGAGAAAAAAATCAGGAATTAATTCAGTACTCTGCTACTTACAAAGAGAGTCTTCAGCATGTTTGTTAATGTAGTGGCTTTTGGGGGTTGTTATTTTTTCAATTACCATTTATATTTTTTTCTTTATTTTCCCCTAACCCTACCACCCCTCCCCTAATTGGAGTAAACTAATGGACAACAACACTTAGACATCTATTTCCAGCTGATACATACTACAGTATATACATTTTACAGACACAGTATATTTTACATTAGTTATCTTTTGTTTGGTTTTAGTAAAATCCTTCAGCTACCCTCAACCCCTCCCATCTATCTCTGAAGACCATAAAAACATTTTTCCATTTGCCATATATTTTTCAACTGTGTTGTGATGTTTCACAAAAGTTCTGATCCTTTCTATTCTCATAGTTTCTACAGATTGTAAATTAAAAGATAAACATTTTTGCTAAGAGTATTATTATATTATTGATCGATTGACTAGGACTTTTCAGATCACCCAGCAGTGCTATTTGCAGAGTTAACTCCAGTCAAATGTTGCAGTTCTTTAGGTATTCCTCAACCTGCGACCAAAAACAAGCTACATACGGACAATACCAACCAAATGATCTAATGATTCTGTCTCTTTGCAGCAAAATCGGAATAGCTGGGATGGTTGTATCCCACATATACATTACATTGTATTGGTTGCAAGAATATTGTATAACAATTTACATATAAAAACTCAAAGTTTTGAATCCGGTGTCATTTTGTGTATAAGTTCATGGGCCATGGAATCGGTACACCGAAAATCTCTTCTCAACTATTTTACAATTTGTATGTCACAGCTGTCCATTTTTTGGTCCTTAAATTAAACTTGTATATTAGACCTGCTGTTTTCAACTCTCTAGAGACAGCAGGAGCAGTAGAGATACTCTCAATGATCGGCTATGAAAAGTCAACTGACATTTACTCTTGATGTGCTGACTTGTTGCACCCTCGACAACTGTGATTATTATTATTTGACCCTGCTGGTCATTTATGAACATTTGAACATCTTGGCCATGTTCTGTTATAATCTCCACCCGGCACAGCCGGAAGAGGACTGGCCACCCCTCATAGCCTGGTTCCTCTCTAGGTTTCTTCCTAGGTTTTGGCCTTTCTAGGGAGTTTTTCCTAGCCACCGTGCTTCTACACCTGCATTGCTTGCTGTTTGATGTTTTAGGCTGGGTTTCTGTACAGCACTTTGAGATATCAGCTGATGTAAGAAGGGCTATATAAATAAATTTGATTTATACTTTTTATTTATCACAATTTTCTTTAACCACATTTTGTCTTTAATGCAGGTTCCTTACTTTCTTCCCTTCTACTTGTCTCTTCCATTTCCATATATTTTTGTTAGCTGCATGTGTGATATAACTCCACCAGTCCTATTTATGATATAATTAACATAGATTATAGTTTATTTCTTGTTTTATTATCAATTAGAATATTTGAGTTTAACCATAATATTTGTTGTAATATTTGTTCTGTCTTTTCTGGTGGATTAAACTGAAATTGCAACCAACTTTCAATTAACATAGCCTGCTGCATGGCCTGCTGCATGGTCATATTTCATAATGGACATAGGGCCGAGGCAATGTAACACATGTTGGTGGCCTCAGAAAAAAGACAAAGGGGGGAAAAAGAGTGAATAATAAAGCTTTGGATTGGTTTCAAGGATGAAGCTGAATTGCCTTCAGTCTAATCCGTGTGACAGTGTGCTGGGCTGCTAGGGAGCTGGCAGGTGGGGGAGAAGGAAGAGGGAGTGGGCTCATGTTTATACCTCCAACAGGGAAAATGAAAGGCCTGTCAAGTGTATGTGGCCATGTACAGATGGTGTTCAGTGTCCTCAAGAGAACAGTAATGCATTAGTCAATAATAAAGAATTTGAATGTCCTTGAATGTACTCTAGCTGCTTGATTTGGTCCTGATTTCTGCATTTCAAATTCATATTTTATTTACATTCAAGTCATAGTATTTTTCAACATTTATGCTTTTTCATGAAAAGTGATGTTTCAAATACCATCAAATAGCATAGGTTACATGTCAAACACATGCAATTTGTCACCTAGCTTTCAAAGTGGCACAGTATTTTCTATTTGTTACCATGGGAACACAAGGCTGTTTTCGTTGTAAAAATCTATTAACTGGATACAATCAGCAACTGGAACACGTACATTGAGGTTGAGACTTAAATTGATGTTGAGAAAAGAATGTCACAATATACAGTAAACTGGAACGTGATTTGTGTTAGGCACACGTAGCTTACATATTACAATAGGATAAAGTGTATTGGTTTCATTTTCTTTGTTTGAAGCTTGACATACCCTGGAGATGTTTAAAAGTACATAGACAAACATGGAGCCATACTGTGAAGTGTAGTATCCATCATAAAACAACAAAGGCTCAGAAACGACGGCCTTAAAAGTGTGTACGATATCATTTAGTTTGTGACTTGAAAGTGAGCTGTGCACTTTTCATTCTTGTTTTCAGGCTATTGTGTGTCTGCCATTATATTCATATTTTAAAAACGTCAAAAGCAAGAGAAAATGTTAAGGTAATGTACCCTGAGGCATTGCCCTCCCATTAGAATTTGTCTATCATTTGTGGCATTACGATAGCAAGAGAAGGAGTGGAGCTATTAGAACACATTCACAATTCTGCACCTACACAAGCCATCAATCATGCATTGAATCCTCACATTTGCAATTGTTGATGTGTTTACAATAACACAGGTGGACAGATTACTGATTCTGCTATATCACTGTCAGGACAGGCCAGTGATCCAACCTAAACAAATTTGTAAGTGCATCTGCCAGGATATACTGTACAAATAATACAGAGCATATTGGAATGCGTAAACATCAGCTTAAACAAAGGTTTGTTGATTCCAAACTTGGCAAAAGCTCTGGGTTTCGGAAATGCTTAACTAAACTGGCAGCGGCTGTTGCTTTCTGACATCTCTGAATAATTGCACTGTGGGTGCTGAACTTGTCATGATTTCCCAAAGAAATTAACATATTTCACCTTCATCACAACCCCACTCAAAAACTCTGTGAAACTGACGAAGGTTTTATGTAGAAAATGTATCTTTCTGGTCTTTACCTCACACATGGCTTTTCACTCTGTCTGACAGGCAGTGTCCCACAGGATTTCTATTCAAAATGGAACCATCACATTCTCCCAAATGTTTGTTGGTCCGTAAAACCCATAAATTCATATCAGCAAAAAAGTGTGATGGCAGTGGTGTGGCGCAGTTTGTCGTGAACCCCCAGCAAGGTGCCGAGCAGGATGCAGTGCTTATCTCAGAAAGATGGAAAATGAATAGCAGTAATAGAAATGGAACACCATTGGAAGACTGTAGTCTAAAAAGCAATAATTATCTGATACATTAAGCCTATTCAATCAAACCAGGTTATCATGCATCCAAGAGGAGATACAAATATATTATAGTGCTGACAGAATACACATTTGCATTTGCATTCATGTTTGCAGTCTGAAGAGCCGATGGGTTGTTCCACAAAAAGAGTAACATTTAACCTCCACATCTGCAATCGTAAAAGCCTTAGTTTCATGCATGTTAACATCAGAAGCCTACTCCCTAATGTCCTTGCCATGTCTGAATCCTGGCTAAGGAAGGCCACCAAAAATTGAGATTTCCATCCCCAACTACAACATTTTCCATCAAGATAGAACTGCCAAAGGGGGAGGAGTTGCAATCTACTGCAGAGATAGCCTGCAAAGTTATATGTCATACTTTCCAGGTCTATGCCCAAACAGTTCGAGCTTCTAATTATAAAAATGAATCTCTCCAGAAATAAGTCTCTCACTGTTGCCGCCTGTTATAGACCCTCCTCAGCTCCCAGCTGTGCCCTGGACACCATCTGTGAATTGATTGCCCCCCATCTATCTTCAGAGATCATTCTGTTAGGTGACCTAAACTGGGATATGCTTAACACCCCGGCAGTCCTACAATCTAAGCTAGATGACTTCAATCTCACACAAATTATCATGGAACCCACCAGGTACAACCCTAAATCCGTAAACATGGGCACCCTCATAGATATTATCCTGACCAACCTGCCCTCCAAATACACCTCTGCTGTTTTCAATCAGGATCTCAGCGATCACTGCCTCATTGCATGCATCCGCTATGGGTCCGCAGTCGAACGACCACCCCTCGTCACTGTCAAATGCTCCCTAAACACTTCTGCGAGGAGGCCTTTCTAATCGATCTGCCCAGGTATCCTGGAAGGATATTGACCTCATCCTGTCAGTAGAGGATGCCTGGTTGTGCTTTAATAAAAGTAATTTTCTCACCATCTTAAATAAGCATGCCCCTTTTAAAAAAAATGTAGAACTAAGAACAGATATAGCCCTTAGTTCACTCCAGACCTGACTGCCCTCAACCAGCACAAAAACATCTATAAGTCTTTTCCAGGTAAAGCTCCTGTCACATGGAATGATGGTGGAGAGACGAAGCAGGTACAGGGAGTAAAACATTTAATAAGGAACGGACATGGAACGAGACAGGTACAGCATACAAGAAAAAACAGACAAAAGAATCAATGCAGCAGCGGGGAACAGAGCAAGGGAACTGACAAATATAGGGGAGGTAATAAACAGATGATAAGTGAGTCCAATATCGCTGAAGTGCGTGACGAGGAAATGCAGGTATGCATAATTGATGGCAGGAGTGCGTAATGCAGGGAAGCCTGGCGCCCTCAAGCGCCAGGGGAGGGAAGAGCGGGAGCAGATGTGACAGTTCCCCCTGTCACGAACCGGCTCAAAGTTTGTAACAAAAAGGGAGACAACATGGAGATAATAAATATATTTTGTTATTCCTTAACTAAAGTAAACTAAATAATATTAACAATGGTGTGTGTAGTCAGTAATCAGGAGTGTAAGTGAGTGGTTGCGTGCATAAATGTGATAATGAGGGGTGTTGAAAGGTGCCAACGCAAACAAACAAAAACAACCAAAATCTATCAGTGTCTGCATGGAGAGAGTCTCGTCAATGGATGGGGTTAGAGGTGCATTTATCCTGGGACACACCCGAGCCCAAGTGTGTCCCATTTCACTGACGACCCTCCCCGCTACGCCCACCGACATCCTATTAAGGAAAACAAGAGCAAAGAATTCGGCTGATAGAGTGAGAGGGTCATCACGCCCCCCCAAAACCGGTGACCAGCAAGGACCCCAGAACACTATACCAGTCACACAAACAAATTGACCCAGATTCTGCCTCCCAAATTGACCCTGCGTCCCAAATTGATGAGGGGGTTACGTGTTCACACTTCCACTTGCCCCAGCAATCTTTGTGGACAGGAAACAACCTTTAAGAGGAAAGAAAACGAGACCAGAAGGGAACAGACAGGAGCGACAGAACAGGACAATACCAAACACAAAATAACAGTGGTCAGTCACGTGGACATTCAAGAACAGGGCGCACGAGAGAACGCGTCAGCAACGACATTATCCATCCCCCGGATGTGCCGCACGTCGAGATGAAATGCTTGTAAAAATAAACACCATTTCATTATCCTCTGACTAGGACACATGGGCCTCAAAAAGGTGAGAGGGTTATGGTCGGTGTAGACCACAATATGTACTACTCCCGACCCGACATGCACCTCAAGGTTTTGTAGCGCCCATATGAGTGCTAGCGTTTCTTTTTTAATGACAGAGTAGTTCAACTGATAATGGTTAACCTTTTTGGAAAAGAAACTAACAGGCCTCTCAACACCAGACACATCTGCTTGCAGCAAAACTGCACTTGACCCCACATGACTAGCATCCACCTGCAAGGTAAATGACAAGGAGGAGGAGCAGCCAGCACCGGAGTTGAGGTAAGCAACGTCTTTGCATCTTCAAAAGCCTGTTGATAATGAGAAGACCATATGTAAACAGCCTTAGCTTTCAGAAAATCTGTCAATGGAGCGACCACAGTAGAGAAGTTCCTACTAAAACTACGGTAATAACCAATCATTCCCAAGAAACACATCAGTTCCTTTTTAGTAGTTGGTGGTGGAAAAGCATCAATAGCTACCACCTTAGCCCGAACAGGATGCACTTCACCCTGCCCAACCACCTTTCCAAGGTATGTAACGGTCGCCTGAGAAAACTCACATTTAGCCAGATTGATCGTGAGGCAACCTGCAGCTAGGCGGTCGAACAAGGCTTAAATACAGGACAGATGTTCCTCCCAAGTACCTGCATATATCACTACATCGTCCAGATAAACAGAGCACCCGGCCAGACCGGAGACAACCCTGTTCATAAGTTGCTGAAGTGGCCGGTGCATTACGCAGGCTGAATCCCATAACCGAATACGAGTACAGACCAGAGGGTGTAATAAAGGCAGAGATTTCACGTGCCCTACCTGTCAGTGGTACCTGCCAATAGCCCTTTAACCTCTTACATCTAGGGGGCAGTAATTTCACGGCTGGATAAAAAACGTACCCGATTTAATCTGATTATTAGTCCTGCCCAGAAACTGGAATATGCATATAATTATTAGCTTTGGAGAGAAAACACTCCAAAGTTTCTGAAACTGTTTGAATGGTGTCTGTGAGTATAACAGAACTCCTATGGCAGGCAAAAACCTGAGATGCTTCTGTTCAGGAAGTACCCTGTCTGAACATTTCTTGCCCTTCTTGATTCTCTCTATCGTTTACAAAGGATCTCTGCTCTTACGTGACACTTCTCACGTCAACAATGGAGTCTCACAGCCCGGGAAAAACAGGAATGATGTCATTCAAAGCCCTGGCTGAAGCACACGAGAGCAAAAGCTGAGTGGTCAGTCAATGGACTAAGCCTTAGGCGCGTGACACGCCCCGCCCCCGGCTTTCGGTTTTTTCCTCAGTTTACAGACAGGCAGATTCCCGGTCGGAATATTATCGCTTCTCTACGAGATAAATTGCATAAATATTGGTTTTAAACAGCGGTTGACATGCTTCGAAGTACGGTAATGGAATATTTCGAAATTTTTTGTCATATTTTGCGTCATGCTCGTGGCCGAGATTTAGCGTTGGGATAGTGTCTAGAACGCACGAACAAAACGTCGCTGTTTGGATATAACGATGGATTATTTGGGACCAAACCTACATTTGTTATTGAAGTAGAAGTCCTGGCAGTGTATTCTGATGAAGAACAAGCAAGGTAAGAACATTTTTCTTATAGGAAATGTGATTTTGGTGAAGGCTACACTGGGTGGGTGTCTAAATAGCTAGCCCTGTAACGCCGGGCTATGTACTTACATTATTGCAAAATGTGCTTCATCCGAAAAGCTATTTTAAAATCGGACATATCGAGTGCATAGAGGAGTTCTGTATCTATAATTCTTAAAATAATTGTTATGCTTTTTGTGAACGTTTATCGTGAGTAATTTAGTAAAATCACCGGAAGTGTTCGGTGGGAATGCTAGTTCTGAACGTCACATGCTAATGTAAAAAGCTGGTTTTTGATATAAATATGAACTTGATTGAACAGACATGCATGTATTGTATAACACAATGTCCTAGGTGTGTCATCTGATGAAGATCATCAAAGGTTAGTGCTGCATTTAGATATGGTTTGGGTTTATGTGACATGATATGCTAGCTTGAAAAATGGCTGTGTGATTATTCCTGGCTGGGTACTCTGCTGACATAATCTAATGTTTTGCTTTCGCTGTAAAGCCTTTTTGAAATCGGACAGTTTGGTTAGATAAAGGAGAGTCTTGTCTTTAAATAGCTGTAACATAGTCATATGTTTGAAAAGTGTAAGTTTTCGGATTTAGAGGAGTTTGAATTTCGCGCCCCGCCCATCATTGGATATTGGAGCAGACGTTCCGCTAGCGGAACGTGTAGATGTAAGAGGTTTTAACAGGTAAAATCTGCGAAATGAATCTGGCTTAGTGACACTGTTTACCTTACGGTAGTCCGTACAAAATGTGTTTGTCCCATTCGATTTACTGACCAAGATACAAGGAGAAGCCCAACTGGAGAAAGAAGGCTCTGCTATATCACTCTCCAGCATGTACCTGACCTCAGCATCCAGACAATACAGTTTCTCTGAAGAAACTCTATAGAACCGCTGACAAATGGGATCAGCATCGTCAATATCAATATTGTGTTCTATTAAGTGTGTAGGTGTATCAGAAAACAAACCAGGAAATCTCTGAATCAGACCAGCCATCTCTTTCCGCCCATCAACAGGTAGATGAGCGAGAAGGCTGTCTAAAATATCCAGTGTCTCTGAATTTTTTTATCTACCCTGCAGTATGCAATCGTCGGGACCAGGAACATCTTCCTCCTCATGCACGCACCTAGCATGACAAGAACCCAGCGAAATAACGTTATTGGCGAAAAGAACAGGTTTACAGTCCTCTGTAGACTCCCACTGTTCAGCCTCAGAAGAACGTGCATAATAGGGTTTTAACCAATTTACATGGCACAGTTGGTGTGCTTTTCTCTGTTCTGGAGTGGCAACTAGATAGTTTTGCTCAGTGCACTGGCGCACAACCGTATACGGACCTTGAAACTCACCTTGAAAAGGAGAACCAACAATTGGCAGCAGAGCAAGAACCTGGTCACCTGGACTAAAGTGACGAGGCTCAGTTCGCCGATCAAATATGCCCTACATCCTCTCTTGTGACGATGATAGCTTCTCTTTAGCCATTTCACCAGCGGCGTACAGGCATCACCGGAAATCACACACATAAGATAACAGGGACCTAGGGGGCTTGGGAGACTTCCAGTCATCCTGGAGAACAGATAGAAGTCCACACACCCTGTGTCCAAACACAAGGTCATTTGGACTGAAACCCGTGCTCTCCTGTGAAACCTCCCTAGTGGCTAACAGTAACCAAGGCAACCCCTCCTCCCAATTCCTATCCATCCCAGTACAATAAGCTCTCAACAGAAACATTCCAACGCTCCTTGACTTTGCGCGTGATAGGCGCTAGACAAATTGTGTTTAATATGGAGCTGTTGGAGAACCTGACCAAACAGATTAGAGGTGAAATTAGATCCTTGATCACTCTGAATGACCTTAGGGAGTCCAAACAGTGAGAGAAACTGAGTCAAAGCTTTTAGCACAGAC
This sequence comes from Salmo trutta, assembly GCF_901001165.1. Classification (NCBI taxonomy): domain Eukaryota; kingdom Metazoa; phylum Chordata; class Actinopteri; order Salmoniformes; family Salmonidae; genus Salmo; species Salmo trutta. The sequence continues at coordinate 8,654,352 of NC_042982.1, read as the reverse complement.
TTAGTCGTAGTAGACCGTAGAGGATAGGCAGCAGGAAACCTAGTGCTCTGCCACATCACAGTGAACAGGTAACTACTACCCTTTTTAGAACGAGGCAGAGGACCAACAGAGTCAATAATCAGATACTCAAAAGGTTGGCTGAGTACAGGAATTGGAAACAGTGGTAGCGGCTTAATAGCTTGATTAGGTTTACCAGTTAATTGACAGGTGTGCAAGTTTTGATGAACTCAGAAACATCTCTTTAACCTAGGCCAAAATAAATATCTTAATATGCGATTGTAGGTTTTCCTCACACCCATATGTCCAGCAACGTCATTGTGGGACGTTGTCAACACCAACTCACAAAGCTTAACTGGTACAACAACCTGACTAATCGCCTCCCCCAGAAAACAACTACCATGAGACACCCACTTTCTCATCAGGACATCCTCTTGGAGAAAATAGCCATGGGCGACATCTCCCAACTGTTCCACAGGCAACATTTGGTCACGCAACTCTTCTAATTTGGGGTCAGCCCGTTGTGCCTTGATTGGAGCGGGGTACAGATAACGGGATAACAGGGAAAGTAGTGACAGATTTCTTTGTTGCATTCTCGTTACCCGGCGCAGTGACCAGGTCGCCACGGCTCATAAAACGCGTCACTGCAGACGCAGAGAACACCTCTGGTAAACTCTGCGCACTCATCAGGAATCCCTACAAATGACGGCTTAGCGGAAACCACTAGAGATGGAAACACAACAGGCCATACACGCTCACCAGCCAAGTTATTCCCAAGTATAACGTCGATACCCTCAATAGGCAATGAAGGACGCACCCCCACAACAACCTCACCTTTCACCAGTCCACAATCAAACATCAGTTTATGCAATGGAACTGACAGTGTTCAAACCTATTCCCCTAATTAGAACACTATTCCCCGAATCAGTCTCAGCAGAGAAGGGTAACACAGACTCCAACACAAACGACTCAGAGGCACCTGTGTTTCTCAGGATCTTCACTGGCACTAGGTCCTTACTTCCTAACAGACACAAAACCCTCCGTAATGAAAGGTAAATAGTCTGGGTCAATATGAACTTTCACATGCCCCTGGGCATGAGACAATGTGTCAGGAGTGAACTGATGTGGAACAGGCGCACTAATGCCGTAGGCTTAGATTTAACCCCAAGCCCTGAGAACAGGACATTTGTTTTTCCAATGACCCGAACCTTGACAGTAGTGACACTCTATACCAAAGTTAGCTTTACCATGGGAGTCAGGCTCAACCCTAGTTGAATGAAACTCTGCCCATGAACCGAAGTATCTTGGTGAGCGAGGCCCAAATTGCTCCGAACGCCCCCACTCACTCCGAATACGGGGCTCTACAAAGACACTTTTGTGAGTCAGAACATACTCGTCCGCCAAAACCGCAGCATCAGCGACAGTCTTTACTTTTCGTTTGTTAATGTATGTGGCTATATGATTAGGGATTGTGTCCTTAAATTGCTCTAGCATAATCAGATCACACAGCCCTTGGAAAGTCATAACTGCAGAGGCAGAACACGAGCGATTAAACTGTGACGATAACTTGCGCAAACTCAACATGAGTCTGTTTATTATCCCTTTTAAAGTTCTAAATCGTTGGCGGTAAGCCTCAGGGACCAATTCTTAAATCTGTAACACAGCCATTTTAACCTCATAACTGACACTGTCGGCTACACTAAGAGCTGAATATGCTTCCTGCACTTTACCAGTCAACACACACTGCAACATTAAAGGGCAATCAGAATCAGGCCAGCTCCTAGCGTCAGCAACACGCTCAAACAATGAAAAGAATGTCTCATTGTCCTTCTCATTAAATTTAGGCAACAACTGTAAGTTCCCAACAATATCAAATGTGTCCGGGGCACAACCAAAAGAGGAATGACCCCTAGATAAATCTGGGTCACCTTCCCAGAGCAAACTCTCCCCTGAGGGCTTTCCTTCCCAAACCAGCTCTAGGCGCTCTTATTGCAGCTTGATTTTAGCACGCTCCAAATCCTGTTTAAATGACAATTGTTCTTCATATTTTACACGATCATGCTCTAGCTGTAACAGAAGCAGTTCTTTCTGCTGTTCAAAAAGAAGACTACTAGGACTAACAGATGGAGCGACCATTGTAACGTTACGGGGAGACGGCTAGTCCTCAGCAGAGGCTGCCCCAGTGGTAACTTCAAGAATACCACTCTCCATCAGATTGGCCTACAATATTAACCAAATATAATTTTTTTGACGTTGATCACTAATTTCAACCTTGTAGTGTTCATCAATCTTCAACAGCTGTTCTTTAGTACATAATTCTAACAGTTCCTCTGATGGAAAGTGAATGAACTCATCTACATTAGACGCCATGGTCAGAAGTAAATACACAAAAAATATCTCGCTCTTCCCCTCTGCTGAACATACCAGACCACAAGAGAAGTGACAACCACACTGGGCACCACAGAAGAGAGATGAGACATATGGAGCTTCCCCAAAACCTACAGTAATTCAACCCTGGTCTTGGTGGTTTATTCCTTGCCAGCATTACTCCCCGATGCTTTGTGTGATGGCTGCTGCATTCTGTCACATGGAATTGACGCTGGAGAGATGAAGCAGGTACGGGGAGTCAAACATTTAATAAGGAACGGACAAGGAACGAGACAGGAACAGCGTCAGCATACAAGAAAACAAAGACCAAAGACAATCAATGCAGCAGCGGAGAACAGATCAAGGGAACTGAAAAATATAGGCGAGGTAATAAACAGATGATAAGTCAGTCCAGGTGAGTCCAATATCGCTGAAGCTCGTGATGAGGGAAGACAGGTGTGCATAGATGATGGCAGGAGTGCGTGATGCAGGGCAGCCAGGCGCCCTCAAGCGCCAGGGGAGGGAAGAGCAGGAGCATACATGACAGGAGTGAGATGGATTGAGGAATGCACCAGGGAGTTCTGTGCTTATTCGGCCCAGGCTAAATAGCGACTCCACTCGTGTGGCTGGTGGGTGCAGTGTTGGCGAAGATACTTCCCTATTTACTGATTCAGGTGTTCCATCTGCCCATTGGTTTGGGGATGGTATCCGGAGGATAGGCTGATGGAGACCCCCAGTCGGTCACAGAAGGCTCACCACACCCTGGAGACAAACTGGGGTCTCCGAAACGATGTCTTCCAGGATCCCATACAGACGAAACACCTGTTGGAACAGGCACTCGTCCATTTCCATGGCATTAGATAGATGCGGAAGGGGGATGAGTCAGCACATCTTGGAGAACCGGTCCACTACAACTAAAATAGAAGTGAAGCCTGAAGAGTCTGGCAGATCAGTGAGGAAATCCATGGCGATGTGTGACCGTGGTCTGTGTGGTGTAGGTAAAGGCTCGAGTTTACCAGGTTGTTGGCGAGGGCTATTTGCCCATGCACAGATGGGACAGGAAAGAACGTAATCTCGTACATCTGCTGTTAGGGATGACCACCAGAACTTCCGTGTCAGTAGCTCCGTTGTCCGGATGATCCCTGGATGTCCAGAACTCAGAGAGGTATGGCACCATTGCATTAGTTCGGGTCTGACAGACGGCAGAACGTAGGTCTTGCCTGCAGGGGTGTCAGGAGGTGCTGGGTCATGGCGCAGGGCCTCTGGACGGCTGATTGGATTTCCCATTGTATGGGTCCCACGACAGAAGACGGAGGCAGCATAGGCTTGGGAGCTGGGTTATTTATTTATTTATTTATTTATTTCACCTTTATTTAACCAGGTAGGCAAGTTGAGAACAAGTTCTCATTTACAATTGCGACCTGGCCAAGATAAAGCAAAGCAGTTCGACACATACAACAACACAGAGTTACACATGGAGTAAAACAAACATACAGTCAATAATACAGTAGAAAAATAAGTCTATATACAATGTGAGCAAATGAGGTGAGATAAGGGAGGTAAAGGCAAAAAAGGCCATGGTGGCAAAGTAAATACAATATAGCAAGTAAAACACTGGATTAGAGGAAGTGGAGTCAAATAGACGGGATAAGGAATCAGCTTTCACATTTTTCTTACCGTGCAGGTAGGTGACGGTGAAGTTGAATCGGGGGAATAAGAGTGCCCAGTGAGCATGTCTGGGGTTGAGCCTCTTAGCACTTCTTACAGTACTTAAAATTGCAGTGGTCGGTAAGGACAAAGAACGGGTGATGAGCTTCCTCTAACCTGTGGCGCCACTCTTCGATAGCCAGCTTAATGGCGAGGAGCTCTCGGTTCCCGACATTACAGTTCCTCTCAGCGGGTGACAGTTTCTTGGAAAAGAAGCCACATGGGTGTATTACACATGGGTGTAATTTGGGAGGTGTCCCTACCCGCTGAGAGAGAAACACTCCTATGCCGACCTTGGATGCGTCAACCTCCACAGCAAAAGGAAGGGTAGGATATGGCTGCCTAAGGATGGGTGCAGAGGGGAAGAGGTGTTTCAAGGTCTCAAATGCAGTGAGGACAGTGTCGGTCCATTGGAGGCTATGGGTTTTTAGACTGGTGAGTGCTGAGAGAGAAGTGGCTGCTGCAGTTTTGGATGAACCTGAGGTAGTAGTTGGAAAATCCTAGGAAACATTGTAGTTATTTTATGGTGGTGGGTTTGGGCCAGTTAAGCACAGCTGTGACTTTACCTTCGTCCATGTTGACCCCGCCTGGTGTCAACACGAAACCTAGCAAGGTTACCGTAGTAATGTGAAAGGCGCTCTTTTCAGCCTTGCCATAAAGATGGTGGTCCTGTAGCCATTAGAGGACCTGTTGCACATGCTGTATGTGCTCTGCAATGGAGTGAGAGTAGATCAAGACATTGTCAATGTAGACGATCATGTCCTGGTAAACTTCATTCATGAAGAACTGGAAGACTGTGGGAGCATTGGTGAGACCGAAGTGCATAAGCAGGTATTTGTAGAGATGGTGATGAAAGCGGTGATGAAAGCCGTCTTCCACTCATCCCCACTTCAGATATGGACCAGGTTGTATGCACTACTTAGGTTCAATTTAGAGTAGATGGTAGCCTGTGCATCTTGTTCTAGTGCGGCCGGAATCAGAGGAAGAGGAAACTATTCTTGAAAGTAAGGTCATTGAGATGTCAGTAATCTATGCAGGGAAGGAGACTACCATCCTTTTTTTCACAAATTAGATACTGGATTCAGTCAGAGACGTGGATGGACGGATGAATCCCATGTCGAGGGCCTCTTCTTTAAAGGTATCCATAACCTCATTCTCTGGGATGGACAAGGGATAGATCCAAACCTAGGGGGCGATGCCCCAGGAAGGAGGTCGATCGCTCAGTCCTCCGTGCGATGAGGGGGCAGAATGGATGCCCTTTTCTTGCCGAAGACACTCTGGAACAGGGCATATACAGGTGGGATGAGGGTTGGAATGGCAGACTCCGATTCTTCTATAGAGGTGGCTCGACAGGGTAGATTGAAGCAGTTCTTAAAACAGGCGGGAGACCATGACAGCAGTTCCCTTGTCGCCAGGAGATGGGAGGGTCGTGAAGGTTTAGCCAGGGTTGACCAAGGGTGAGGGGTTCTTTAGGTGAAGACAACACCATTAAAATCTCTTCGGGCTAGGGGGCGGTATTTTCACGTCCGGATGAAAAGCATGCCGAAAGTAAACTGCCTGCTACTCAGGCCCAGAAGCTAGGATATGCATATAATATGCATATAATTGGTAGATATGGATAGAAACCACTCTAACGTTTCTAAAACTGTTACAATTCTGTCTGTGAGTATAACAGAACTTATTTGGCAGGCAAAACCCCGAGGACAACCCATCCAGGAAATGTTGTTTTTGAGGTGACTGTGTTTTCAACTGGTTTTCTATGTGAATCTAGATTCTGAGGCATCTGGTTGCAGTTCATATGGCTTCCACTAGATGTCAACAGTCTTTAGAAATTGGTTGATGTTTTTCCTTTGAGAAATTAAGAAGTAGCCCTTTCCTTTCTGGGTGTATAGCCAAGTGGACTGTTTTGTTTGGGGCGCGTGACCTGAAGCTCGCTCCACTTTAATTTTATCCGCTATTGAACACTGTTTATCCCGTCTTAAATTTGAGCAATTATTTACGTTTTAAAATACCTAAAGTTGGATTAGGAAAGTTGTTTGAAATGTTTGGACAAAGTTTACAGGTAACTTATTACATATTTTGTAGTCATGTTGGGCGAGTTGGAACCAGTGTTTTTCTGAATCTAACGCGCCAAATAAATGGGCATTTTGGAGATATAACGATGGAGTTAATTGAACAAAAGGATCATTTGTGATGTTTATGGGACATATTGGAGTGCCAACAGAAGAAGCTATTCAAAGGTAAGGCATGAAATATGATTGTCATGTGTTTGTTTGAAGGGGTGCTGTCCTCAGATAATTGCATGGTTTGCTTTCACCGTAAAGCCTTTTTGAAATCTGACATGGTGGCTGGATTAACAAAATGTTAAGCTTTAATTTGATGTATTGCACTTGTGATTGTATGAAAGTTAAAAATTTCAAGTATTTATTTTGGAATTTCTCACTCTGCAGTTTCACCGGATGTTGTCGAAACAACATTCAGCTAGCGGAACCCCCAGCCGTAACAGGTTAACTGAATGACCTCAGAGTAAAGGAGGCCAATCTGAAGGGTGATACTTTCGGTCATTTGAATCACAAGACCAGTTCCGAGAGGTTGTCTGTCCAGCACCTTAATCCTAAAGGGAGGATTAACAGGGATTAGTTTGACTCTTAACTGTTGTGCCAATTGTCCGTCAATGAAATTTCCTGCGGCACCTGAGTCCACTAGTCCCTCCACAAACTGAGTGATCCCATTAGCAGAAAGAAGAGCCGGGATACCAAACTGCCTTTTGGTAATATTCAAAAACGTGGGGGGGGGGGGGATCTGACAGCTATTGAGTAGGTGGTTACAAGCTCCACAAAAGAGGCACAGGTTCACGTAACCGCTGATGTCTCTCAGCAGGCGTGAGAGGGGCGCGGCCGAGTTGCATGGGTTCGGGGCTAATAGACCGTGGTGGACAGGAGAAGGGCATGGAAGACTTGTAGGCCATGGGTGACTGTATAGGTCTGCGGTTTACCAGTAGATTGCCAATGGATATGGACATCCGGATATATTGGTTTAGGACCGTTAAATCTCCTCTGCAGGCCAGTTCGGTCTGTAACTCCCGATTTAGACCCCTCCGGTAGACTGTAAGGAGCACTGCTTCACTCCATCCACTGCCGGCAGCCATGGTGCGGAACTCAAGGGCATACTCAGTGGTGGAATGACAGCCCTGTCGCAGCTCACATAACAAGTCCCCGGTGTGATGACCTGAAGACGAATGGTTAAACACGTCCTTGAAGAGGGCGTGGGAACGGGATTCAAAGAACAGATTATAACTTTGAGCGGCCCACAGGGCTGCAACCCAATCCAGAGCTTTGCCTGTGAGTAGGGAGATGGCGAAGTTCACCCTGTCTTTGTCAGAGGTGAAGTCAGTGGGGTGATGGTCTATGTATAGGTTACATTGCATGAGAAATCCTTGACATTTCCCTGGGGAGCCATCGTATTTATTAGGCATGGATTAGGAGGGAGATGAACGAGAGGAGGCTGTGGCACCTGATATCATTCCTCCTGTCGGGTTAGATGTAGCTGCAGCTCCGCTGAATCCATTTGTCGTTTTTGCTGAGGTATTGTGTAATGAATATAATGGGAGACAAAGAGCTGGTTTCAAGCGCAGGGCGCAGCAGGTGTTTATTTGTAAAGGACACAGGAGAAGGCAGGTAACTGGGTCCAGGGGCAGGCAGATGGTCATGCACAGGGGGTCCAAAAAGGCAACAGTACAGGCAGGGAAAAGGCCAGTAACGTAGTCTGGGAGATCAGGCAAGAGGTTGATGACAGGAAATCTGATAGGCAAAAGTACAGGCAGGGAATAGGCAAAAAGGCGTCGTTAGTGAGGATAGCCAAAACTATGATATACAGGAGGACTAATACGGAAAAAAACAGAGCTCTAAATAGAAATGTGTATCAAAACAAACAATACCTCACAATGATGGGGTGCAAAGAACTGAACTATATAGAGTGTGTAAATGACATACAGGTGTATGAACAGGTGATCGGAATTCAGGTGATTGGGATCTAGAAAGTGAGCTGCGTTCAGGGGATCTACGTGTTTGAGAGTGTGAGTTGGAAGCAGACTTTACAATAGGCCTTTATGTTTTGATAAGGTTTGTATCACAAATAAAGTTGCCAAATAACTTCTTAAGGAGGGATCAGTGTCTTCTGATCCCTCCTGTCTCAGCCTTCAGTATTTATGCTGCAGTAGTTTATGTGTCGGGGGGCTAGGGTCAGTCTGTTACATCTGGAGTATTTCTCTTGTCTTATCCGGTGTGCTGTGTGAATTTAAATATGCTCTCTCTAATTCTCTCTTTCTCTTTCTTTCTTTCTCTCGGAGGACCTGAGCCCTAGGACCATGCCTCAGGACTACCTGGCATGATGATTCCTTGCTGTCCCCAGTCCACCTGGCCATGCTGCTGCTCCAGTTTCAACTGTTCTGCCTGCGGCTATGGAACCCTGACCTGTTCACCGGACGTGCTTGCTGCACCCTCGACCCTACTATGATTATTATTATTTGACCATGCTGGTCATTTATGAACATTTTAACATCTTGACCATGTTCTGTTATAATATCCACCTGGCACAGCCAGAAGAGGACTGGCCACCCCTCATAGCCTGGTTCCTCTCTAGGTTTCTTCCTAGGTTTTTGGCTTTTCTAGGGAGTTTTTCCTAGGGAGTTTTTCCTAGCCACCGTGCTTCTTTCACATGCATTGCTTGCTGTTTGGGGTTTTAGGCTGGGTTTCTGTACAGCACTTTGAGATATCAGTTGATGTACGAAGGGCTATATAAATACATTTGATTTGATTTGATTTGATTTTGATTTAAGGTGAAGTACAGCAATTCGCTTTACAAGGGGTGTAGAGCCTAACTGTCATACATAAGCAGCGTGTGAGTTTCAAGTTTGGGGAAGATAATTTTCTTTATAATAAACACATTGCATATATAATCACGTTTGCGGTAACTTTTGACAATGGTGTTTTCCCGCTAATGGAACATTCACGCTTATAGCCTACTGTCATGTGCACATCGCTGTGCTTATTATGTGAAGATATAACCGAAAGGTTTATCAACATTTTAAGCTAAACATTCTGATCTGTTGCGTCAGCCACATTGAGTAAACTATTATATTTTGATGCTAGTTGTTGTATTAATTTGAGATCTATCGCATTCCATAACTGTCCCAGACTATGTTTGGAATATTTATTTCTCGCACATTTACATTTACATTTAAGTCATTTAGCAGACGCTCTTATCCAGAGCGACTTACAAATTGGGCATAATGGAATAGGTCAACTTTTGTACTATGGGGATAGTAGATTGACATAGGCTAGTGCTTTTGCTGTTCTTTGGCCTACTCATCTTGTAGGCGGACAAAAAGTAAATGTGGACAGTTCTTCTAATCTTAAATATTGCACTTCGGAATTGGATAAGGACACGCGCAGTTGTGTCCCGATGTGTCTGTCTTCACTTGTAGCCTGTGAGAAAGACCCGATCACATTATAGAGAGCCATGTGAGTGGGAGGTGCTTTGGAGCATGGGGGGAGAAAGGGCACAATGCAGCATTCCGGGCCAAAGTCACAGCGGCCACTGCCCACAAAAGGCATGGATTTTTTTATGGTGCATTACGGTAAAACAAAGGAGATGCCGCCGGAAATTTGAGGCATTATCAAGTACTTGTCAAATTGTGAATGAGAGACTGATGTAGTGTGCACATTCTGTGCAAAAAAAACAAAGCAGAGCTCATGCCTTTCAAGCAACTTTTTTCAAATCATCATTAGAGTCGCATCAGGCGGTAGTACAAAGCATATAGCCCAACGTTTGTAGAAGTTAAAGTTGTAAAGTTTTCATTTTAACTTGAAATTAAGCATTTTTTATATTTTATATAACCTTCATTTAACTCGGCAAGTCAATTAAGAACAAATTCTTACTTACAATGACAGCCTAGGAACAGTGGGTTAACTGCCTTGTTCAGGGGTAGAACAACAGATTTCTACCTTGTCAGCTCAGGGATTCAATCTAGCAACCTTTCAGTTACTGGCCCAACGCTCTAACCACTAGGCTACCTGCCGACCCATATAGAAGTGTCTATTTCTTTGTAAACCGCTCAACACAGAATAGCCAAATGTGCGCACTCCCTCAAATCATTTGGAGAAAATATTGTTTCTATTTTTACAGCTTTATTCAATTGTATTCTTCATACTATAAAATAATACAAAAAATGGCACGGAATTCTACGCAAATCTTGTCAGCTAAATGAACTAGTCTAGCCCATAGCCATTTGGCATAGCCAGATCAGGACCAGAAATACTCAGACTATTCTATTATTCTGAAATAGACTACATTTTCTTCATGTCATGTTTCTTTAGACCTGTCTAAAATTAATCATGGATTTATTGTGAAGGTGTAGGCTGTATTACATGGATTTATTTGATTTCTAAAATGTAGCTATTCCAAAGGTCTGCATCAGTGGCTTGTAGGGTATGTATGGAAGCCAGGAGATGCTAACTGTGTTTATGTTAATTAATGTTCAATTACCGTTAGACAGACTGTTATTTGCTTAACAATCACTGGTTGACAAAATTTTCTGACCTAGTCGCATGTCACTACTTCACCGGAGAGGCATTTGAACTTAAACATACATTTATTTATCGAAATGTGTTTTTTTGACAGAAATTATTTCTGGAGCATGTGAACTTTCATGTGCCTTAATATCAAACTTGTATACCATCTGTAAATACGAATACAATTGTTAAATTACCAGCCTAGAAAATTCTGCCGTTTGATTACAAATATTATGCGTAGGGTGTCAAAAAGAAACACCTGTCTCCGGATTACATCATCAACCTAAGGGCAACCATGGCATCTGTGACAGAGAGGGAGAAGCGTTCATCCATGTATACGGGTAAGAGAGTCTAGCTAGCTACATTTTGTCGGAAAGTAATTTTCATTGCAAGTTAAAGCGTACTGTTAGCTAGCGAGCTAATGTTAGCTGGCTGGGTTGCTAGCTAATGTTCTGTGTATGATCTGTGTAGTAATATTGTTTGTACCTCATAAAGTGATTTGCATTGCAAGTTATAGCCTAATGTTAGCTAGCTAGCTAACATTGAATGTAGTTGGTTAAATGTAGTTACTTGCAGATTCATGCATGGTAGTAACATTATGAGTTGGGATATGGTTCATTGTTTAGCTAGCTAGCTACATGTCTCAACAAAATACTCCACTCTGCAAGTAAGCATTTCTCTGTACAGTTTACACATTCTGTGTCCTGTGCATATGACAAATAAACATAGATTTTATTTGATATCATGTGTGTTTACCAGAGATGGTAATGTGAAGAACAACATGACCTGCACAAAAGTCAAATTAGGATATAATATTAGGCCAACAAGACAGTGTCCATGTTCTAAAAAATAATTGGTAGAATGCCCTGCTTTTATTTTGTCACACACAACCATAAGCTATTTTCTGTAATTAGTTCACCATTATCTTGTAACTAATGATATTGTTGTGAGTTTATTTTCCTGTAATAATAAAACATTTGCTAAAGTTAAGACTTTGTCAGCTATGATATGTTAATTTTTTGAACTGGCTAGCCAGCTAACTGAACGTTTGCTATCTAGCTAACAAGCTAGAAACGAACCAAAATATTGTTTAGAAAGTTGCTTTTAGTTGCCTGGTGATGGGTTCTGACTTCTAAACTTGAAAATATGACATCCATATTCATGTCACTGAGGGAGAGAGCGGAATGCAGAACGTTTACATTCTGTCAGAACATGTTATTGTTAGACATCAGGAATCCTATGGAAAGGAGAAGGGCCACAGTCTGCTGCAAGTCAACAGGACAGCTGTGAGTTGGGGAGGAGTGAAGAATTTGGGCCGAGGTTCGGTCAGATGAAGTGAGAAAGAACAGGCATCACTAAAGTCCTGTCTAGCATCAGAGATGTATTGGCTGGCCAGATGTGTAAACAGGAGACATGTTTAAATACCAGTGCTTGTGTAAATATGTCTTTGTCTTATGCAGCTGTGTGACCCTGTGGGTAAACAAACTTAGTTTCAGCTTTGCTAGTCGTCCGTGAGTTTTTACTCCGTTTATTTAGAACCTAACACTTGTTTGCGAGATTGACACATCCTAAATTCATTTTTAAACAGATGGGATTGTTGGTGTTAAAATACACCAGTTATGCTATTTTGGACCACCAGGGTGCTGATGTCCTGCAGCCTGTCGTTTTTGTGTTCTTTTTCATAACGACAAAAACAAGTTTGATGTCGGAGGATAATAGAATGTTCATGATGTCACTGCGACAACTGTCTACAGACATGTCAATAGACATTGTATAAACCAGCCTTTAGTCTTGAAATCTGTGGTTGTTTAGCACATGGCCTCACATGTGAATCCTTAAAGAGATGGGTGGGGCTAAGGCTTAACTTCATCGGAGTAGGGGGCAGTATTTTGACGTCCGGATGAAAAGCGTGCCCGTAGTAAACTGCCTGCTACTCAGGCCCAGAAGGTAGGATATGCATATTATTAGTAGATTTGGATAGAAAACACACTGAAGTTTCTAAAACTGTTTGAATGATGTCTGTGAGTATAACAGAACTCATAGAACTCAAGTGTGGAAATCTGAGGTTTGTAGTTTTTCAAGTGATTCCCTATCCAGTATAGAGTGTCTATGGGGTCATATTGTGCTTCCTAAGGCTTCCACTAGATGTCAACAGTCTTTAGAACGTTGTTTCATGCTTTGACTGGAGAGAGAATAAGAGCCATTGGAATCAGTTGACTGAGAAAATGACATGAGCTCAATTGCGCTCACTCACATGAGTTAGCTGTGTTCCTTTTCATTTCTGAAGACAAAGGAATCGTCCGGTTGGAATATTATGGAAGATTTATGATAAAAACATCCTAAAGATTGATTCTATACATCGTTTGACATGTTTCTAAGAACTGTAATATAACTTTTTTTATTTTTCGGCTGAACTCACTGCGCGAGCACAGTGGATTTGGATTACCCGAATGAACGCGTGAACAAAATGGAGGTATTTGGACATAAAGATGAACTTTATCGAACAAAACAAACATTTATTCTGGAACTGGGATTCCTAGGAGTGCATTTCGAATGAGATCATCAAAGGTAAGTGAATATTTATAATGTCATTTTTGTCATTTCTGTTGACTCCAAAATGGCGGGTATCTGTATGGCTTGTTTTGATATCTGAGCGCTGTACTCAGATTATTGCAAAGTTTGCTTTCGCCGTAAAGCTTATTTTAAAATCTGACACAGCGGTTGCATTAAGGAGAAGTTTATCTATAATTCTTTGAATAACAGTTGAGTATTTCTGTAAATTGATGTGCTCATTCACCGGAGGTTTTGGGAGGCAAAACATTTCTGAACATTACACACCAATGTGAAATTGGGTTTTTGGATATAAATATGAACTTTATCGAGCAAAACATACATGTATTGTGTAACATGAAGTCCTATGAGTGCCATCTGATGAAGATCATCAAAGGTTAGTGATTAATTGTAGCTGTATTTCTGTTTTTTTGTGACGCCTCTCCTTGCTTGGAAAATGGCTGTGTGGTTTTTCTTGTCTAGGCGCTGTCCTAACATAATCTAATGTTATGCTTTCGCCGATTAACGAGAAGTGTATCTTTAAAATGGGATATAATAGTTGTATGTTTGAGAAATTTGAATTATGAGATTTTTGTTGTTTTGAATTTGGCGCCCTGCTATTTCACTGGCTGTTGAATAGTGTGTCCCACATACCCCAGAGAGGTTTAGAGAATGTGAATGATGCTGAATGGGTGTAGATAAAGAAGAGTTCTCCAGTAGGTGTACCAACTCATTCAAGGGCCATTTCCTCAAAAGTGGGGTTACAAGTTTATTAACTTTTAAAACAGAATTACTTTCTCTGTGGTGTATGATATACCATTTTCTAGCTCTAAGTCTCTACTTTTATTAAAATTTCTTACCCCTTTTTCTCCGCAATATCATGATATTCAGTCTTGTCCCATCGCTGCAACTTCTTTACATATTCGGGAGTGGCGAAGGTCAAGAGCCATGCGTCCTCCAAAACACAACCCTGCCAAGCCGCACTGCTTTTTGACACACTACTCGCTTAACCCAGAAACCAGCCGCACCAATGTGTAGGAGGAAACACAATACAGCTGGTGACCATGTCAGTGTGCATGCGTCCGGCCCGCCACAAGAGTCGCTAGAGCGTGATGGGACAAGGACATCCCGGCCAGCCAAACCCTCCCCTAACACGGACAACGCTGGACCAATTGCGGGCATGGGTCTCCCAGTTGCAGCCCAGTTCTCTACTTTTATCCAATGTAAAAAACACAATTTAAAATGTTGCTACATACTGTAGAACCAAAATCCAGGTGGTCGGTCACAAATATCAAATAGAATATAAAAAAAGTGAACTGCTGGCAAACAAAATTGAAAAATCTATCGTATCTTAATTGAAAAGAGGGCAAAAGTCTTATAATTATTTTCCCTCATGGAGAGGATTTGTAAGAAGTACATGGAATGTGGTGATTACATTTGTCTCAGGTTGGCTATAGTATTACAGGCCCAAAAAAAGCTAATTGTGCTAATTATTTCCTGGGATAAAGGATGACCTGAAAAGAAAACCACAGGAGGTAGGACCAATCAGGCATAAACTTTCCACCCAACGACCCGCCGTTCCTTCAGTCAGCAGTGACTGAAGGTGAACGTTAATAGTTTGCTAAAACAGCACTCCAGATAAGCTCAGAATGGTTCCGACTCAGTGGACTGTTTAGTATGAACTTGATCTGACATGTTGTGATGAAGGGACTCATGTTGCCTTGTACTGTGTATACAGTACGTGGTGATGTCTTCAGTCAGCAAAAATAGATCAAATGCCATCTTTCTTGTGTACATCTGCAGAAAAGATAATCAAATATGTATCAGTGTAGCCTGGCATTGTTCAGTGTAGCCTGGCCTTGTCATTTAGGACAGCATCTGAAAATAGCTCCTGTAACTGATATTAGACTTGTTATTCTCCGTTTTCTTCAGAAGTACATTGACTTTCATCAAGGTCATCTGGTGTAATAACTGTAGTGGGTTCAATACACACTCTTTTTTATGTCCAATGTTATAAAATTACACAGTTCTGTTTGGTTTGCATATGCTAACAAGCATTCCAATTAAAAGTGAATAATTGAATGGAAGCCCATTCATCTTTTACTAATTATTTCTAATACGCTCACAATAGTTTCCTACACTTAACCCTTGTGTGGTGTTCATGTTTTTGTTATTCACCCAATGTTCGCGGGTCTGATGGACCCACAACATTATTGGGTTTTTAAAACAATTTACGTAGAAATACTTGTATTTAGATGTTGATTACAAGCAATATAGACAGCAATATATGGTTAATATTTGCCAAAATTTTACATACAGTATTTTATGGAAATGATAAATGAGCCCCATTGAACACAAATTAAGGCTGATCTACACACCACATGAGGGACAGAGTTTTACTGTGTGTGTGTGCTGCAAATGTATTTCTTGCACTTGATGCATGTATACTGTGTCTTCCTGTCCTTCTTGGGTCCATCTCACTCACTCACATGTATATTCACAGCAGGCCAAGGTAGGAGAGTCAGACACACACACACATGCAACAACATCACTCACACTTACATCCGGTATTGGAGTTATTGGTTCTGTGTTTCGGGCAGATGGGGCACCAGCATCCTCCTCGTGATTCCTCCTCGCGATAACTGCAGATGCTGGGGTCCTTGGAAGATGTTGCCTCCTCTGGATTTGAGGTCTTACCAATGCCTTGCCCAGCTCCTCAAGAAAGGAGCTTCCCTGTGTTCCAATCTGGGTTCAACGCCATCCATATGACAAATGTGTTGTACGCCAAGATGTCCAAGATGTTGAAGAATATCACAAGTGGCCAGCATAGGGTTTTTATTTTGCAGTTGTAGTCAGTCACCAGCTTGTAAATTGTCCACCCCTCCTTTTGTGGCATTGTAATCCATTATGATTTCTGGGTTGATGTTCCTGGCCACATATTCTCCCATCCCTATGCTACATACTCATGAGTACCACATTTTGCCTTTCTTTGGCACGTAGGACACCAGGTACGTGTCAGCCGTGAACACAAACTTAGAGTAATTAATATGCCTATTCTGTGTATTCAACAGCTGAGGTGGGAGCTCTGGCTTGTTTTTTCATACTGTTCCTATCCTCTTGAGGAGATCCTTTTTCCTGCTTGTATAAAGTAAAAAAGATATTGCATGTGATGTTCTGGCCACGGAGTCCCCTGTGTCACGTCCAGGATAACCCACACCCTGGTTCTTCTCAGGGACTCCTACATCTGGCTTCCCCTTATACACTTGCAAGGTCCACAGGCAGCCCAGATCTCGATTTCCATATTTTGTGGGTTTAGATGGTATGTACTGTATGAAGGGGCAGCGGCCCCTAAATGGCATAATCTGCTCAACAACAGTAACGTTGGGCCCAGGCTTGTAAAACAGGGGAAAGCGGTCCACCCACTTGTCCCACAGTGACCTGATTGCAGCTAGCTTGTCTCTCTGCAGCCAAGCTGGTCTGGTGTCTCAGTTATCGAAGCGGATAATCCTGGAAATAATGTGGAAGTTGTCCGGAGACATTGTTACACGGAAACGTTAGCTGCCAGTTTCTGCATCCCACAGGGATTCTGTGTATTCCCCATTGGATCTGAAAACACCAGCAAGGTTAAGAACACCAAAGTATGCATGTACATGTGTTTTGTCCATCTCCTTCCATCTCTCTCCAAAAACACGCATTCTCTCAAAATTAGTGCAGTCCAGAATGATTTTCTGGATGGTGTCTGGGATGAACAGTTCAAAAGAAGACTTTATGTCCTGCACATCAGTAACCGCCATCCGCGTCAGCCCTGGTTGCATCCTTATCACATTGGCAACTATGCGGTGTTGGCACATTCCTTTGGCAAGAAGACCATTCAATTTCACAATTTTTGACACATTTCTCCTTCTGCAGGCTGCTGATGAGCTGTTTGCTGGCGGGCTGGTCCTGGGGCTGGCTGCTGACGGGCTGGTCCTGGGGCAGGCTGAGGGTCAATCTCATCCTCTTCTTCCAACCCACTGTCAGACTCCAAATTGACATGATACTCATATTCGGAAAATTATTCATCTTCCAAAGTGGAAGACGCTCCTTCCACACTAGCTTCTCTCTCTGCAAAAAAATATTTCTAAGGCCCTCTGAGCAGAGATACTTTTTGCCATACTGATTGATTGTGGTAATTTATTTGTTGCGTCCCTCCCCCAATTTGCACATGGCTGGGGTAGAGTGTGGGAAAATACTGAAATTTGTACAATGTGTCGAAATAATGTGTCGAACCACATACGTAATATAAATGTGTAGGGGGGTGTGCACTTAATGAAAATGTATTATTTCACATGTTCTTCATAGAAAATGAGTCAAGGCCGATGAGTCTTTCTTTCTGTAAACATTGAAAAAAAGTCCCATACAGCGGTTAAAAGAGAAAAAAGTAAATGAATGCTTGACGAGGTTAACTGCTGTTTTTGTGTATTTGTCATTAAAATATATTCTAACTGTTTGTGAAAACCTGTATTTTTATAACCTATGGTATTTTTATTTACTGCTCCTTTTCAGAGTACAGATTCAGTACCATTCTGCACACAGTGTAACAACCCTTCTATATGTGTCTGACATTCTGAACGAGTTGGTAAATGCACTGACAGAGCTCACTCAAACTAAACTGTAATAACTGGTGCTTCCCAAAATATATAGAACATTTGACCTTGCTCAAAGTTGAATGACTTTAAAAGTTGTATTTG
Organism: Salmo trutta; assembly: GCF_901001165.1. Classification (NCBI taxonomy): domain Eukaryota; kingdom Metazoa; phylum Chordata; class Actinopteri; order Salmoniformes; family Salmonidae; genus Salmo; species Salmo trutta. The sequence goes on along the minus strand of NC_042982.1, from coordinate 8,636,429 downwards.
AACCCTTCCATGGGTGTGATGTGTAGAGAGTGATTTTCTCAAAACCTTTTGTTCTTACTCCAGTTTTGTTATAATATATATATATGCACAGTTCTAGTCAAAAGTTTGAACACGCCAAAATTTGATCATATTACTCCAGTGCTAGCCTCCCTACACTGGCTTCCTGTTAAGGCAAGGGCTGATTTCAAGGTTTTACTGCTAACCTACAAAGCATTACATGGGCTTGCTCCTACCTATCTTTCCGATTTGGTCCTGCCGTACATACCTACACGTACGCTACGGTCACAAGACGCAGGCCTCCTAATTGTCCCTAGAATTTCTAAGCAAACGGCTGGAGGTAGGGCTTTCTCCTATAGAGCTCAATTTTTATGGAATGGTCTGCCTACCCATGTGAGAGACGCAGACTCAGTCTCAACCTTTAAGTCTTTACTGAAGACTTATCTCTTCAGTAGGTCCTATGATTAAGTATAGTCTGGCCCAGGAGTGTGAAGGTGAACGGAAAGGCTGGAGCAACGAACCGCCCTTGCTGTCTCTGCCTTGCCGGTTCCCCTCTTTCCACTGGGATTCTCTGCCTCTAACCCTATTACAGGGGCTGAGTCACTGACTTACTGGTGTTCTTCCATGCCGTCCATGGGAAGGGTGCGTCACTTGAGTGGGTTGAGTTACTGACGTGGTCTTCCTGTCTGGGTTGGCGCCTCCCCTTTGGGTTGTGCCATGGCGGAGATTTTGTGGGCTATACTCGGCCTTGTCTTCGTACGGTAAGTTGGTGGTTGTAGACATCCCTCTAGTGGTGTGGGGGCTGTGCTTTGGCAAAGTGGGTGGGGTTATATCCTGCCTGTTTGGCCCTGTCCGGGGGTATCATCGGATGGGGCCACAGTGTCTTCTGATCCCTCCTGTCTCAGCCTCCAGTATTTATGCTGCAGTAGTTTATGTGTCGGGGGGCTAGGGTCAGTCTGTTACATCTGGAGTATTCTCTTGTCTTATCCGGTGTCCTGTGTGAATTTAAATATGCTCTCTCTAATTCTCTCTTTCTTTCTTTCTCTCGGAGGACCTGAGCCCTAGGACCATGCCTCGGGACTACCTGGCATGATGACTCCTTGCTGTCCCCAGACCACCTGGCCATGCTGCTGCTCCAGTTTCAACTGTTCTGCCTCCGGCTACGGAACCCTGACCTGTTCACCGGACGTGCTTGTTGCACCCTCGACAACTACTATGATTATTATTATTTGACCATGCTGGTCATTTATGAACATTTTAACATCTTGACCATGTTCTGTTATAATATCCACCCGGCACAGCCAGAAGAGGACTGGCCACCCCTCATAGCCTGGTTCCTCTCTAGGTTTCTTCCTAGGTTTTTGGCCTTTCTAGGGAGTTTTTCCTAGGGAGTTTTTCTTAGCCACCGTGCTTCTTTCACATGCATTGCTTGCTGTTTGGGGTTTTAGGCTGGGTTTCTGTACAGCACTTTGAGATTTCAGCTGATATACGAAGGGCTATATAAATACATTTGATTTGATTTGATTTGATTCCAGGGTTTTTCTTTATTTTTACTATTTTCTACATTTTACAATAATAGTGAAGACATACAAACTATGAAATAACACATATGGAATAATGTAGTAAATAAAAATGTGTTAAAAGTGTTTTATATTTGAGATTCTTCAAAGTAGCCACAATTTGCCTTGATGACAGCTTTGCACACTCTTGGCATTCTCTCAACCAGCTTCATGAGGTAGTCACCTGGGAATGCATTTCAATTAACAGGTGTGCCTTGATAAAAGTTAATATGTGGAATTTCTTTCCTTCTTAATGCATGTCGTGTTTGGACTATCATTAAATGTGAAGACTTATTTTATCAAATCAATTCTCTATGTGTAATTATTATTATAAACGTATCTGTCATTGTTTGCAGATAAAGGTCTTGAGAACGGAGCGAGAGTTTCAGTGATTAGATTTCCTCCGCTTGCTTAGAAATCAATATTTCTATCCTCATCACCTGAGTTCTCTCATCATTCATTTGGTCAGCAACTTCAATGAGTTCTGTTGACCTGTCATCCAACTTAGTCATTGTGTTTATTAACTGATTGTCTTTGGTCTGCAGCACTTGTAATAGAACTGCGTTACTTTGAGTAACGTTCAACAAAACTGCATGCATGTTATCAATTTGAGCATTCCTGTTTGTAGATAGCTCTTCAGATTTATCTAGTTTAGCGTGGACATCGTCGTATTTAGTTCTGGCTAAATCGAGTTGTTCCTGTAGAAAACTATTTTGTTCCTGTAGAAGAAAAGTTTGTGTTCATTCGTTGTCATAAGTTTTTGCAATTACATTTAATTGTTCACTTTTAAACGCAGTTCCATAGCTAGCAGAATTTTTTACTTTTCTGCTTTTGTCATTAGTTTCCCGGTTCTCTCCACCTGTCCCTTTGTCTACCATTTCCTGCTCATGCTACAGCTGTGCACTGTGGTATTGGACCGATGCCAATCTTTGATGGACAGACATCAGGGCTAAACTGGAGAGAACCTTTACAAGGCCTGCGTCCGAATGTTGATTTTGGAGAGCGTTTGTTGCGATTTCTACTGTTTTTCTGCTAGCGGCATAGTTAGGGTTGATATCGCTGCTGAGGTAAGAGACCAATCCTTTTATGGATGAGGTTTCACTAATTAGCGGGGGAGTGGGGACTACTCCCTCTGATAGCTTGCACATTATTAGAACATTTGAGAGGATAATTTTTTTTTCTTCCTATTTTTCCAAAGTTTGTTTTTGGAATACGTTGAAAGCTGCAAAGATGATTTTAATCTATTTATAGACGTTAATGAACCATCAGTACTGTATCAGTAATGTGGGAGTTGGACGTGAATGAATTTGCAAAAGCAAATTGACTTGATAAATCCTATGACAATGAAAGCCTCATTCTATTTTAGATTCCTCGCATGGAGCGTCAAAATGTTGTGTCTGGACTATCATTAAATGTGAAGGCTGTTATTTTATCAAACTAATTCTCTTTGTGGAATCATGTTAACTTTAATTAACTATGAAGTCGGGGCACCACAGGATTTTTTTAGAGTCTCTATTTCTTGAATCTACTCTTCAGATATTTTTATATCTTATCAATTAGTCTTCCATGAATGATTATTAATTGTTACCTCATTAGTCTCATTCCAAACGTCATAAAATTATTGGTTACCTGCATGAACCCTAGTTTCCATAATGAATCAGCAACATACAAAGTGGCTTAATTATTTATATGCTAACTAACTAAATAATCACACAGAAGTACATACATACAACAGGATAGATTATTCATTGATTACTAATCATGCCTTGAAAAGTCCCTAGTGGACTAACCTGATATTTTATTTATTTTTTATTTCACCTTTATTTAACCAGGTTGGCAAGTTGAGAACAAGTTCTCATTTACAATTGCGACCTGGCCAAGATAAAGCAAAGCAGTTCGACACATAAAACACAGTTACACATGGAGTAAAACAAACATACAGTCAATAATACAGTAGAAAAAGAAGTCTATATACAATGTGAGCAAATGAGGTGAGATAAGGGAGGTAAAGGCAAAAAAGGCCATGGTGGCAAAGTAAATACAATATAGCAAGTAAAACACTGGAATGGTAGATTTTCAGTGGAAGAAAGTGCAAAGTAGAAATAGAAATAATGGGGTGCAAAGGAGCAAATAAATAAAATAAATAAATACAGTAGGGGAAGAGGTAGTTGTATCGGCTAAATTATAGATGGGCTATGTACAGGTGCAGTGATCTGTGAGCTGCTCTGACAGCTGGTGCTTAAAGCTAGTGAGGGAGATAAGTGTTTCCAGTTTCAGAGATTTTGTAGTTCGTTCCAGTCATTGGCAGCAGAGAACTGGAAGGAGAGACGGCCAAAGGAGGAATTGGCTTTGGGGGTGACCAGAGAGATATACCTGCTGGAGCGCGTGCTACAGGTGGGTGCTGCTATGGTGACCAGTGAGCAGAGATAAGGTGGGGCTTTACCTAGCAGAGACTTGTAGATGACCTGGAGCCAGTGGGTTTGGCGACGAGTATTGAGCGAGGGCCAGCCAACGAGAGCATACAGGTCGCAGTGGTGGGTAGTATATGGGGCTTTGGTGACAAAACGGATGGCACTGTGATAGACTACATCCAGTTTATTGAGTAGGGTATTGGAGGCTATTTTGTAAATGACATCGCCGAAGTTGAGGATCGGTAGGATGGTCAGTTTTACGAGGGTATGTTTGGCAGCATGAGTGAAGGATGCTTTGTTGCGAAATAGGAAGCCAATTCTAGATTTAACGTTGGATTGGAGATGTTTGATGTGAGTCTGGAAGGAGAGTTTACAGTCTAACAAGACACCTAGGTATTTGTAGTTGTCCACATATTCTAAGTCAGAACCGTCCAGAGTAGCGATGCTGGATGGGCGGGCAGGTGCAGGCAGCGATCGGTTGAAGACCATGCATTTAGTTTTACTTGTATTTAAGAGCAGTTGGAGGCTAGGTAAGGAGAGTTGTATGTCATTAAACCTCGTCTGTAGGGTAGTTAACTTGTTATGGATAGGGGGCAGTATTTTCACGGCCGGATAAAAAAATGTACCCGATTTAATCTGGTTATTACTCCTGCCCAGAAACTAGAATATGCATATAATTAGTAGCTTCGGATAGAACACACTCCAAAGTTTGTAAAACTGTTTGAATGGTGTCTGTGAGTATAACAGAACTCAAATGGCAGGCCAAAACCTGAGAAGATTCTGTACAGGAAGTACCCTGTCTGACCATTTCTTGGCCTTCTTTGTCATCTCTATCCAAAACAAAGGATCTCTGCTGTAACGTGACATTTTCTAAGACTCCCATAGGCTCTCAGAAGGCGCCAGAACGTTAAATGATGACTCTGCTGTCCATGGCTGAAAAACAGTAGCGCATTTGGTAAGTGGTCGATCTGAGAACAATGAGACGGGCGCACGCATGCACGTGAAGAGTCCAGTTTCTATTTTGAGTCTTTGAACGGAAAGGACGTCTCCCGGTCGGAATATTATCGATTTTTTACGAGAAAAATCGCATAAAAATTGATTTTAAACAGCGTTTGACATGCTTCGAAGTACGGTAATGGAATATTTTGAATTTTTTTGTCACGATACGCGTCCGCGCATCACCCTTCGTCACCCTTCGGATAGTGTCTTGAACGCACGAACAAAACGGCGCTATTTGGATATAACTATGGATTATTTGGAACCAAACCAACATATGTTGTTGAAGTAGAAGATCGGACGGCATGTTGTCTAGGCCTCTGGTAGTCTCTATGGGGGTGTCACAGGGTTCAATTCTTGGGCCAACTCTTTTCTCTGTATATATCAATGATGTCGCTCTTGCTGCTGGTGAGTCTCTGATCCACCTATACGCAGACGACACCATTCTGTATACTTCTGGCCCTTCTTTGGACACTGTGTTAAGATGGTGAGGAAGGCATTTAAAAAAAATAACCAGGCATCCTCTACTGACGGGATGAGGTCAATATCCTTCCAGGATACCCGGGCCAGGTCGATTAGAAAGGCTTGCTCACTGAAATGTTTCAGGGAGCGTTTGACAGTGATGAGTGGAGGTCGTTTGACCGCTGACCCATTATGGATGCAGGCAATGAGGCAGTGATCGCTGAGATCTTGGTTGAAAACAGCAGAGGTGTATTTAGAGGGCAAGTTGGTTAGGATGATATCTATGAGGGTGCCCGTGTTTACGGCTTTGGGGTGGTACCTGGTAGATTCATTGATAATTTGTGTGAGATTGAGGGCATCAAGCTTAGATTGTAGGATGGATGGGGTGTTAAGCATGTCCCAGTTTAGGTCACCTAGCAGCACGAGCTCTGAAGATAGATGGGGGGCAATCAGTTCACATATGGTGTCCAGAGCACAGCTGGGGGCAGAGGGTGGTCTACAGCAGGCAGCAACGGTGAGAGACTTGTTTTTAGAGAGATGGATTTTTAAAAGTAGAAGTTCAAATTGTTTGGGTACAGACCTGGATAGTAGGACAGAACTCTGCAGGCTATCTCTGCAGTAGATTGCAACACCGCCCCCTTTGGCCGTTCTATCTTGTCTGAAAATGTTGTAGTTAGGGATGAAGATTTCAGAGTTTTTGGTGGACTTCCTAAGCCAGGATTCAGACACAGCTAGGACTTCCGGGTTGGCAGAGTGTGCTAAAGCAGTGAATAAAACAAACTTAGGTAGGAGGCTTCTGATGTTAACATGCATGAAACCAAGGCTATTACGGTTACAAAAGTCATCAAAAGAGAGCGCCTGGGGAATAGGAGTGGAGCTAGGCACTGCAGGGCCTGGATTCACCTCTACATCACCAGAGGAACAGAGGAGTAGTAGGATAAGGGTACGGCTAAAAGCTATGAGAATTGGTCGTTTATGACGTCCGGAATAGAGAGTAAAAGGAGCAGGATTCTGGGGGCGATAAAATAGCTTCAAGGTATAATGTATAGACAAAGGTATGGTAGGATGTGAGTACAGTGGAGGTAAACCTAGGCATTGAGTGATGATGAGAGAGATATTGTCACTAGAAACATAATTGAAACCAGAAGATGTCATAGCATGTGTGGGTGGTGGAACTGAACGTTTGGATAAGGTATAATGAGCAGGGCTAGAGGCTCTACAGTGAAATAAGCCAATAAACACTAACCAGAAGAGCAATGGACAAGGCATATTGACATTAAGGAAAGGCATGCTTAGCCGAGTGATCATAAATGTCCAAGTGAGATTCAGACAGCTAGCAGGGCCATAGGTAGCAAGCTGGCAGAAGATGGAGGGAGGTCTGTTTTTAGCCACCTCTTGCGTTTCCGTCTGTAGATTAGTGGGGTTCCGTGTGGTAGGGGGGACCAGTCCAATTGGCTAAATAGTTATAGTGGCCCAAGAAAACTGTCCGATAGACCTATTAAGATAGCAGCCGATAAGACAGCTAACGATTAGCGGGCCGCAGGTGGGCGTTCAGGTTATGACAGCTGGTTACACAAAGGGTGGGGGAAGAAAGAATGTGAGGAGGAATGGGTCTCTCTCAGACCTTAAGAAACTACGCTCACGTAAATACAAAATCTTATGCACTCTAGAGCGGGTACGTTGGAGTACCCTGTAGTTTTTAGAGAACTGTCTGTGTCCTCGTCCTAGGCCACGTACGTTCTCAGCTGCAGACTGATAACTGTGACGACTAAGATTTCATCACTTTTTTTATGTAGTGATCGATAGTTCAGAGCTCATGCAGTTTTGCCATACTCAGCTTGCGCTGTATTCTGGCTGGTCTATGCTCTTGTGGGCGTGGTTACTGACTTTGTTAACTTTATATGAAAACCCATATTTTCACATTTAGAAGGTTATCACAAATACTTTCATGTTTAATTACTTACGTTTCACGATATTTAGATGTAAACCTGACAGCTGGGAAATGTACACTTTATGAGATCCCGTTATGTGTTTCCGATCCTTCATGAGAACACCTAATGAAACACAGTCATCATAACTGTCCCTTAAGTGTCCATGGACCATTCCCACATTCTCAAAAGTAGAAATATTGTTTAGGAGTTTGGCCAAGTGAAGTCCTTTGTTCTCCACAGCCTCTCTCCCTCTCTTTCTGCATGACCAGGGGGAGAGAGTCTCTGCCAGAAATGTATGACCTGAGATAATAAAACCTGGGTTAGGAGAGAGAGTGAGAGAGGGGGGAGCCACGATCTACACCCAGAAAGGGCCACGTCATGACATGCATTTCAGTTGTTTTGTGACAAGGTAGGGTTGGTATACAGAAGATCAAACTATTTGGTAAAAGACCAAGTCCATATTATGGCAAGAACACCTCAAATAAGCAAAGACAAACGACAGTCCATTATTACCTTATGACAACATTTCAAGAACTTTTAAAGTTTTTCAAGTGCATTCGCAAAAACAATGAAGCACGATGATGAAACTGGCTCTCATGAGGACAGCCACAGGAAAGGAAGACCCAGAGTTACCTCTGCTGCAGAGGATAAGTTCATTAGAGTTACCAGCCTCAGAAATTGCAGCCCAACAGAGTTCAAGTAACAGATACATCTCAACATCAACTGTTTGGAGGAGACTTCCTGAATCAGGCCTTCATGGTTCAAATTGCTGCAAAGAAACCAATACTAAAGGACACCAAGAAACACAAGCAATGGACATTAGACCGGTGGAAATCTGTCCTTGGGTCTGATGAGTCCAAATTTGAGATTTTTGGTTCTGCAGCGATACTCCATCCCATCTGGTTTGCGCTTAGTGAGAATATCATTTGTTTTTCGAAAAGGAAAATGACCCTACACACCTCCTGTGTAAGGGCTATTTGACCAAGGAGAGTGATGGAGTGCTTTATCAGATGACCTGGCCACCACAATCACCTGACATCAACCGAATTCAGATAGTTTGGGATGATTAGGACCGCAGAGTGAAGAAAAAGCAGCCAGCAAGTGTTCAGCATATCTGGGAACTACTTCAAGACTGTAGGAAAGCATTCCAGGTGAAACTGGTTGAGAGAATGCCAAGAGTGTGCAGAGCTGTCATCAAGGAAAAGGGTGGCTCCTTTGAAGAACCGCATATTAAATATATTTTGATTTATTTAACACTTTTTTGGTTACTACATTATTCCATATGTGTTATTTCATAGTTTTGATGTCTTCACTATTATTCTACAAATAGTAAAAATGTAAGAAAAACCCTTGAATGAGTAGGTGTGTTCAAACTTTTATATATTCTACACATACTCAGATGTGTCAGTAGGGACGCTATGTGTGTGTTCTAAAACTCAAGCAACCAATCCCAATTATTTATTAATTCAGTCTATGGGGTTAATTAGAAATCATAAATCATTACGCAAAATTGTAATAATACTGATGAGAATTATGTAAGTCAATTAAATAAGTGAATAATGCTGGGGGACAACGGGAATATCTGGCTTTACAGATCTAACACATGAATGCATTAGCATCAACACAACATAACATATGGTATGTGCTTTGTTATATGATAATACTGTATATGCTCTGCAGTTTCCTTCTTTCCCATTAAAAATACATTTGGTATATTAGTGTGTTGAGAGGTATTATTTTGCTTAACTACAAGAGGAAATATCCAGTTGATACATTTGAAAACAAAATGCTATATGTTTGTCAGACAATTCCCAACCAAGGCTGATGAATTGATTAGGAGTGTGAAAACAAAAGGCTTTTTGAAATAACTGTCCCAAAGTGATTAACTACATTTTGATATGGTGCAATGATTCCTGATTGAATCCTTTATAGTATCCCTACTGCTATATATTCCAGGTGTATCAACTTCCAGCTCACTGAGATTCCACATGCCCACTGGGATTACACTCAATGAGCACATCACTTGCAAATGTTTCTCCTCTTAAGTGCACTTAATATTTCAAATGTAACCTGCACTTCCTCGCTGACCATTACCACTTTTAGGAATAAGTAACCATAAATGAGCTACCTATAGAAGTAATAGTTAAGTGCCTAATGTGGTTTCCAAAAACCTAAAAAACGTTTCTAACCTTATCTGATTTAACTCCGACAACAAGTTTATTTCTTTCTGTCACATTAATACTTTTTAATTATATTAATCAAAAGAAATGGACTTGTGATTGAACAAAATAACAAATCCTTAAGACAAATACCTTCGCATGGCTCTTCACAGCAACACAAAGTGTAGAGTATGATTTGATGTGACATGCCTTTAGCCTTTAATGCACTTGGTACAAAGCATTCAAATGTACTCCGTATGTGTTAACCATGATAATTTTAATATCCATACACAACTTTGTAATTTGGCTGTGATATCAAACTCCTTTGAAAATCTTTCATAACACTTGATTTCAAAAGATGTCAAAAGTTGGCGGACTGACAAAAGTATGAATTTAAAACTTTGATAAGGGCTGGCATCCTTCGTGCTTTAGTTGTGACACATTTCATATAACACTTGTGAGTCATGACTGAGCTGGCCGCCCAGCCAAACTGAGCAATCGGGGGAGAAGGGCCTTGGTCAGGGAAGAGACCAAGAACCTGATGGTCACTCTGACAGAGCTCCAGAGTTCCTCTGTGGATATGGGAGAACCTTCCAGAAGGACAACCATCTCTGCAGCACTCCACCAATGAGGCCTTTATGATAGAGTATTGGTTAAGGGCTTGTAAGTAAACATTTCAGTGTAAGGTCTACTCCGGTAGTATTCGGTGCATGTGACAAATACATTGTGATTTGATTTGAGTGGCTAGACAGAAGCCACTCCTCAGAAAAAGGCACATGACAGCCCTAGAGTTTGTCAAAAGGCAACTAAAGGACTCTCAGACCATGAGAAACAAGATTCTCTGGTCTGATGAAACGAAGATTGAACTCTTTGGCCTGAATGCTAAGCATCACATCTGAAGGAAACCTGGCACCATCCCTACATGAAGCATGGTGGTGGCAGCATCATGCTGTGGGGATGTTTTTCAGCAGCAGGGACTGGGAGACTAGTCAGGGTCGAGTGAAAGATGAACGGAGCAAAGTACAGAGAGATGTTTGATCAAAACCTGCTCCAGAGCGCTCAGGACCTCATACTGGGGGCGAAGGTTCACCTTCCAACAGGATAACGACCCTAAGCACTCAGCCAAGACAACGCAGGAGTGGCTTCAGGGCATGTCTCTGAATGTCCTTGAGCGGACCACCCAGTGCCCAGACCTGAACCCGATCGAACATCTCTGGAGAGACCTGAAAACAGCTGTGCAGTAACACTCCCCATCCATCCTGACAGAGCTTGAGAGGATCTGCAGAGAAGAATGGGAGAAACTCCCCAAATACAGGTGTGCCAAACTTGTAGCGTCATACCTAAGAAGAGTTGAGGCTGTAATCGCTGCCAAAGGTGATTCAACAAAGTATTGTATAAAGGGTCTGAATACTTATGTAAATGTGAAATTTCTGTGATTTATTTTTAATACATTTGCAAAAGTTTCTAAAAACCCGTTTTTTTATTTTTCATTGTGTGTAGATTGATCAGGAAAAAATACAATTGAATCAATTTTAGAAATGGGGAAATAGTCAAGGGGTCTGAATACTTTCCGAATGCACTGTACTTTTATTGTGTTGCATTGTGTTGTGTTGCGACAACACCATGCCTTTACAGTCACACGGGGAGTCTAAGAATAGTCCTTACAATTTTCAAGAGCCTATCTCGGCACAAAACACAACATTTCTATGATAATTGCATTTGATTGCAAGGGAAAATATAATGGTGTGCCTCACAGCTGCAGTGTCTCTTGGCTCGCCCCACTCCAATTATGTCAGACGTCTCTTATGTGTAGAAATGCTGTGTGTTTTCCCACCAGATGTCTGTGCAGTGCTCTCAGCAACACTTGTTGTTTCTGAAATAATTTGGGCAAATAAAATCAGGTAAACCAATGGCCTTTCTTCATTGCAACACAGGATACCAACATGTGTATAGTGCCAAAATCACTGATATACTCAATTAAAGCCAAGACTATGCTTATACACCAATCCTGTTGTTGAACTATTGATCTTTGTTTTCGAGCTGTGTTTTCAATCTGTGTTTTTGTACTCTAGGTCTATGGTACATGGGAGGTTGGTAAAATAGTTATTCAACAGGGACAGTGAGAGAGAGAGAGTCAGCATGAATATCCAGTACACTGTAGATGCTGCTTCCCATTAGGGTCAGGCTGGTTGTCAAAAGTTGATAAGGCGTGTTAATCCTTGAATAGTTCCATTTTGACACAAGCCACGAGGGTTAAAAAGACAATGACGTCAACGTGAGATCTTGTTCTGTTTCAATTGACATGGAACAGCTGTGTGAGACAGGACAGGCTGAGTAATAGAGGTAAAAATAAAAATTGTGAGAACCGGACCTGCTCTCTTTCCCGTGACTCATCACTCGAGCAGCAGAAAACACCATCTTTGGACACGACTCATTTTGCCAAGGGCCATTCCTCTCCATCAGTTAGGTGGGTGGTGTGTAGGAGCAGAAAACTTACGATTGTGTCTTATGTTACAAATAAACACAACAATCCAACTAATACTATACTAACATTCTCATCACTTGAATGGGGGAAATTGGCATACCTTGGAGTTGTAATGGTTTGTCCCAGCTTCATTACATTATGATTAAATCAACGCAATCTGTAATACAAATTCAAAATGGAGCATATGTGTGTGTGTGTGTGTGTGTGTGTGTGTGTGTGTGTGTGTGTGTGTTCCTGAAAGTGTGATGGCTAAATGCTTTAGATCTAACTCTTTGGTGCTCCACACAGCCTGTGTCTTACCCAGGCCAAGCAATCATATTATTCTTCCTGTCTCACCTCCATTTATAAGCCAATGTAGCCGGAAAATGGTGCATCTCAAAATGTTTTTTGTTTTTTTGCGGATGTCACATGGAACACATTAGCCATTGCACAATTATGTATCCTTACGTTCGGGTCAAAGAGGATAGATCAAGAAATACAACAAATGTCTTTATGTCTGAACAAATGGTCTGAGATGCTTCTCCCCGGAGGAAGGGTAAGTAAAGATCACTGATGTGAGCCGAGAGCAATTTAAGATTGTTTAAGGTTGTAAACGTCAGTGACCCAACCTCAGCCTAATGGAATTTTATTGGAGGGATACGCAGATACGCTTTGTTTCAGTGAAGCCGAATGGGATAATGTTTTTTTTAGGGAGGTCATTACTTGATCATAGATAGACTTGAAATAAAACACGCTTTGTCAACATTCTTTTTATATTTACAGGATGAAATAACTGACCTTGAAAGGTTCATATTTCCCTTCAAAAACTGCAAAAGTAGAATGCGTTTCCAATTTTAGGATGGCCATGATTCTGCAGTATTCTAATTCGTTTTGGATGCCCTTCCATCTATTTAGAATGCAAGAGCATGTTTAGCAGAGAAATCGTCATCCTTGATTTTAAACTATACTGTCTAAGTATGAACTTCATGGTTTCATTTTGAGTTGTATACAACGGAGGAGGATATATTGCAATTTCATACATGTTTTTATGTTTTGTTCCAATTTAAAAACGGGGCTATGAAATCATCAATACATTTAAAAAAAGAGCATATATATATATATGTAGTTGTAGAGCAGAGGTATTTTGATTGGCAGCCTTCTTCATCAGTGAGTAAGGTCAGGTCAGGCTGTGGGGTCATTGGGGCCAGGTAATCGTCTTAACAGTCAGTGGTCCTGTGGGGTTAAGGTTATGGTCAGGGTCAGTATCTCCAGATCAGTTTTATATCTGCTCATTTATTTTTGATTTTTGATTGGTGACATCTAGTGCTTGGTTCTATCTGCATCTTTGTCAACAACAAAATTATGTTCAATCTTCTCTACCTATATAGTACTCTAAATACCCCAATTCATGTTGTTAAGTTAAAAAGGATTAAACATTTAAAAAAAATGTCTGACACCATTCAAACCAATAAGGGTTCGGAACTTTTAATACCAACGATCTCAGAATCAGCTTTACGCAGATAGAACCATATTGTCACGCCCTGACCATAGAGAGCCCTCTGGGTTCTCTATGGTGTATAAGTAAGAGCGTGACTAGGGGGGGTTCTAGCTTTTATATTTCTATGTTGGTGGTGTGTATGGTTCCCAATTAGAGGCAGCTGGTAATCGTTGCCTCTGATTGGAGATCATATTTAGGTAGCCCTTTTTCCCACCTGCGTTTGTGGGATATTGTTTTGTGTATGTGCATGTAGCACCACGTAGGTCACGTTTCGTTGTTTATTGTTTTGCTAAAGTTTCACTGTAATTAAAGATGTGGAACTCTCATCACGCTGCGCCTCGTTCCGTCCATTATCACGACCGTGACACATATAGTCCCAAGCTCTCAATATTACTGTACTTCCTTTAATGTTCTGCTCTCTAAGTGGTGAAGGGGCAGAAAACAATGCACAAAATATCTGTCTTCGGCACCCTCTTTAAGAAATGTAGCCTTTCATTTTTGGAATGCATACTTCCAGACGCTAGGGCTCTGTTTCAGCAGAGAAGCCTATACAGAAAGCCATAATTTTTGCCTTTCGTCTGCCAAGGACCTCTCTCCTTCTCCTGGATTTATGAAATGACTTTTTCATGTCATGTCAAGAGCCATGTTGACTGGCATAAAGGTCTGCCTCTTCAGAATACCAGGGCAGGATTTCTGCATTTCTACAGTTTGATCGTTGCCAGCTAATTAGCGTGGCATTGTCCCGTGTTCGCATTGCCAGGAATAACTAAAGCACCTCACAAAAGCTTCCCAGAGAGCAATTCAGCTGTGCTCAATGGCCAGGGCATACTGATGAACCTGCGCTGTTGCATTCATGTCAGCTGAACATTGAAAGGGTGATAATTATAAATCAGACATGTGTTGAAGAAAACAGTGTTAGGCCATTTTCAGAACAGAAAGGGGCAGATTTACTGAATCAACTAGAATGTAGTCAATTATAATTGCTTGTTAAAAGGCAACAACTGGGCCATGATCTTGGATTGTTGGGGAATGTGTTCCCTATACATGTACCGAACTAATGTCTGAGTAACACCTTCCATTGTTTCAAGTGTGGTAATACTGTGTAATACCACTGTAATCACAATGCAATGATTTAAGTACTAAGTAACAACATGTTAACACAATGTTAATTTAGCTTTAATTTGCTTACCTAGATAATTCTAAAAACAGTACCTAATCATTAAAACCATAGTCTTACGGTATACAATTTAATTAAAATGAAATAAAAAAACAGAAGAATACCTCTGTGTTTTCCTTGACATGGAAAATAGATACAATTTTTATAATCGTCATTTACAACGGGCCCTTAAAAAGATGTACTTGCGATAACATACTGGCACATCTTTGCTTCAACATGCAGTATAGTTAATTGATTAGCTCAAATCCCTAAGCATCTCTTTTAAAACACTCACCTCTTAAGGAGTTAGCATACTTAAATTTGGCTAGCGCCTAGCAGAACTTGGCTAGTCGAACCAAACGAGAGTGCTTGCATATTCCCTTAACCTGTTGGGGATAGGGGGCAGTATTTGCACGGCCGGATAAAAAACGTACCCGATTTAATCTGGTTACTACTCCTGCCCAGTAACTAGAATATGCATATAATTGTTTGATTTGGATAGAAAACACCCTAAAGTTTCGAAAACTGTTTGAATGGTGTCTGTGAGTATAACAAAAATCATTTGGCAGGCCAAAACCTGAGAAGATTCCAAACAGGAAGTGCTCTCTCTGACCATTTCATGGCCTTATTGATCATCTCTAACAAAAACATTTTCTAACGCTCCCATAGGCTCTCAGAAGGCGCCAGAAAGCTGAATCGTGGCTTTGCAGCCCATGGCTGAAAAACAGTAGCGCATTTTGTAAGTGGTCGATCTGAGGTCAATGGGACGGGGCGCGCGTGCCCGAGTCGACTCCATGTTTACTTTCTCTCTCTTTGAACGAAAACCACCACTCCGGTCGGAATATTATCGCTTTTTTACGAGAAAAATTGCATAAAAATTGATTTTAAACAGCGGTTGACATGCTTCGAAGTACGGTAATGGAATATTTAGAATTTTTTTGTCACGAAACGTGTCGGGCGCGTGACCCTTATTTACCTTTCGGATAGTGTCTTGAACGCACGAACAAAACGGCGCTATTTGGATATAACTATGGATTATTTGGGACCAAACCAACATTTGTTATTGAAGTAGAAGTCCTGGGAGTGCATTCTGACGAAGAACAGCAAAGATAATAAAATTTTTCTTATAGTAAATCTTACTTTGGTGAGGGCTAAACTTGCTGGGTGTCTAAATAGCTAGCCCTGTGATGCCGGGCTATCTACTTAGAATATTGCAAAATGTGCTTTCACCGAAAAGCTATTTTAAAATCGGACATAGCGAGTGCATATAGGAGTTCTGTATCTATAATTCTTAAAATAATTGTTATGTTTTTTGTGAACGTTTATCGTGAGTAATTTAGTAAATTCACCGGAAGTGTTCGGTGGGAGACAAATGCTCATAAGTGGCTATAGTGAAATGCATCAAAACATCTGCTCAAAACATGAAAAACATACAAAAACGTAAATTTAAAAATGTGACTATATGTGTGAACATTTTAAATTATATGCTTATTTGGGGGAATTTACTTGTGTAGAAAAGGTTAATAAAAGAAAAAGTGTAACTGTTTTAAAGAAAGTGTATTTTTTTGCCATCATTTCCAATTTGGTGGTGATAGAGGTCCAAAAATGTTGCCGCTTATAGGGTTAAGCACTGTTTTACTATTCTACAGGGCCTCGTTCAATGGCAGAGACATTGATAGTATGAGTCGCGTTGACATCAGCCTTTGATGTGTGGCAAGGTCCCATTGTTCCTACTTGATCAGATCTTCGGGAGAAGTATTTAGTATGCCTCAGCTCCCCGTCCTTATGTCTAACTTGGTTCAGAGGCAGAAATAATTGTTTTGACACAAGCACTGAAAGAGTAGTCAATTAGCCTGGGCATTATGCATGGCCCATTTCACATTTTCTTTGTGATGCTACCGCAACGAACAATATGGTCAATTTCAATGGCAGTTTGCAGCCCCAAGAGACAGCCATGCAGATAGGGATCTGCAATCTTTCCTCAGATTATTTTCCATACTTTCTTTAAAGTGCACTAATAATACCCACATGTACAACATTTCGTTTTTACAGTGTCTTTAATGTCCATAGGCAATTGGTATGGTGCAGTATTACGCAATATACAGTATAAGTATTATGTAATATACAGTTTAAACACCCTCAAAATGTTATGGATGTGGAGTTACAGCTCAGGCATATTCTTAACCAATATGGAAGAGGATTGTGATTTCCCCTGGGGGGGCAGCCAGACCATTGCAGATATTTGATTCAAACAATAGATTCTCCTCAAAGATATTCAACAGAGCAAGAAAGGAGGCTAATTTTCCATTTCTACGTTTGAGTCATGTTCTTATCCTGGGTGATTTACTAGAGTAATTAGGGTTAAGTGCCTTGCTCAAGGGCACATCGGCAGATTTTTCACAGAGTCGGTTCTGGGATTTGAACCAGTGACGTGTCATTTATAGGCCCAACGCTCTTAACCGCTAGGATACCTGCCACGTTTGAGAGAAGTAGAGAATGGTGTTCATTTACATGTGATTTTAAAAAAGATATTCGGTGTCAATGTCTATGACTCCCCCTTTATCAACCATTTAGTGCTGGTTTAAATTGTTCCGGAAAACTACTGTATGTCGTGGATCTAGCATAGTTAACTGCACGTATATAAAACATGTCTTAGGCATGGATGATAGAACCTGTTTTCATTCATATTGCAAATGCAGTGTTCTTTAAAAGTGTTCCCCCAAGTACTTCAACATTCTCTGGGAAAAACACTTTGCATTTCTCAACAGACTTTCAATAAATCAGTTGACACATTTAGTTTGCCAAAAATCCCATCTCAAAAAGTCATGAAATGCAGATATCTCCATAGACACAAAGTATTTTCGTTTTCATGACACACTTTCTTATATTCCCTAATGCAAAGATAGTGAAAAGGGAATTGCTATTATGTGCTGGCTACAAATCAAGTTGTGTATGACAAAGTCCAGTATAACTTTGTTGTACATGGAAAACACTCACTTACACCTAGACACTGGAAAGAGTGTTTTTGGGCCACTTGGCCCCAATTGATTTGTCCCGAAACTGTCAAGACTCAGCTGATTTGGGCCTATGGTTGGTGAATTTGTTTGTATCTATAGAGCCACTCTAAGATTTGAATAGAGAGTGCATTGAAGCTAAACAAAGTTGTGCAGCAACAAGACAATGATGCTCTCATCCAAACCTACCCTCATTTGCATTCAGCGAAATGTCTGGTGTTTTACTAATTCTTATACTAAGCTCTGAAAAGTAACACGTTATTTGTCACCTACCTAACAGGGTAGAAAAAATCTCAAATTAAAAAAGCAAATTATGATTTTTTTTGCTTAGGCGTGTGTTCATGAAATATAAATGCAATGGTATGCTCATGGCTCATTTACTTAGTGGATTTAAGAGGAAATCCTTGCCTTTTATAATTTTCCATCAACATCTACATGAACAGTCAATTTAAGTACAGATGTAGGATCTTAATTTGAGCCAATTTGAGCCAGGAAAATAATCCTGCAGCAACAGGAAACATGAATTATTATGTGGATTATAATTAATGGACATTTTTGTATCTGTTGATACGTTTTTTTGTAACAGAAAATCAGGTCTGCAATTTCAAAGTGCAAACTATAAACTTCAGAAGGCTTTTAAAACTTCAAATACACTACAGTTTTCCTACAACAGGTGATCAAATTAAGATCATACATCTGTAGTAGAGAAAAAAAGTGTAATGTCCTTGTAAGTTACAAACATTACAATGCATTTAAAGTTAACTGTATCATACGTCTGTACATTTTTTCTTCCCATCTAATACTTTCCAAAGGCAAGTGTGGAATTCGATTCAACAGTGGGACACCAAATTATTTTCCTCTGTGTTGGAAGGCAGCCATCCAGTGAAGCGTGACATGGCCATATGAATACACAGTAACTGCAGAAAGCAATTTCATTGCTGAATAAAAGTGTATCAGATGCAAAAACACACATTAATTATTGACACACATGCTACAAAAAATGAACACCTCTCCAAGGACGTCCTGCAAGGCCATCTTCCACTAGTGCTCCCCTCACCCTGACGTGTACAAACGAAAAGATGTATGTCAAAAAATATATATATATATTTTTGACAAAGTAGTTTTATACAAAGCCACCCATAAAATAAAGTGTAGTTATAGTGCTTGTTATGGGAAAAGATCAACATTGTATTATGATATATGGCCCCGGTGTGGAATGGGTAATAGACCTCTGACAACTGTAGGCTTTTCTTATTTCCGTTCTGTTAAGCACAAAGATGGGTCCTGATTGAACTGTTAAGTAAAGTGCACACATTTTCGCCCAAATGCCTTTTCCACTCCTCTCAGTAATGACATTTTCCGGCGCGTCGGCTGGAAACATGGTATCGTCCCAGGTATTTCAGTGGCCTGTCCATCTAAATTCTCTCCGATGGACTCAGGTGTCCTCCTAAGCGTAAAATCTCACCGCACCTTTGACTCAAGAAAGATCTGTTTTGAATTCTTGTATGTCAACTTATGATATTGTTTATGCGTTCCCATGCTAATATATCTTCCAAACACACTGTGAAAAAGTGAGAAATCTTTTGTCAAAATAATTTCCCATTGCATTTGATATTAGCTTGGGTATTCTCTTTGCTCAGGGAAATTTGCTCTGCTTGTATTCCCTCATGTGTGGAGAATAGGTGAACAGTCCCGTGAGGGTTGAGAGTAACTTTTCACATCAATATGCTATCTACATGAATGCAAGAGTGACTACAACACGTTTCATATTTGATGTAGCTACTGTAGGCCATATGGCTTAAGTGTGCCTCTTAATCATGGCCATACATTAATCATCATATTTGAATCCTTCATGATTCAAGAGCTAACTGTTGATTGGTCTCTGGTCTCAGTTGTATTATGACTTATCTAGGAGCTGTGCACAATTCAGTAGTCAACCCCATGCGTGGTAATGGCCAAAATGTTTGGTTGATATACAATCCCTTTCCTTTGTATGCTTGTTTTCTATTGGGTTCTTATACCGTTCAGGCACTGTCAATATGCCTCTTCTAATCAGTGTTGAGTTCACACTGTGTAAAGAGAAATAGTTGTATTTGTGCAACTCTCTTTATGCTGCTGTTTCCACAGGGAAGTTAACACAAGGCTCAGGACTTACCCCTTTACAGTCTGTTGAGATTTAACTGTGTGGCCCGGCTGTGATTCAAACCCGAGTCCCAGAAACAGCTTAGAGAGGGCACCAGGCCATTACCATACTGACATTGGGGATTGTGTCTATTGAGGCCAGTCCATTAGACATGCAGAGCATGTTTAGCTCCACTGAGGGACTTGCCCACCTTGGGTAGATTTGAATCAGTTCCAGGCAGGGAGAGGCCCAGAGGTCACTGTTATAAGGAAGTGTACGCTTATGGAGGCATGTTAACTCTCTGGTGGCTACATCAGACCCAGATATGTTCAGCCATACTTGATCGTATCACACGGCTTGGATAAGGGCTTGATCTTTGACTGAACAAGTGGGTGAAAGCTGCAGTATATATACAGTATATATTTTGTATTACAGCACATACTACTGTAGTGATGGTGTTTGGTATCATATTTGTCCATCACAGGCTTGGCTGGCTTTGCATGAGCATATGCTGTTTGAATCCCATTTAATCGCGACAGACCACTTGTTGCCGTATCACCAAAAGGCTTTTTCTGGGAAAGATTTAATCCGGCAAGTCATTTTTATCAATTAACACTTCTGTCCAGGCTGTAGGAAAAATAAAGGGAGGATAAAAACAGAGCTCTAACTCCTTAAGAAAGGGCACTGCTCCGGAAATGTCTATCCTTTTGATGTGGAATGCAGATTATCTTGCATGCTAATTTGACTGCTCTGAATATTTGCTAAGTGTTTGGAACATGCCTTCCAGTACCGCACGGGTCTGGGCTCCTGAGCCTGGGAGAATGACTCTTTAGCCTATCTCTCCACATGTTAAGCTCCCTCAAGCTACAGAACATATTTGTAGATATAGATTACAGTTGCTATCCCAGTTGCTATCCAAAAATGTACTCAGATTTTACACAACTGCTAACTCTTTCTACATACAGTACAGTACAGTGCAGAATTTGGTCCAGGTCCAGGCAAGAGCCAGCATTTACCAGCTGACATGCATTGCCTTCTCCAGACACTCAAGCAAGGGCTTCCTGTTATTAAGAGTGAACAGGCCGTATGTTCATCTTCGATTGCAAAGGTGGAGCAAAGCAAGAGTATACTTGCAGAACACATGTTCTCTACTCTTATCGCGTTATTCCATAGGGAAGAGGTTAGTCCCCTGGGTCTGCTCCAGCCCTAGGTCCTCTCCTTGGAATTGGTGGGAGGGGGAGTGCACACTATATGATGTAGTACCATTCCCATATGGCTTGACTAAGACTGTGCCACAAATTACACCAGCCCTCCCTGTTTCAATACTGTCTACAAAGCACTGAAGCACACAACATGCTGATTGGTTATTGAGATCATCACTAGTTTTGCAGTGTAAACATTCTTTTTTTTCACTAGTCATGGTAATATTCAAAATTCAATTTACGGTCTCTCGCTCTCTCTCTCTCATTTTTACTCTCCTACAGTCTCACACCTTTCCTCTCAAAAACTCATGCAATGCCTTTAATAACACCATGGTTGAAATGCTTATCTGTTCACTCAGTGAGATACCATCCAATTTTAAAGCCATTCATACATATTTGATGGCTCTTGTGCATAATTATACTCTCCACACTGTTTGAGTATCTGGACACAGCACTGACAGTTTTTCATAAAAAATCTGTTACTACGTGTAAACGCTTATGAGACAGCCATTTTGGCCACCTTTATCGAATCTCTCTGAAACAGTATGTCGTTTCAACCCACACCGCAGATGGAAAATGTCTCTGATTGGCAGCCCTTACTTCCTTTCTTTGAACATTGTTTGTCCAGAATGATGTAGCATCATCAGAAAACAATGCAACAACAGCTATTAATGTCAAACATCCA
Source organism: Salmo trutta (assembly GCF_901001165.1). Classification (NCBI taxonomy): domain Eukaryota; kingdom Metazoa; phylum Chordata; class Actinopteri; order Salmoniformes; family Salmonidae; genus Salmo; species Salmo trutta. The sequence goes on along the minus strand of NC_042982.1, from coordinate 8,614,773 downwards.
TGATTTTACACAAATCTCATGTACATATGGCATATATGTCATAAACCGTGTGTTTCTTCAGAGAGAATGGGTTTGATCAAGGGCAGTTTGTACCTCAGACTATACATAGGTTCCCTTTCATCCGTGATCACAAAGACATTCATTACAAAAAAAATCTATTACGTTTACTCAACCAATTTATCTGAGTCCGGGCAAATTCAATCTCTAAACTCATTTTCTGTTCAAGCTCACATTTGGAATGACTCAGGTTGGATGTGTTAGATTGGCAATAAAGACTAATTAGATGAGTTTCTGCACGGTGTGTGTGTGTGTGTGTGTGTTGTGTGTGTGTGGGGGGGTCTTTATGAATCCCTCAATTGCACAATATAATCTAATAAAAGTTACACTGCAGCCCATGTCTTATACATCTAAAGAATGTGCTCATCAAAACCTTCTTCTCTTCCAGTGCTTTATTAAAATGCTTTATTTAAATGACTTGCATTTCACCAAATGAACCCTACCTGCTTTTCCCACAATGGCTATTTGAAGCACCACACTTCAATTAGGATCCAATTACAAAGACAAATGGGAGTATTTGCAGGAAAAAGGAGCTGAGCATGCATTATCCAATCTTTGTTGCAATTACAAAACATGATAAAAATAAAAAAAGTCCCACTCCCACCTCCTTTCATGATTTATATGCAGTTAGCATCCTTGGTATCCGTATAGCAGGGGTCTCAAATTGAATTCCTAGAAGGATTTGGCACAGTGGTTCTCACTTCCACTCATTTTAGCTGCATTGATTGGTAATTAGTTATGTGGATCGTGTAACAGCACTTTTGTTCCTTCTTCCAGATAGAATCTAGAAAATAATTAGTTTGACATGAAACCACCATATTTTCTGATATCAATCTATTCCCAACTATTGTTACTTACTGAGGTGAAATTAGTGCTAATTAATAAATGACTACAAGTGCAAAGCCTGTAGCCAAACTATTTCATTATAAGCTATCATTTAAACTCTATAAGAGGAACGGTTCAAAACGCTGCTAGAGGACAGGATTGAAGATGACAGGATTGCATCGCCCTTCAGTTAGCCCACAGTACTGGCTCTGATCTATGGCTGGCGAGCCTCATCACTCATTGTGAATCATCTCATTGTGATCTACTATATATATTCAATCACAAAAGCAAAAAAAAAAAACATGTTTGAAGTCTGTGGTCTCATGCGGTGCTTGTGCTGTTCTTTGTTTGTTTGTTCTTTTCATTTCCCGGGACGAGCAGGCTTCATAATGGCATAAGATATGACATCTTTACTGCAATTGCTCACCAGTTGAAAGTTAGATGAGATTATTCCACTCCAGTCTTTGAGGTGTTTATTTTTCATGGTGAAGTTTGCACTCACGGGACTGGCGTGATGAATGACGCCTTCACATGATATCAGGTCAGCTTTATTGTTCAGACTTTGCAAATCTCATTTAGCTGTTACTAACACAGCTCACACAGACATCATACACTGCTCATGACCTCCATTTGAATTAGCTTGGTCCCCTGTCCCAAGATACAGGTATCAATCAAAGTAGAGACAAAGAAAATCAAACAATGGCTTTTATGTGTGTAAATATTAGATAAAACATTATGGAGTGTGTGTGTGCGAAGGGCCTGAGTTGGGAGGAAGATGTCAGTGGTGTTATGATGTCCTAGTTTCCAGACACAATGGATGTTTTGAAAACTTGTAAAGAAAACCAAACCAGGAGCCAAAGTGGCTTTTCTTAAAATGTCTAACTCTAGTCATTGAAGTACTAGTATGAAGTACCAGTATTCCCTCAATTGCCCGACTGAGTGGCTAATAGATATTTTTTCAGTTGCTCCAATACAGAAGCTCAAGTGGTACAGAAAAATGCGGGACGAGAAATTTGATGGTTGGGTAAATGGACAGTACTGTTGTAACGGTCGTCGTACGTAATGGACCAAGGCGCAGCGGGTTGAGTGCTCATCTTAACTTTTATTGAACACTAAATAAACAAAACAAGAAAACGATCGAACGAACAGTGTTGCATGCTAACACACAGCAGTACAACAACAACTTCCCACAAAGGGACAGGTGAAAAAAGGCTACCTAAGTATGACTCTCAATCAGCAACAACGATGTGCAGCTGTTCCAAACTCATACTACTCAATGATGCACCAAAAGAAGAGCCTATTAGTTTCCTCAAAAGCAAACAAATAAAAGCTCCATAATCATATAAATAAGATACACTACACACATCAACAGTGTTGAATAATACTGTTCATCTTTAAAAAGACTTCGCCTAAAATCAGCTGACCGGAGGCAGAGGAACAGCCATACCAGGCCAACAAAGAAATACACAACATAGACAGAGCATAGAAATACGAAATAAAGAACATAACCCAAAAACCCTGGAATACTCTAACCAAACACCCCTCTACATAAACACATATACTAACAAACCCCGAACCACATAAAACAAATACCCCCCTGCCACGTCCTGACCAAACTACAATAACAAATAACCCCATTTACTGGTCAGAACATGACAACTGTATAGTATTTCAGCCATTACAAAGCCATCAGAATTCAAATGTTAATTTGTTCTTTGAATTCATCAGGCCCTTCAACATATCAGATTCAGCTGTGGAGCATCTGAGTCGTGACCCTTCACCTCTATGCCAGATAATGATCTGTCAACTGGAACAGTGAACCGTTAGTCTCCTGGCAACACCATCATGTGAACATCTCTTTCTTAGAATGTCTGAACTCGTGTCACGTCACATACAGCACAGTAGCTACCAGGCTGCGTGATGATTAAGAACCTGAGAGATAAAAATACATAGACATGATTGGCATTCACCTATAGTTACATAAAGAGAGCTAGACAAAGTCACGGTTTTCAAAAATATATGTTCACATCAATTGAAATAGCTACATCAAAGAAGGTCATCCTACAACCAGTTGCCCATACTAAAATATATTGTAACAATTAAAAAGGCAACAACAGACATTGAATAATACATCTCCAAAAAATGCCTTCCAAAATGTCTCATCTGTTTTGTAACCTTTAAGCACTCAGATGGTTTATTATGCTGAATTAGGAAAAAGTATGAACCAACGTTTTTGTAATTGCTTTCAGTTGTGCTTAGTCATTAGAGAAACAATGGTCATTAAAAAGCATCACTCTCCTGAACATGTTTCTCAATTACTTCAGTTTTATCCAAACATCCAAGAGTCTTGCTGGAGGGAGGAATTATGTTTGATTCTTTTTGATAAAGTTTTTATTTATTATTATTGAGTTGAGTAAAGAACGAAGCCTGCTTTGTGAAACAACCTCCTGCTAAAAGGTTGTAGTCAACCTTCACTTTCATTTTCCTAGCCAAAATACATGTACAGTTTTTCCCGATTGTTTACACACTAAAACTGGCCCATGAGGCACAATGACCCAAACCAGTAACTCATTTTAGCAGAACCATACACCACATTTGCAATACTACTGGCACATGTTTTGCTTTACACTCAGATTGCAATTCTATAACACACATTTGGCAAAACACAATGCACAAATCTCTACATTTGGCACAACCTTCACAACTACAATCTCGTGTGCAAATGAAAAGCAACACTCTTCAACAAGCTAAGCTCAATTACCAATTGATCACTTTCACTCTTCACATGTGCAAACACTAATTGTGTAAATGTCCACTTTGAATTCAGACTTTTGGTATGGATAAAAAGGCTACAGGTGAGTACTCCTGTGTTTGAAAAGCAACGTAACAAAGTTAGCAGGGAGACGTAGAGGTGGAGGTAAAGGTGGAGGTGGAGGAAGAACAAGGAGAGTAAACTCTGATTAAAATGTAGGCGACTGTAGTGGACAATGTGGTCAACCATGGTTTGACCTTGAGAGAGACTGGGCCGAGAGTGCAGCCCAATCTGAGCCGCTTCATCGTAGCATGCATTATCCGAACGTTCCAAAATTAGAATAGGTATGTACTGCAGACATTGGACCTATCTGCTATTTTTACTACTTGACAATAGTACAACATAAAGCACAGTAAAGACTGTAGATTCCAATACATACTGTAAGGGGAAACAAAGTAAATGTTTAATGTATTACTGTATGTATTATAATTGGGAGCTATACTATTTTGTAACGAGTTTATCTTGTATGCTGTAGGGTTTACTGTACTGTATGCTATTTTGTTTTTGTAGAACTGAAAGATGACCACCACGTGCTGGTAGAACGCGTCTATTTACAGTCAAAAAGTGGCTGCCATTGTGCAAATGGTAGGTGAAAATAATGCCATAAGACTGCGGGAAATCCAACAACAGATTATTGAAAACCCTGCCATTCCATAACATCATAGTGAGCTTATCAATCATAGCCTTAAGAAACACCATTTCAGGATGAAGAAAATCTACAGGGTCCGATTTTAAAGGAATTCCCAAAGAGTGAAGGATAAATGATACAAATATGTGCAAGTAAGTAATGTACTTGTATTATACTCTTAAAACATTAGAGACTCATTGATGTTGCCAGTGAACTTTACTATACAGCAATTACAGTATTTATTGTCATTTCCGAGACTCATGGAGTTGGATGCAAGTCCCATCCCCCAGGAACTCATTCATAGATGAGGCTGGATTAAATTTAACGAAGACGAGGAGGAGAGGAAGGAACATCTTTGGTCAACGCGCCATCATTGAGGTACCTGGCCACATTGGGGGAAATGTCACCATATGCGCAGCTATGAGCCACAATGGGGTCCTCCACCTCCATGCCCGCCTTGGACGATACAACACTGCCCATCTCCTCCTCGTCCCTGTAGTTTCAGCAAATGTGTGTTAACAATTGGGAAAAACTGTAATACCACCATAGAACTGAAAGGTGGTGATATGTTGGAGTTTGATAGAGTACTAAACAAAAGATCAACAACAACAAAAAAATGCAGGAGGAGAACAACGTAACAAGAGCCGTTTTCCAGAGGCAGGGAGAAGGGAACGCTACATTGAAAACAATAATAGCAGTCATGTTAAACCAGAGATGTGTTGTTACTGTCAAGTGAAACCCAATCCAGGAAGATTCATCCATAATTCCAAACCGACAAAACACAAGCTCTCCCCCCAAAAAAACTGCTTCTCCAGAAAAAAGAGTGGGGGGGTGAGGTACACTCCAAATCCCTCCTTTCATGCCGAGTGAAGTAGACTGGATGTGATTGAGTGCTTCAAAGTCACCGAGACTCGGTAGGCCATGCATCCTCGGCGAGAGTGAACTAAAGGACAAGCTCAAACACCTCCTCTTCCATTTGCTTATTTGCCAGCAGAGAACAGTCAGCATTGGCGCAGCTGTGCACATAAGGAGTAGGAGTAGTGTAGGCCTATGCATAGTGTAGCCTCTCCTTCCAGAAGCTTCTAGCTCCAGGCACCGGTGGCTATATGATTCTTTTTTTTTTAAATAGACAGAACAAAACAAAGAGTGATTATCTGGAGCCAAATTACCCAAATTAAAATGTTAATGAAGCACTCCGTCCAAGCTGGGAGATGTGTGTTGACTTTGAAGTATTTGCATTGCCCCCAGCCAAAATATTTGGTTTACAGTAAATTAATGAAAGAGGTATTCTTGGATGCTAGGTCGCTCTCTCACTCCTGCATTTCATTTTTTCCCTTGACAGTCGCTTCTGTATTTGTATTTTTTTTCTCAAGATGACTAACCTCCTTTCGATAGCAATTCAGTAAAAACAATCAATTGGACATCCTCAAACGAGAGACTATCAGTGAATTGCAGAGGCAACAATTGGCTCTCTCCGAGCTTGGTGTGTGCTATCAGCACGCATCCAGAAAATTCATCAGTCTTCTAGTACGTGATTTTTCAGAGTAGTGCAGTCCTGTCAACCCAGCCCATTTTCCCATTTCTTGTGAATTGACCAAACAGCCCATATTCGGGAAAAGAGAGGTAATTTAGAGATGGTAATTTGAAACCAAAAGGTTTGATTCCCCGATCAGAAAGAACACTATTTACCTTCTGCTGAACCAGAACATGATGGATAGATAGTGTGAAATGTAACACGTTATTCGCCTTGAACAAGACTTCCTATAGTGTAGAGTAAGCAAAACTTGTATTAAAAAATGTCACCTTTTAAGTTCGTTTTATACATGCCAATGCATGCCATTGACCTTGATGAGGAGTTGGAGAGGGAGGGTTTGGTTCTCCATTTCAATCACAATTATGTGGCTGCCTGGCAGAAGATTGCTCTTGGAGTAACTTTGGAAAGTTAGTTGCATTGCTATGGCGTAAATCACGATGTTCTGCAATGTCATGTATATGTGTCAGTGTGGTTTTAATGCTCTGTGGATCTCAGCTGTTTTATGGGATTAAGTATTGATTGAGCATTCCAAATGAGATCGTCTCAACTTGTGATGGAAATACAATAATCCATTCATAGTCCAAGAGCACATATTTTAAAATTCTCCATAGAGTGTTTTAAATATCTATAGTCATTAATATTATAGCTTAGCTTATCATGATGCACTGTTATCGTAATTAACTAACATAATCATGAATAAAATAATAATAACATTCTTAGTCAATTTATCTGTTTCGTTATTTATCTTCTGCGTGGTGTGTGTGGTGCAAACCCATTCTTTTGATATGGGTGTTCCACATGGTCAAATGTTGCCTATGGCCTCTTAGGAGCCCTGACTGAAACATTGAAAGGCAGCTCACGCAATAACTGTCACATACCAGCTTGGGTTTTCACTTCATTGAGCAATTCTTTAAAAGGATCTGAGATTTGCATTAATAAATCTAGCCTGCATGGAAAACTGAGTTTTGGGGCTCACTTCACAGCTGGTCAGAAATTGCTTTTCATTTTTCATTTCTCTTTTTTCTCAGAGCATGCCTGACCCTTCTGATTTAGACTTGAGAGGACGAACAGCAGGAAGAAACGGCAGTTTGTTTGTACAGTAAATCTAGGGAATGTCATGACTAAGCAGAAGAAGTTCTTCAATGTTCAGCACAATGGTTTTATGGCGAGATACAGACTCAATGTGGCAATGACTTCCGGGGGAAAAGGCAATTGAAAGAGGGAATAGTGTCTAGTGGAAATGCAATTATCAGCTGAAAAACATGATTGTGTTGTGATAATCCTTTTGAGTCATCTGCATTATTACCGGTTGAGCGTTTCTACCCCATTGTAGCCTGACATTTTATTTTTGGGGGGAGGGGGTATCTCAGATTGTTCTGTCAATTCTCACATTGGGACGAAGGATGTTTGACATGCTTTTTACATTTGTATCACAAGCTATTTTAGAGAATATCATGAGGAAAGTGACTATTTTAGGCCCTTTTTAGACCTATACATGCCTCCTGAAAGACCCCGTAATATGTGAACTCTACATGATATCAACAACATATTGGTGTCGTTATACTCCTTGTAGTGTTCTTTCAAATACAGAGTATGTCAACATTCTGAAATATAACATTTCACATTAAGTGTCTCCATATCTATTTATTATGGTCGTTGAAATGCTAGCTTTTAAAATGAGATACAACAAGAGCATCAAGCGGTTAGAAACAAAAGTGTCAATGTATGCTGATGGCTCTAGTTTTTTCTTAAGTCCGCAATCCCTGCACAGTCTCATTGAAGATCTTGATCACTTTTCTAGCCTCTCTGGATTAAAACCTAATTATGACAAGTGTACCATATTACGTATTGGATCGCTAAAAAGTGTTTACAGTGTTTACACTACCTTGTAGTTTACCAATAAAATGGGCAGATGGTGAAGTAGACATACTTGGTATTCCCATCTCAAAAAATATAAATTAATTTACCACAATTAATTTCAATAGAAAGTTAGCAAAAATAGATAAGATAATTTAACCATGGAGAGGTAAATACTTGTCCATTTATGGAAAAATTACAATGATTAACTCTTTTGGTCCTATCACAGTTTACTTACTTACTAATGGCATTGCCTATTCCAGATGATTCGTTTTTAAAATCATTTGAGCAAAAAATCTGTAATTTTATTTTGAATGCTAAACCAGACAAAATTAAAAACTTCTTAGGGCTAGGGGGCAGTATTGAGAATTTTGAAAAAAATATGTGACCATTTTTAACTGCCTCCTACACCAACTCAGAAGCTAGAATATGCATATTATTGTTCAGGTTTGGATAGAAAACACTCTGAATTTTCTAAAACTGTTTGAATGGTGTCTGTAAGTATAACAGAACTCATATGGCAGTCAATACCCTGAGACAAATTCTGGCAGGAAGTGGATACCTGATGTGTTGAATTACCTTTAAGCCTAAGCCATTGAAACACACAGGGGCTTATTAATCTTTGAGCACTTCCTATGGCTTCCACTAGATGTCACCAGTCTTTACAAAGTGTTTTGAGTCTTATACTGTGAGATCTGACCGAACAAGAGCCATGGAACGGTGGTGGCCGATTAGACTCTGGCGCGCGAGTTCATGTTGGGTACTCTCGTTCCAATACGTTTTAAAAGAGAATGCATTCGTCCGCCTTGAATATTATTCATGTTCTGGTTAAAAAAGGCACTAATGATTTATGCTATACAACGTTTGACATGTTTGAACGAACGTAAATATTTTTTTTCCCCTCGTTCATGAAGTGAAGTCCGGCGGGCATAGATCATGTGCTAACAACACGGAGCTTTTTGGACATAAATTATGAGCTTTTTCGAACAAAACTACATTCGTTATGGACCTGGGATTCCTGGAAGTGACATCTGATGAAGAGAATCAAAGGTAATGGATTATTTACATAGTATTTTCGATTTTAGATCTCTCCAACATGGCGGTTAGTCTGTATCGCAAAGTGTATTTTTCTGGGCGCAGTGCTCAGATTATTGCAAAGTGTGATTACCCAGTAAGGTTATTTTTAAATCTGGCAAGCCGGTTGCGTTCAAGAGATGTAAATCTATAATTCTTTGAATGACAATATAATATTTTACCAATGTTTTCGAATAGTAATGATTTAATTTGTTGTGCTGATTTGACTGGCGGTTATTGGAGGGAAATGATTTCCTGAACATCAACGCCATAGTAAAACGCTGTTTTTGGATATAAATATGAACTTGATAGAACTAAAAATGCATGTATTGTCTAACATAATGTCCTAGGAGTGTCATCTGATGGAGATTGTCAAAGGTTAGTGCATAATTTTAGCTGGTTTTCTGCTTTTGGTGACGCCTGTCTTTGAATTGACAAAACATTACACACAGCTATTGTCAATGTACTCTCCTAACATAATCTAACTTTATGCTTTCGCCGTAAAACCTTTTTGAAATCGGACAACGTGGTTAGATTAAGGAGATGTTTATCTTTCAAAGGGTGTAAGATAGTTGTATCTTTGAGAAATTTGAATTATGACATTTAATTGTTTTCAAATTTGGCGCTCTTGATATTTCACCTGTTGTTGATAGGGTGTACCAGGGGTGGCACGCTTGCGTCCCACATAGCCCCTAGAGGTTAAACGTGCCTATTCATATAATTAATATGAGTTTGGGGGCTAAAATGATTACATTTTAAAGCTTTAAACGTCTCACTAAAAGCTTCACTCATACATAAGTTATACTTAAACCCCAAAAGGTTCTCCAGTAGATTACTAAGAAAAGCTCATCTTTTGTTCAAAAATGGCTTTTTTGCCTTCATACAGATTACAACTTCTCATTTCCGACTAATTGAAAATTAAGTTTTGTTTAAAGTTTCCCCCTTTCTTTAACAAGCCATACAAAGCTGGTTACAATTTCAGTTTTATCCTCCAGAAAAGATAGAACAAATATTACAACAAATGTTATGGTTAAACTCAAATATATTGATTAATAAAAAACTAAATTAAAATGGTATTATATTTATTAATTATATTATGAAGAGAAATGGAGTTATGTCACGAATGCAGTTATCAAACATACATGGGAATATCTGCTCAATCCAAACTTACAACCAACTGATTGCAGCACTACCACAAAAATGGAGGAGGAAGTGGAAAAGGGAGAAGGTAGGGAACTTGTTTGCCTGCCATATATTAAAGATACAAATTGGCTGAAAGGAACTGGCATGAATAGAAAAATATACACATTTCATTTGACAGCTGGGCCGCACAGGTTGCAAAATAAATGGGAGGAGATCTTCGATGTACCAATTCCATGGCACATGGTTTATGAACTGGTTCAAAAAACTACACTTGACTCAACACTTAGAGTTTTTCAATTTAAATGATTATATATAATTCTTGCCACCAACAGAATGCTATATATATGGGGCATACAACAATCTCAGCTCTGTAGATTTTGTTGCGAAGAGACAGAATCAATAGATCACTTATTCTGGTATTGCCCCTATGTAGCTTGTTTCTGGTCACAGGTTCAGGAATGATTAAAGAAAATCACAACATGCACTTAAAATTAACCTTACAAATAGCAGTGTTGGGGGATCTGGAAAGCCATAGCTAGTCAATAAATAATATAATAATACTCGTAGGAAAGGTTTTCATCTTTAGCTCACAATCTGTGGATAATATATGATTAGAAAGATTTTACAAAAATTGTAAAACCTCACAGCACAATTGAAAAATATATGGCACATGAAAACGAAACAAGGGCGGTCTATCGTGATAGGTGGGGTGGGCTGAGAGTGTCTGAGGGTTTGGATTAAAGAGTTTGTTTGGTAATGTATTGTCGTTATATATAAAAGTACAATGTATGTAAAATGTATATGTAAAATGTATATGTAAAATGTATAAGTAAAATGTATGTATACTGCTCAAAAAAATAAAGGGAACACTTAAACAACACATCCTAGATCTGAATGAAAGAAATAATCTTATTAAAAACTTTTTTCTTTACATAGTTGAATGTGCTGACAACAAAATCACACAAAAATAATCAATGGAAATCCAATTTATCAACCCATGGAGGTCTGGATTTGGAGTCCCACTCAAAATTAAAGTGGAAAACCACACTACAGGCTGATCCAACTTTGATGTAATGTCCTTAAAACAAGTCAAAATGAGGCTCAGTAGTGTGTGTGGCCTCCATGTGCCTGTATGACCTCCCTACAACGCCTGGGCATGCTCCTGATGAGATGGCAGATGGTCTTCTGAGGGATCTCCTCCCAGACCTGGACTAAAGCATCCGCCAACTCCTGGATAGTCTGTGGTGCAACGTGGCGTTGGTGGATGGAGCGAGACATGATGTCCCAGATGTGCTCAATTGGATTCAGGTCTGGGGAACGGGCGGGCCAGTCCATAGCATCAATGCCTTCCTCTTGCAGGAACTGCTGACACACTCCAGCCACATGAGGTCTAGCATTGTCTTGCATTAGGAGGAACCCAGGGCCAACCGCACCAGCATATGGTCTCACAAGGGGTCTGAGGATCTCATCTCGGTACCTAATGGCAGTCAGGCTACCTCTGGCGAGCACATGGAGGGCTGTGCGGCCCCCCAAAGAAATGCCACCCCACACCATGACTGACCCACCGCCAAACCGGTCATGCTGGAGGATGTTGCAGGCAGCAGAACGTTCTCCACGGTGTCTCCAGACTCTGTCACGTCTGTCACGTGCTCAGTGTGAACCTGCTTTCATCTGTGAAGAGCACAGGGCGCCAGTGGTGAATTTGCCAATCTTGGTGTTCTCTGGCAAATGCCAAACGTCCTGCACGGTGTTGGGCTGTAAACACAACCCCCACCTGTGGACGTCGGGCCCTCATACCACCCTCATGGAGTCTGTTTCTGACCGTTTGAGCAGACACATGCACATTTGTGGCCTGCTGGAGGTCATTTTGCAGGGCTCTGGCAGTGCTTCTCCTGCTCCTCCTTGCACAAAGGCGGAGGTAGCGGTCCTGCTGCTGGGTTGTTGCCCTCCTACGGCCTCCTCCACGTCTCCTGATGTACTGGCCTGTCTCCTGGTAGTGCCTCCATGCTCTGGACACTACGCTGACAGACACAGCAAACCTTCTTGCCACAGCTCGCATTAATGTGCCATCCTGAATGAGCTGCACTACCTGAGCCACTTGTGTGGGTTGTAGACTCCGTCTCATGCTACCACTAGAGTGAAAGCACCGCCAGCATTCAAAAGTGACCAAAACATCAGCCAGGAAGCATAGGAACTGAGAAGTGGTCTGTTGTCCCCACCTGCAGAACCACTCATTTATTGGGGGTGTCTTGCTAATTGCCTATAATTTCCACCTGTTGTCTATTCCATTTGCACAACAGCATGTGACATTTATTGTCAATCAGTGTTGCTTCCTAAGTGGACAGTTTGATTTCACAGAAGTGAGATTGACTTGGAGTTACATTGTGTTGTTTAAGTGTTCCCTTTATTTTTTTGAGCAGTGTATATGTAGCAAAAAAAGCTGTAAAAAAACTAAGATATTTGTCCTCCGAAGAGGAGGGATTAAAGTACCCTTTTTGATTTTGCTTATTTTTACATATTGTTTGTGTCAATATTCTCTTCAAGCACTTTAAATTCCCAGAGTTGGCTGTTTGGTCCTGTTAATGATTTGACACATTTTATACATATACAATTTACATTATAGGTCATTAACCAATCACCTTCCTCCTTTGGGATTGCACAACAGCTGATCAATTAGATATGGGGATGCCAACAACTCAATCGCGCATGCCACATTCTCAGTATTCTCTTCAAGTACCCAAACAACAAAACTAGGTTACTTAATTGGGAAGATGCGGAATAGTGAAGCTTCTTCGGACGTGTTCATATGTAGGCTAGTTTTTGTTCTCGATAAAATGATCACAAGTATTGCATCGTAGGCTAAATATTTGAAAAATAAGTATTTTAAAACATTTCTTTACCCAGAGTGGATTTCTATTTTCTCATTGAAAAGTGTTTATTGTTCTCTTGGCCTTCGTCAGAGCTTTTAACCAAAATACTAAAACATATTTTTATTTCTGAATGTGTCGGCGCCAGGGTCTCGGGATGTGGCTGCATTACTGATGTTATGTTAATCAGGCCTTTTGATATGAACATTTAAAAAGTTTTGGTGTGTGTACTAGGCTATACTGCAGCATACAGTATATACTGTATGTTACAGCAATTTGTTTTCACTAAGAAATATGTTGAAATGGAACCAAATTATCTTTCTGTCATTAGTGCTTTTTAAATAGGATAGATGGGCTATATAGGCTATGGTATAGGTCGAACATCGTAGTCTGCCTAGTGGAGACAGCCTGAGTAGGTCTATGACTCCATTCCTATTCTATTCAGAGTCTAGAGAAATGTATCATATTCGAAATGAGCTATTATCAGGCTGGTTAATGCGATGCATGTCTGTTGAATTTGGAAAAATCCACACGCACGCTGCCCCGCGCCACCTACTCAGCCAGTCACGAGCTACTGCGTTGAGGCTGTGGCATACTGCATCGTTTTTACTAAACGGTTCAGCTACGATGAGTACATAGTATGCAGTTTAAAACCTCTTGAGGATTTGACCCTTCATCTCAATTTCCACCTAAAATGAAATGTTTAAATCTAACTGCTTGTAGCTCTGGACCTGAAGCAAGGACATGCATATTCATGATACTATTTAAAAAGAAAACACTTTGAAGTTTGTGGAAACATGAAATGAATGTATGAAAATATAACAAAATAGATCTGGTAAAAGATAAAACAAACAAAAAAAACATGTGTTTTCTATTTTTATTTGTGTTGCATCATCTTTGAAATGCCATACATTGTGATATGAAGCTGGGGATAATTGATATGTTGTCCACAAGAGGGCACAGTGTGTGTGCAAATTTTCAGACTGATACATTCAAGAATGAGAGAGAGACATCATATTTTGTATGAAGTCTCCCAGGTGTCCCTCACGGGTTTGACGAATTGGTCAATTTGCAAGTACATAACTATATAGAACATACAATGAGTGGAAAATGGAGGACTTGAAAGTGGTCTCTTTGGAAATTGCTCCCAGAGGTCATCTGTCTCTACCACTATTGAGGATTTTGTTTTAAAATCAGTTAGAACTTAAGTTTACAATTATTTATTTTATTTCATCTTTATTTTAGCAGGGGATGAGCCCTGCATCAATACATCAAATACACAACACATATCTATAAATATACTTTCTATATTATATAGAGTATGGGGAACATGATCACTATAATGAAATATGTGGACCAACAGGTGTGACGACCCTCCCAGTCTGTCTGCCGTATTCTCTCTCTTTGTTCTTGTTTCCTTATTAGGATGCCGGTGGGCGGAGTTGGGATGGTCGTCAGCTAGATGGGAAAAGGATAAAGAGACCTCTTCCACAGTCATTGGGAGACTCTCTCGATGCAGACACTTTTGTTGATTTCTGTTGTGATAGTTTTGTGGCTTTTTGGTTGTTTGCGTTGGCACCCTTCAACACCCTGCATTATTACATTTATGCATGCAAACACTCACACTACTGATTACACACACCATTGTTAATTACTTAGTTTACTTTAGTTAATAAATATATATTTTGATACTCCTTGTCGCCACGTTGTCTCCCTTTTGTTGCGAACTCTGAGCCGGTTCGTAACACAGGCAAAAAGACACAAAAAACACCACAGCATGTCATAGCTAACATAACATACACATAGGCTATGCTTATACATTGTATGCATCAGGTCTATATATATATATATATATATATCAAAGAAATATCTCAAATTAATATGCAACCATTCTCATTAGCATGAGATGCAAAAAAAGTATTTTACTTACTGATCTGTAAGTATTTTCTTCCAAAAATCTTTCTTGCGCGCTGAACTACTCATCCATTGTTCTGTGTCACTCTCCCGGTCAATTTCTGCAATAATATCATCCAAATTTGTATACTTGGACTTCAATTTAGCTTATCCATTCTTAGTAGCCATGTACTATATTTCAAAACGATAGGTGGTCATTGGACCAAGACACTGTCAATCAAGTGAACACCGCCGTCTCATTGGTGCATAATGATGGCGGACCTTCATGGGCTAATTGACATGTTGTGTAATGAATACTTAATGTAGACTGATGAAACAATGTTTGGTTGCCTTCTAGTGTCTGAGGATCGCACAGAAACCGAATTTGATCGGGTGAGACAAGATTTAGCCATTAGATTTGATTAAAGAAATTGTTGCAAGTTGAAAGGGTATGAATTCATGCAAAATGGATCATGTTAGGAAATAAAAACAGATTTTATCAAACAAAACTACGCTAAATTTATCGCTGGGACCCTCAGGATGACAAATCAGAGCAAGATTACTGAATGCAAGTACGTTATTTACCGTCAAAGGTGAATGTATCAAACCAGTTGCCTTGGTGTTTGTTGTTTTGCACAAACAATAGCATTGTATTTTTTGTTGTTGTTGTTGGAATAGCTACTGTAAATTGGACACTGCAGTTAGATTAACAATCATTTAAGCTTTCTGATGAAATGAGGCATGTTTATGTCCCAGAAAGTTTGCTTTGTTTACAACGCAATATTCTAGTCAAATATTGCATATTGAGCAGCAACTGTCCTGATTTCTGGACACTGATCCAGTAGAGATAAAAATTAAAAACAGATACCTTATTTACATATGTATTCAGACCCTTTGAAATGAGACTCGAAATTAAGCTCAGGTGCATCCAGTTTCCATTGATCATCCTTGATGTTTCTACAACTTGATTGGAGTCCACCTGTCGTAACTTCAATGGATTGGATATGATTTGGAAAGGCACACACACTTGTCTATATAAGGTCCCACAGTTGACAGTGCATGTCAGAGCAAAAACCAAGCCATGAGGATGAAGGAATTGTCCGTAGAGCTCCAAGACAGGATTGTGTCGAAACAGAGATCTGAGGAAGGGTACCAAAAAATTGCCTGAAGCATTAAAGGTCCATAAGAACACAGTGGCCTCCATCATTCTTAAATGGAAGAAGTTTGGCCTGAATACCAATCGTCACGTCTGGAGGACACCTGGTACCATCCCTACGGTGAAGCATGGTGGTGGCAGCATCATGGTGGTGGCAGCATCATGCTGTGTTTTTTTTCAGCAGCAGGGACTGGGAGTCTGGACAGGATCAAGGGAAAGATGAACGGAGCAAAGTACAGAAAGATCCTTGATGAAAACTTGTTCTCAGGACCTCGGACTGGGGCAGAGGTTCACCTTCCAACAGAACAACGACCCTAAGCACACAGCCAAGACAATGCAGGAGTGGCGTTACCAACAAATGTCCTTAAGTGGCCCAGCCAGAGCCCGGACTTGAACCCGATCGAACATCTGGAGTGACCTGAAAATTGCTGTGCTGCGACGTTCCCCATCCAACCTGACAGAGCTTGAGAGGATCTACAGAGAAGAATGGGAGAAACTCCCCAAATACAGGTGTGCCATGCTTGTAGTGTCATACCCAAGAAGACTCGAGGCTGCCAAAGGTGCTTCAACAAAGTACTGAGCAAATGGTCTAAATACTTATGTACAGTAAATGTGATATTTCAGATATTTTTTTGCTTTGTCATTATGGGGTATTGTGTGTAGATTTATGGGGGGGGGGACGATTTAATCCATTGTAGAATAAAGCTGTAACGTAACAAAATGTGGAAAAAGGGAAGGCGCCTGAATACTTTCCGAATGCATATCATTCCAAACAATGTCTGAAAATGTACAAAATCAAAAAGGGCACTTTTGACATCTACATTTTAATGTTGAATAAAAGAATGTGACATATTTTATTAAGACGTACTCCATATTTTAAAGCGCAGTATGAGTATAATGACACCAAGATGTTGTCTGTATCATGTACGGTTCACAGGTGATGGGGTCTTACATTAGGCATGTTTTCATGTAGGTCTGAAAAGGTTGCCTGGCTAGCCAGACTCCTTGCTACGGCCAAATGCTAAAGCCCGCCCACTGACGTTAGTTTCTTCTCCGCAATGAGTCTGGATTTGAGTACCTCCCAGACCCTTCACCGATTACGAACACATTCGAGGCCATCTGACTGGTCTAGAAAACGATGGTTTTGGCCAGAGCCAGAAAACACGTGGGTAAAGTGGCAGTTTGAAAATGTATCATTGGCTTTGATTGGTTAGAGACGATCCAATCGCTGATGACTTTGTTTTGTACGCCCCTCGTGCCCCTCCTTAACACAAACAACTGCAATGATGGCAGTCTTAGACTAAAGTATGTAGCGAATGACAGAGCAGTGGAATAAATTTGTGTGAGTCGTCAGGCTACTAAAAACTTCCTAAAATGGGCACTTCCATCATGATTTTCAAAATAAATGTGTGATACAAATGTAAAAAGCATGTCAAACAATCTGAGATACCAGAAATATTATCGCGCTACGCTGGCATGGAATCGTCCCGGTATGAAATACTGAAATGAATTAAATGTGGGCCTTACTCAATACCCTCTTATTATGGATCACCAACAACCAAGTGCAGAGTTTGCTCCCATTTAACACACTGTGGAGAGTAGATGTGCAAGGATCATCTTCTGCCATGCTAATGATGAAGGGTGAGGATCAGTAATCAGAGCGAGTCTGAGCATTCCTCGTTGTGCAGAGTTGCATGAGCCAATTCATGTAATTGAGCTGTGTAGACACGGGTGCAATGGGTACGACCGCTGCTCACCCGGGTTTACAACAGCTGTGTTCATTTGAACTGATAGACCGCGCTGATACAAACCTAAACACATACAAACACGCACACACATGCTTGTGAGAACGCATACACACACCTGTCTGAGCGTGGCCATGTGGTGTGTCAGCAGCAATCAAATCCTAACAGTTTATGTAAGGCTTTTCCACAATTCTGAAAATTGAGAAGAATTTCTGCGGCTTTCACTTCTCTTGGCTGACTTCCAAACACCTGTTTACATATTGTGAACATACATTTACATCCAGGGTTGTTTGAACAACACATTACATTTTTGCCCTTAGTTACAAATCGAAAATATTGATTAACATAATATATTACTTGGTATTACACAATACCTGCTTACAAGTTACCTGGCATCCACATATGCACTGCCATTTTGAGGTTGTTGAAATTTGTTCAAATTCACATTACCGTCATACATTGTGACATTTTGGTTAGGGCAATGTTGAAAGTCTTACATAATCTTTTAACGTCAACAGTTTATCATTAGATTATTGCAGTGCCTTTGTATTTATTTATATGTGTCCTTATAGTTTGTAATTGGGATATGGTTTCATGCAGGGTGCAATATTTGTGCATTCTCTAAATTCAATTTAGCTCATTGAAGTCTCTAAGTTTGAACTAAAACTTCCAAGGAACTTGTAAACCAAGTTAAGTAGGCTCCACGCTGCTAGATAGAGTTGAGCTACTTTCCATATTCAGCAGGTTCTAATAAAAATAGTCTGGACATTATAAAGTGGGAATAGCGAGGAAACTGCCCTATTTATTGTTAATACATCGAATGGTGACTGTCGCTAAAGCTTTTGTTAGCCCTGAGTTGAAATGTATTGCTTTGAATTAACCTGGTTTGATGACATGTTTAAATCACAGTATTACCCTAAATAATTGATGATTTGGCTCAAGGGTAATGTTTTATTAATCTGTAGGGGATGGTGTGATTTGTAATCGCTTGGGTAAAGTGTCTTCAGTTGCAGAGTGAATTCCCTTGGGTATCAGTTGCTAGAAAGACCATAGAATAATCTTGATGATACTATTGCAATACAATAATGAAAGTTTAGTCGAGGGAATAAAGTGCACACACAAAAATTGTAACTCAAGCAGCATGTTCTAGTTTGAGTTGTATTTCAGTGTTGCACGAAATGTCAGTCGTACAACACTGAAATACCACTCAAACATTATGTAGCTGTAATGAATACTCAGGGAGAAAAGGGTGTAGATTCACGCGCAGAGTGCGGCAGGTGTTTATTTCGCAGAAGGCAGGAATCGTGGTCACAAGCAGGCAATGGTCATACACAGGTAGGCAAACAGGCAGGTGAATCAAAACTAGGACTAAAGGCTATAACTGTCTCTCGCAAACAAGCTAGGAAAAGGCTTAGTAGAGTCAAAATGAACAATACCTCACAAAGGCTCAAACAGAATGAACTGAACTAAATAAGGAGCTGATGGGACCAGGTAAGTAACTAACACAGGTGAAATCAATGAACAAAAATGAAAGACGGGGCTACGTTCAAGAGCACAAAGAAACAGGGCTATGTTCAAGAACATAACGAAACAGAACACAAGGTTGACTAAGAAAATAAATACAGAACCCTACAGTAGCCTTCAATTGATTATATGGAGGCGGTTTGATGCAGAAAGATTTCTAGAGATCAGACGTTTATTCATACTGTATACATGTGGTCAAATTAGAATGTTGTTCAGTAAATTCTGTCTGATGCTATTTAAATTTGGTGCACAATGATTTATGGAAGCAAATTTCATTTTCAGCTCTTTCAATTATGCATGACACATACAGTAGTTCATTAACATAATTCATGAAATGATGCTATTGACATTTTGGGCTTTGTCAAGATGGACGCTTGTTCAGTGGATCACCTCTGACTCTATTAACGTCTGTTATTGTTGTTATGACTGCAATGACTGTTACTGTTGAATCACTCCAGCAATTGTGATAATCCATAGAAATTCAGTATGAATGATGATGATGATTGTGTTTTCATTTTGACAAACATTGTATAGGTCACAGAAACACCAGATTGCTTCCTTTAGAATTACCAACAAATGAACCATTGTGAATTCAGATGCAGCATGTTTGTGGACCGCAGAGATCCGTGATCAGGCATACTTGACGGAGTCTGAATTCTCAGAGAGGCTTTAAACATAGAATTGGAGGATCACAATTTGTCCTTGTCACATTCAAGAAAACGCCATAAGAAACTGTGATCCCAATGTCACAGACCCTTCTAAAGGAATGACTGTAACTGTAGCTAAACCTGACTTCACATGGGATCATTGGGTTGTGTCAGCAGCCGACACTTCTCAATTTACGCTGCTACGGGAATACTTAACATTTTTGTCTGATGTCAGCATTACTTTCATTCCTTCCTGACAGGAAGTGTCAATTAGCACATATAATGTATGAGGAGCTATCGTAAATTATTCAAGCAAAACAATTCCTTCAGGCCTGCAGGATTCCTTGGTTTCTCTCATTGTTGTTTGCAGAGATAAAGATGGTTCCACCTTCTTATCCACAACCGCACATGGCCTTCCTGAATGAAGTCTTTGTTTTGTTTGCAAAATATACTAGACTATTTTGAAAGCTACCGTCTTCCTTACTGAGAGGAATTCCTGTAGGTTTGCTGGTGATAGAACAAGCAATGACATTTTATGCGAGTACATCACATTAAATTGTATCGTCAATCAGGATACTGTGTGTAATGTATATGTGATGTATGAGAGGTTTACCCTTGAGTTCATATATGTACACGTCAATGAGGAAACATTTGCGAAGATCACATGCGGCTAATGTTCTGATATTTTGCTTATGCACCGGATGTTGTCAGAATATCCATATTTCTTCAGAGATATCTTGAGGTCAAGTTCAGTGGAGCATAACTTTTTAAACAATATTTCAGAAATGTAGAACTTCTAAGCCCACAATTCATCAATGTAATATGTATTTGCAGAGTGAATAAATGCATATGAATCCCTCGTGTTCTCTAAATATTCTTCTTCTATACGTGTCCAACTCGGTAGAGATACTCTCAATGATCGGCTATGAAAAGCCAACTGACATTTACTCTTGAGGTGCTGACACCCTCGACAACTGTGATTATTATTATTTGACCATGCTAGTCATTTAGGAACATTTGAACATCTTGGCCATGTTCTGTTATAATCTCCACCCGGCACAGCCAGAAGAGGACTGGCCACCCCTCATAGCCTGGTTCCTCTCTAGGTTTCTTCCTAGGTTTTGGCCTTTCTGGGGAGTTTTTCCTAGCCACCGTGCTTCTACACCTGCATTGCTTGCTGTTTGGGGTTTTAGGCTGGGTTTCTGTACAGCACTTTGAGATATCAGCTGATGTAAGAAGGGCTATATAAATACATTTGATTTGATTTGATGATTCCACTGAGGGCCGAAAGTCTGTGGGTTTTAGCTCCTCCCTTGTACTTGATTTTGATTTTATGAAATAAGGTCACTAATTGGTAAAGAACTCCCCTCACCTGGTTGTCTAGGTCCAAATTGAAAGGAAAAAACTAAAACCCGCAGACACTCGGCCCTGGTTGGAATGAGTTGACACCCCTGCCCTTCTAGATACCAGATTGTGAGATCTATACAACGTCCATGAAGATACGGGAAACATGAGTGCATGTTGTACTTTTCCGAGATGTGGCATACATTTGTCTCGTTTATTTACCCATAACATTAACTTGCCACCATGTTTAGAGTGAGCGCATCTATTAATATATTTGCTGGGGGAAGTCCTGAAGATGAATTAGAGCTGTCAAACAGCGACATGGAAACAAGTTTGGGAGGACTGCTCAGCTCTGTCTTATCTGTCTGGCTAATTAAAGGCATAAACAGATCCTCGCTAGCAGCAACCATGTTTTGGGTTTCCTGTGGACAAAACTGATAAATGAAACAGACAAGAAAATGTATTTATTTTAGGTACATTTTGGGACCACGATGCAATACACACATTTTCTGTTGATGTTTTGTTGGCAGGCTTTTAATGGGGATTCACACAACAACCAGCTTTTTTGGGGGTACAACTTTATTCTCTCCAGGGAGAGTAAACATGTCAGTGTGGATGGTAACAGATCAGAGGCCATTTTATTAGACCTTCATAGCCTGCAGCAGCCAGTCAGGATTCCTCTCTCTCTCTAAGTTCCAGTCTTGACATCATCATGAGTATGATGAATCCATCTTAAACACACAAACATACCCTTCCTATTCTATCCCCTGACCCTGACTCCCTCTCTGCTCAGACATTCATCCCGCCAGAGGTTTATTCTGTATTTTTTTTTATTTTGTGGGGGATTCGTCCAGGGGCTGGCATGAGTTTCCCACAGTTCTCGAGGAAAGCTTGATGATCTTAAAAGGTTACCCAGGATTTATGAAATTGACCTCCTTACTGACAGTTACAAAGGAGCAGGACAGGCCCAAAGCCCTTGAGCAGAACACAGGAGAGCATATTTTGAAGGATTAAATTGTCAGGATGTAAATCCGCAGAGAGCAGTGAATAAGAAGGGCAAGATTTGAATGGAGGAACATGGGTTAGGAGACAGAGGAAATCATGGGTCAAGTGTTATTCTAACATTTGTTGGGGGTGTAGCAATAGATGTCCTGAGTGGATTTCATTGCATAGCAAAAACGTTGTCTCATGCTGATAATCGATTCAAAGATGGCCGCCAGCAGTAACTTGCAAGAATCCAAATTGAACTATATTAAAACTGCATCTACTTTACATCATATATATCTCCCATTGATTTATTCATGCAGTAGTGTCATCTTATGTATTATTGTATTGATGGCATCTGTCATACTTAACATTTGTTCAATTCATCTATATTTTAAATTGGGTTCCCTGCTACAGGTCAAACATTTCTTAATCACAGATGATGGGACATGAAGACATGACACATCCAGATTGAAAAGAGACTACATGCTTATGTGCAAACATTTACGTTTCCTTTACAGTTAATATTAATAATCTGGTGTTTGAGGTTCTCCTTATGTTTGCCCACCTCCAATGAATAATGTAGTCTGTGCAGAGAGTGAAAAATGGGAGATAATTTGAATGTCCCCCTTCGTCTGACAATCCTAATAATTATTCTCTAATTCATCCACCTGAGGAGGGGCTGGCTGAATTGTGAAATATTAATACCAGTTAAAAGCAGTTGGAGGGAATATGCAAGAGGTTGCTCCTAATTTTAAGAATACAATGCCTTGCAAAAGTATTCATCCCCTTGGCGTTTTCCTATTTTGTTGCATTACAACCTGTAATTTAAATAGATTTTTATTTGGATTTCATGTAATGGATATACATAAAATAGTCCAAATTGATGAAGTAAACCCCCCCCCCCAATTGTTTTTTTTTTGTGGTGCGTGCATATGTATTCACCCCCTTTGCTATGAAGCCCCTAAATAACATCTGGTGCAACCAATTACCTTCAGATGTCACATCATTAGTTAGATTGCACACAGGTGGACTTTATTTAAGTGTCACATGATCTGTCACATGATCTCGGTATATATAAACCTGTTCTGAAAGGCCCAGAGTCTGCAACACCACCAAACAAGGGGCACCACCAAGCAAGCGGCACCATGAAAACCAAGGAGCTCTCCAAACAGGTCAGGGACAAAGTTGTGGAGAAGTACAGATCAGGGTTGGGTTGTAAAAAAATATCAGAAACTTTGAACATTCCACAGAGCACCATTAAATCCATTATTAAAAAAATGGAAAGAATATGACACCACAACAAACCTGCCAAGAGAGGGCCGCCCACCCAAACTCAGGGACCAGGCAAGGAGGGCAACAAAGAGACCAACTGTGGAGCTTTGCAGCTCCGCTGTGGAGCTGCAAAGTTCCACAGCGGAGATTGGAGTATCTGTCCATAGGACCACTTTAAGCCGTACACTCCACAGAGCTAGGCTTTACGGAAGAGTGCCCAGAAAAAAAGCCATTGCTTAAAGAAAAAAATAAGAAAAAAATGCCAACGGGGGTGAATACTTAAGCAAGTCACTGTATGCAGCTGCTTTCAAACATGGCATCATATTTGAGGAGAAAAAAAATATCCCTAATCCTGACGATTTTGTCATAGATGCTGCTGTTATATGGTAAGTGTTTTTTTTACACTACATTAGATGAAAAGTGTATTGAAAGACTCCATGTATTTCTATGGTGTAGATGTGGGTTAATAGCTTCATTTACCTAATTTAGTGTTGATAATCCCTTTTCTTGTATTCCTAGTCTCATTACAATGCTATGAGAATTGAGGATAGGTAACGAAACAATACAGAATGAACAAAACACTAAATACGTAATGTTTATACATGTTTGTAGGTTGCCAGAGAGCAATACAGTACATTCCTCTCTGAGGTCATATGAACAGTATGCACATTGTCAACTTGGGCATAACCTACCGTCGGTGTCTATGTGCGGAATGGGTTTGATATCACCTTTGATACATTTTATATCACAGTTTAATACATCTAATCAACTCCATAGAGGATGCTCTCTGGAACCCCAGCAGTGGTTGAAATGGGGGAATCTTTTGTGAAGATAAAACAAGTGTTTCTATTCCAACA
Organism: Salmo trutta; assembly: GCF_901001165.1. Classification (NCBI taxonomy): domain Eukaryota; kingdom Metazoa; phylum Chordata; class Actinopteri; order Salmoniformes; family Salmonidae; genus Salmo; species Salmo trutta. The sequence goes on along the minus strand of NC_042982.1, from coordinate 8,590,551 downwards.
GAGGCTGTATGAAATCACATTTAATTATATCTTTGTTGTCCCCTGGGACCCATGGCTGGTTAGCCTCTGTCAGTATGCATATAACACATTAAGATCAGCATGGAATGTGAGTTTAAAGGTTGAAAGCGGTGTCCTTGGGGTGATCACAATACTTTCTGCAGGGGGACTTCTGATTGCTCTGTAGAAATGTCCCCTATGGAATTGATGGCTGGTGATACTTAATAAACTCCCCACAAGCTGACCCCCAGTCATCAGTTCACTTCAGCATCTGAAAAGTCTGAGAGCTGCAAGACTTCTGTCAGTCATATACCTGCAGTCAGTCAAAAGCCCATTGCAAATACTATTTATTACACACTAGCAAAGTTATTGCCGGCATATTGCACAGTTGTCACAGTTGCCTGAATAACTCTGCTTGAGACCAGATGGGTTTTTTACACCGAGAGTTTTTGTAACGAGAGTTTACAATTTAAAGGGATACTGCAAGATTCAGGCAATTACATTTTTCGACATTACCCAGAGTCAGATGAACTCATGGATGTCATTTCTATGTCTCTGCATGCAGTATGAAGGAAGTGAGAGGTAGTTTCTAATTAGCGTCAGTACAATGACTGGAAGTCTACAGGCACGCTAGATTATAGTCATTGCACTAACTCTAGTTAGCACTGGTTCGCAAAGTATTGGGTTACTTGCGTAACCAGGTCGAGTGACGAATGAGGTGAGCCCCTCTCCTCCTTATAAAGCACCATTCACCCGCCAACTGGTCATTATCAAGCATGCCTTTCTTCCTTACGCTCTTGAGAGCAGGGAAATGCAGGGAGACATCTCACTCATATTATCATAAATCCGGGGTTATGCAAGTAACCCTAAGTTCTATTTCAAATACTTGTCTTTATGTCTCACAATGGGATATGGCCAACTCACATATAGCAGACAGCCAGGGTAGTCCCAACAGCATCACCCCTCAGAGGCCCCAACACTGAGGACAGTTTGCGCCAACAAAGGCGCAGTGACATCCAGTCGGTAAAAAATGTATGAAGGGTGGTCCAACATGCCGCCTCAATCTCTTGTAAAGAGATGCTTTCCAACAGCGCCCAAGAGGTACAGTAGCCATACCACTAGCGGAATGAGCCCACAGGCCCTCCTGGGGATGTAAACCCTTGCTATTATAAGCCAATATAATAGCCTCCACTATCCAATGGGATAGCCATTGACAAGTGAGTGGCCCAACCTTGCCCAAGACAGGAAGAGTTTGTCACTTTTACGCCGCGCTCTTGTTCTATCCAAGTAGATGCGCAAAGCGCATACTGGACATAAACGATGGGGATTATCTTTTTCCTTAGAAGTGAAGGGCGGTGGACGGAAAGCCATAAGGTCTAAGGTGAGACATTTGTAATTGCTGCTGACCTTAGGCAAAAAGGCGGGGTTGGGTAACAATGTTACCTTGGATAACCCTGGGGCAAAATGAAGACATGAACGGTGGACTGACAGCTCACTCGCTCACTTTGCGGATGTAAGGGCTATCATCAAAGCTATTTTGAAGGAGAGATACTGTATTTCAACTCCAAGCTTTCCAGTGGCTCAAAAGGTGTCTTTGAAATCGCCTCAAGCACAATAGACAGATCCCAAGACTGGCTAGGTCAGCCGATGTAGGCTATGTGAACTGCAGCGGTGTATTTGATCTGCGCATATGCCAGCACCTGCAATGCAAGCTTCCCTCCATGCTTATACACGAGTGAAGTGACTTCGGAAAAAATTAAAGTTTGCATCTATTAACAAACTTTGTATGTCCGAACTCAGAATCAAATGGGCTTCCCAAAAATAACATAGTAGAACGTGATAAAACGTTTATTTTGATTGCCGATTTTGTGCATTAATCAAAATCCTTTTATTAGGGAAATCATTCTTCTTGCAAAGCATGTAAATGTTTAAATCAAACTATTATATGAATCTGACTATTCAATCATATTGTGTGCCAGCCGCGTTCCTATTGGTCAGTCACCAGGATCAGCTCGTAACACCAGCCACACTACATGATAAAAGCAAAACATTTCTGACACTGACGACCGCACGAAGTAGTACTTACCTAGACCGTGTTACACTGAATGCCAGAGGATGTCTGACAATCGTTTACGTTTTTTTAACGAAATGAATTTGCACAAAACGTGGACATTTTGTCTGGGAGGGCAAAATCGTAGCATAAGACAGACAAAATTATACAGTCTATGCCGGCCATAAGAGACACTCTCCCTTCATGAAACGACATAAGGATCCCCAATTAAGCCGCTGCCAAGGCAGTAGCTACTCTTCCTGAAGTCCAAACAGGAAGCAAAACAAATAAAATACATAAAATGCTTATATATATAATAATATAATATACATGATGTCCGTTTACAGACATCGACAAGCCCGAGTCTGTCATCGAGTGCCGATGCTCTGCTGAGGGAGGAAGAGGGCCTTGAGCTTTGGGATCGTTTTTCTTCTTCCTCCTGTCCCCCGTCCTCCTCTCCGCTGTTTCATCTTTGTCTCGGGGACCCCAGGGTAGTTAATAAACTCATCCCAGGAGGGTTGGGTTTGTGGGGTAGCCTCCTTGCCAGAAGTCTGTGAGGGTGACAAGTCTTGTTTAGGGGTTTCTCTGCACACTCACTGATGAGGCATGTGTCGATACTGATAGGATTGAAAGACAGTGCTGCTCTCAGATCAGCTTTCTCCATTCAAATCTTAACATTATAATTATTCTACGATACTAACATGGTTCAGCTCCTAGAAAGATATTATCACAAATTCTAACACTTACCGTATAATAATGCACTAAATCATGATTTGGCACATAATTGCGCACATGTTGTTACACATCATGAAATATATTGAGACAAAAATTGCAGGCATTAGCCTACAATTTGCAAAATAGAACTCAAATATAGAACTGAAATGGTCTGAATACTTACGTATGTAAGGTATTTGTTTTTTCTTTTTATGCCTTTTTTGTTGGGTCCCCCGTGGGGCGGTTGAGCTAACGTAGGCTAATGTGATTAGCATGAGGTTGTAAGTAACAATAACATTTCCCAGGACATAGACATATCTGATATTGTCAGAAAGCTTAAATTCTTGTTAATCTAACTGCACTGTCCAATTTACAGTAGCTATTACAGTGAAATTATACCCTGCTATTGTTTGAGGAGAATGCACAGTTATAAACCAATTAGGCACATTTGAGCTATCTTGATACAACATTTTGAACATAAATGCAATGGTTTATTGGATCAGTGTAAAATTTTGCGCATACACTGTTGCCATCTGGTAGCCCAAATCTAAATTGTGCCTAGGATGGAATAATACGTTATGGCCTTTCTCTTGAATTTTAAAGACGATTTTTTTTTTGTACAATGTCTTTGTATTATCTTGAAAGGAAACACCTTCATAGTGAAAGTTTCCTTTCAAATGGTATCAAGAACATGCATGTCCTTGCTTCAGTTCCTGAGCTATAGGCACTTCGATTTGGATATGTCATTTTAGGTGAAAATTGACCTTAAGAGGTCTTTAAAGGACTCTCTGTTCTGATGAAACCAAGATTGAACTCTTTTGCCTGAATGCCAATCGTCACTTCTGGAGGATATCTGACACCATCCTTACGGTGAAGCATGGTGGTGGCAGCATCATGCTGTGGGAATGTTTTTCAGCGGCAGGGCTGGGATACTAGTCAGGATCGAGGGAAACATGAACGGAGCAAAGTACAGAGAGACCCTTGATAAAAACCTGCGTTTGCTTTGTCATTTTTGGGTATTGTGTGTAGATTGATGACAAAAAAGCAGTTTAATCCATTTTAGAATAAGACGGTAGCGTAACAAAATGTGGAAAAAGTCAAGTGGTCTGAATACTTTCCGAATGCTCTGTATCTTGACCTATCGGCAGCGGTAATATGTTAGTCTTTACAACACACTTCCCCAGTAGAATGGGGAGTGCAAATTGTGTCACATTCATTCTCAACTATCTCCCTCTGTCACCTTGAGTTTTTAACTCCATTGTGGGCTGTGATCTGTGGCCCGAGTCTCCATCCCCTGGCTCTCTGGAGGAGCTTTCCTGTCTGGTGACCTCCAATAGAAGTGGATCCTCATCTCTCTCTCTCTCTGTCTCTCTCTGTCTCTCCCTCTTTCTCTCTCTTTCTCGGGACGCCAGGCGCAACGATTGATCGTGGTCTGATTGATGGCACTGCCTCGCGGCTCATCAGGCGGTACTGCAAGAGGAGCAGTCCATTCCCCACGAGGGAGAGGGGTAGCAGTCTTGCCCGGCGTGCAATGACTCCCAACATCAAGGATGTTGTCTTTTGAAGTACAGCTAGTGGCAATAAACAAAATAATAACAAGCATACAAAGTGGCTGAAATAAAAAAATTTTTTTATCGAAGATCACTGTTAGGTCCAAAATAATGCTTGACTTTATATAATAGGTAAGTGGCTGAATATACCATCAGGTTTGAAGTACCTTAACTAGGGAGTTGGATATACTGTACATGGAACTACTTGGAAATATAACTAGTTGCATAGTCTGAAAACCATGGTACCTTATGTTCCTCTGTAGAGACATGAGTGTTTATGTGCAGAATCAACACCAACCGCACTTTTTATGAGATCCATAATATTGCTTTAAGAATTTACTTCAACAGATTTTGTTCTTAAACAAATCTTGGCTCAACTTGGCTGTCTAAGAGTCCTATGTACCTATTCGCAGGAACGTTGTTATTTAAAACCTCAAATTTACTCCAGAAGACATAAGTCATGGTGTTAGGCCTGGGGAATAGTAGATAAGACAAGTAAAAGAAGCTAAATACTGTATGTCTCTGAGGCAGATTCTGTAATAAAGTAGATATTCAAGGCCGTGATAAGTTGTATCATTAGTAGTAGGCTACACAGAAAGTTCTCCAAAGGTTTCTCTCTGAGAATGTATCAGAATATTTCTGAATAATCAGGGTGCTGAGCTTTAGATCGAACTTCATCTCCAAGGACAGATTTAGAAAAGAGACCCCATAGAAAGACAGATTGACAAACAGGACCTCTACAGCAAACGGAACACCTTTCCGCCAACATAAAATTGTTATGAACATACTAAACTTTCTGAACTTGACTCTAAATGTATTATTAATTCAAACCATTCCATTTTCAAGACTCACCATTCGTATGTGATTCATTGTTCTTTAGATCACTTTCTCACAGCTTCTTTTCAGATTTTTCACTTCTGTGTATTTTAGTGCTATGTTGGAGGTAAAAAGCAATCGTTTGCATTTTATGTCTGATATCCACATGGCTAAGGGTGGCCTGTAGCTTGACCAGCCGTATCATTGTTGCAGCACATGGCTTGCTACAATGTTCCTCTATGACTCAGCTGTCTGAGCCTACTTCAATAGAGCTTGTGATGAGGAGAGAAACCTACTTAATTAGATCTATTTTGCCTGTTTCATCACTCGCTGAGATTATAGCCCCTCGCCCCCTGAGGTAAGACAGGATGTGCAGCAGGTGCTCCCCACCCCCTGAGTGCTCCCAACATTCATCACAGATGAAGGACCAGCATATATGTCTAGTGTACATCTATGCAGACTGCCTGCATGGCAATATGACGTCACTGAGGCTTTTAAGATCATGCATTTTCCCTCTGTTGAATTTCTGTGTCAATCACATGCTTGGACAGATTATCTTTTACATACTTCAGTGCCATTCAGACATTAAAAGGGAGATTCCATGTTAGTTGTTATCTCATTGATTTCTGTTGCGCAATGCAGTGTTCTGCAGGTCTACTACATAATCGTTCCTTGACAATAATGGGTCAAGAATGAATTAAGCACAATGCAGCTTCACTAATAAAATGTCAAGAAAGACATGTCTGTTACCCTTCTGTACGCAACAGTGGATGTTTGAAATATGTAATGTAGATGTCTTTGTTGTATTTACCACTTCCCTGCTTATTCAAAAATGATCATATTATTGGCAATTTGATAGTTTTATAGGAACAGGTAGCCTAGAATCTTCACAGTATTAAAAGGGTTTATTCAAAATGGAATAAAAACTCAGTCAAATCTAAGATGGACGGTGACCTGATATACATTTCTTGGATAAGTATTTTTGATTCAATCAGCATGCATGATCTCTAATGTTCAGTTTGTTTCCCCTCCTAAGATCTGCAGAGTCATGATAGCTAAGTACAGCTCGGAACGTTTCACGGCAACTCTACAGAATATTTGGTTCTAAAACCGAGATAATTCTTTGACTAAATAATTCAATGACTTTCTGCCGACTACCTCAATCTCCTGACAGTGTCTTGGTCCAGTGACACTGTAACGTGCCCATCCCTTATTTTCAGGACTAGCTTAAGCTTTTAGACTCATTTTCTGTACCCAGAAGTGTCCCTTGATATATATTCATTTTTGGTATATTTTGAGGACAGTATCTCAGGAATAGAGATCATAGGGGTAGGACAAAGAGGATACAGAAATAGCTCAAAATGTGCCTGTCCACCTTAAAAGTGTGGAACATTTTTTTTCATTTTCTAAATGGCATGGGAGTTTCTTTGTACAATTGGGAATGACCGTTCTCATCCTCTGTTCCCTGAAATTGACCATCCATCGTCACAGAGGTGATATGGAATGCCAAAGGCAATAGCAAACAACCACAAATGCATTTTGGAATCAAGTTCTAATGTCCTATATTTGTGTTATTGCCTTATGTGCCATGTAGGCCATTCAGCGTTTTTTAGGTGATGGCAGCAGACTGCTGTTAATGTCACTGTTTGAAGCTAAAGGGACATTTTGCGGCCATATAGTTTATTCTATTGTCCGTGTATTCAACAAAATAGGCACTATTGTAATAGTTTTCACACTACATTGCCTTGGCACAATGAGTATTGAATGCTAAGGATCCACACATATTTCAAGTGGCTTCAGACAGCCAGTGAATAGCTCAAACACAGACATCTCTCACCCACCCATGTTATGTCAATTACTTGATTCAAAGAGTTCACTAAGGTACCCTTTCAGCATAAATACTGCTAACATAAAGAGGCCTTGATACTGTTTCAATATAAAAGAAAATGTCTATCTTATTGAGAACTTTCACAAGTTCAAGACCTTTCGCCTGTGAAATTCCAATTTCTCCCACAATACTGCAGCCACACAAAATGAGCACGTTTGTGAATACATATGTTGTCTGTCAAGCCCAGCTAATACAATTGAACAGGCCTTGGACAAATAACAATGTGCGTAATGAGAATAGGCATCCAGACCTGATACGTGCTGAAATTGTTAGAGGTTACAACTATAGATTTTTTTGGTGCTTTTTTCCTAGGTCATTTTAAAATACTGACTCGGTCTAAGAAGGAGAGTTGGCAAGGATCAGGACTTGGCATCAACACAGGATTGTGCAGATGACTCATCGAATTTACACACAAGTATACGATTAAGTAGGATAATTCACAACATATTAATTTAGCAGTATTGCTTCCTCTAATATTGTGTCATGTATCTTCGTTAGCAAGATATGCACAAAATCTTGTTAAAGGCCAAGACACTCTCAAATAACACAAACCTCCATGAGCACCAGTCTGTGATAATGATAGGTGAAGTCAACAAATGACTCCGCATTCTGAAAAATCTGGGAGTTGAAATGACTAGGTCTGCTCTGTATCATAGCGAATTTAGCACAGCTCCTTGGAGGGAGCTGAACAATCCAAAGTGATTCTGAAGTGATGTTGAGCTATTTGACCTGTGACCTGAGGCCATGTTGACACACTGGCCAGATGCTGGAGTTATCAGCGCAGCAGCCTGTGCTTTGTGCTAGAGAGCCGTCAGCGTGAGAGCAGGCTCCGTGGCTGAGTGTTTACCGACTTAGCAGTGCTCCAAAGCACCATGTCTCACCCTGTGATTTAGAACTGTCTGGATGCGATGCAAACCACTTATCCCAGTTTTATATCGTCCCTCAGTATTGCAGGCTGTCACCGTGTCAAAGGCAGAGAGAGTTGGGATTAAAACAATGGATAGATTCATATTTATATCAAATTGTATTTTGTGAGGAAGTTGTGGTTTTAAATCAAAAAGGTTGTGTACATAGTCACATTCTTATGTGAAGTAAAAATATGTATCTGAAGTAGTGGACAAAATGGTCCCTTAGTAGGTAGTGCTATGGTCAAGCATGAATCTCCTCTTAGGCCCCATCAGTCTCTTTCTGAGGCACTGACTATTTAAGGGGGTTTTACAGTGACTAAAGCCATTAAAAGAGAGAGAGCGGCCTGGTGTGGCACAGTGCAGGGGCTAGATTATTGCTTAGTCATGGCCCAGTGGCAGTGAGAGGATCCTTTTACAAATGTCCCTGGTACTAGAGCTGAACACTTGCCAGACATTGTGTGTGTGTGTGTGTGTGTGTGTGTGTGTGTGTGTGGGTGTGTTATGTATATATGTATGTGTGTGTGTGTCTATGTGTGTGTGTGTGTATGTGTGTTGCTGTAAAACAAGACAAGAAACCAATCTGGAGGAAACAGAGAAGTACTTGATGACCCAGACAGGTGGTTGTCTTTAGCTCTGCTTTGACCTGTTGGTTCATTTCCAGTTGCCTGGACCATTATGTAGTTCCCTGTGTCAGTGTCTGATGGACAACCACATATCTCTTGCTTTATAACTGCAGTATGCAGTACCTGACTCCCTCAAGGCCTCTTTAAGAGAAGCTCTTTCACAGCGCCTGAGCCACACTGAGTGCTGATATAACTTTTATATAAAGCATATCTGAGAAATCCACTTGGTAACAAGGAATCGGATGTTTAGACGCTACCAACCGAAGGAGCTGTTTGCTGCCTAAAGATAGATTACTAAGGCTATATTTTTCAATGGAGCCTGAGAACAGCTGTTCACTACTGTTTCCCTCACTTTGTTGCTGATTTGTTACCCAAAGTCTCTTCTGACATGCATTCGTATTGCCTCATAGGTACTATTCATTTCAGCTGAACTGTACATTATGTTAGGACTGTACTGAATCATGTTGTCCTTTCCAAAACCGAGCATACTTATTGAAAATACAACACAGCCAACATCCTCCACAGAGATAGAACGTGAGGCCTTGTCCATTCTCCCTTGTTAGTGTGGAGTTAATGGAATGTGCCTTTTCCACCGCCACTGGCATTTCACGTTGTTCAAACCGCATTGATGAATGAGTAACAATCTAAAGGGTCAATGTGAGGTCCACTCTCCACATCAGCCCCCCCCCCCCCCCCAAAAAACTATCAATATCCATTTACTGCGATTTCTTCAACCTTGGTCCTTGACCACTTTTCACTTATCCCACACAAATTCAGGAAAAAATATACTTCAGAGTGAATGCACATAATCCCTGAATCTGGGATGAACAACTCGCTGCTCTCAATTTTCCAGCCAGTCCATTAACACATTTGGTGGGGAAATGTATACTGGAGGAGCAGCCAGAGAGCAGCGGGAGAGCTTACACTTTCTCAGATGATTAACTAATGGCCTCCAAACACACAGATAGGCCATTCTAACAGGAGGAAAATAAGTCTGTTTGGGGCTAAACCTCCTAAAGCTCATTATGGTATTTACTTTGTTACAACTCCTTCCCTCCGCTTTACGTCCCACCACGTCTGAAGGGAGATAAACACTTATGGCTAATTACCACCATTTTAACTGGTTTAGGAGCCAACAACAGTAATCAGCCGGGTTTCAGACTGTGGTTATCGAGGGTGTTCAATTGGGCAGAGTCTTTACTAAGAATAATCTGTGTTCTCACATGAATGTGTGTGCGTTTGTGAGTGTAAAATGAGGATACAAGAATGACAGTGATAATAACTCTGTGTGTGTGTGTGTGTGTGTGTGTGTGCGCGCAGAGGATAAGAGGAAGCCAACTTTCATGGCAACCTAATTGATGAGTTTTTTGCAATTCTAAGGCAAAGGAATGTGGCCATGGGCAAGAAAAGTCTTCCTCCGGCTTCAGGGAAATAAATGTCCATCATAGAATGGATTGCTATGAGAGATGCAGAGCGAGAGAGTGTTGTTTTTCTTGATGATGAGGCTGGTCTTATAAGCCTTCGCACTAACACTCACCATTAGAACGGAACAACATCAGCCTCATATGAAAACAGTTTAAATCTTATTCAAATCTATTTTTACATTTTCTGACAAACAGGCACCTAGACATGGTCATTTACATTTTTTCATAAATTCTTAGAAAGTTTGGAAATTACGTATACTAAGGCATTTGTGAAATTCTATAGCAATAAATATAGATTGGGAAAGCGGCCGTGCATTTGGACAATTAATAGACACTGCAGTAAATAAAACCTAATAAAAACATCTGTCTTGTCCAGGACCAGAATCTACACAGATCGGTGCGCCACAGCCAATCACAGCTTCAGTAGGCCTTTGTGCAAATAAGCAATTTGCCACAAGGGCCTGCCATCATTCACTTTCAACTGGACTGTGTGTTTACAGTTAGTAGCAACAGAGCGACTTTTAATCATTAGAACGCATTCGCCAAAAGCCACAAAATACACCTGAATGGAATTCAAATATGTAAATACCACGGGAGTCCTATTACATTTGGGAACTTTACAATCCTATTGATCAAACAAGGTAGGCTCCTTCCCTCAGCTATGCACATCAACAACAAACTAGATCACAAACTAACGTTAGATTAACTAAAATCTAATGAGGGGACATTAGATAAACTTTTTCAGCTAGTTGGCCGTCAAAATTCCACTGATAAACGATGGGGGAATAATAGCTTGCTAGTCCTTCTGCAGCTTGCCTGCCAATGCATACTTTTCCCAACCCACGTTTTAACAACTGAATGCGAACTTGCCTTCCTGCCCGCCCATTTGATCAATGCCAAATACATTTGATTGACAAAAAGCTAAGGGTACATTCATAAATTGCCTCCAGTGTGTCAGTGTGCTCTGGATTGTCTGTTCATAAAGTCAGTGATTTGAGTGCACGCTGCACGATTGACACTAGACACTCTGGCCGAAGAGAAGCTAAGGTAGAGCTGATCCGAGTGTTCCTCACAACGGCAGTCAAGCACCAAAGCTAACTGGCTGAAGTTGGCTAGCTTGCTAGATACTTGTTATCTAGAGTGTTTGTGACTGTTACTTTTTTTGCCTACGTTTACTGACAAACATATTCAGCAGGTGTTGCACATTCAGAAATTCATGAGCTATTCTCAGACGATAGTGCTCTGAAATCAGAGTAGATAGCCAGAGCACAAGAGATATAACTGGAGAACAGTCGTTCAAGTTCAGCATCGCCAGCTAGCAAAGTGATTCACATTTTTTGATAGCTAACCATCTAGCTGTAGCCACGGAAAAATGATATGAGGGGAAAAAAGTCGGTCACTCACCCACTTCTCTAATCACATGGCATGCCTCCCAGCAGCTAGCTAGCTTATGTTAGGCTCTGTGTATTTAGCTTGCTAAATAAGAGCTACATAAATAGATACGCCTATTAGCCACATTATGACTGAATGGATCATTGCCCTTGCTAGTTTGATTGTAGTGAAATTCCCAGCCTTTGAAACTGAAGCAATGTACTAGGCCAGCTGTGATTTACAACCTGATAGCAATATCTTTTGGACTAACAAGAAATGTATTTGTAAATTATACTGAACAAAAATATAGATGCAACATTTAAAGTGTTGGTCCATGTTGACTTGCCAGGTTAAATAAAGGCAATTAAAAAATATGTTTAATGAGCTGAAATAAAATAAAAATCCCAGAAATTTTTTATATGCACAAAAAGTGTATTTCTCTCAAATTTTGTGCAGAGATTTGTTTACATCCCTGTTTGTGAGCATTTATCCTATGCCAAGATAATCCATCCAGAACATTTCCTAGTCCGCGTGATCCAAAAAAATCTTGAAGCATGGATTCCGATTGGTCAGACCAGCGTTGAATAGACTTTAGCATGGGTACTTCCTGTTTGAGGTTCTGCCTATAGGAAGGGAGTAGCAAAATGGAGTCATGATCTGATTTGCCGAAGGGAGAGCGGGGGAGGCCCTTGTAGGCATCCCAAAAAGGTGAGTAGCAGTGGTCTAGTGTTTTTCCTAAGTGAGTACTACAGTCAATGTGTTGACAGAACTTCGGTAGCATTTTCCTCAAATTTGCTTTGTTAAAATTCCCAGCTACAATAAATGTGGTCTTAGGATATGTGGTTTCCAGTTTGCATAGAGTCCAATGTAGTTCCTTGAGGTCCGTCATGGTATCGGCTTGAGGGTGAATATACACGGCTGTGACTATAACCGAAGATAATTCTCTTGGGAGGTAATACGAGCAGTATTTTCTTATGTGGTATTCGATTTCTGAGTAGTTAATCGTGAAATATATACCTTTCTTCTTCCCGAAGAGTTCTTTATTCCTGTCTACGAGATGAACTGAGAACCCAGCTGGCTGTATGGATGGGGACAGTATATGATTCTGTGAAACAGAGAATGTTACAGTCCCCGATGTCTCTCTGGAAGGAAATCTTTGCCCTGAGCTTGTCTACTTTATTGTCCAGAGACTGAACATTAGTGAGTAATATACTCGGAAGTGGTGGATGGTGTGAACGCCTCCTGAGTCGGACTAGAAGTCCACTCGGAATACCTCTTTTCCAGCGGCGGCATCATGGAGCAGCCTCTGGGATAAGTTCAGTTGTCCTGGGGGGTACGAACAAAGGATCCAATTCGGGAAAGTTGGATTCCTGGTCGTAATGTTGGTGAGATACCGCTGCTCTGATATCCAAAAGTTATTTCTGGCTGCATGTAATAACACAAAAAATGTTCTGGGCTAATAATGTCAGAAATAACACACACACAATAAATACTGCAAAGTTGCTTAGGAGCTAGAAGCAGAGCTGCCATGTCTGTCAGCGTCATTTTACATTTGTATTCCCAGTCATGTGAAATTCATAGATTAGGGCCTAATTTATTTATTTCAACTGACTGATTTCCTTACGTTAACTGTAAATCAGTAAAATCTTAGAAATTGTTGCATGTTGCGTTCAGTATATATTAATCATGCATTGAAATGTATCCATCTATTTTGAGTCAAATAGAAACAATTTTTAAAACCTCTTATGAAGTTGGATTTGTAGCATAAATTGAAAATGTGATATTTTGGACTGATATGATGATTGTCTGTTTTGATTCATATCTGAAAAGTAGTTAAATGATGTCCGTTCCACTTTAAGATATAACGGGGGAACATAGATACACTGTATAGTGTAAATTGAATGTATATCTCCTCGATAAAGGACACACACCTCAAAACCTTATGATTTTTTTGTTGCCATTTATTAATGCATTATTTTATGCGTTTCTATGGGCTATAGATAGATGTAAAGGCCAAATTCAAGATTTAATCAAATCTTAATATTTATTTAGTCATACATAAAGAAATAAAAAAATCAAATAGCTAAATGATAGAAATCATGATCAAAATCAAATCGTATTGGTCACATACATGATGATAACTATTGGTAATGTAGAGTTTCTATGCAAAAATTTCATAGATTCTTCTTCTCTAAATCATATCAAATGTATTTATATAGCCCTTCTTACATCAGCTGATATCCCAAAGTGCTGTACAGAAACCCAGCCTAAAACCCCAAACAGCAAGCAATGCAGGTGTAGAAGCACGGTGGCTAGGAAAAACTCCCTAGAAAGGCCAAAACCTAGAGAGGAACCAGGCTATGAGGGGTGGCCAGTCCTCTTCTGGCTGTGCCAGGTGGAGATTATAACAGAACATGGCCAAGATGTTCAAATGTTCATAAATGACCAGCATGGTCAAATAATAATAATCACAGTAGTTGTCGAGGGTGCAACAAGTCAGCACCTCAAGAGTAAATGTCAGTTGGCTTTTCATAGCCGATCATTGAGAGTATCTCTACCACTCCTGCTGTCTCTAGAGAGTTGAGAACAGCAGGTCTGGGACAGGTAGCACGTCCGGTGAACAGGTCAGGGTTCCATAGCCACAGGCAGAACTCTACCACAGATTCCCACAAGGTCTCAGACTCTAGGATAGTAAAATGCTTACATGAAAGAAAGAGATGAAGACAGTCACACACATTGGCGATTTCCATGGTTTATTGTAATGTTAAAACGGGAAGAGAAGGACAATCCCATTTTTCTAAATTAGCTATCTAGGCTGCTCGCCATACAGGCTACAGATTTAAGTCACCAATATAATCATTATTTTTATGTTATTGAGTAAGCCTATGTCTTTGTTTAATCCAATTACTAATCTAACAAGAAAATACTTCTTATTTTGTAAGAAATCTAAGGTATTTTTACATATTGCAATAAAGTTAACTAAAGTTGAAGCTCACCTTTTGTTTGTAGGTATTTTCACTTGGCAATGAGTAAGAAGTAATTAAATAGAAATTGCTCATAGGAAGTTACATTTAATTTTAAATAACTAAATCCTGTGTAACAAGTAGCGACAAACTTGTACTTATGCAGATATTACAGATATGTACTCTGGTGTATTAGTGTGTTTATTTTCTCACTTGGATGGCACTTTCAGAAGCTGACGATTAGATTGTCAGAATGGGTAACGTACTTTGTAGGTACACAATAATTACAAGTAAGTACACCAAGATACACTTCATTTTAACTAGCTAAATCCTGTTTAACACCCAGTAATTACATTGTACTTATGGAGCTATTATACTGTATGTACTCTTGTGTAATAGTGTGTTTATCCTCACATGTGGATGGTGCTTCCATAAGCTGTAACGGTTGTCATCGGGAATGGAGGACCAAAACGCAGCAGGAATGTGGATGCTCATCTTGTATTTTATTTTAAATCAAGAGAACACCAAAAACAACAAAACGAAGAACGCACGAACAACAAAACAGTCTTGTCAGGCTCACACAGGCAAAACAAGAAACAATCTCCCACAAACACTTAACCAAACACATACCCATATATAGGACTCCCAATCAGAGGCAACGAGAAAACACCTGCCTCCAATTGAGAGTCCAACCCCAATAAACCAGACATAGAAATACAAAAGACCAGAGACCACATAGAAATACAAACATAAAACATTACCCAAAAACCTGGAAATAATAAATCAAACACCCTACTAAATAAACCACCACCCCGAACCACATAAAACAAATACCCTCTGCCACGTCCTGACCAAACTACAATAACAAATAACTGGTCAGGACGTGACATAAGCCTTAAAATGAGTGCCAGGTTGGGTAATGTACATGTTAATTATAAGTAAGTACCCTTCAAGATACACTTCATTTTAACTAGCTAAATCCTGTGTAACACCTAGCAATTACATTGTACTTATGCAGTGATTACATGTACTCTGTGGTGCACTTCTGGGTTTATCTTTTCACTTGGATGGCATGGCGGTTCAGGTTGTCACAATGGATAACGTACACATTAATTATACGTTTAAACAAATATTCCAACAAGCATTCATTGTTACACCTGTGTAATTGTTCTCACATAATATACATGAATTCTACTTTTTATTAGTGTTATCATGCCAAATGACAACGTCCTATGCAAAACTCCAACAGAGTGATATTTCAGTGTGTCTGATTTCTTTAAAGAATGCACAGGCAGTAACCCACAGAAACCCAGAGGCAGTCTGACCCCGCCCTGAGTAGTTAATAACATGACTGGGTGGGTGTGGTGTGAGTGGTAGGGAGCCAGGGAGGAGTAGACACGTCAGTGTTGATGGTAACAGAGCAGAAGCCATTTTATTAGACATTTATTGCACCAACTACCAGTTTCAGCACCATGGACAGCACCACTGCCTCCAGCTCCATGGACAGCAGCCAGTCAGGCACTTTCCAGTTGGTCTCTCTGTTTCTGTCTCTCTATCACACACATTCTATCTCACACACACACACACACACACACACACACACGAGGTGATTAGATAACAGAGAATGCCTGTAGTCATAAGCTGTTCAGAAGGAGAGAAAAAATGTCAGACTCCTTTTCCTCTGATGGAACTTTCAAATGGCATAGTTATAGACACTCTGCTATGTGAAGTCAACAAGAAATGTGGATCCAATTCCTGCATCTACCCGCTGCCTGAATAAGATATCGTCCCCAGACTTTCACAGGGTGTGGATAATGTAACACTTTCTCACTTTGCTGTGTTTAGACTGGACTCAAACCTCAGTAGTGACTCACACGACAAAGCAAACCGAACACTGCAAGAAACGTGGGACCATGAGCAATGTCTAGCCCCAGCCTCAAATTATTCTGTTTTGTATCTCTTCTTCCCTAACTGAGAGAGAAAGCTCACTGTGTGTGCTCACACAGGTCAGGCACATTCTCAAGCAAGCCTAACAACAGGAGTCATTCAACAGGAAACAAGCTATGTGACATATGGTCAATGCTGAAGTAGATAACAAGGCACCTGGCTGGCCAGCATGTTGATGTTCTTGGGGTCCCTATGAAAAATAAAACAACACAAACTACTTTTGACTTCCCCTGTCACCACCGCTTCTCGGAATCAAAATATTGTTGTGGTTAACGTCTGTATCACTGTTGGCTGTCTATTGGAGAGAGGAAAAGTTATTTTCTTTATAGCTTGCACTGTATAGCTTGTACTTGTTCCCTACACTGTACAAAAATATGAATGTAACATGTAAAGTGTTGGTCCCATGTTTCATGAGCTGAAATCAAAAATACCAGAAATGTTCCATACCCACAAAAACATATTTCTCTCAATTGTTGTGCACAAATTTGTTTACATCCCTGTTAGTGAGCATTTCTCCTTTGCCAATATATTCCTTCCACCTGACAGGTGTGGCATATCAAGAAGCTGATTAAACAGCATGATCATTACACAGGTGCTCCTTGTGCAGGGGACAATAACAGGCCACCTTAAAATGTGCAGTTTTGTCACACAACAGATGTCTCAAGTTTTTGAGGGAGTGTAGAATTGGCCTGCTGGCTGCAGGATTGTCCACCAGAGCTGTTTCCAGAGAATTTAAACAGGTCAACATTCACAAGGTCGCAGGGCCAGATGGATTACCAGGATGTGTACTGCAAGCATGCGCTGACCAACTGGCAAGTGTCTTTACTGACATTGTCAACCTCTCCCTGTCCAAGTCTGAAATACCAACATGTATTAAGCAGACCACTATAGTCCCTATGCCCACGAACACTAAGGTAACCTGCCTAAATGACTACCGACCCGTAGCACTCACATATGTAGCCATCCATTGCTTTGAAAGGCTGGTCATGGCTCACATCAACACCATTATTCCAGAAACACTAGACCCACTCCATTTTGCATACCACCCCAACAAATCCACAGATGACGCAATCTCTATTACACTCCACACTGCCCTTTCCCACTTGGACAAAAGGGAACACCTATGTGAGAATGCTGTTCACTCACTACTTTGTTGAAGCACCTTGGCAGTGATTACAGCCGTGAGTCTTCTTGGGTATGACACTACAAGTGTGGCACACCTGTATTCGGGGAGTTTCTCCCATTCTTTTCCACAGATCCTATCAAGCTCTGTCAGGTTGGATGTGGTGTGTCACTGCAGTGCTGTTTTCAGGTCTCTCCAGAGATTTTTGACTGGGTTCAAACAGGGTTGTGGCTGGGCCACTCAAGGACATTCAGAGACTTGTCCCAAAGCCACTACTGCGTTGCCTTGGCTGTATGCCTTTTGGCTCTGACATGCACTGTCAACTGTGGGACCTTATATAGACAGGTGTGTGCCTTTCCAAATCATGTCCAATCAATTGAATTTACCACAGGTGGACTCCAATCAAGTTGTAGAAACATCTCAAGTACGATCAATGGAAACAGGATGCACCTGAGCTCAATTTCGAGTCACATAGCAAAGGTTCTGTATACTTATGTAAATAAGGTATTTTCTGTTTTTTATAATAAATTTGCTAAAATTTCAAAAAACTTGTTTTCACTTTGTCATTATGGGGTATTGTGTGTGTATATTGATGAGGAAACCAATTATTTGAATCCATTTTAGAATTAGGCTGTAACGTAACAAAATGTGGAAGGGGTCTGAATACTTTCCGAGTGCACTGTATGAGCCATTTCCTTTTCTAAAGGTAATTCAACCCTTTGGTTCTAGCATGTTTAGTTGAAAGGCGTCTGTGGTGCAGTACGTGGTTGTGGCATCATGGTATTACTCTCTACCCATGTGAAGAGAATAGGCCGTAAATGATGGCTTTAAAATGTCAATACCATATACACTGAGTCAACAAAACCTTTGGAACAGCTGCTCTTTCCATGACAGAGACTGACCAGGTGAATCCAAGTGTAAGCTATGATCCCTTGTTGATCGCACCTGTTAAATCCACTTCAATCAGTGTAGATGAAGGGGAGGAGACATGTTTAAAAATATATGTTTAAGCCTTGAGAGAATTGAGACATGGATTATGTATGTGTGCCATTCAGAGGGTGAATGAGTCTTTGAATGGGGTATGGTAGTAGGTGACAGGCTCACTGGTTTGAGTGTGTCAAGATCTGTAATGCTGTTGGGTTTTTCACGCTCAATAGTTTATCAAGAATGGTCCACCACCCAAAGGACATCCAGCCAACTTGACACAATTGTGGGAAGCATTGGAGTCATTGTGGGCTAGCATCTCTGGAATGCTTTCGACACCTTGTAGTGTCCATGTCCTGATGAATTGAGGCTGTTCTGAGGGCAACAGGAGAGGGGTGCAACTCAATATTAGGAAGGTGTTCCTAATGTTTTATACAATCAGTGTGAATAATTGACGGCCCAGTGGGTCACTATGATCTCAGCGTTCTGTTCCACGTCTGAAGCAATTACCCCAGTGATACAAAGGAAGACCAACTAAGTAAAGTTCTTTTAAAACTTTTTTATTCCCTCTAGCAGGTACTGGTTTCTTTGATACGTCAGAGTCGAAGCGTTAGCCGCCTGCAGCGCGTTATTCTAATCCAAGATGGCATAGCAGTCTGACGTCTTTTGTCCTCGTCTTGTCGTGTCCGGTGTATATATCTTTTTATATATTTTTCTACACATATCTTTTTTTATATTTTTCTTAACCTCAACTTCAATATACTCTCCTGCAATCCGCCTCACCCAATGTGATATGGATCTGCTATTTTCTTTACTTTTGAACTGGAACCCCCAACAGGAGCTAGCCAGCTAACTAGCTACTAGCTCGTAGTCAGCTAGCCACTGCTAGCGGTCATCAGCTATCTTTAGCCCGGACAACTCTCGCCAGTCTGCACAGCGTGTCTCAAACCAGAGCAAATCGGACTTATTTTTCTCTATAGCTCCAGATTCCTACCGCAAGTTCTGAACCTTTTCAACTGGATCATCCCAGCTAGCTAACTGCTATCCGAGTGGCCACTCCTGGCTAACGTCTCTGTCCCGACGCAAGAACCAATTAGCCTGGAGCTAGCCTTTGCTAGGCCCATCTCCCGGCTAGCCGAAGAGGTCCATCAGCCACTCCTTGGGCTACAATACCTATTTTGCCAATTGGCCTGGACCCCTTTTACACAGAGCCCCACCGACCCATCACGACTGGACTACTGATGTAATCCGCCCGAGGGGGTTTTTCAACTGGCTCCTCCGTCACGACGTCCCCTGAATGCCCATCTGCTAGCCGCGCCCCGCTAGCTGTCTAGAGCAAATCGGACTGTTAACTGAAGAGGCCCATTGGGGAAATTATTTGGCCACTATACTTATTTTGCCAATTGGCCTGGACCCTTTTACCACACGGATCCCTGCTTATCCATAACGACTGGTCTGCCGACGTAACAGCACAAGGGGGCTACAACAGACTTCTTCCATCGCGACGTCCCTCCAAGGCCCTCCCACTAGCTGTCTGAATCGCCGTGTCTCCGGCCCGCCGGGCTACTCAATGGACCCCTATGATCACTCAGCTACGCATGCCTCTCCCTAATGTCAATATGCCTTGTCCATTGCTGTTTTGGAAAGTAGTTATTGCCTTATTTCACTGTAGAGCCTCTAGCCCTGCTCAATATGCCTTAGTTAACCCTTTAGTTTCTAGAGACAATATCTCTTTCATCATCACGCAATGCATAGGTTTACCTCTACTGTATTCACATCCTACCATACTTTTGTCTGTACATTATGCATTGAATCTATTCTTCTGTGCCCAGAAACCTGCTCATTTTACTCTCTGTTCCGAACGTACTAGACGTCCAGTTCTTATAGCCTTTAGCCGTATCCTTATCCTACTCTTCCTCTGTTCCTCTGGTGATGTAGAGGTGAATCCAGGCCCTGCAGTGCCTAGCTCCACTCCCATTCCCCAGGCGCTCTCATTTGTTGACTTCTGTAACTGTAAAAGCCTTGGTTTCATGCATGTTAACATTAGAAGCCTCCTCCTTAAGTTTGTTTTATTCACTGCTTTAGCACACTCTGCCAATCTGGATGTCCTAGCCGTGTCTGAATCCTGGCTAAGGAAAACCTAAACCAAAAACCATGAAATTCCCATCGCTAACTATCACATTTTCCGAAAAGATAGAACAGCCAAAGGGGGCGGAGTTGCAATCTACTGCAGAGATAGCCTGCAGAGTTCTGTCTTATTATCCAGGTCTGTGCCCAAACAATTTGAGCTTCGACTTTTAAAAATCCACCTTTCCAGAAACAAGTCTCTCACCGTTGCCACTTGCTATAGACCACCTTCTCCCCCCAGCTGTGCCCTGGACACCATATGTGAATTGATTGCCCCCATCCATCTTCAGAACTCATGCTGTTAGGTGACCTAAACTGGGACATGCTTAACACCCCGGCCATCCTACAATCTAAATTTGATGCCCTCAATCTCACACAAATTATCAATGAACCGACCATGTACAACCCCAAATCCGTAAACACGGACACCCTCATAGATATCCTCCTAACCAACCTGCACTCCAAATACACATCTGTTGTCTTCAACCAAGATCTCAGCAATCACTGCCTCATTGCCTGCATCTGTAATGGGTCTGCGGTCAAACAATCACCCCTCATCACTGTCAAACGCTCCCTAAAACACTTCAGCGACCAGACTTTTCTAATCGACCTGGCCCGGGTACCCTGGAAGGATATTGACCTCATCCCGTCAGTAGAGGATGCCTGGTTATTCTTTAAAAGTGCTTTCCTCACCATCTTAAATAAGTATGCCCCATTCAAAAAAATGTAGAACCAGGAACAGATACAGCCCTTCATTCACTCCAGACCTGACTGCCCTTGACCAGCACAAAAACATCCTGTGGCGTATTGCATTAGCATCGAATAGCCCCTGCGATATGCAACTTTTGAGGGAAGTTAGGAACCAATATACACAGGCAGTTAGGAGAGCAAAGGCTAGCTTTTTCAAACATAAATTTGCATCCTGTAGAGCAAACTCCAAAAAGTTATGGGACACAGTAAAGTATTGCCCAAGCCTCCCCCATTTCTCCTTCACCCAAATCCAGATAGCTGATGTTCTGAAAGAGCTGCAAAATCTGGACCCCTACAAATCAGCCGGGCTAGACAATCTGGACCCTCTCTTTCTAAAATGATCAGCCGAAATTGATGCAACTCTTATTACTAGCCTGTTCAACCTCTCTTTCGTATCGTCTGAGATCCCCAAAGATTGGAAAGCTGCCGCGGTCATCCCCCTCTTCAAAGGGGGAGACACTCTAGACCCAAACTGCTACAGACCTATATCTATCCTACCCTGCCATTCTAAGGTCTTTGAAAGCCAAGTTAACTAACAGATCACCGACCGTTTCGAATCCCACTGTACCTTCTCCGCTATGGAATCTGGTTTCCGAGCTGGCCATGGGTACACCTCAGCCATGCTCAAGGTCCTAAACAATATCATAACCGTCATCGATAAGAGACAATACTGTGCAGCTGTATTCATTGACCTGGCCAAGGCTTTCGACTCTGTCAATCACCACATTCTTATTGGCAGACTCAACAGCCTTGGTTTCTCTAATGACTGCCTCACCTGGTTCACCAATTACTTCTCAGACAGAGTTCAGTGTGTAAAATCGGAGGGCCTGTTGCCCGGACCTCTGGCAGTCTCTATGGGGGTGCCACAGGGTTCAATCCTCGGGCCGACTCTTTTCTCTGTTTACATCAATGATGTTGCACTTGCTGCTGGTGATTCTCTGATCCACCACTATGCAGACGACACCATTCTGTATACTTCTGTCCCTTCTTTGGACACTGTGTTAACTAACCTCCAGACGAGCTTCAATGCCATACAACTCTCCTTCCGTGGCTTCCAACTGCTCTTAAATGCAAGTAAAACTAAATGTATGCTCTTCAACCGATCGCTGCCCACACCTGCCTGCCCGTCCAGCATCACTACTCTGGATGGTTCTGACTTAGAATATGTGGACAACTACAAATACCTAGGTGTCTGGTTAGACTGTAAAGTCTCCCTCCAGACTCACATTAAGCATCTCCAATCCAAAATTAAATCTAGAATCGGCTTCTTGTTTCGCAACAAAGCATCATTCACTCATGCATTTTTGGACAGAAAGTTTCTGATTTTTGTTAAGTAGATGGAAAAAAGCTGTCCTTGAAAAAATCTTTATGTTCGTCAAAAGAGAGATCAGGGTCCAGAGTAACGCCGAGGTCCTTCACAGTTTTATTTGAGACGACTGTACAACCATCAAGATTAATTGTCAAATTCAACAGAAGATCTCTTTGCTACTTGGGACCTAGAACTAGCATCTATGTTTTGTCCGAGTAAAAAAGTAGAACATTTGCCGCCATCCACTTCCTTATGTCTGAAACACAGGCTTCCAGGGAGGGCAATTTTGGGGCTTCACCAGATTTAATCGAAATGTACAGCTGTGTGTCGTCCGCATAGCAGTGAAAGTTTGAATGACATCACCAAAAGGTAAAATATATAGTGAAAACAATAGAAATGGAGTCTTGAGGCACACCGAAATTTACAGTTGATTAGTCAGAAGACAAAACATCTACAGAGACAAACTGATATCCTTCCAACAGATAAGATCTAAACCAGGCCAGAACTTATTAGTGTAGACCAATTTGTGTTTCCAATCTCTCCAAAAGAATGTGGTGATTGATGGTATCAAAAGCAGCACTAATGTCTAGGAGCACGATGACAGATGCAGAGCCTTGGTCTGACGCCATTAAAGGTCTTAAGTAGCCCTATTTTGAGATGTGAGATTTCACTCTTTCAATAATAACAGGAATGGAGGAGGTCTTTTTTCCAGTGAGATTGCTGAGGCGAACACCGCCATGTTTAGTTTTGTCCAACCTAGATTGAGGCACAGACATGGTCTAAAAGGGGATAGCTGAGCTGGCTACACTGACTGTTCTTGTGGCAGACTCCACTGAACTGGCAGGCTGGCTAACTGCCTGCTGCCTGGCCTGCACCCTATGTCATTGTGGAGCTAGAGGAGTTAAAGCCCTGTCTATGTTTGTAGATAAGATGAGAGCACCCCTCCAGCTAGGATGGAGTCCGTCACTCCTCAGTAGGCCAGGCTTGGTCCTGTTTGTGGATGAGTACCAGAAAGAGGGCCATTTATCTACAAATTCTATCTTTTGGGAGGGGCAGAAACAGTTTTCAACCAGCGATTGAGTTGTGAGACTCTGCTGTAGAGCTCGTCACTCTCCCTAACTGAGAGGGGGCCAGAGACAATTACTCGATGCTGACACATCTTTCTAGCTGATTTACATGCTGAAGCTATATTGCGCTTGGTGACCTATAACTGTTTCATCCTAACATCGTTGATGCCGATGTGTATAACAATATACCTATACTTTCTACACTTGCAGTTTTATCCTTAGCCAGCACCATCTTTAGATTAACCTTAACCTCTCTTGTGTAGGGGGCAGTATTTTGACGTCCGTATGAAAAGCGTGCCCATAGTAAACTGCCTGCTACTCAGGCCCAGAAGCTAAGATATGCATATTATTAGTAGATTCGGATAGAAAACACTCTGAAGATTCTAAAACTGTTTGAATGATGTCTGTGAGTATAACAGAACTCATATGGCAGGCAAAAACCTGAGAATAAATCCAACCAGGAAGTGTGGAAATCTGAGGTTTGTAGTTTTTGAAGTGATTGCCTATCTAATATACAGTGTCTGTGGGGTCATTTTGCACTTCCTAAGGCTTTCACTAGATGTCAACAGTCTTTAGAACATTGTTTCATGCTTCTACTGTGAATGGGGAGAGAATAAGAGCGCTTGGAATCAGATGACTGAGAAAATGACATGAGCTCAATCACGTGTGCTCCCGTGAGAGTTAGGTGTGTTCCTTTTCATTTCTGAAGACAAAGGAATCGTCCGGTTGGAATATTATGGAAGATTTATGATAAAAACATCCTAAAGATAGATTCTATACATCCTTTGACATGTTTCTACGAACTGTAATATAACTTTTTTGACTTTTCGTCTGAACTTACTGCGCGAGCACAGTGCATTTGGATTACTCGACTGAACGCGTGAACAAAAAGGAGGTATTTGGACATAAATATGGACTTTATCAAAACAAAACTAACATTTATTGTGGAACTGGGATTCCTGGGAGTGCATTCCGATGAAGATCATCAAAGGTAAGCGAATATTTATAATACTATTTGTGACTTCTGTTGACTCCAAAATGGCGGGTATCTGTATGGCTTGTTTTGATATCTCAGCGCTGTACTCAGATTATTGTAAAGTTTGCTTTCGCTGTAAAGCTTTTTTGAAATCTGACACAGCGGTTGCATTAAGGAGAAGTTTATCTATAATTCTGTGCATAACACTTGTATCTTTTATCAAAGTTTATGATGAGTATTTCTGTAAATTGATGTGCTCATTCACATGATGTTTTGGAGGCAAAACATTTCTGAACAATACACGCCAATGTAAAATGTTTTTTTTTTATATAAATATGAACTTTATCGAGCAAAACATACATGTATTGTGTAACATGAAGTCCTATGAGTGCCATCTGATGAAGATCATCAAAGGTTAGTGATTAATTGTAGCTGTATTTCTGGTTTTTGTGATGCTTGGAAAATGGCTGTGTGGTTTTTCTTGTCTAGGTGCTGTCCTAACATAATCTAATGCTATGCTTTCGCCATAAAGCCTTTTTGAAATCGGATACTGTGGTTGGATTAATGAGAAGATTATCTTTAAAATGGTGTATAATACTTGTATGTGTGAGAAATTTGAATTATGAGATTTTTGTTGTTTTGAATTTGGCGCTCTGCTATTTCACTGGCTGTTGGCGAGGTGGGACGCTACCGTCCCACATACCCTAGAGAGGTTCGTCGGTAGCCCTGCCCCCTGGTAAACAGTGTATGATCGCTGGATGATTCGTTTTAAGTCTAATACTGCAGGTAATGGAGTCGCCAATGACTAGGGTTTTCAATTTGTCAGAGCTAATGGTGGGAGGCTTCGGCGTCCCAGACCCCGTAACGGGAGGAGGAGAGACCAGAGAAGGCTCGGCCTCTGACTCCGACCCATTGCTTAATGGGGAGAACCGGTTGAAAGTTTCTGTTGGCTGAATGAGCGACACCGGTTGAGCATTCCCTCTATCTCCCCCACACATCACAGTGAGAACAACAACCCTGTGAATCCTCTAAGCTCCGAGAAGCACAAAGTCATTATTAGGAGTTATTTCACGTGAAACATCCCATGCTGTGGGGACTCATATATGGACTTTTAGTAGACAAAGACATGAAAGAGTATTGATTTGTTGTGCTGTCAGTGGAATCGTGGAGCCTGCCATCGGCAAGGTAACAGAAGGTTACCTCTGTGTCTGTGGAGTAAGGATGGCACCAAACAGGCACTGTGACGGCCGCTCTAATCCTCCTCTCTCCCCACCAGAGTCAGATTGATGGGCCAGGTGTTTTGTGGCCTGGGTGTGGGAGTGGTTCATCAAGGAGGGAGTGTGAGGAAGTGACGAACCCTAACCTAGCATTGCTTCTAGTGTTACTAGCCTGGCATTGCTTATCTCAATTATTATTCCATTCTCTTTATCAGGGAGGCAAAAATAATTATGATATTATATGAGGTGTATACACTCATTGAGTAGGACTGGATCATCTATGTTGGGATATAAATATGAGGCATTCTAGTCATAAAAATGTATGGGGAAGGATTTATCTAATATTACTCCCTCATAAAGTTACCTTTTAATAGCTGTGTGTGTGTGTGTGTGTGTGTGTGTGTGTTTAACTATACTTGCGGGGTCTAGAAGTCCCCACAAGTATAGCAAACTAACAAAAAGTTGACCAAATGGGGACATTTTGTTAGTCCCCACAAAGTCAAATGCTATTTCTATATATTTAGAGGATTACAATTAGTGTCAGGGTGAAATTAGGGTTCGGGTTAGGAGCTAGGGCTAGGTTTAGGGTTACGTTTAAAGTTAGAGTTAGGGTTAAGGTTAGGGAAAATAGTATTTTGAATGTGACTGAATTGTTGTACAAGACTGTATGTGTGGGCGTGCGTGTGTATTCAGCTACACACATGATTTATACAGATTGACCCAGGTCTAGCCAGTATCTCCATTAGGGTTTGATGTTTTGTGATGCTCACACAATAGATATTCACAGAAAATTGCAACCTTGACACGGTTCTGCAATGTCAACAAACACATTTCATTTGGGGAATTTCCATCTAGTATGGAGTGATCTGAGTGCACATTTAAAGGGTGTAGAAACTGCTGATGCTTACTTAAAAGCAATCTGATTTTTGGAAGTCTGCATGTCGCTCCGAGCAATGGTCTGGAGACTTTAATGTAGACTGTTAGAAAATGTATCCACTAAACGCAGTGGACTTAAAACTTTTCATGTGTTCTGGGGGCAGATTTGGTCATAATTCCCCTCTAGCTGTCATATTTTCATGTTATTTAACGGAATTGAACTCTACTGGAAGGCCAGAGCTAAAACCACAGCAGCTCTGCCCTTTACTCTTTGTTTCCAGAGACTAGGTTCATCATATAAATGGAGGATAGCAAATATCCCTGTTAATGTTGCTAAAATGCTGTCACTTCCACTTTAATGTATTCACGTGAAAAAAAGGCAAATTATTATTATTGACTTTCTAACAGCTCCAAACAGTTGTCCACTACAAGAAATGCTCACTGGTACCCTAGTTTATAGAAAGACCCATATACACGGTTAGCAAAGTATGAATCATTTAACTGTCCTGGAAACCCACCCATTCCCCATCTTGTCTTTCATTTGCAATTGAGAAGCTATTGAAGTATCTGCTATTCAGAAAGACAATATCCAATGACTACCTATTTAGCAGAGACAAATGCCAAGCAGTCTGTCAAGTATAGAAAATAGGAGCACATGTAACATAACATAAGCAGGTAAAAGAAAGTGTCCTCAACTCCAAGGCTGAAGCGGGCCCCCAACCAGCGCACAGTATATTAAGCATCTTGTTTGCGCTACCACACCATATTATTATGTTGAAGGCCAATCTGTACAACACCCACGTGCTGGCTATCACATCACAAAACACTGTCAAAACATGAAAAATACTATTTTGCAATGCTTCGATAGTAAACCATCTAGCAAACAAGCCTTCAAAAGTGCGTGATTTAGAGCTTTGAACAAGAGACAAAACCAAAGGCAGACGGTCTCTTATCTGTCAGCCTCAGATACTGTAATCTCATTTTCATTTGCTCTGCTCTCTAAATTGTTCTGCGGTTGTTGTTTTTTCTTCTCCCTAAAACTCAATGGTAAAGAACCTTATGAAGTAATTTTCTGAATTGGAGGGTGACACAGAAACCATTGGATTTCTCTCACCTTCTGCCTCCTTTTCTGCAGAGCTGGAGACAGAAATGTGCAAAGATAGCACTAATCCTTCCCTTTCGGGCTCCTTAGAATGGCTGTCAACCTACATCACTTATAGCGTCTCCCTAGTCTTGCGTTGCTATACCTCCAAACATGTGCTCTATACACAAAATCGGCATACATCAACATATTTTAATGGGGTTTTAAATCAGCGATTTCCCAGCCATCCTCAGATACTGTTGCACCTACGACACTAATCTAGTGAGCACCTTTGGAGTTCCACCTAAGTAAGGCATTTGGTTGGTTTGACTTGTTGCGAGGCGTCACTGATTTACACTGGGTTCCGACCCCTCTTCAGCAGATTTCTGCCATTGAACTTCGCCAGGCTTCCCATTTTAGGGAACCCTGGTTCACGACGAGGCTAGCATCTCCCATATATTCACACACACACAGTGGCGTGCTAACACTAAGCTGAGCCGGGCCCCTGGGTGGCATGTTAGCCAGCACTCCCCAAATTCTTTGTTCCAGCATCATCTGGAGTTGGACCCCCAGATCGGGGGTGTAAACAGCCGTTTAATCAGACACATTGGAATTAAATATTTTGGCCCTTTATTGGCCATTAAGGAAGACAGATAAGGAGCACAAAGTAAACAAATCGATATGATGAAAGGGTATTAGTAAAGGAGTTGTTGCAGATCAGATGGGAGGAGGGCTAAAACATTCTCCAAGTTCCATCATTCACAAAGTATCAAACAAGTTCGATCCTTCCTGTTATACACAGCTACATTTTCCATCCAAATACCGTAGAGTATATTCAGTATATTTTTTGGAGAGGAGCCAGGAACAGGGGTCTTTCTTTTTCAATTAAAGACGGCATCTAGAAATAGATTTTCATGAGAAGAAGATCAATGTTCACTACATGGATCATTCAAGGGAGTTTTGGGGTTATTAGATATATCAATCAAACCCCAAAATCAGTAAGTTCTGAGTTCGGCTAATATCAGACTGGCTGATCTGGTGTGCTAGAGACATTGAGATTCAGAAGACGTCCACCACTAATTGTAAGTAATCTCAGATGAATGGACCATCTGCCCTGTACCGACTGCTTCTGAGAAAAGATTCAACAAGCCAAACTTTGTCTCAATCGCTGTCCTGTTGCAACGAGAGGGTATGCCTTACATTCAAAATGGCACCATTTCCGGATAAATAGGACTCCAGTGAGGCAGCTGGTTTGGCAACTGAAGTAAGAGGGCTACCTTTTTCTAGTGCAGTTTAGATTACTGATCTCTGAAAATTGTGATTTAAGTGCCAGAAAGACTTTTCAATGCAATGACACTTTGATACCTCTTCCCTTAAACTGATATAGATAAATGTGCAATAACAAAATATTTCCATATAGCTCATTATGGCTATCTGTATTCAGTAGTCAAGGGATACAATTCAGAGAGAGAGAGAGAGAGAGAGAGAGAGAGAGAGAGAGAGAGAGAGAGAGAGAGAGAGAGAGAGAGAGAGAGAGAGAGAGAGAGAGAGAGAGAGAGAGAGAGAGAGAGAGAGAGAGAGAGAGAGAGAGAGAGAGAGAGAGAGAGAGAGAGAGAGAGAGAGAGAGAGAGAGAGAGAGAGAGAGAGAGAGAGAGAGAGAGAGAGAGAGAGAGAGAGAGAGAGAGAGAGAGAGAGAGAGAGAGAGAGAGAGAGAGAGAGAGAGAGAGAGAGAGAGAGAGAGAGAGAGAGAGAGAGAGAGAGAGAGAGAGAGAGAGAGAGAGAGAGAGAGAGAGAGAGAGAGAGAGAGAGAGAGAGAGAGAGAGAGAGAGAGAGAGAGAGAGAGAGAGAGAGACTCTTAGCTCTGAGGTGCCGGCTGGATATCCCCTTCTCTGTGCATAGGGAACAACAGAGGCGATATGAAAGGCGAGAGTGTGATTTAAGCCCCCGACAAGACATCCTGTGGATGCTGTGATAAGCAAAACCTTACAGATCACTGACTGCACTACCAAGCCCTCTACTATCCTCTTCCCTCCCCATCAATGTCCTTTCACTGAAGCCTGTGGAAACCTGCGGCTTGGCCTGTCAGTCTGCTGTCTGAAGATTATGCCCAGATGGATTCAGACGTCCTCTGGCTGCTGGGTGTAAGCTGCTTTCCCTTGGACAAGGAAGTGTTTGTATCTATGTAAATAAGCAATGTACAGCTTCATTCAAGGTATACACTCCCCTACATATTTATTTGGACAGTGAAGCAAACCTTTTGATTTGTCTCTTTAATAATGACAAGTGAGAAAGTTACAGAGGCATGATATCATACCCTCCAAGAAGTGCTAACCTCCACTGAAATGGTGACCCGTCATTCAGGGCAGGTGGGGAACAGCCCCACCTGTTTGAGCCCCACCTGTTTAGCATGTTATTTTGGCATCAATACGTTTCACATATCAGTTTACAAACAATGTACTTTTTTGAGTAAGGCAGCTCCAAAATGCAGTTGTTTCAGCCTAGCTCAGTGCTTTCTGTGGTGGTTGGGCAGCCAGCGGAAAATACGGCGCGGAGGGGTTGGTGAGGTTCGCTAGTTGCGCTGTGATTGGCTCAGTATTCTGTCACTCATTGGAGACACCACGTCACCGCAAAATCTACGGGAAGAGCTCGAAAATTCAATCCCCTTGGGTGCTGCCATAGAGTTATATTAGAAGTGCCCATCCAAGAAGGCTCAATTCATTGGCCACAGATAAAATTGTCAAATCACGTTATATCTACAGTAGCATTGATTGGACTGATCATGTTAACATCATACTTTCAAAATCTTAGCTAGCAACCTATCACTCATCATCATGAATCAAGTCAACAATCTACTGGCAAGTCCTTTCAATCCTTGTCATATGAAGAGAAATTATAGATAAAATGTATCGGTGCTCATCGGCCATAAACATTACACAACAAGTTGGAAATCCCAAATTCAACAATGAGTGGTTTGGAAGGAATCAGTGGCTAACTGCAAGCACTGCAAAGCAATCACTTGCCTACTATTCAGTGGAGTGGATGTGTGGTCCAAGTCTGAATTTAATGGTCTCTGTTCCAAGCTTAAAAGGATAAACATTCAACATTGGCCATGCTGTCAATCCAGCATGACTTCTGCCACATTCAACACAACTAGAAAATCAGAACTGGGAAATCTCAGACTTCAGTGAGTTCAAGACAACTGGAAACCCTGAGGTACCATAATAACAATCTGATGCCGTGTTCAAAACAACTGGGAACTGGGATATCTCTGATTTCTGATTTCAGTGCATTCCGGACAACTGGGAAATGGAAAAAATACGAGCTCTGACTGGGAAAATATGTTTTGAACGGTCATCAAACTCGAAATTCAAAGTTGGGAACTCGGGCCTCTTTCTAGAGCTCCGACTTGAAAATCACTAACGTCATGATTCAACCTTGTTTTTTTCCAGAGTTCCCAGTTGTCTTGAAAGCACCATAAATCCAGAGAATGCCAGACTTTGATGACAAAGAAGCTGGACACTCTTACCTCCCTCACTAGCTTTAAGCACCTGCTGTCAAAGCAGCTCACAGATCACTGCACCTGTACATTGCTCATCTGTAAATAGCCCATCCAATCAACCTCATCCCCATACTGTATTTATTTCTTTATTTATCTTGCTCCTTTGCACCCCAGTATCTCAACTTGCACATTCATCCTCTGCACATCCTACCATTCCAGTGTTAAATTTCTATATTGTAATTACTTTGCCACCATGGCCTATTTATTGCCTTACCTCTCTTATCCTACCTAAGTTGCACATGCTGTATATAGGTTCTGACTTGGTGTACAGGGAGAATACTATCGCTGTACATTTCAAAAGTGCTGAACAAATAGTTATATTGACTACGTCCGTCCTAGCTGGCTCATTAATGTCTTATTCGAAATTACGGATTGCCTCTTATCCGGTCGTTGTCCCGTTATGCCATACTTTTTTCCCTCACTGTACAAACTATTTGATCCCCTGCTGATTTTGTACGTTTGCCCACTAACAAAGAAATGATCAGTCTATAATTTTAATGGTAGGTTTATTTGAACAGTGAGAGACAGAATAACAACCAAAAAATCCAGAAAAACGCATGTCAAAAATGTTATAAATTGATTTGCATTTTAATGAGGGAAATAAGTATTTGACCCCCTCTCAATCAGAAAGATTTCTGGCTCCCAGGTGTCTTTTATACAGGTAACGAGCTGAGATTAGGAGCACACTCTTAAAGGGAGTGCTCCTAATCTCAGCTTGTTACCTGTATAAAAGACACCTGTCCACAGAAGCAATCAATCAATCAGATTCCAAACTCTCCACCATGGCCAAGACCAAAGAGCTCTCCAAGGATGTCAGGGACAAGATTGTAGACCTACACAAGGCTGGAATGGGCTACAAGACCATCACCAAGCAGCTTGGTGAGAAGGTGACAACAATTGGTGCGATTATTCGCAAATGGAAGAAACACAAAAGAACTGTCAATCTCCTTCGGCCTGGGGCTCCATGCAAGATCTCACCTCGTGGAGTTGCAATGATCATGAGAACGGTGAGGAATCAGCCCAGAGGAATCAGCCCCTCCCACTACACGGGAGGATCTTGTCAATGATCTCAAGGCAGCTGGGACCATAGTCACCAAGAAAACAATTGGTAACACACTATGCCGTGAAGGACTGAAATCCTGCAGCGCCCGCAAGGTCCCCCTGCTCAAGAAAGCACATATACATGCCCGTCTGAAGTTTGCCAATGAACATCTGAATGATTCAGAGGACAACTGGGTGAAAGTGTTGTGGTCAGATGAGACCAAAATGGAGCTCTTTGGCATCAACTCAACTCGCCGTGTTTGGAGGAGGAGGAATGCTGCCTATACCCCAAGAACACCATCCCCACCGTGAAACATGGAGGTGGAAACATTATGCTTTGGGGGTGTTTTTTGCTAAGGGGACAGGACAACTTCACTGCATCAAAGGGACAATGGACGGGGCCATGTACCGTCAAATCTTAGATGAGAACCTCCTTCCCTCAGCCAGGGCATTGAAAATGGGTCGTGGAAGGGTATTCCAGCATGACAATGACCCAAAACACACAGCCAAGGCAACAAAGGAGTGGCTCAAGAAGTAGCACATTAAGGTCCTGGAGTGGCCTAGCCAGTCTCCAGACCTTAAACCCATAGAAAATCTGTGGAGGGAGCTGAAGGTTCGAGTTGCCAAACGTCAGCCTCAAAACCTTAATGACTTGGAGAAGATCTGCAAAGAGAAGTGGGACAAAATCACTCCTGAGATGTGTGCAAATCTGGTGGCCAACTACAAGGAACGTCTGACCTCTGTGATTGCCAACAAGGGTTTTGCCACCAAGTACTAAGTCATGTTTTGCAAAGGGGTCAAAAACTTATTTCCCTCATTAAAATGCAAATCAATTTATAACATTTTTGACATGCGTTTTTCTGGATTTTTTGGTTGTTATTCTGTCTCTCACTGTTCAAATAAACCTACCATTAAAATTATAGATTGATCATTTCTTTGTCAGTGGGCAAACGTACATAATCAGCAGGGGATCAAATACTTTTTTCCCTCACTGTAAATCTCAATTGTCAGTAGAAACCTCATTTGTTTAAGCAAATCAGCCATATCATCTATGTTTTTTAAAAGGCAGTAAATGAGGCTGAATTAATTGTTTCACTGCGAGACAAGGCTCCGCTGATAGCCAGGTGTAGCAGTGATAAGGTGTTGGGACTGCTGTTGGGAGTCTGCTGTTGGGACAGCTTTATGTAGGCCCTAACAGTTTATGGGCACCGTTTGTCACTGTTAAAGTCCAATATTGTATTGCTTAGTGTTGTGTTGTAGCTTTGCTGGCATGCATATAAAAATATTAAGGGGAGTTAGCCCCACCAAGATTTACATGCTAAAATCGCCACTGCTCCACTGTTATTGGTAATGCTGGGAGGTTAGGATGTTTTGGGGGTATGATCTTTGTGCATCAGTAACTTTGTCACTCATCATTATTCACGATTCATTCATGATTGTCCGTCATCATGGTAGCATCGACATTAATTAATGTAGAAGAAACATATTCTATTCTAATTTACAATAAATGTGACTCCAAAATGACACAATATATTAATTCCAATTTATTTGCATTTGGCACAAACATAATCACAAGCTTGATGTAGCTATTGCGTGCTAGACAAATGGGACCAAATGCTAAACTTTTGACTAAATTTAATACACTCTAAGTGAATTTGTCAAAATACTTATACTTCAAATGGGGGGAATAGATACATAAAGTGCATTATTTTCTAAATGGTAAAATAGTTATGAAAATACCCTCAAATTAAAGGTGACATTCTGTACTGTCGCCTCATATCAAACATGATCTCCAATCCAAAATCTTGGAGTATAGAGCCAAATTAAATGTTTTAGCTTCACTGTTCAAATAAATACAAAGGGGAGTGAAGATAAATAATGAAGCTGTAGTGTGTTTAGAACTGTACTTTTCACAAACAAACATGAACATGCTTACTCCTTCTGCAACTATTTGGCAGACGGCCAACAAATGACATTTTTGAGGATATTACGGACATTTGGTTCACCCTCACAATCGGCTACTCATATTCTGTAATCTTGCTAAACAGCCCAAAAGCTGAAACACAAGGTCAGCCTCGCTACGAACACCCACACCTTGCAGTGGTTTAGCTTGATGGAATAAAGTGAGACATGTTGTTGGCCCCTCACAATGAACACTGTGTCCTCAACCCTGGAGGCAGAGGACTCACATCTCTATGAAGCCAATCTAGGAATTCCTGTGG
The DNA here is from genome assembly GCF_901001165.1 of Salmo trutta. Taxonomy (NCBI): domain Eukaryota; kingdom Metazoa; phylum Chordata; class Actinopteri; order Salmoniformes; family Salmonidae; genus Salmo; species Salmo trutta. Next base: position 8,556,028 of record NC_042982.1, on the reverse strand, counting down.
GCAGTGTTAGGACACAAGTGTTCCATGTCTGACACCCCTGACAAGGGCATAAGTGTGTTCACCCTAAAAGAGTACTACTGTCAAACAAAAAGGCTCAACCCATTGACTGGAGCAGTAGTATTCAAAGACGGGGTCGCGACCCCTAGTAGGTTATTTGTTGATGTAAAAATAGAAATGTAATGATTTTAAGGTTGTGTCATTAGATTTGGGGAGGGGTGGGGTCGTAAGAAATTCTTGGGGGGAAAAAAGGGGCTCCAGAAATTCTGGTGGAAAAAATGGGGTCCCGCTGAAAAAGTTTGAATACCACTGGACTAGAGACTGTGTTGCACAGGGTGGATACATACTCCCGCACAGGCATGCAATCACACACCTGCACACAAACAGGTGTGACAGTGTAGCCAGGATGTGGCGCCATTCACCAGAGATACACATGCACAGTAAAGCTGAAAGGCTGATGTGTCTAGTATCTCCCTGGAGACTGGCCATGTCACTGCTCTCTGATATGAAAAGGGGCATCTGGATTTAGAGATAATTGGATCGAGGGTCGTGACAGGATGCAGCCACAGGAGAGCACTCATTGAAATCAGGATAACAGGCTTTGGGGAATAGAGAGGGAAGCAACTACCACACGCAAACCTGGAAAAGCAAATCATTGTTCATAAGACAACCTTCCTACCTTCCTATGTCACCCCCAATCACACCCTCGCACTGGATACGTGTTAAATAAGTGAGCGTTCTGGTTAAACTTTTGAAACTTGAACTTCCTGTTATCTAGGAGATAAAGAGAACGGTGGATTGTTTTTAGCAAGGCTTTGATGTGAGACGACCAACTGTGCTAATGCAGTGGGCCAAGACCACAGCAGTGGCAGTATGAGATACCCATCAGCTGTCTGGGGTTTAAGAGGAAGCTAAATTGGGATAAAAGTTAAATGAGACCCTGGAGCTAAACCCTCCAGCAAGTGACTCCAAAATGTTTAAATTCATTGTGTTTCCCATGCTGGGGTGATTCCCTGAATGGTAATTCTGTAAAGAAGATAACTTAGTTTAGTGTTAAGTGTTAGTGTTAAACCAATGGCAATTTCCTAAGTAAGCTAGAATAATAAATGATTTCAGTCAGACAAGAACAGCCTCACTCTTGACTTTATGTAAATGTTTAAAAAAAAATCATACTGTGTTTGAACAGTTCAGACCCATACTGTTCCAAGTAATGATTCAAAGTCGTTCCAGACTTCAGTTCCCACATAAAGTTACTAAAAACCTGCCTTGGAGGCAGGTTTACTTCCTGAAGAGGAAATTGGTTTTCTTTTCACAAATGTGTTGTTGACCTTTCTGCAGCAGTCTCATGATTTTGTTTTCTTTTGTGCTTATGGTGATTATTCAAGCCCTCTGTCTTCTGGTTTTCCTTCTCCAAGTAGATGGGTTTGAGTGGATCTAAAAATTACCTTCATGATCACGATAACTCTGGCCTATCTAGCCTTCAGCCGAGTTTATATCAAAGGCTCTGACAATGCTTTCAATTTCTTCTCCCTAGGGAAGGAAATTCACATGAGATAAAACAATGATCCTTTCCATGAAATTCCTTGTGTTTTGATGCCAACTGAAATCGTGTGCTAGCAACCAGACTGCAATATGTTTGCGCAAAGTAACTGTTATAATGATACTGTAGACCTCTCCTATGCTAGAATTTTTGTTAATTAATATACACTATTACTACATGATTCATATGCAACTACACCACTCTGTCTATTATAGCTCAACAAGTTTAAGAACGAAATGTACTCATCCAAATTTTAATATAGAATTTTATCTCACAAAATATCTTTAGTAAATGTAAACTTGTTACCCAAGGAAAGTAGTATTACAGACTTAAACTAAAATAGGGCAGTCTTAAGTTTCAGCTCGATGGAGAAGGAGGGGAGCCGATTGGTTGCTGTCCAGCGATCCTTGACAACAGTGATTAAAACCAAGGCAGGAGTTAATTGATTTTTCCCAGCTTTGGAAGATGTACCAAATCTACAGGGACAGCACATCAGTAACATTAAGCCAGCTAGATCATTTAATTAACTCTTTTAAGGTTAGAAAGTGGTACATACCCTTCTGTACACGTTTTCACATGAAATGCAGTAAATACCTGATTGAATGCCTTCTGGTGTTTTGTACATACAGTGCATCAGTGTTAATTGCCATGTTTATTTCTGTATGGTACAATTCCATTTGAATTGCAACACATCATTTGTTTTACATTGAACATCTTTTAATGTTTGTCATTGGACTGCAGAGTAACGATGGCCTTATGTTTGATCATATTAAGTTACAAGTTTATGTAAAAAACAACAGGAGAAACATATTCATGCCCATGCTGAATTTATGAAGAAAAATGTTGGATTTCACATAATTAAAGAATATCAAAGGAGTAAAGGCAATATATTCATTTTTTTTATTCATTTAAAGGATTCAAGGTTTACGTTAATGATCACGTCTCGTGCTGTGTGTGATAGAAAAGAGTGCTTCAGTTCTACGTGGGCTCATACATGAATGTGATTTTTTTTTTTCCCAAAATGTTTCTTCTTTCAGAACAAAATCATTTGGATTTAGAACAGAACATGAATTCTGACACTATGAGTTTGGTCATTTGTTAACACTCGATGGAGAAACATCAAAGATTGTGCTATATTCATTACCATTATTCCAGGGTCCCAAACAGTTGCAGGAACAAAAAATATAAATGCAACATGCAAAAATGTCAAAGATTTTACTGAGTTACAGTTGATATAAGGAAATAAATTCATTAGGCCCTGATCTATGGATTTTACATGAATGGGAATACAGATATGCATCTGTTGGTCACATATTCTTTAAAAAACAAAGGTTGGGGTGTGGATCAGAAAACCATTCAGTATCTGGTGTGCCCACCATTTACCTCATGCAGCGCAACACATCTCATTCGCATAGAGTTGATCAGGCTGTTGATTGTGGCCTTCGGGAATGTTGTCCCACTCCTTTTCAATGGCTGTGCAAAGTTGCTGGATATTGGCGGGAACTGGAACACACTGTCGTACACTTCGATTCAGAGCATCCCAAACATGGTCAATGGGTGGCATGTCTGGTGAGTATGCAGGCCATGGAAGAACTGGGACATTTTCAACTTCCAGGAATTGTTTACAGATCCTTGCGACATTGGGTCTTGGGCCTTGCATTAGGCCACAGGTAGCCTATTGGTTAGAGTGTTGGTCCAGTAACCAAAAGGTTGCTAGATTGAATCTCTGAGCTGACAAGGTAAAATTCTGTCGTTCTGCCCCTGAACAAGGCACTTAACCCACGGTTCCTAGGCCGTCATTGTAAATAAGAATTTGTTCTTAACTGACTTGCCTAGTTAAATAAAATAAAAATATCATGCTGAAACATGAGGTGATGAATGGCATGACAATGGGCCTCAGGATCTCATCACGGTATCTCTGTGCATTCAAATTGCCATCGATAAAATGTAATTATGTTCATTGTCCGTAGCTTATGCCTGCCCATACCATAACCCTACCGCTACCATGGAGCACTCTGTTCACAACTTTGATATCAGCAAACCTCTCACCCACACGACACCATACTTGCTGTCTGCCATCTGCTCGGTACAGTGTGCTTTTCATTCATGAAAAGTACACTTCTCCAGCGTGCCAGTGGCCATCAAAGGGTATAATTTGCCAACTGAAGTTGGTTATGATGCCGAACTGCAGTCAGGTCAAGACCCTGGTGAGGACAACGAGCACGCAGATGAGCTTCCCTGAGACGGTTTCTGACAGTGCAGAAATTGTTTGGTTGTGCAAACCCACAGTTTCATCAGCTGTCCGGGTTGCTGGTCTCAGAAGATCCTGCAGGTGAAAAAGCCAGATGTGGAAGTCCTAGGCTGGCATGGTTACACGTCAATTATCAACAAAACAAATTCAACTCAGATGTTTCTAATTTTCACATAATTATGTTGTAGCTTAGACCCTATGTTACATTGTTGTGCCTGTCATCAGTTGAGACAAAGCATTCTCTTGAATACAGGGTGGATGTCATTTCAATTATAGAAACTGAATGAATAGAATGGACCTATCCCTTCAGATACAGTAACCCTCTTGTGAAGGCCTATGAGTGTAAATATTGTCTGGCTCAAAAGACTACACTGTCACCAGTCTGCCCTTTCATATGTGTGGAGTGTGTTCCCTAGTGTCACGACTTCGGCCGAAGTTGATGCCTCACCTTGTTCGGGTGGTGTTCGGCGGTCGACGTCACCGGTCTTCTAGCCATCGCCGATCCATTTGTAATTTTTCATTTGTTTTGTCTCGTTTTCCCACACACCTGGTTTTCATTTCCCAATTACTGGTCATGTATTTAACCCTCTTTCCCCCATGCCTTTGTGTGTGATTGTTATTTGTTCATGTCTGTATGTTCTGGCTGACATCTAGCTAGAAAGGCAATCCTTGAGAGGTGAGAAGATATTTTCATTCCTCTGTGCTTTTCCATTTCCACTTGCAAACTACAGTTTCCAGCTCATATCATTCGATAAAGAGCTTTGTGATTCCCCTCAGTCACTTACTCAGAAACAAAAGTTGTTGCTTTTAAAAAGTGGGAAAACTGTTTCGCAATCTGAAAATGTCCAAGGGTTTGAGAGAGGCATAGATATTTTGAAAATCACTCTGTTTAATATGTTGTTCAATTATGAATTCAGGGACAAGAGAGTTGAATGGGATAGTCTCCAACTTTTAACTCCTGTATCTTCACTTGTGTAACGTGATGTTACGCACGCCTCTAGAAAGAGGGAACGCAACACCCTGCTACAACTCAACTCTCCTTGTTGTGAATAAGGTAGGGAAGTGTAGGTGTGAACAAGTATGACGAATAGGCAGAGAATACCGTTAACAGGGAATTTATTCCTTCACGTGGTAAGGTTTGGGAAAAGGGGCTGGACGGAACCAAAGCAAAGAAAGTAAATATCAAAGCCCCCTCTCCTACCTTACCTGCCTACCCACTACTTACCTATCTAGCACCACCTGGTGCACTAACCAAAATACAGGGGATGGTCCGCCCAGGTCTTTCCTAGTGTGCATAGACAGCAAACTACTACGGGTATATGTATGCCCGCGGGCCTCTTGCCTAAGCACTCCCTAGGTGCCTTCCCCTTCCCCCCTGGGAACAAATGAAACAGAATTACACAAATGTAAGTCAATAATCAAAACACTGCATCCTATTGACACACACAACCAATCAGCTCCCTCAGCAACAACGGACACAGTACATACCAAAATTCTTGGAAACAACCAACATGCTATAACCCTCAGCCATTAGCCTTGTCTCTCAGCAATCATCTCCCTTCTGAGCAACAGAACTGGGGCTTATATAGCTTCAGAAGAAGTTAGTAATTGGAGACAGCTGCGTCCTGATGAGGGGGCGGGGTCAGCTCTCCAAACAATCAATGTTGATTGACCAATCAGCTGCTCGTAGAGAATTTCAGGAATCCATCTCCTGAAATACATACATGATAATACACAAACCACAACAGAAACTGGGGAACGTAACACGCCCAACACAAAAAATGCAAACATACAGTTTGCAAATAACAAAAATCAACGCTTCCCCAGTTACTAAACCCGTGATAGAGCGTCAGCAACCACATTTGCCGAGCCCTTCACATAGGCTATCTGTACATTATATCCTTGTACAATCAGAGCCCACCGCATAAGGCGGCGGTTCTGATTGTACATTTGCTTTAAGAACACCAAAGGATTATGGTCCGTGAAGACCATTACAGGCAAGGCACTGGAACCCACATATACCTCAAAGAACTGTAATGCTAGCAATAAAGCCAGCGTTTCCTGTTCAATTGTGGAGTACCTTGACTGACACGAGTTGAACTTACGGGAGAAGAAACTGACGGGTCGATCCACTCCATCTTCATCTTCCTGCAAGAGAACCGCACCCACCCCCACTATACTAGCGTCTACCTCCAACTTAAAAGGTTTGTCAAAGTTGGGGGCGGCAAGCACTGGGGCACTACAAAGTAGCGCTTTAGCGGACTCAAAAGCATAGTTACAGTCCTGGGACCACTTAAAATGGTACCTTCGGACTAAGCAGAGATGAAAGGGGAGCTACTACCGTCGAGAAATTCTTACAGAAAGTACGATAGTAACCTACCATCCCCAGGAATCTGCGCAACTGGCGGCGAGTCGTGGGAGCAGGAAAAGCAACAATTGCTTCCACTTTGCCAGTTACTGGGCGCACTTGACCTCGTCCCACTTGTTTCCCTAAGTAAGTCACTGTAGCCTTCCCAAACTCACACTTGGCCAAATTGAGGGTTAAAGAAGCATTCGCCAACCGCTGAAACACACTTTTCAAGGTGGCGAAATGATCAGACCAAGTAGACGAATGTATTACCACATCGTCAAGATAAGCAGTACAATTTGGTACATCGGCAAAAACAATGTTAACTAACCGCTGAAAAGTAGCAGGTGCATTACACATTCCAAAGGGCATCACAGAATATTGTACGAAGTTATCTGGCGTAACGAAAGCCGAGATGTCAGAAGCTCGAGAGGTCAAAGGCACCTGCCAATAACCTTTTAGCAAATCTAATTTACTAACGTAAGCAGCAGAGCCAATTCTATCAATGCAGTCATCTAAGCGAGGTAGAGGAAAAGAATCAGACTTTGTAACGGCATTTACTCGACGATAGTCCGTACATAAGCGAGACGTACCGTCAGGCTTAGGAACAAGAATACACGGGGAACTCCAGGAGCTGTTACTGGGTTTTGCCATGTCATTCTGTAATAAATAAGCTACCTCACTTTTCATTACCTCCCTTTTCTTTGCATTAACCCGGTACGGATGCTGACTTATAGGAACAGCGTCCCCCACATCCACGTCATGTTCCAAGATGGACGTGCGACTTGGAACATCCTGAAACACAGTGAGAAAACTGTTTATCAATAAGATAAGATCCTTAGTTTGGTCTTTATCCAAATGTTCCATTTGAGATGGTAACTTTTTCAGCATCTCTGAATTACATAAGCGTTCACACTGCTGTAACGTATGGCGTAACTCCAACCCATCCTCCTTATCCTCCTCTAGATACCAGCCAGGCTTCAGCACCACCGCAGCCACACTGGAAACGGCGGGCTGGACAGGCTTTCTTGAGGAGCTGTTGGGAGAATCACGCATATAATATGCTTTCAGCATGTTAACATGACACATTCGGGAAGAACGCCTCCGATCTGGGGTCTTTATCACATAATTGGTGTCACTGAGTTTCTTTTCCACAAGATATGGTCCAGAAAAACGTGCTGACAGAGATGAGCCAGGGATTGGCAACAAAACTAAAACTTGATCACCTGGTGCAAAAGAACGGCCAACAGCCTTTTTGTCATAATGCAACTTCATGCGTTTTTGAGTAGAGGAGAGAGACTTTTGGGCTAATGCACATGCAGCGTGCAGTCTCTCCCGCATCTTACTGACATAATCCAACACATTTTTAGGGGCGCTACTGGGTGTAGGAGATAAGATATGCTCCTTCAAAACCTTTAGCGGACCCCGTGGGGTGTGTCCAAACACAAGGTCAGCAGGGCTGAACCCTAAGGACTCTTGTATTGTTTCCCTAATAGCAAATAGGACAAAGGGCACCCCCTCATCCCAATCAGTACTGGTATCCATGCAATACTTGCGTAGCATTGCCTTCAGCGTCTGATGCCAGCGTTCGAGAGCCCCTTGACTCTCTGGATGATACGGACTGGAGACCTGATGGGAAATACACAGCGTCTTTAACACACTAGAGAACAGCTTTGACATAAAGTTGGATCCCTGGTCAGTTTGGATTACTTTAGGGAGTCCAAACGTAGAGAAGAACTTCACTAGTGCCTTCACCACAGTCTTAGCCGTTATTGTCCGTAGAGGAATAGCCTCTGGGTATCGAGTAGCACTGCACATTATTGTTAGTAAGAACTGGTTACCTGACCTGGTTTTCGGCAATGGACCTACACAATCAATTATCACTTTTTCAAACGGTTCCCCCACCACAGGAATCGGGCAGAGCGGCGCACGTGGAACTGTTTGATTCGCTTTCCCAGTGAGTTGACATACGTGGCATGTCTTACAGAATTGGACAACTTCAGACTTCAAACCTGGCCAAAAAAAATGTCGAAGGACTCGGTTATAAGTCTTCGTGATCCCCAAGTGTCCGGACCACGCCTGGTCATGGGCGAGTGACAGCACCTGCTGTCGGAATGGTGTAGGAACAACCACTTGACACACTTCACTCCAGTCACTAACGGTGTCATGAGCTGCCCATTTACTCATCAAAACTCCTGCTTCCATAAAGTAGGCAGTCTCTTTAGTTTTAGCTTCCTCAATGGAAGTTACCGAAGCAAAACACTTGCGAAGACTGATGTCTCCCTTTTGACATTCAATCACCTTCTCGGGGGTGACAGTCAAAAGAATGTCATGTAATTGGGGCGCGATTTCACTTCCCCTGGGCTGTTTGTCAGAGGTGATCAGCTTCTTAGAGGTAGTACACAACCCATCCTCTTGATCAACTTCTTTAAACAAAACAGTTTTTGACAAATCTATCACGTCACCCATTTGTCTTGCCTGAGCACGAGTGACAGCACAAGCGGGGAACACATGGGGATAACTCTGTGCCAACTCATTGGAGAGAGAGTGGTCACTTTTATCCAACACTTCCAATACGGGTACTACCTTTCCTCCAGCAATATCGTTACCCATTATAAAGGTCACACCTTTTACTGGCAACTTAGGACGTACCCCTACTCTGAATATTCCATTGATTAACTCAGAGTGTACATTCACAAAGTGCAACGGCACTGGGACAAAACCCATTTCAATACCCTGAACTAACACACTGGAACCACAGTATGTATTGTCGGATAAGGGCAACACATCAAACAATATAAATGTTTGATGCCCCTGTATCTCTAAGGATTTTAACAGGACGCTGAGATGCTTCGTCATTCGCTATGGACACAAACCCCTCAAAAATGAACGGTTCGTAACTGCGGTCGGGTACTGAGACTTTCAAACTACATTTACCCTGAGGCACCTGTTTTGTTTCAGACCTCACAACAGTACGAATTAGCCCAACACCTGTTGGCGGCTTGGCACGAAAAGGCATCCCTTGTTTGCGTTTTAGTAGGAAGCAATCATTAATCACATGTCCCACTTTATGACAATAGAAACAGGGACGCTCATTTTTCTGGCGTGCTTGATATACTGTGGGCCGACTGGGACTAAAAGTAGGCAACTCAGTAGCTCTACTCTCAGTATGAGCCGAAAACACACTCTTGTGCGTCAACACAAACTCGTCTGCCAACACAGACGCTTCTGACAGGGAGGATACTTTCTGTTCATTTAGGTATACTACAATGCGTTCGGGTAAGCAATTTTTAAACTCTTCCAACAAAATTAACTCCCGGAGAGAGTTGAAATCAGTTACCTTACTAGCAGCATGCCATTTATCAAACAGATTTCCCTTGTCTCTAGCAAATTCCACATAAGTCTTACTAGGAGACTTTCTATGAGACCTAAATCTCTGTCGGTATGCCTCAGGCACAAGCTCATAAGCACGAAGAACGGTAGCTTTGACCACTTCATAGTTCAAACTATCTTCCAAAGGTAGCGCTGATAAAACCTCTTGGGCTTTTCCAGTTAATTTACACTGAAGTAATAAGCACCATACTTCTTCAGGCCATTTCATGGCTACGGCTATACGTTCAAACACACAAAAATAGGAGTCAACCTCTGATTCTCTAAACAAAGGTACTAAGGCAATCTGCCTACTAATGTCAAACGTGTTGGAAGCTCCAGCTGGTGAGGACGACTCACTAACAGGCACAGTAGGAACAAAGCCTAGCCTCGCTGTCTCTGCCTCCAATTCCATTTGGCGCATTTTGAAATCCATCTGCCGCTGTTCTCTTTCTGCCTCTATTTTACAGATTTCCAACTGCCGCTGTTATCTTTCTTTTTCAGCCTCTATTTTACAGATTTCTAACTGGAGATTTTCTCGCCTAATTTGGGCTCTCTTCCGCTTCCAGTTGAAACTGTATAGAACGGACATCCCTTCTGGCATCACCAGTTGACAGTGGGGAGAGCGGATCAAAACGGGGCAATGTGGCTGGAGCTTTAGCCTCGCCTTCGGTCTCAGAAACCGACGGGCTTACAGGAGCAGCAACATCCCCTACAGGGGTAGTAGGTTCAGGCAGCGGTAACACAAGCACCTGCTCTTCTAACAATACATTTAACACTAGTTTCTTAACCTCCGCCTTAACTAAATTGTGCGAAATAGACAATGAATAATGGTCAGCCAAGGTCATTAAATCAATTTTACGACACTTATTAAACACCTCCCACGACGGGTTATCCAAAAAGGATTGCACATCAAAAGTAGCCATGGTAAACTACTACACCAAACACAAGAGCCAACAAATAGCTAATGCTATGACGCTCAACACTGAACTAACCACAAACTAAACTAGTCACCCATACTCACAAATCACAGAAAGCTCAGTGCAGCAGGGTCCGGTGGGTTTAATGGGATCCCGGATGAGCCCCCATTATGTTAGGCACGCCTCTAGAAAGAGGGAACGCAACACCCTGCTACAACTCAACTCTCCTTGTTGTGAATAAGGTAGGGAAGTGTAGGTGTGAACAAGTATGACGAATAGGCAGAGAATACCGTTAACAGGGAATTTATTCCTTCACGTGGTAAGGTTTGGGAAAAGGGGCTGGACGGAACCAAAGCAAAGAAAGTAAATATCAAAGCCCCCTCTCCTACCTTACCTGCCTACCCACTACTTACCTATCTAGCACCACCTGGTGCACTAACCAAAATACAGGGGATGGTCCGCCCAGGTCTTTCCTAGTGTGCATAGACAGCAAACTACTACGGGTATACGTATGCCCGCGGGCCTCTTGCCTAAGCACTCCCTAGGTGCCTTCCCCTTCCCCCCTGGGAACAAATGAAACAGAATTACACAAATGTAAGTCAATAATCAAAACACTGCATCCTATTGACACACACAACCAATCAGCTCCCTCAGCAACAACGGACACAGTACATACCAAAATTCTTGGAAACAACCAACATGCTATAACCCTCAGCCATTAGCCTTGTCTCTCAGCAATCATCTCCCTTCTGAGCAACAGAACTGGGGCTTATATAGCTTCAGAAGAAGTTAGTAATTGGAGACAGCTGCGTCCTGATGAGGGGGCGGGGTCAGCTCTCCAAACAATCAATGTTGATTGACCAATCAGCTGCTCGTAGAGAATTTCAGGAATCCATCTCCTGAAATACATACATGATAATACACAAACCACAACAGAAACTGGGGAACGTAACACGTGATCAGACTGCAAGTCGAGAGTGTTGTCAGACTGCATTCAAATTATCTTTACTGCACATGCTTGTTGATGACTTGCATGTATAATAGGCCCTCAGTGTGCTCTCTAGGGTATAATCCACTACCACTGGGATTGCAAGTATTGACTGGCCAAGAGGATTTTTATTTTCCTGCCTAGCAGACAAATCAACAGGTTTTGAATGGTATGTGCAACATACAACTCCACTTTATCTACACTGATTGAAGTGGATTTAACAAGTGACGTCAATAAGGGATCAAAGCTTTCATCTCCATTCACCTGGTCGGTCTATGTCATGGAAAGAGCAGGTGTTCCTAATATTTTGTACACACAGGAAAATCACTTTCTTGACTGCACTGGGACTTTTAAGGGTACAAACACTTTTAACTGTAGTGGTACCCTGTAAGTTACCCATTGTACCTTTAATTATGGGTACGTAGTAGTACCCTTTCAGTTGGTACCTTTAAAAAGCCAATAGTGTACCTTACGGGATGATATAGTACCTTGCTTACATGTAGTCCACAGGTACAAAAGCACACCTTTAGAAAAGGTACACATTTGCCTGTTTAAGGTATCACCCACAGTGACAAAGCTGTTTGTTCCTTTTAAGTGGCAAAAAATGTACCTATAAAAAGGGTTTCAGGTGTTGTTTTAAACTGTAGGGTGTAAAGCCTCATTTGCATATTTCCCAGAGTGCCTTTCAAGTGAATTTGAGTTATCAGTACCACCCATGACGAGTGACAGATGGTTGTTGCACTCAATGATTTTCAGTCCTGAACTGTTCTCAAAGTGAGTCCCTAAGGGAATATTCATAATTGACAAACTTTATGACAGTATTTTAGTGTACAGTATATCATAAGGCTCTACTTTAACATCATAGTTTAACCCCAATATAGTCATCTGAAGCTCCAGGTTTGAAGGCAACGTCAGGTAACTCACATTATGCCAGCTTGCAAAGTGATATGCCAGAGTTGGGACATCCCAAGCATGTAACTTTTAATCACCTGCAACTCACTCAAAATGACCGCCAAGGTAGGGAAAACGTATAAATTAACCCACCTAAGCCATCTAAATGGGAACAACGATCTCAGTAACGGTGCAATAAGTCCCACTACTAACAGATTTGATTCATTTAAAACTTCTTTGGGCTCAAATCCCGTTAACGGGATCGATTTGACAACATCCGGTGAAATGGCAGAGCGCCAAATAAAAATAAAAATGATAGCAAATATTTAACTTTCATACATTCACAAGTGCAACACACCAAATTAAAGCTTAACTTCTCATTAATCTAGCCACCATGTCAGATTTCAAAAAGACTTCACGGCGAAAGCAAACCATGCGATTATCTTAGGACAGTGCCCGGCATACCAAAACATGAAAATCAGATTTCAACCCGCCAGGCGCAACACAAAAGTCAGAAGTAACAATTTAATTCATGCCTTACCTTTGAAGGACTTCTTCTGTTGGCACTCCAATATGCCCCATAAGCATCACAAATGGTCCTTTTGTTCGATTAATTCCGTCGTTATATCTCCAAAATGCCCATTTATTTGGTGCGTTTGATTCAGAAAAACACCGGTTCCAACTCGCCCAGCATGACTACAAAATATCTAATAAGTTAACTGTAAACACTGTCCAAACATTTGAAACAACTTTCCTAATACAACTTTAGGTATTTTTTTACGTAAATAATTGATAAAATTTAAGACAGGATAAACAGTGTTAAATACCGGATAAAAACAACGTGAAGAGCGTGACCTGGAGCGCGCATCAAAACATTAGAGTGCACTAAGCTGGACCCTCGTTCTGAACTGCCGTACTTCTTAATTTCTCTAAAGAAAAACATCAACCAATTTCTAAAGATTGTTGACATCCAGTGGAAGTGATAGGAACTGCAAGCAAGTGCCTTATAAATCTAGATACATATAGAAAACAATTGAAAACACTGTCACCTCAACAAAAGAAAAATCCTGGTTTGTTTGTCCTCGGGGTTTTGCCTGCCAAATAAGTTCTGTTATACTCACAGACATAATTGTAACAGTTTTAGAAACTTTAGAGTGTTTTTTATCCAAATCTACCAATTATATGCCTGAGTAGCAGGCAGTTTACTTTGGGCACGTTTTTCATCCGGACGTCAAAATACTGCCCCATAGCCCAAAGAAGTAAATGTAATTTATTTTTGTGCATATATTGAAACAAAGAATTCTACAAATCAAGCTGCAATAGAGCATGCTGGGAAATATGATAATGATGGCCGTGGTTTTTCAGAGTGTGTGACGATTGTACCTTTATATTCAAAATACCATTATACGCACATGTACCCTACGGCCTATTTATTGCCTTACCTCCCTAATCTTCCCTCATTTGCACAAACTGTATATAGACTTTTCTATTGTGTTATTGACTGTACATTTGTTTATTCCCTGAGTAACTCTGTGTTGTTGTTTTTACCGCACTGCTTTGCTTAATCTTGGCCAGGTCGCAGTTGTAAATGAGAACTTGTTCTCAACTGGCCTACCAGGTTAAATAAAGGTGAAATAAAATTAAAAATTTAAATATATATACAGTATAATTCAAGTGGCATGAAAGTGATGGGGAATGTAGCAGCAACGCTTGACAAAATAGTCCACTTACAAGAATGTATAAACACCTTTTAGCACAGCAAACCTATCCCTCCCCCTCAACAGACTCCTTTACGGTCGTGAAACCACATGGTTTGACTAAAGTATTTATGATAAGGAAAAAGTGGTAAAAACCCACTACTATGTTGTTGAATACTATATTGAAGAAAGACCTCCATGTTGGTTTCTCAAACCATATGACCTTGCTGTGGCAGTAATGTGTAAATTGATTGATTAGCGACTAACAAAAGTGGATTGAGCTGAACATAATGGTGTTCTGCAGGCTGTGCACACACACCGCTGGTAAACTGTCTGCTCGTGGCGTGTGAAGAAACAGTCTGGGCCCCATGATATATGTGACACGCTGTATGAAAGCAACGTAGCATTGATCGTTGGACACATCGGAACAACTGGGAGAGCGTGCCATGAATCTTGATCGTTTATTAGTTATTAATATCCTTCCAAGTGTCCCTACTCTCTGTGAACAGAATGTAAGTGTAGGGCTTTACATGTGGAGTGAGTGAGTGTGTGTGTCAAATCAAATCAAATGTTATTTGTCACATGCTTCGTAAACAACAGGTGTAGACGAACAGTGGAATGCTTACTTACCGGCCCTTACCATAAAGAAATAATTATAAAAATAATTCTAAATACACAATGAGATAAAGATAACTTGGCTATATACTCGGGGTACCAGAGCCGAGTTGATGTGCAGGGGTACAAGGTAATTGATGTAGATATGTACATATAGGTAGGGATAAAGGGACGAGGAAACAGGATAGATAATAAACAGTAGCAGCAGCGTATGTGATGATGAGTTAAAAAAAGATGCAAAAAGGGTCAATGCAGATAGTCTGGCTAGCTATTTGGTTAACTATTTAACAGTCTTATGGCTTGGGGGTGGAAGCTGTTCAGGGTTCTGTTGGTTCCAGAGTTGGTGCGTGTGTGTGTGTGTGCTCGTGCATCTACGTGCATGCATGTGTGACTATACATTCTTCTACAGACCATCTTCAAATAGAGTCTGGTCTGGAAGACTGAAGCTGCAGCCCTAGATGGGATCCTTTTGATAACTTTGAGATTATATTAACTGGCCATGGAGCTGCAAAGACTTTAGCACCAGTGGAACACATCTCTCATTTACTGCAAGCAATCTCATTTCCGTCTGAAAAATATTGCGATGCTTGGCGAGAAACTCATTGTGAGTCACAGTCAGGGAGAACTGCCTTTTATCAGCTACATATTTATACATCTGGCAGCCAAGGGATTTTAAAATGTGAATACATTTGAATATCTATCTGATATTATCAGGGTCATCATCATCTGCACTTCCTTACATTTGTCATCTTGAAATATTGTATGTGACTTTATCTGTGTTTATGTCTGTGCATTTGATGAATCGCATTTTGGTGCAGGCTAGACAGAATACATTTGAGGCACATTTTTGTTTGTAGAAGCAAATGAAAATAAAAACTTTCCCTGGCTTTGTTTTGGGAAAAAAAGCGTCCTTGGAACACTTGGTGAACTAGAATGCATCCATAAGTAAGTGTCACAGTTTTGTATGCATTTCACATAACTTCTTGCATTCTGTCAACTTCTTTTAAAGTGTTAAGACTCTGTTGTGCATAACTTGCATTATCCATGCACCAAAACACAGATGGTGGAATAAAGCTAACCACAAATTAACTTTATTCACAGATGACCTCTGACTTATTTTTTGCAAGACTACAAAAGAGCATTCGAGAAGTGCAACCCGCTCAATTGCCACCATCAGCAGGTACAGTAGGTGACTGTAGTCTGTAGGCACTGTTTAGGTCACATACGGTCACTGTTTAGTTGACATGCGCATTCACAAGAATAACACCAAAATAGAGGCAATGCTTGGCTAATACGACTTTACAAGTAGTGTCCAAAAATCCTACACGTCCTAATAGGTGTTAACCAGTTATTAATGGGAAATGTCACGACCGTATCGTAGTAAGCACAAGCTCAAGCTGCTTTACTGGCCAGACACTGGGCCACCTTCGGTAGGAAGCAATCCATCTTGAGACCATTAGAAGTCAACTGGCCACAGGCGACTCCCTATCACAGAATGTAAATATCTGTCGCAGTCAATAAGATGAGGGAAGAGAAGCGTGACACCCCAAGTGTCACACGCCAGGTGATGTTAAGCCCTTGCTCTGTTACATGGAACGAACACTTTAATATTCAATCTGACCGGATGCCCTTGCTAGAGGCAGGAATAATACACTGCTTTCAAACATGGCCACCGGCTAAGAGGTGAAATGGAACCAATATTTCTGATGTCAAGCAATCGTTGCAGTTCACTACCCTCTGCCCCTTCCTATTTCCTCTTACTTTGCTCACAGCAATATTTTCATCGATGTTCTGAATTAATGTTGAATGTTGTGTTGGTGTATTAATATTGAGTGTTATTTCATTACATTTGGTATGGTGTAAACACTCTATAAAGAATTCTGCAGCAGCTACTGTAAGTCTCCATCAAAATAAGCATCTGTGGCGCACACGGAAACATGTTGCTTTAAAATTTGAATGTAGAAACGTACTGTACATCAAGCTTATTTGATTTTTCAGAACAAACACAGCCAAAGGAGCATTCATCTCTAGGGTAGGAACATGATGCAGATGTGCGTTGGCAGAGTGCAGGGTTCTATAATTATGAATATACCAACCACTTCCTGCCCCTAATTATACACAGGTCAACAGAACTTGAACTCTAACACTATAATTCATAATCCTAAGACCTTGAACATGTGTATACATCTGACTTGCAAACATTCGCTCGGTGAGTATGTCAGCATACGGATGGGTTGACTGGTGTTTGCCAATCCTACAAGTGACTTTCTATTTAAACATTTTTATTCAACAATACACACCATGCCACCTTATCTACATATAAGGGTCATCTTCCCTAAATCATTGATGTTGTGTATTTGGTTTTGTTTCCCTTAGTGAAGGCGGGGGCGCTTGAAACTGCCCTTCCTTCACAGCCTCTTTTACTGCTTTCTTCCATAATTATCTAATGTACAGGTTCCCTGAGTTAATGCAGTCAGTACACCTGTGCTTTACCCTTTGAGACTAGGTGTGCCTTCTAAAATGGCAGTGCCAGGGCAGGAAGAGACTGCCAGGGGGGGATTACACTAATTATCAAACCTATTTATGAAGGCAAAACCTTGGCACACCAAACTGAACACATGTATGGGTCATGCTCTCCAAATCAATGATGCTGTGCTATGACTGCTACAGTGAACCGGTCCACAGGGAAACATGATTTGACTTTGTGAAATGTTTGGGGTTTTGGTTTGTGTGTTTGGACTTGCTATTTTGGTTTTTAAAGAGGAGTATCTAAGGAACTGCCCTTTGGCCAGTGGATGCTGAGTCAAAAACTGAGATCCCAAGGGTCCTCCTGCGATACCCCCCGGATAAGGATGCCTCAATAAAAAAATCCCCCACACATCATAGCAGGCATAAATAATTAATCTTAGAATCAAAAAGAGGTCCTCTTCAGAGTAGTATCCCTCTGCATTTGCACTACAGTGACTTCCAAGGAACCCATACAAACACATGTAAGCTATCTGAGGGAGGAGACATTAAAAATGCAGCAATAGTCACAGAGAACATAGGCTTTTTGAATTTGCAAAAATGTGTATTTTCAGTATTTGGGGATAAAATATAGAGATTGTTCTAAATGTACAGTTTGTCTTCTCAGTCCTCTTCGATATCAACAAAGTTTGAGGATCATGTCAATCAGAGATTCTTGAAAGACAGGGCAAAAACCTTTCTTAATATTAACAACATTTTAAATATATATTTTGATAGGAGGTTGTTTATTTACATGGTGTGATAGCTGATACTTTAGTCTAATTCCTTAATTTTTTCATAGATTGCAATCAACTGGACTAATGTCAACTCTGTCAGACACCATAAAAGGAATGACATTTTTACATTTATTGTCCAACAAGTGCTTAAAGGACTTGATTGTTTAATTCTAACATTAGATTATCCAAATACGTAATACAAGTTTCCAAACGTCTTGTTTAATTTTATAGCGCTATATAACGCTCCAGGGATAATTTCGTTAACATTTTGGCATGTTTTTCTAGATTCAGAACATAAAACATGTATAAAGCAAACATTATCCCTTAGATCTGACACAGAAAATAATTCAATAGTTTAAGCATATGTTGCAGAACAGTGATTAAAATATTTGTTCAGAATATTGGCAACAAAAAAATCCACCTTAAGGATGTCAGAATTGACACGCCACTGACAGAGTTGACAACAAAAACTCAAAACAGACCTATTTTTGCCTCGAAAAATAAAAGTGCAATACAAACATTAGTAAAATATAGTAAATTATTCATTTGAAAATCCCCAATAAAAACATAACCCTTCTATCAGTTCTTTCAGTACTCTGACGGAGTTGACATTAGACAAAAATCTGACGAAGTTGACAAAACAATATATACTGCTCAAAAAAATAAAGGGAACACTAAAATAACACATCCTAGATCTGAATGAATGAAATAATCTTATTAAATACTTTTTTCTTTACATAGTTGAATGTGCTGACAACAAAATCACAAAAAAAGAATCAATGGAAATCCAATTTATCAACCCATGGAGGTCTGGATTTGGAGTCATACTCAAAATTAAAGTGGAAAACCACACTACAGGCTGATCCAACTTTGATGTAATGTCCTTAAAACAAGTCAAAATGAGGCTCAGTAGTGTGTGTGGCCTCCACGTGCCTGTATGACCTCCCTACAACGCCTGGGCATGCTCCTGGTGAGGTGGCGGATGGTCTCCTGAGGGATCTCCTCCCAGACCTGGACTAAAGCATCCGCCAACTCCTGGACAGTCTGTGGTGCAACGTGGCATTGGTGGATGGAGCGAGACATGATGTCCCAGATGTGCTCAATTGGATTCAGGTCTGGGGAACGGGCGGGCCAGTCCAAAGCATCAATGCCTTCCTCTTGCAGGAACTGCTGACACACTCCAGCCACATGAGGTCTAGCATTGTCTTGCATTAGGAGGAACCCAGGGCCAACCGCACCAGCATATGGTCTCACAAGCTGTCTGAGGATCTCATCTCGGTACCTAATGGCAGTCAGGCTACCTCTGGCGAGCACATGGAGGGCTGTGCGGCCCCCCAAAGAAATGCCACCCCACACCATGACTGACCCACCACCAAACCGGTCATGCTGGAGGATGTTGCAGGCAGCAGAACGTTCTCCACTGCGTCTCCAGACTCTGTCACGTCTGTCACATGTGCTCAGTGTGAACCTGCTTCATCTGTGAAGAGCACAGGGCGCCAGTGGCGAATTTGCCAATCTTGGTGTTCTCTGGCAAATGCCAAACATCCTGCACGGTGTTGGGCTGTAAGCACAACCCCCACCTGTGCACGTCGGGCCCTCATACCACCCTCATGGAGTCTGTTTCTGACCGTTTGAGCAGACACATGCACATTTGTGGCCTGCTGGAGGTCATTTTGCAGGGCTCTGACAGTGCTCCTCCTGCTCCTCCTTGCACAAAGGCGGAGGTAGCGGTCCTGCTGCTGGGTTGTTGCCCTCCTATGGCCTCCTCCACGTCTCCTGATGTACTGGCCTGTCTCCTGGTAGCGCCTCTATGCTCTGGACACTACGCTGACAGACACAGCAAACCTTCTTGCCACAGCTCGCATTGATGTGCCATCCTGGATGAGCTGCACTACCTGAGCCACTTGTGTGGGTTGTAGACTCCGTCTCCTGCTACCACTAGAGTGAAAGCACCGCCAGCATTCAAAAGTGACCAAAACATCAGCCAGGAAGCATAAGAACTGAGAAGTGGTCTTCGGTCACCACCTGCCGAACCACTCCTTTATTGGGGGTGTCTTGCTAATTGCCTATAATTTCCACCTGTTGTCTATTCCATTTGCACAACAGCATGTGAAATGTATTGTCAATCAGTGTTGCTTCCTAAGTGGACAGTTTGATTTCACAGAAGTGTGATTGACTTGGAGTTACATTGTGTTGTTTAAGTGTTCCCTTTATTTTTTTGAGCAGTGTATATATTCTTAATTCAAGTGGTATACAATTGAGTTTTTCCTCAGTTGCTTTATGACTTTAAAACCCAATTAAAGTTAAAATAAACATCCAATTAAATAAACATATTTGAACCAAAATTCACATCCCGTCACGACTTCCGCCGAAGTCGGCCCCTCTCCTTGTTCGGGCGGCGTTTGGCGATCGACGTCACCGGCTTTCTAGCCATCGCCGCTCCATTTTGTTATTATCCATTTGTCTTGTCTTGTTTCCATACACACCTGGTTATCATTTCCCCAATTAATATACTTGTATTTAACCCTCTGTTTCCCGTGTAATTGTTTCATGTTTTTAGTGGTGTTTGATTTACGCGCTTTACTTTGGATTATGTTCCGTGGTTTTGAGCGCATTTTTATTTATGTAGTGCTCTCGTATTTTGGAACTATAATAAAGTGTGCTTGGTTACATTTCACTTCTCTCCTGCACCTGACTTCGCCTCTCATACACCCGATATTGACAGAATTACACACCTACCATGGAGTCAGTAGGAGCAGGTACCCCGGTTAGAGGAGTCGAGGAGCACGTCCAGGAACATTCGGCCATGTTACATCATCTTGGTGCCATGATGGATCGCGTTGTCCAGACCATGGACCGCTGGGAGAGACATGAAGTCTCTCCACAACCGGGGTTGTCACCACCCGTTCCAACCGGAATAAATTCCAGTGGGATGCGTCTCTCCCTTCCCAGGGAGTATGATGGAACGGCAGCACAGTGCCAGGGATTTCTGTTACAACTGGATCTCTACCTGGCCACTGTGCACCCAGCTCCCTCAGGAGGGGAGAGAGTGGCCGCCCTTGTCTCCTGTCTCACAGGAAGACCGCTGGAGTGGGCAAACGCCGTGTGGAGAGAAGGAGACATGGCGCCAGACCACTTCGAGGAGCCAGTGTAATCCCGTGGCGCGATATTCAAATATCTTAGAAATGCTATTACTTCAATTTCTCAAACATATGACTATTTTACACCATTTTAAAGACAAGACTCTCGTTAATCTAACCACACTGTCCGATTTCAAAAAGGCTTTACAACAAAAGCAAAACATCAGATTATGTCAGCAGAGTACCCAGCCAGAAATAATCAGACACCCATTTTTCAAGCTAGCATATAATGTCACATAAACCCAAACCACAGCTAAATGCAGCACTAACCTTTGATGATCTTCATCAGATGACAATCCTAGGACATTATGTTATACAATACATGCATGTTTTGTTCAATCAAGTTCATATTTATATCAAAAACTAGCTTTTTACATTAGCATGTGACGTTCAGAACTAGCATACCCCCGCAAACTTCCGGCGAATTTACTAACAATTTACTAAATTACTCACGATAAACGTTCACAAAAAGCATAACAATTATTTTAAGAATTATAGATACAGAACTCCTCTATGCACTCGATATGTCCGATTTTAAAATAGCTTTTTGATGAAAGCACATTTTGCAATATTCTAAGTATCACAGGGCTAGCTATTTAGACACACAGCAAGTTTAGCCTTCACCAAACTCCGATTTACTATTAGAAAAGTTTGATTGCCTTTGCTGTTCTTCATCAGAATGCACTCCCAGGACTTCTACTTCAATAACAAATGTTGGTTTGGTCCCAAATAATCCATTGTTATATCCAAACAGCGGCGTTTTGTTCGTGCGTTCAAGACACTATCCGAAAGGGTAAATAAGGGTTACGAGCACGGCGCATTTCGTGACAAATCATTTCTAAATATTCCATTACCGTACTTCGAAGCATGTCAACCGCTGTTTAAAATCAATTTTTATGCCATTTTTCTCGTAAAAAAGCGATAATATTCCGACCGGCAAAGCCTGTTTACATTCAACGAGAGAGAAAGTAAAAGCATGGGATCCCCTCGTGCACGAGCCTTAGTCTAATGGCCCTCTGATCGGCCACTTTCCAAACGCGCTAATGTGTTTCAGCCTGGGGCTGCCTCGATATCATTCAGCTTTTTCCCGGGTTCTGAGAGCCTATGGGAGCCGTAGGAAGTGTCACGTTACAGCAAAGATCCTCAGTCTTCAATAAAAAGAGCCAAGATGAACAAGAACTTGTCAGACAGGTCACTTCCTGTATGGAATCTTCTCAGGTTTTTGCCTGCCATATGAGTTCTGTTATACTCACAGACACCATTCAAACAGTTTTAGAAACTTTAGCGTGTTTTCTATCCTTAGCCAATAATTATATGCATATTCTAGTTACTGGGCAGGAGTAGTAACCAGATTAAATCGGGTACGTTTTTATCCGGCCGTGTAAATACTGCCCCCTAGCCCTAACAGGTTAAAATAGCTTTTCGGTGAAAGCACATTTTGCAATATTCTGAGTAGATAGCCCGGCCATCACAGGCTAGCTATTTTGACACCCACCAAGTGTGGTACTCACTAAACTCCGATTTACTTTTAGAAAAGTTTGATTACCTTTGCTGTTCTTCGTCAGAATGCACTCCCAGGACATCTACTTCAATAACAAATGTTGGTTTGGTTCCAAATAATCCATAGTTATATCCAAATAGCGGCGTTTTGTTCGTGCGTTCAAGACACTATCCGAAGGGTAAAGAAGGGTGATGCGCCCAACGCTTTTCGTGACAATTTTTTTTTAAATATTCCATTACCGTACTTCGAAGCATGTCAAACGCTGTTTAAAATCAATTTTTATGCTATTTTTCTCGTAAAAAAGCGATAATATTCCGACCGGGAGTCGTTGTTTTCGTTCAAAGAGAGAGAAAGTAAACATGGTGTCGGCTCGTGCACGCGCCTCCAGTCTCATTGTCCTCAGATCGACCATTATCCAAATGCACTAATGTTTTTCAGCCATGGCCTGCAACGCCACCATTCATCATTCTGGCGCCTTCTGAGAGCCTATGGGAGTGTTAGAAAATGTCACGTTATGCCAGAGATCCCCTGTTTTGGTTAGAGATTATCAAGAAGGCCAAGATATAGTCAGAGAGAGCGCTTCCTGTTTGGAATCTTCTCAGGTTTTGGCCTGCCAAATGAGTTCTGTTATACTCACAGACACAATTCAAACAGTTTTAGAAACTTTAGGGTGTTTTCTATCAAAATCAAACAATTATATGCATATTCTAGTTACTGGGCAGGAGTAGTAACCAGATTAAATCGGGTACATTTTTTATCCGGCCGTGCAAATACTGCCCCCTATCCCCAACAGGTTAACAATTTTCATATTCTGTGTACATTCTATGGCACTCATTATTCATATATATACAGTCCATAATTATTGGCAAAAGATGAGAAGAAAAAAAGTATTGCTCAGAGAAAGAGATTTTTTCTAACAAGTAGATAAACATATCTAAAAGAAATAGGGGTCAAAATTATTGGGACCACTGTTTTCAATATTCTAGCACCCTCCCCTTGCGAGGATAACGACACTGAGCCTTTTTCAAAAATGTTTTTGAGATATGAGAACACGTTGGGAGGGAGCTTAGACCATTCCTCCACTGGTGTGTGTGGCCAAAGAGCTGTATCTTCATTTCATCTGACCATAGCACCGCCTGGACTTTGATAAATGGCACTGACACTTGGATTGAAACCAGTGCTATGGTCAGATGACATGAAAATAGAGCTCTTTGGCCACGCAAACCAGTGGCGGGTTTGGCGTTGAAAAAAAGAAGCATATGCAGTAAAGTACATAGCGGTAGATCTTTGATGTTATGGGGCTATTTTGCTTTCACTGGTCCTGGAGCCTTTGTTAAAGTAACCATCATGTACCAAGATATAATTTTTTTAACCAAAACTCTGGTTGCCTCTGCCAGGAGGCTGACACTTGGCCGCAAGTGGATCTTCCAGCAAGACAATAACCCCAAACACTAATCAAAATCCACAAAGAATTGATTAATAGTTGATGAGCTATGTTGTTGATGAAATTGCTGTACAATATGATCTTGTTGCATTCTGATGCACATTCAGATGTCATAAATGAGCACTGCAGAGCTCTCCCTGTCCTATACCGTGCCTTGATTGTATTACTGTTGATGATATCTGGAAACGTGCATGTGCACCCTGGCCCATCTATTGTTGCTAGCCCCAATTCTGACTTGTGCTCTGATTTCTGCATCACTGATTTCTGCTCTCATGAAAGCCTGGGTTTTCTGCACGTTAACACTAGAAGCGTATTACCTAAAATGAATCAATTGAAAGTGTGGACTCACAGCTCCAATCCAGATGTGTTGGTCATTACTGAGACATGGTTAAGGAAGAGTGTTTTGAAAACTGATGTTAAACTTTGTTGTTATAACCTTTTTCGTTAAGACAGATATTCCAAAGTTGGGGGAGTGGCAATCTTTACCAAGGATCACCTTCAGTGCTCAGTTGTCTCCCCCAAGTCTGTCCCCAAACAATTTGATTTTCTGGTTTTAAGCATTCAACTTTCAAATAGCTCTTTGTTGACTGTTGCTGGGTGCTATCGTCCTCCATCAGCACGGGCCTGTACCCTACCTGCGCTAAACTCTCTCCTGGCCCGTTACACTAAGTCTGAATCTGGTCTGCTAGGTGACCTAAACTGGGACATGCTTAAACCGCCTGACCAAGTCCTAAAGCAATGGGACTCCCTAAATCTTTCTCAGATTATTACTAATCCCACAAATACCCAGAAAAGGCTACTCTCCTAGATGTTATCCTCACAAATAATCCTGATAGGTATCAGTCTGGTGTTTTCCGTAATGACCTTAGTGATCAATGTTTTACAGCCTGTGTTCATAATGGTTGCTCAGTGAGACGACCTGTCCTGATTTGTCATGGACGCCTGCTAAAAAACTTTCATGAGCAAGCCTTCCTTCATGAATTGGCCTCTGTAAAATGGTATAGAATCAGCTTGATCACCTCTGTCGAAGACGCTTGGACCTTCTTTTTTTATATTTTCAGTGGTATTGTTAACAAACACGGTCCCAATAAAGAAAATGAGAATTAAAAATGGTTCAGCCCCTTGTTCGACAGTGATCTTGCAGAGTTACTCCACCTCAAGAATTGCATTTGGGGAAAGGCTCGGCATACGCATCCTCAGGCTGACTGGCTATCGTTCAGGAAAATTAGAAATAAGTTCCATCAGGCTATACGGAAGGCCAAAGTTAGTTGCAGAACTGCTCCTTAAAGTAACTAACTTTAACACACAGTATACGTGTGCCGAGCCTTTCCCCAAATGCAATTCTCTCTGTGGGTCTAACGCCAAGAAGTTCTGGAAAATGGTTAAAGACATGGAAAATAAACTCTCCTCCTCATAGCTGCCCATGTCCCTTTAATGTTGATGATGTGGTTCTTACTGGCAAGAAGCACATGAGCTCTTTAATCACCACTTCATTAAGTCAGGATTCCTATTTGACTCAGCCATGCCTCCTTGCCCATCCAACATTTCCTCATCTTCCACCCCTTCTAATGCGACTATCCCTGATGCTTCGTCGTCTTTTTCCCCTGCCCTGCTACAATGCTTCTCCCTGCAGGCAGTCACTGAGTCCGAGGTGCTAAAGGTGCTCCTTAAACTTGACCCCCAAAAAACATCTGGGTCAGATGGTTTAGACCCTTTGTTCTTTAAGGTTGCTGCCCCTTTCATCGCCAAGCCTATCTCCAACCTTTTTAACCTGTCTCTCCTTTCTGGGGAGATTCCCATTGCTTGGAAGGCAGCCACGGTTCATCCTTTATTTAAAGGAGGAGATCAAGCTGATCCTAACTGTTATAGGCCTATTTATATTTTGCCTTGTTTATCAGAAGTGTTGGAAAAACTTGTAAATAATTAACTGACTGGCTTTCTTGATATCTAAAGTATTTTTTCAGGTATGCAATCTGGTTTCTGCTCAGGTTATGGATGTGTCACTGTAACCTTAAAGGTCCTTGATTCTAAGTAATGTTGTGCTGCTATTTTTATTTACTTGGCCAAAGCTTTTGATACGGTAGATCATTCCATTCCTGTGGGCCAGCTAAGGAGTATTGGTGTCTCTGAGGGGTGTCGTGACGTTGTATTAGTTAATGTGACGACTGCTGCTCATCGAATGATTAACGATTTATAATTGCGTGATTAAATGAATTAAGCAATGAATCAAGCAATTATTAACTCATTAACCTGGGGCACCATGGGAACATTGTTTTGATTGAGTTTCTATTTCCCAAATTAACTCAAAGGATATCAGAATATCGATTACAACAGTCGCTAAATTAATCAATTTCCTCTACAGTCTCATAATCTGAACGTCTTACAATCCGGGAATCTGCACGGACCCGGGCTTTACCACTGAATTTACCACACCAATCTTAGTTGATTATTTATTTACTAGCAAGCTAAAATGATGATAAAAATACACATACACAAAACACAGTCTAGCTATTGATTAGGACTTAGTATAACGGGCCAACACACTATGGCGCTTGTTACCCAAAATGGGGATTTTAAAGAGAGAGAAATAAAGGCAGTACACGAGAGAAATATACATTTGGGTTCATTTGTCAGCCATGCTTATTTAACTAGCCTTGCCCCGAACTGCCGCTCTTATGGGTCAGAATATAATGATGTAATTACGTGTTGGAGGTCTCAGGTGGGAAGCTCCGCGTGGGTCGTTTAGGCTTCTAAATGACGCACTGCCCCGGCGCAACTCTCTGGTTGTCCTCACGATGTCAGTGTCCTTCTTGGCTAAATGGTCTGATCCCTCGCCCTTGATCTGAAAGGGGTCTTCTGAGGACAGACAGCTCTGTAGCTCAGAGCTCACAGCTTCGGCCCGAACGGGGTCGATACCACGATTCAATGGAGAGTGGAGGCTGGGTGGTTCGGCTTGAATTCACCCGCTTAGACACAGCTACTCGTCCGTAGCTCGTGTAGAAAAATATTTCTTTGTCTTCAACCTTGTGTTTCGTTTTGGGGTTCGTCGACTTTGTTAGACCTTAGCTGCAGCTTGGGGTCAATAGTCTCTTCTGTTAATTCTTCACTCTCCTGTCTTATACCCTCGGGTCAGAAGTGGGTGTAACCGCCTTTAGGGCAATTCTCTGGGCGGACCAAGTAAAGGGGGCAAGGCTTAGATTTGGCAAAAAATCTGATTTTAGACACTAACTTCACATTTCATCTTCACCAAAACATTCTGTTTGATTTGGATATTTTCCAAACAGCGTACAATGTATAAACATCAGGCATATACTGGGAAAACTCTTAAAGGTACAATGTTTTCATAATAACGTCATCTCTTAATTAACCTTTAAAAACAAATACAAAAGTTACATACATTTTAATATTCCACTTTTCGTCATAACCACCATTGTGGCTGACGGAAACCATTGTTCCAAAGTCCCTTTATTGCATGTTTAATGTTCTGAGGCCAGTTCGCCATTGTTAGGACAAAGGAATTTCTCTGTGGCCTAAGTTTATTATGGGCATGAGGTGTCATAAAACCCCCACATCTTCAGACCCCTAGATCTCTCCTCCTCTGTTGGGGGTTTGGGAGATAATCTGTAGGGTGGTGGTCTCCTGTACCCTGACCTGATCAGGACAGTCATGACAGTCCCCCTCTGGTAGGTTCAACTTGGAATGATTCTGCATGTTGCAACCCACCATAAGAATGACCATCGGATGTCCTGGTCTGTGGATCATCAGAGCAGCCCCCCCCCCCCCCTTTGGTGGTTCCCCCTGGTAGGCTTTCCGCAAGCTGTGGATCACCACCAGAATGGATCAAGGAGGTCTGGCAGTGGCTCTGTGTTCCAGCCCGTCGTCCGGTTATCCCGGTTAGTGGACCTAGGCAGTAACTTGGCAGACGTTAATAACGCACAACACTCATGCAATACATCATTACATTTCCTCCCCAAACGAGCGGCGTCTTGGCTCTAAGGCTTCCTAAGTGTCAAAGGTAATGAAACGAAAAATTGGAATAAAAACATAAAAGTATACAAAATATGTCTACCACACCTTAATCATCTAATATGGACTATGTTCTATATATGTCCAAGGTCTTGGCTAAATAGCTCTATCATGGCATTGTCTCTAATGTCATGACTAGGTTGATCCTACTTGCAGGTGGGTAGTTAAGGCACTTGGAAAAACTTGGCCCCTGAAGGCCAAAGCTTACATTAGGGACATTACTGGGCTGACCTAGCGAGTTCGGGAGAGGAGGCTGGGACTGGGCCCTGTAAGAGGGTTTCCGGATCCATTGCCAACTTTCCAAAAATCGGGATTGCTTCCGTCCCACGGGTGATCCTAGTATAAGACCTCATTAGGTCTTCCATTGCACGTGTGCGCCTGTGTACGTAGTAGGTGCACACGCCAAGGGAAATGAGACCAAGGATCATGGTAACAGTCAGGATACTGTCCGGCACCGTCCAAGAGCGGGCGACAGACCAATCTTTTGGTCTGTAGTCAGTCGGGTCGACTAACAGTGCCTCATCCAGTACGCTAAGATCAACAGTCATGGGTCCCTCGTACTGGATTTGGTATTGAATGGCTTGTGGTAACTCAAGGGAACGTTTAGCAAAAGCGTCCGGCATTTCAATCTCTGTGTCTATCCGGTCGTCGGGAAGGTGGTATAGAGCGAGGTCGTCTACGTGAATAATCGCCCCCTCTGGTACCGTAACAAAAACAGTCTGGTTGGGGAGGTTCAATTGGGTGATGGAGTCATGGCGTTCGTAAGTCATAGTGGCGGACGCGAACGGTGTGTTGACCAACCATCGGTTCCCTACCACCTCCACTTGTCTGGTGGTGTCCCCATCCCTGGCTGTTAGTTTGGCTCTACAGCGTTCTTCGCTGGTGATAGCTTTAATACCACAAAGACGCTCAGTGTTATCCCTGACAAATGGTTTGCTAGGACAAAGGTAGTGGACATCTTTGGTTAGAGTACACATTAGCAGGTTAGGGGTGAGATAGAAATCTGGGTTGTTTTCCTGGTAAGCTACAACTGGGGGCGTGGCAATCTTTACGTGGGTACTGTCGCGCCAAAATCCTACATTGAGAACCATTTTCAATCTATAGATATTCTCCAGTTCAACAACCGGCAGCGTCAGTAGAAAACCCACTTCATTACGATCAACATCAACGTGTATTGGGATGGCCGACCCCAGACTATAGGCCAAATGTGATTGTAACGGCCTTAGTGTGGTTGAAGTAGCTTAGGTCAATATGTCGTGCACCATTGAGAGGGGCACTAGATATGAGGGGATTCTATTCATGGCCAAGTGGTCCATAGAAGAGCTAACTTCACGGAGAAAATCCTCCAGTAACAATCGAACCAATTGGACATGGGCATAGTCATGGTTCATGACCTCTGCTAGCTTTCCTACAGACAGGATAGTTTTGTTCAGGAGAGTAGCGTGTGTGTTGACCACCAGAATAGTGTCCTGGAGAGACTTTCCCACATGTTGCAACCTAAGGGCCTGTGCCTTCATCTGCTGCTGGATAAGTGGCATCTCTTCAGTAATCTCCCTAACATTCCTCTTGACTGTGGCTAGACTGACTGCGTTGACGGCAGTGGTACCTAGGGCACATAGTGACCCTACGGCTGCCCCTATCGATAGTAGCGCCCTGACAAATGTTTTTTCTCGCCTGGGCTCAGCTAGTTCTGACTGGGTTACTGTGAACTTTTGGAGTTGGGCCAACATATGGGCAGTGTCTAGCTGGGCGTGCTTAATTGCCTGGCTGGTCCAGTCAGCCCCGGCCCAACTCAAATGCGCCGCAGGTGGAATGTGTTGGCGGTACACATTCTCTGCATCTAGGCTTTTTTGTCGTAATAGGTCTTGTCACCTTCTGCACTTCTTTCCAATTGTCCTTGAGCGTACGCAAAGGTAGTTTGGAGATGGTTCCGCAAGTCGGTCACGTATTGATGAGCCGTGTAGGCGGTGGCTGCGGCGACATCTCCCGGTTGGTACAGGAGATGCAATGGAAGGGTCATTTGCCGGCCCGTCATCATCTCAAAGGGTGTCATTCCCGTAGACCTGTTGCGTGTGGCTCTGATTGCCATCAGTACCAATGGGAGTTTGAGGTCCCAATCTTTGTGGTTGGCTGCCACATATTTCCTCAAGATTCTGACAATTGATTGGTTGCTCCTTTCTACCCCCCCCCCCCCGAGCTCCTAGGGTGGTACGCGATGTGGAGTTTAGCTTTGACTCCCAGGAGCTTCCACAGTTCGGGCATTACAGCTGCCGAAAAGTGGGTTCCTCTGTCGCTGTCCACGGTTTCTCCTGGCAGGCCGAAACGACTGAAAACGTGGTTTAGCAAAAGAACGGCAGTGGTTTCCGCTGTGTCATTGGTCGCCGGCAGGCACTCCACCCACTTTGTGAATGCGCAAGTCACTGTGAGGAGGTACTTGTTGCCTCTGGCAGACCTGGCAACTGGGCCGACCCAGTCGATCTGGATCGAGCTCCAGGGGTAAGACACACCCTTGCGTTGCAGGGGTGCTCTGTGAAGTGGCTTGGTGGGTTGAAACTGGCAGCAAACTAGACACCCCCTCACGTATCGTGCCACGTCTTGTTCCATGTGAGGCCAGTGGGCCACCTGTCGCAATGTTTCACATGTAGCCTTGACCCCCCTATGGCCTCCACATGGCTCGTCGTGGGCATGAGCTATCATTATCCCCCTCTGTGTTTCAGGAACCACCCACCTTCGAGCGGTGTCGGTTTCTGAAACATACACCAATAGGTCATCTACAAGTGTGAGGTGCTGTTTAGTTGCGTACAGTGAACGCAAGTCGTGTGAACCTGCCAAAGCCAGTTCGGACACTGGGTGGTTGACAGGATCCGACAGGAATGCCATCAACGTGGCGAGGGACTCATCTTGGTGTTGCATTGCTACCAGGTCGCCATTCATGAATGAATGCGTTAGCAACACATTATGTTTGTGCGACGACGTTTTCCGTGGTGCTACATGGCTACGCGTTACCGCAGACACCATAGCTTCCTCAGTGGGTTTTTCGTCTCGAGCAGCAAACACCCAAGGGGTGCCGTGAATTGCACCAGATTTCGCCATGCTGTCAGCATGGTCGTTGCCAAGTTTGTCAAGACCAGGTGATTTGGAGTGTCCCTTGACTTTCTTCCAATACACCTGTATGTCGTGTTTGGTGATGAGGTCATCACAAGCTAGAATGAGCTCTTTGTTTTTCACCTCTTTACCACTTGAAGTAGTCATGTGCTTTTGTTTCCAAAACGGCAAGTGGCATAAGAAGGTGAGTCTCGCGTAGTTTGAGTCGGTGCAGATCGCCAGTTCTGCCAATTCGTTTTTCACCGCTGTTTGCAGGGTGATCAGCACGCCAGCCACTTCTGCAAACTGGCTGGTCTTGTTGCCAAGCTGAAATTGAAGTGGTTTGCACGGAATGTCGTTGTGCCATACCAATCCCACCCCAGCTTGCAAGTGGTCTAGATGGCGGTAAGAACAGCCATCTACAAATGCCATCGGCATGTCGAGACACACGTTCTCTTCGAAATAGTGATGGTTCGAAGGCAATGGCGGAGCGATGTCACGCGGGGGTGGTCCGGAGTCGGTTTCATCGTCACCACAGTGTTGACACCCCGCCAAAGCACTGCCCAAAGGCAGGTTCTTTGCTTTTGCGTAGTTGATTACTACATCATGGCTCTGCAGTGTCATGAGCCAAGCCGCTATCCTGCTGTTGTGTACAGCACCCTCACGGATTCGTTGGCTTTTCAGAAAAGTCACAGGCTGGTGACATGTTTCTATGATCACCTTTTGTCCGCCGACATAACTGGTGAAGTGTTTGATCGCCCAGACTGTCGACAGCAGCGCTTTTTCGCAGTCTGAGTATTTGTGTTCGGCGGGGTTGAGTGTTTTGCTCGCGTAAGCAACCACACGTTTGTCTTGGTCGTATTTTTGGTACAACCCAGCGCTAAGGCAGTGCTCTGAGAAACCGACTTCCAAAAAGAATGTTTTGTCTTTGTTGGGGTATACCAGGCAGGGTGCCTCGCAAAGCAGGTTTTTCAAGGAAGCCACCGCTTCGTTGTGAGTGACATCCCAAACGAATGGGGTGTCTTTCTGAAGAAGGTGAGTCAACGGTTTTGACAAGTCGGCGTAGTTTTCGATGAATTGACGGGAGTAATTACATACTCCCAAGAAGCTGCGCACCTCGTGAAGGTTTGTAGGTGTTTTGATGTTGCGGACTGCTTGGATTCGGTTAGACTGTGGCAGGATGCCCTCGGCACCCACCAGAAGCCCAACGTAGTTTACCTTGGTCCTGCACCATTGTCCTTTCATGATGGCCAACTTAGCCCCTGCAGTCCCGAGTTGGGTGAGAACGTGGTCCATTTCATTGAGGTGATGTGACCAAGTCTCACTTCTCATGAGAACGTCGTCCACGTAAATTATCGTCCCCCTAGAGGCTGCGTCTGGCATCGCCTTGTGCAGGAAGATGTTGAACTCTGAGGGGGAGTTCGCATACCCGAATGGGCAACGATTGAACGTGAAGAGCTTGTTCGAGAAAGAGAAAGCCAACTTGTGTTGGTCACGCGGGTCGACTGTCATGGTCCAGAAACCATTTGCCACGTCGACGGTGGAGAAGTACTTGGCGTTTGCCACCTTTGGCAACTCTTGGTCGAGCTGTGTCATTGGCCAACGAGACAACGGAACCAGTTTGTTGAGTTGTCTATAGTCAATGGTAAGACGCCATTTACCCGTTGGTTTCAGAACGGGCCACACGGGAGCGCTGTACGTACTGTTACATTCCCTGATTATCCGTTTAGCTAATAAGGAATCGATAATCTCTTGTACTGCTGCGTATGCTGCGAGCGGGATTTTGTATTGTCTAACGAACGTAGGAGTTGCTCCGGGTGGCGTAGGAATACGCACCACATGGATACCCGTAACCCCGCAATCCAGCGAGTCTGTCGACCAGATCTCACTGTGTTTGTTAAACAATTCTCTCAACTGATGGCGTTCAGTGTCATTGACAAGAGCATCAGCCTCCGACAGTAGTTGTATTACCTGTGCATGGAAACCAGGATATGGTTCGGCGACATTGTACAGGTCTTCATTGGGTGGTGACGGCATGTCACCTTTGGAAGAGTCATCGGTTGTTTCCTCACAAGAGTGTACTTCGCATGCAGGAGGAGACGCAATATCATCCTCCGTGACGATGGAGTATATTAACAGGTTGCTGTCAGGATCGACATCCAGCCGGAATGCCGATGTGTCGTCCAGTGGCAATACAGGAGTTAGTGCTATTGCTTTTGACTGACAAGTAAACAGCGTACCTCCCTCGCCATCTAGGTCTAGGGAGGACGGAAGAGGCCCAATCACAGGAACAACTAGTTCAAAATCATGGAAGGCGCAATCGATCAATCTTCCTAGCTGAGTGTGCCGAGGAATGGAAATATCCGCTCGAGTCAGATTTTGTACCAGGAGGTAAGTGGATCTAGCGGTTAGTTCCAACAGTGGGTTGCCATTGATAGTTAGCCCCAAGTCTAATAGTTTTGGGGAGGGTTGGAAGAACGCAGTGGTGCCTTCCATCCGGTATCCGGGCGCCAGGTTCAGTCTTACAGAAACCTCTGTGGTTCTTGCCGGTATCAACATGGCGGACTCAGTTATCGTCTTGCAAGCTTCAGGAATAGTCTGCCCGGAAGCCATTCGCACCGGGTCGAAAGACAAGGCATGTTGGTTTGGCTGCGCCAAAGACCAAAGAACTTGGTGTATGGTATCAAGTTTAACACCCAATCTTACCAAAATGTCCGCTCCCACATAGACTGTATGTTGGAGGTCCGCGACAACCAGTAAGTAGTGGGATAATTCCTTGGTTCCAATGCGGATCGATAGCGCACACACCCCTATTGCGGTGAGTGTTGTCTGGGGAGTCGTTCCCAGTGGAAATCTAAACGTTTTCGGCACAAGGGGATGGCAGTTAGCCGTTTTCGAAATTTCGTTGAACATTTCCAAACTGATTGCGGATTTTTCTGACCAGGTGGCCAGCCTGGTATCCTCAGCCATAGTGCCGTTTAGGCACACGCCCCCTATCAGAGGAGGGCGGTAAGTGTCGGCTGGTGAATCACCCAAGCCGCACAAGAAAACCACATGTTCGGTTAAGTTCCGAGTCGAACTCACATTGTCCTTTGCCACAAATGGCGGGCTCATGGCCAAGTTCACAGGGTTTGCGTCAGATGCTGACGTCGGACCCACGTCGTTGCACAATGTAAGGCAGGTAGCCTTGGAAGAATGCGGCGAAGTCAACGGAGTAGACATAGGTATTTGTGACCAGATTTGATTGGTTTTCCAATCCATTAGTGGTACCAAACGGTCAATTAAATCACTCCCAATCAGTATTCGTTCGATTTCGATGCTAGTCACATACACGGGGTGTATCAGTGACACGCTTTCGAAGTTGAGTTTAAGTAGAAGACGTTTGGTTAGGGGCGAGGTAGCTTGAGTGAAACCTCGAAGATTCGTATCGCAATGTTCCGTTTTCAACCAACGTTTTGTTGGGTCCACTGCCCTTTTTAGTTCATCCAGCAAGGTTTCGGATATGAGGGAAATTGTTGAACCCGAATCTATCAGAGCGTGACAGGTCACACAGTCCTCCAGGACTGTTCTAAGGTATGGCCTGTTCGAGTTGGTTTTTCTCGTCATATCCCCAACAAAATGGAGTGGGTTGGGAGAACGGAGCGGTTTGTAATCTGCTTCGATTTCCAAGACAGATAAGTCACCTACGTGACCCAGTGGGTCCTCTATCGGAATGGTAGAGGAATCATCTGTTACAAAGCTGCTTATCTCGTGCATCTCCACCTCCGTGTCCAAGTCTGTAGACAAAACCTGCGGGCTTGTGTCTAGAACGGGCGGTACCTGGACAGGGATTTGAGTGGGGGCGGGGGTAATGGAAATGTTTGCGTCCTCTTGAATTGCATGAATTTCAGCGGACTCGGTTTCCAACGATTTTACGCCTAGTCATGAGGATTTATCCTTGTCCTCTTTCTCAAATTTCTTACGATGCAGTACATCTTTTATCAGAGCTTCTATATCATTTCGGTTAGCGTTTAAATCATTGTTGAACACTTTGTTGCCCTTGTTACGCTTGTTACCCTTGTGTCCTGACCCTTTGTGAGAGTTAGGCGGAGGGGCATGTCGGCTAGGTTGATCTCTACGGGACCTGTTAGATTGGGGACGTTCATCGTAGCTATTGTTACAGTGGTGGTTGTCGGGGTGGTGGTTACTTGGTAGCCACCCCCTTTGATCGTCCTCTTTTACAGCATATGTCCCAGATGCAGCCCCTTCTAATTCGAGTGATGGTTCCCGCCTAAGCTCAAAAGTCGAGGTGTCCGGGCTCTTAGCCCGGCTTGCTTTTGATGCTTCAAAAGCGGTGCTTGCCAGCTCTCGGAGCGTCGAGATTGGCAACCCGACGTGGGCAGTAGGGCCCAAGTAGTTAATGAAGTTGGGAGACATGTTTGACAGAAAAAGTTGTTTGAACGGTAATAGGTCTTCCATTCCTGTTTCAGTGAGCATGCCAAAGTAAGCTGAACGAAGCCGGTGATAGTAGGCTTGTGGGTGTTCATTTCGAGCTTGTCTGATATTGTTAGCCAACGAACTATCGTGTTTGCGAGTCGCAGAACCACTGAATTCTATTTTCAAAACCGTGGCAAGTTTAGCATAGTCGTTTTGCACGTGTTGCTCTTGTAGACGGATGAACCTTGTCACGTGTCTGTTGGACGTTCGCTTCAAAAGATAGAGCCTGTCTGCATTCGTAGCGTTTGGGTAGCCATCCAAGGCGTCCTCTATGTCTGCTAAGAATGTCTGTGTCGTTTGGCTTTCCCGGAACGGGGTCGAAGAGGCGGAAGTTTTTGACGATTTTGTCAAGGCGATCCCCGCCAAGTGCGCGGGGAGCATCTGCACTCTCCCGTGGAGAATTGTGGGCCGAGAGGCCAAGAGGAAAAGTCAAGCTGTGGTTGTGTTGGCGAGGAGGCCCCAATTCACTGTGGGCCGAATGGCCAAGAGAAAGAGGCTGAAATCTCCTGTCATCTACATTCCCTCGTTCTCTTAGCTCCGGATGTGAGCTAGGTTGCTTGGTTTGGTTGTCCCGCGATAGCGCGTGACTGTTCTGGAGTTCCTCCAGATGATACCTAAGGGTGGTGTTATGCTGCATCGCAGAGTCCACCTGGGAGTTGAGGGTGTTTATTTTCGACACGTAGGTGTCGCCTTTTTTTCGCTCGGCCTCATACTTATCTGTCATGGTTTGCAGGGAGAGGTCGCGAGTGTGGAGTGAGAGATCCAGTGATGCGATGTCCTCCTTTTGTTTAGAGGTCACATTTTCCAACTTTCTCACCTGGTCTTTCTCATCCTTCATTAAATCAGCGACTTCAATGAGTTCTGCTGTTTTGTCCTCCAACTTGGTCATTGTGTTCATTAACTGATTCGTCTTTGGTCTGCAGCTTTTGGAATAGAGCATTATTGCTTTGAGTGGTTTCATTCACAACCGTTTGTAGGGCATCAATTTGCTCGCCCCGTTTTCTAACTAGCTCGTCCGATTCATCTAGTTTCGCGTGGACTTCATCGTATTTAGTTTTGGCTAAACCGAGTTGTTCTTTTAGAATACGGACTTGGTCAAGAGATTGTTCGCGTTCTTTGTTATAAGTGTTAGACAGATCTTCCAATTTATCTGTTCTCACACACAGTTCCTCAGCTAGCAGTAGCTTATCTTTTTCGGCTTTCGATGCCAGCTCCCTGGTTCTCTCCACCTGTACCTTGAACTCCCCAGCTTCCTGCTCGTACCTCTGCTGGGCACTGAGGTACTGGTGCACTGTCCATCTCTGCTGGTGGGCATAGTTGAGGGCTAAACTGGAGAGAACCTTCACAAGGCCTCCGCCTGATGGTCTATTTTGAAGAGCGTCTGTCGCAATGTCTGCATTTTTCTCGCTTATGGCATTGAAATCTAACATTTTCAGCTCCTCGGCATAGTTAGGGTTTGCATCGCTGCTGAGGTCCGCGATCAATCTTTCCGTGGGTGAAGGTCCACTGATTAGAGGGGAAATGGGTGGAAACCCATCTGATGGATTGCTCATTATTATGATTGTCAGTTATTCCAATTTACATAAGGTTTGGGGTTTTTAGTTGGAGGCTGCAAACACGATTTAACTCAGTTTGTAAACGTCAATGAATCATCAAGACTGGGTCAGTAATGTGAGTTGTTTATTACTGAACTTGCCAAAACAGGTTTAATTGATTAAATCGATTTTAATGATAAATCTAACCTGTATCGGCTATTTGGGAATTTTAATTTTAATTCACCTGAAAGAGTTGCTATCTCTAAGTTAACGTTGAAAAGTTTAACTATGTCTCATTGGTTAGTACACATTAGTTTGCGTATTATTCCAATAACCAACCTGGACGGTAGTGTAGCAATTTAATGTGTATTAAATTGAACGAGACAATGATATCCAATCAGTTGAGACTGGTTAGATATCGTACAGCATAACCTGAATTATTTAAAAATAATTACTGGTGATTCTTCACCACCGGAGGTCACTGTTAACACAAGCTAAAATCGACAGGGTACCAGTGAAAATAGAATTTTACAATAGTGTTAAAAGGTCTACCTAAACACCATTAAGCTGGTAAAACAGCTTTAATTTATTAATCAATTTGAATGATTAGTCAACCCTGTATAGGCTAAAGGAATTAGCTTTAATTAACCTGAAATAGTTGCTATATCTAAGTTAACGTGGAACAGTTTAACAATGTCTCATTGGTTATGGCACATTCGTGTGTGTATTATTCCCCTAACCAACCTGCACAGGTAGTGTAGCAATTTAATGTATATTAAATTGAACGAGACAATGATATCCAATCAGTTGAGACTGGTTGGATATCGTACAGCGTAACCTGACTTATTTCACGAAAAATGACTGCCGTTTCTTCGCCAGAGGTTACGGATAGCCCAAGCTGAGATCTCACAGGATTCCCGTCTAACGCGGGAATTCACTATGAACAAAGACGAAAACAAAAATGGCTGCTTCCCTTTGGTAGCTTAGCATCTGGCGCAATGCTTAGCTTTCCTCGCGCGGGGTTTCCCCCTCGCCGCACAAGGGATGTTCCCTCCAACAAGGGACCAGGTTTACTTGGTGACGTCTCACGTTCAACCCTTAACCTCTCCCCGTTACCAAACGCGAGAGGTAGAGAGATAATAACTTCGCTTCGGTCAAACGAATATATCTACTCTAATTTCCGTAATGGCTGGCTCATATGTCCTCTGCTCTAGGAATTACTTATGACCGAGTCAGATCACTCCTGAAAGCGATCGACAGAAATAACACTACGTTAGGCCCAACTAGTATTATTTCTCAGAATGCCTGCATCGGCTGGTACATATGCCCTAGCTGTTAGCATTCAGTAGACCCCCCTTCACACTGGCTTTGGTCAGATATACAACAGGGGTCGTTCTCTCCCGACCAGTATCTGGGTGAAATGGAACGACACACACACTCTTCTCTCCCGCACTAGTCCTGCCTATAGCTATTAATGGAATGTGTATATATATTGCTACACAATTGATATGGAATAACACAACAGTGCGGCCTAGTCCTATCTTAGATTCCTCACAGGGGACACCATATGTCGTGACGTTGTATTAGTTAAGTACTTGGGAGTATGGCTAGATGGTTCACTGTCCTTCTCTCAGCACATATCAAAGCTGCAGGCTAAAGTTAAATCTAGACTTGGTTTCCTCTATTGTAATGGCTCCTCTTTCACCCCAGCTGCCAAACTAACCCTGATTCAGAAGACCATCCTACCCATGCTAGATTACGGAGACATAATTTAAAAATTGGCAGGTAAGAGTGCTCTTGAGTGGCTTGATGTCCTTTACCATTCGGCCATCAGATTTGCCACCAATGCTCCTTATAGGACACATCACTGCACTCTACACTTCTCTGTAAACTGGTCATCTGTGTATACCTGTCGCAAGACCCACTGGTTGGTGCTTATTTATAAAACCCTCTTAGGCCTCACTCCCCCCTAGCCCTCATCCTGCACATCCAACACTCGCTCTGCCAGTCACATTCTGTTAAAGGTCCCCAAAACACACACATCCCTGGGACGCTCCTCTTTTCAGTTCGCTGCACCTAGCGAATGGAACGAGCTGCAACAAACACTCAAACTGGACAGTTTTATCACGATCTCTTCAGTCAAAGACTCAATCATGGACACTTTTACTGACAGTTGTGGCTGCTTTGTGTGATGTATTGTTGTCTCTACCTTCTTGCCCTTTGTGCTGTTGTCTGTGGCCAATAATGCTTGTACCATGTTTTGTGCTGCTACCATGTTGTGCTGCTACCATGTTGTTGTTATGTTGTGTTGCTGCCGTGCTATGTTGTTGTCTTAGGTCTCTCTTTATGTAGCGTTGTGTTGTCTCTCTTTTCATGATGTGTGTTTTGTCCTATATTTATATTGCATTTTATTTTTATTTTTAATCTCAGGGCCCCATCCCCGCAGGAGGCCTTTTGCCTTTAGGCTGTCATTGTAAATAAGAATTTGTTCTGACTTGCCTAGTTAAAAAAAAGGCTAAATATAAAAAATTATAAAAATTGATAACAAAATCCACATTTTACGATGGCCATCTCAGTCTCCGGACTTGAACCCCATTGAAAACCTGTGGTTTGAATTAAAGAGGGCAGTCCATAAGAGCAGACGAAGGATATCAAAGATCCCTCCCAACGTGTTCTCCAATCTCATAAACATTTTAGAAAAAGGATCAATGTTGTTATCTTCACAAGGGGAGGTTGCTAGAGTATTGAAAACACGGGGTGCCAATAATTGTTACCCTTGTCTTTTTTAGATTCTTTTGTATTTCTTGTTAAACAAAATCTCTTGCTCTGCGCAATTGTATTAGTATAAAATCATACAATTTCCCTGTTTTTTTGAGCATACAATATAGCTCAGTATTTGTATTACTTATTTTATACTCTTTTTTTGCTCATCTTTATCAAGGGTGCCAATAATTATGGACCTGACTATATGTCCCGTTTGTATCACATGTATGTAATGCATTCATAAACCTTCCAAGACATGATGTAGAATGTTAAAACATGTATCATCAAATATAATGAGCATATTTAAGTTGGAGGTCAATGTCATGAACCATGTTGTAATTAGTGTGACGCAAAGTTCAGCCTCTTGTCCCAAGACTGCCAATATCCCATTAATTAAGAATAAGAAAGTGCGACTACATAACGGGTCCCACCCAATGTATCGGTTCGACACGTAGCAGACCACTCGAGGGAACTCCATTTGTAAGGTATTGGGAATACCGTAGACACTTGTATGGGGCAATATGACATATTCCTCAGGCCGTAAAGTGTCGAACAGTGAGGAAAGTGGCACTGACAGCCGAGCCAACCAGGCCATTTCATGATTACTGTGTGACCTTTCTGGCTTTCCATAACATTGGCTGTGGGTTAAGACTTCACATGCTTCTGGCCACCAGCAAATATGTCATTCCTTCCCTTTGACTTCTGCCCCTTATCTGTCTTGCCTATGTTCTTTATTTCCCTTTTAAGAACAATTTTTTTGTCCTTGTCATCTGTCCTTGGCTCTTCAGCTAGAGTGAGTGATATATAGCCAAAGCTTACAGTGGCAGCTAAATGAGTGCTCAGGTCCAGTTGTGTGTTTACTGAAACCCATTTTAAGAGAACTTCAATCCTCCACCACTACTTCTGCATTTCTGCATATCAATAACATGGCTGTGGATGAAAAAGTACCTTGCAAACACACCACCACAATGGTAGAACCAGCAGGGAAGAGTTAGCATGCTGGTAGGACATACCCCACTTCCTGGAACCTGGGAGAAGTGTTCTAGACACGTAGGACTAGGCTAATTCTAGTTAAATTAATCCAGATTTAAAAATGGCTTTCTGAGATGTTGCTTAACTTCAAATTAATAAATTCTAGACTAGGGAGTCCCAGATTAAGGTAAATAAAGACACTAATACATAAGCATTTTGTGGAATTGGAGCAAGTCACCTAAACCAAACAATGGACGGTGGTAAAAGAAAACATTCAAAGAATTTCAGTGACTTTGAGAAAACCCTCTTGAAGCAAAATGTGTCAAACCACCCAATTATGGTGAACAAACAGCGTGATTCATCAACAGAAAACAAGAAAAAGAATGGCTGGACTACCATTTGTAATGAATTCAACTCAAATGAAAAAGTAAACAAAAGGATGCTACAACAACTTCAGGTAAAATACTGTAAATATTGTCTGGTCTTTCTAAGGTCCTGTGGAAAAACAAAAAATCTAGTTAAAGAAAACAAATGCTGTTGCTAGTAGGGAGCGTTTCAAGATTGGTAAGACCAGAGATGGATAAGCTGGGGGACTTGTTGACTGGGATCCTTGATAGCCAGCAATGCTTGGAAGGTATCCCCGATTATGATAATTTGGACAGTTCAGATGGGGGACAGTTCCCATCCTCATTTGGTAGGGCAAATTCATTTAACATGTGCCATCCCCGGTCTGCAGGGAATATGTATTGTTATCTATTTTTAATAAAAATTATGTAATGAACTCTTGAAGAAATAATATTCTCTAATGCAGCAATATAATAATCTTCTAGAGGCAGATGATCACCATAGCTTGGAGGGGATAAGACAGGATGAAGGTCAGCCCGCTACATCTGCAACAGCCAGATGTCACGATTGAATGGAGAGACAGATCAAGGCGCAGTGTGATTAAAGTTCCACATATTTATTCAAGCAAAACCTAAAAAAAAGAAACAAACAACGAACCGTGACATCAGAGGTGCTACATGCACTAACTCAAAACAATATCCCACAAAGCAGGTGGAAACAGGGAACCCTTAATTATGATCCTCAAATAGAGACAACGAACCTCAGCTGCCTCTAATTGGGAACCATACCAAGAGCACCAACATAGAAATAATAAACCTAGAACACCCCCTAGTCATGCCCTGACCTACATACCATAGAGAACCAAGGGCTCTCTATGGTCAGGGCGTGACACCAGAAGGGAAGATTGTGTCATTAACCCAGGCCGGAGGCTGAGCATGCATGAGAAGGCTGAGTATGCATTTTGCGGTAGGACCGGGACAAGGCAGCATGTCCGGTGAACAGGCCAGTGAAAAGGTCAGGGTAGAGGGTGCAATAGGTCAGCACCCTCTACCCTGAGCTAAAGTTGACTTTTCATAGTCGATCAGTTGACTTTTCATAGTCGATCATTCAGAGTATCTCTACCGCTCCTGCTCAAATCAAATCAAATGTATTTATATAGCCCTTCGTATATCAGCTGAAATCTCAAAGTGCTGTACAGAAACCCAGCCTAAAACCCCAAACAGCAAGCAATGCATGTGAAAGAAGCACGGTGGCTAGGAAAAACTCCCTAGGAAAAACTCCCTAGAAAGGGCAAAAACCTAGGAAGAAACCTAGAGAGGAACCGGGCTATGAGGGGTGGCCAGTCCTCTTCTGGCTGTGCCGGGTGGATATTATAACAGAACATGGTCAAGATGTTAAAATGTTCATAAATGACCAGCATGGTCAAATAATAATAATCATAGTAGTTGTTGAGGGTGTAACAAGCACGTCCGGTGAACAGGTCAGGGTTCCGTAGCCGCAGGCAGAACATTTGAAACTGGAGCAGCAGCATGGCCAGGTGGACTGGGGACAGCAAGGAGTCATCATGCCAGGTAGTCCCGAGGCATGGTCCTAGGTCTCAGGTCCTCCGAGAGAAAGAGAGAATTAGAGAGAGCATATTTAAATTCACACAGGACACCGGATAAGACAAGAGAATACTCCAGATGTAACAGACTGACCCTAGCCCCCCGACACAAACTACTGCAGCATAAATACTGGAGGCTGAGACAGGAGGGATCAGAAGACACTGTGGCCAAATCCGATGATACCCCCGGACAGGGCCAAAGAGGCAGGATATAACCCCACCCACTTTGCCAAAGCACAG
This sequence comes from Salmo trutta, assembly GCF_901001165.1. Lineage (NCBI taxonomy): Eukaryota > Metazoa > Chordata > Actinopteri > Salmoniformes > Salmonidae > Salmo > Salmo trutta. The sequence continues at coordinate 8,513,042 of NC_042982.1, read as the reverse complement.
CCCCCACACCACTAGAGGGATGTCTACAACCACCAACTTACCGTCCGAAGACAAGGCCGAGTATAGCCCACAAAGATCTCCGCCATGGCACAACCCAAGGGGGGGCGCCAACCCAGACAGGAAGACCACGTCAGTGACTCAACCCACTCAAGTGACGCACCCCTCCCATGGACGGCATGGAAGAACACCAGTAAGTCAGTGACTCAGCCCCTGTAATAGGGTTAGAGGCAGAGAATCCCAGTGGAAAGAGGGGAACCGGCAAGGCAGAGACAGCAAGGGCGGTTCGTTGCTCCAGCCTTTCCGTTCACCTTCACACTCCTGGGCCAGACTATACTTAATCATAGGACCTACTGAAGAGATAAGTCTTCAGTAAAGACTTAAAGGTTGAGACTGAGTCTGCGTCTCTCACATGGGTAGGCAGACCATTCCATAAAAATGGAGCTCTATAGGAGAAAGCCCTACCTCCAGCCGTTTGCTTAGAAATTCTAGAGACAATTAGGAGGCCTGCGTCTTGTGACCGTAGCGTACGTGTAGGTATGTACTGCAGGACCAAATCGGAAAGATAGGTAGGAGCAAGCCCATGTAATGCTTTTTAGGTTAGCAGTAAAACCTTGAAATCAGCCCTTGCCTTAACAGGAAGCCAGTGTAGGGAGGCTAGCACTGGAGTAATATGATCAAATTTTTTTGTTCTAGTCAGGATTCTAGCAGCCGTGTTTAGCACTAACTGAAGTTTGTTTAGTGCTTTATCCGGGTAGCCGGAAAGTAGAGCATTGCAGTAGTCCAGCCTAGAAGTAACAAAAGCATGGATTAATTTTTCTGCGTCATTTTTGGACAGAAAGTTTCTGATTTTTGCAATGTTACGTAGATGGAAAAAGCTGTCCTTGAAACAGTCTTGATATGTTCTTCAAAAGAGAGATCAGGGTCCAGAGTAACGCCGAGGTCCTTCACAGTTTTATTTGAGACGACTGTACAACCATCCAGATTAATTGTCAGATTCAACAGAAGATCTCTTTGTTTCTGGGGACCTAGAACAAGCATCTCTGTTTTGTCCGAGTTTAAAAGTAGAAAGTTTGCAGCCATCCACTTCCTTATGTCTGAAACACAGGCTTCTAGCGAGGGCAATTTTGGGTCTTCACCATGTTTCATTGAAATGTACAGCTGTGTGTCGTCCGCATAGCAGTGAAATTTAACATTATGTTTTCGAATGACATCCCCAAGAGGTAAAATATATAGTGAATACAATAGTGGTCCTAAAATGGAACCTTGAGGAACACCGAAATTTACAATTGATTTGTCAGAGGACAAACCATTCACAGAGACAAACTGATATCATTCCGACAGATCTAAACCAGGCCAGAACTTGTCCATGTAAACCAATTTGGGTTTCCAATCTCTCCAAAAGAATGTGGTGATCGATGGTATCAAAAGCGGCACTAAGATCTAGGAGCACGAGGACAGATGCAGAGCCTCGGTCTGACGTCATTAAAAGGTAATTTACCACCTTCACAAGTGCAGTCTCAGTGCTATGATGGGGTCTAAAACCAGACTGAAGCGTTTCGTATACATTGTTTGTCTTCAGGAAGGCAGTGAGTTGCTGTGCAACAGCTTTTTCAAAAATTTTTGAGAGGAATGGAAGATTCGATATAGGCTGATAGTTTTTTATAATTTCTGGGTCAAGATTCGGCTTTTTCAAGAGAGGCTTTATTACTGCCACTTTTAGTGAGCTTGGTACACATCCGGTGGATCGAGAGCCGTTTATTATGTTCAACATAGGAGGGCCAAGCACAGGCAGCAGCTTTTTCAGTAGTTTAGTTGGAATAGGGTCCAGTATGCAGCTTGAGGGTTTGGAGGCCATGATTATTTTTATCATTGTGTCAAGAGATATAGTACTAAAACACTTTAGTATCTCCCTTGATCCTAGGTCCTGGCAGAGTTGTGCAGACTCAGGACAATGGAGCTTTGGAGGAATACCCAGATTTAAAGAGGAGTCCGTAATTTGCTTTCTAATGATCATGATCTTTTCCTCAAAGAAGTTCATAAATGTATTACTGCTGAAGTGAAAGCCATCCTCCATTTGCGAATACTGCTTTTTAGTTAGCTTTAGGACAGTATCAAAAAGAAATTTCGGATTGTTCTTATTTTCCTCAATTAAGTTGGACAAATAGGATGATCGAGCAGCAGTGAGGGCTCTTCGATACTGCACGGTACTGTCTTTCCAAGCTAGTCGGAAGACTTCCAGTTTGGTGTGGCGCCATTTCCGTTCCAATTTTCTGGAAGCTTGCATCAGAGCTCGTGTATTTTCTGTATACCAGGGAGCTAGTTTCTTATGACAGATGTTTTTAATTTTTAGGGGTGCAACTGCATCTAGGGTATTGCGCAAGGTTAAATTGAGTTCCTCGGTTAGGTGGTTAACTGATTTTTGTCCTCTGACATCCTTGGGTAGGCAGAGGGAGTCTGGAAGGGCATCAAGGAATCTTTGGGTTGTCTGAGAATTTATAGCACGACTTTTAATGCTCCTTGGTTGGGGTCAGAGCAGATTATTTGTTGCAATTGTAAGCGCAATAAAATGGTGGTCCGATAATCCAGGATTATGAGGAAAAACATTAAGATCCACAACATTTATTCCATGGGACAAAACTAGGTCCAGAGTATGACTGTGGCAGTGAGTAGGTCCAGAGACATGTTGGACAAAACCCACTGAGTCGATGATGGCTCCGAAAGCCTTTTGGAGTGGGTCTGTGGACTTTTCCATGTGAATGTTAAAGTCACCAAAAATTAGAATATTATCTGCTATGACTACAAGATCTGATAGGAATTCAGGGAACTCAGTGAGGAACACTGCATATGGCCCAGGAGGCCTGTAAACAGTAGCTATAAAAAGTGAGTGAGTAGGCTGCATAGATTTCATGACTAGAAGCTCAAAAGACGAAAACGTCATTGTTTTTTTTTGTAAATTGAAATTTGCTATCGTAGATGTTAGCAACACCTCCGCCTTTGCCGGATGCACGGGGGTATGGTCACTAGTGTAACCAGGGGGTGAGGCCTCATGTAACACAGTAAATTCATCAGGCTTAAGCCATGTTTCAGTCAGGCCAATCACATCAAGATTATGATCAGTGATTAGTTCATTGACTATAACTGCCTTGGAAGTGAGGGATCTAACATTAAGTAACCCAATTTTGAGATGTGAAGTATCACAATCTCTTTCAATAATGGCAGGAATGGAGGAGGTCTTTATACTAGTGAGATTACTAAAGCGAACAACGCCATTTTAATTTTGCCCAACCTAGATCGAGGCACAGACATGGTCTCAATGGGGAAAGCTGAGCTGACTACGCTGACTGTGCTAGTGGCAGACTCCACTAAGCTTGCAGGCTGGCTAACAGCCTGCTGCCTGGCCTGCACCCTATTTCATTGTGGAGCTAGAGGAGTTAGAGCCCTGTCTATGTTCGTAGATAAGATGAGAGCACCCCTCCAGCTAGGATGGAGTCTGTCACTCCTCAACAGGCCAGGCTTGGTCCTGTTTGTGGGTGAATCCCAGAAAGAGGGCCAATTATCTACAAATTCTATCTTTTGGGAGGGGCAGAACACAGTTTTCAACCAGCGATTGAGTTGTGAGACTGCTGTAGAGCTCATCACTCCCCCTAACTGGGAGGGGGCCAGAGACAATTAATCGATGCCGACATCTTTCTAGCTGATTTACACGCTGAAGCTATGTTGCGCTTGGTGACCTCTGACTGTTTCATCCTAACATCGTTGGTGCCGACGTGGATAACAATATCTCTATACTCTCTACACTCACCAGTTTTAGCTTTAGCCAGCACCGTCTTTAGATTAGCCTTAATGTCGGTAGCCCTGCCCCCTGGTAAACAGTGTATGATCGCTGGATGATTCGTTTTAAGTCTAATACTGCGGGTAATGGAGTCACCAATGACTAGGGTTTTCAATTTGTCAGAGCTAATGGTGGGAGCCGTCGGCGTCTCAGACCCCACAGCGGGAGGAGTAGAGACCAGAGAAGTCTCGGCCTCTGACTCCGACTCGCTTAACGGGGAGAACCGGTTGAAAGTTTCTGTCGGCTGAATAAGCGACACCGGTTGAGCATTCCTACAGCGTTTCCCTCCAGAAGCCATGAGAAAGTTGTCCGGCTGCGGGGACCGTGCGAGGGGGTTTATACTAACGTTACTATCTGTACTTGCTGGTGGCACAGACGCTGTTTCATCCTTTCCTACACTGAAATTACCCTTGCCTAACGATTGCGTCTGAAGCTGGGCTTGCAGCACAGCTATCCTTGCCGTAAGGCTGTCTCTAGAGAGTTGAAAACAGCAGGTCTGGGACAAGGTAGCATGTCAGGTGAACAGGGCAGGGTTTCATAGCCGCAAGCAGAACAGTTGAAACTGGAGCAGCAGCATGACCAGGTGGACTGGGGACAGCAAGGAGTCATCAGGCCATGTAGACCTGAGGCATAATCCTAGGGCTCATGTCCTACAAGAGAGAAAGAGCGAGAGAATTAGAAGGAGCATACTTAAATTCACACAGGACACCGTATAAGACAGAAGAAATACTCCAGATATAACAGACTGACCCTAGCCCCCTGGCACAAACTATTGCAGCATAAATACTGGAGGCTGAGACAGGAGGGGTCGGGAGAGACTGGCCCCATCCGACGATACCCCCGGACAGGGCCAACCAGGCAGGATATAACCCCACCCACTTTGCCAAAGCACAGCCCCCACACCACTGGAGGGATATCTTCAAACCACCAACTTACTACCCTGAGACAAGGCTGAGTATAGCCCACGAAGATCTCCCCCACGGCACGAACCCGATGGGGGGTGTGAACCCGGACAGGAAGATCACGTCAGTGACTCAACCCACTCAAGTGACGCACCCGTCCTAGGGACGTAATGGAAGAGCACCAGTAAGCCAGTAACTCAGCCCCCATAATAGAGTTAGAGGCAGAGAATCCCAGTGGAGAGAGGGGAACCGGCCAGGCAGAGACAGCAAGGGTGGTTCGTCGCTCCAGTGCCTTTCCGTTCACCGTCACACCCCTGGGCCAGACTACACTCAATCATAGGACCTACTGAAGAGCTGAGTCTTCAACAAAGACTTAAAGGTCGAGACCGAGTCTGTGTCTCTCACATGGATAAGCAGAGAATTCCATAAAAATGGAGCTCTATAGGAGAAAACCCTGCCTCCAGCTGTTTGTTTAGAAATTCTAGGGACAATAAGGAGGCCTGCGTCTTGTGACCATAGAGTACATGTAGGTATTTACGGCAGGACCAAATCGGAAAGACAGGTAGGAGCAAGCCCATGTAATGCTTTGTAGGTTAGCAGTAAAACCTTGAAATCCACCCTAGCCTTAAGAGGAAGCCAGTGTAGAGGCTAGCACTGGAGTAATATTATAATTTTGTTGGTTCTAGTCAAGATTCTAGCAGCCGAGGTAAGCACTAAATTAAGTTTATTTAGTGCTTAATCTGGGTAGCTGGACAGTAGAGCATTGCAGTAGTCTAATCTATAAGTGACAAAAGCGTGGATTAATTTTTCTGCATCATTTTTGGACAGAAAGTTTCTGATTTTTGCAATGTTACGTAGATGGAAAAAAGCTGTCCTTGAAACAGTCTTGATAGAGTGCAGAGTAACGCCGAGGTCCTTCAGTTTTATTTGAGACGACTGTACACCCATAAAGATTAATTGTCAGATCCAACAGAAGATCTCTTTGTTTCTTGGGACCTAGAACTAGCATCTATCTTTTGTCCGAGTTTTAAAGTAAAACATTTGCCGCCATCCACTTCCTTATGTCTGAAACACAGGCTTAGAGGGAGGTCAATTTTGTGGCTTCACCATGCTTCATCGAAATGTACAGCTGTGTATCGTCCGCATAGCAGTGAAAGTTAACATTATGTTTCCTAAATGACATCACCAAGAGTTAAAATATAAAGTGAAAATAATAATGGTACTGAAACGAAAGCTTGAGGAACACCGGAATTTAAAGTTGATTTATCAGAGGACAAACCATCCACAGAGACAAACTGATATCTTTCCGACAGATAAGATCTAAACCAGGCCAGAACTTGTCCGTGTAGACCAATTTGGGTTTCCAATCTCTCCAAAAGAATGTGGTGATCGATGGTATCAAAAGCAGCACTAAGGTCTAGGAGCACGAGGACAGCTAAAGATCCTTGGTCTTATGCCATTAAAATGTTATCACCACTGTCGTGTCTTTGGCTATGCCGGATTAAGTGATATGACATGCTAACTTATAAAATGATTTCTCTGTAATTAATATTACCTGATTAAGCTAATCATGTAAATGTAATTAACTAGAAAGTCGGGGCACCACGGAAGAACGTTTATAGAGCTGTTATCTTCCGAATAAACTCTTAAAATACTTAGTAATATTTTACATCGATAGCAGTCAATATTAACCCTTATCTTATTTTCAGTCTCATAATGAAAGTTGTAAATTCTTGGCTGTCTTCACAAAACATGGCTAACAAGTTGAATCAGCAATACAAAATTGGGTTTAATTATTTATTTACTAAATACCTAAACTAATCACACAGAATTACAAATGATGTCATACAGAAAACGTCCCGGTGGACGGAACAGATATGACGGCTGGTTACACAAAGGAAAGGGGGTTGGGCTTGAATGAAAGAGCGGGAAGACTTAGGAACCACAAACAGCAGCTATGCTATCGTAAATACATTATCTTATGCATTCTAAATTACCGCCCATTTGGAAAAGGAAAATGCAATAAATATTTACTCTGAGCTGCGCTTCGGTAGATTGGTCGTAGATGCTGGCCGGGTTGGCCAACAGATCTTCCTGTACTCGGAACAATGTCTTTGGTGGTAAATTGGATACGTGGTGGCATCTTCGTCTGTTTGTTAGACTGGATCCGTCGTCCGTCCTTTCCTAGCCCATGTCTACAGCGGCAGCTGCTAACTCAACGGCTAGGAAGTATCACTTCTGTAGTGAATAAGCTCAAAGTTCATACCAGTTCATACCATAGCGCACGCCGAGGTTGGCTTAGTTCTGTCCTTGACATGTGTGTCCTTCTAACGCTGCAGACCTCCCGTACTGGAACAACGGTTATCTTTTCGTCAAAGGCTTATATAGTGGAGAGGGGGGAAGGATGTGTTTCATCGTTTATAACCCCTCCTCTTCACAGGGGTGGGCCACTGATCAAGCAGGGCACTTTCCTTAGGAAAACCCAAATCTCTCATTTGGAAGCTAAAATTACATTTAATCTCCTAACAAACAATTTCAATATCAAACATTTCAATTGCATAACAATTCCCTGTGACTCTGATAACTAGAGTGTGTATACTTTCCCAGGTACAGTTTATGTCGTCCTGTCATCAGTCATAATGTCACAGATAACAATGAACTGACATCCATACTCATTACGTTATCAAGCATATTTCCAACTGGTTTTATTACCAAAATATGGTTCCTTTCCCCATTTGTTTGATGTTCCCAGACTCTCTATATTTAACAGGACAGCAGTCCTTCAGTAGGGTCAGTAAGAGAGGGGAAGGGAGAAAGGTATTTATGGGGGGGGGTCATAAACCTTACCCACAGGCCAACGTCATGACACCACCTTCATGAGTGCAGTCTCAGTGCTATGATGGGGTATAACACCAGACTGAAGCGTTTCGTATACATTTTTTGTCTTCAGGAAGGCAATGAGTTGCTGCGCAAAAGCTTTTTCAAAACATTTTGAGAGGCATGGGAGATTTGATATAGGCCGATAGTTTTTTATATTTTCTGGGTCAAGGTTTGGATTTTTTAAGAGAAGCTTTATTACTGCCACTTTTAGTGAGTTTGGTACACATCCGGTGGATTGGGAGCCATTTATTATGTTCAACATAGGAGGGCCAAGCACAGGAACCAGCTCTTTCAGTAGTTTAGTTGGAATAGGGTCCAGTATGCAGCTTGAAGGTTTAGAGGCCATCATTATTTTCATCAATGTGTCAAGAGATATAGTATTAAAAAACTTGAGTGTCTCCCTTGATCCTAGGTCCTGGCAGTGTTGTGCAGACTCAGGACACATGAGCTTTGGAGAAATGCGTAGATTTAAAGAGGAGCCCGTAATTTTCTTTTTAATGATCATGATCTTTTCGTCATGAATTTTTCACTGCTGGAGTGAAAGCCATCCTCTCTTGGGGGATGCTGCTTTTTAGTTAGCTTAGAGACAGTATCAAAAATGCATTTTGGATTGTTCTTATTCTCCTCAATTAAGTTGGAAAAATAGGATGATCAAGCCGCAGTGAGGGCTCTTCGATACTGCACGGTACTGTCTTTCCAAGCTAATCGGAAGACTTCCAGTTTGGTGTAACGCTAATCCGTTCCAATTTTCTGGAAGCTTGCTTCAGGGCTCGGGTATTTTCTCTTCCAGGGAGGTAGTTTCTTAAGACAAACGTTTTTGTTTTTAGGGGTGCGGCTGCATCTAGGGTATTATGTAACGTTAAATTGAGTTCCTCAGATAGGTTGTTCACCGATTTTTGTACTCTGACATTCTTGGGTAGGTGGAGGGAGTCTGGAAGGGGATCTACAAATCTTTGGGTTGTCCGAGAATTTATAGCACGGCTTTTGATGATCCTTAGTTGGGGTCTGAGCAGATTATTTTTTACAATTCCAAATATAATAAAATGGTGGTCCGATAGCCCAGGTTTATGAGGAGAAACATTAAGATCCACAATATTTATTTCACGGGACAAAACTAGGTCCAGAGCATGACTGTGTCAGTGATTAGGTCCGGAGACACGTTGGACAAAACCCATTGAGTCGATGATGGCTCCGAAAGCCTTTTGGAGTGGGTCTGTGGACTTTTCAACATGAATATTAAAGTCACCAAAAATTTGAATATTATCTGCCATGACTACAAGGTCCGATAGGAATTCAGGCAACTCAGTGATGAACACTGTATACGGCCCAGGAGGCCTGTAGCTATAAAAAGTGATTGAGTATGCTGCAAAGATTTCATGACTAGAAGCTCAAAAGAAGAAAATGCAGTCGTTTTATTTGTAAATTGAAATATGCTATCTGAAATGTTAGCAACACCTCTGCCTTTGCAGGATGAGCATGGGATATGGTCACTAGTGTAACCAGGAGGAGAGGCCTCATTTAACACAGTAAATTCATCAGCCTTAAGCCATGTTTTAGTCAGGCCAATCACATCAAGATTATGATCAGTGATTAGTTAATTGACTATAACTGCCTTGTAAGTAAAGGATCTAACATTAAGTAGCCCTATTTTGAGATGTGAGATTTCACAATCTCTTTCAATAATAACAGGAATGGAGGAGGTCTTTATTCCAGTGAGATTGCTAAAGCGAACACCGCCATGTTTAGTTTTGCCCAACCTAGATCGAGGCACAGACACAGTCTCAATGGGGATAGCTGAGCTGACTACACTGACTGTGCTAGTGGCAGACTCCACTAAGCTGGCAGGCTGGCTAACAGCCTGCTGCCTGGCCTGCAACCTATCTCATTGTGGAGCTGCAGGAGTTAGAGCCTTCTCTATGTTCCTAGATAAGATGAGAGCACCCCTCCAGCTAGGATGGAGTCCATCACTCCTCAGCAAGCCAGGCTTGGTCCTATTTGTGGGTGAGTCCCAGAAAGAGGGCCAATTATCTACAAATTCTATCTTTTGGGAGGGACAGAAAACAGTTTAATGGGGAGAACTGTTTGAAAGTTTCTGTCGGCTGAATGATCGACACCGGTTGAGCATTCCTACAGCATTTCCTTTCAGAAGCCATGAGAAAATTCGGGGACTGTGCGTGGGGATTTATACTACTATCTGTACTTATTGGTGTTCCTACTCTTAAATTACCCTTGCCTATCGATTGCGTCTGAAGCTGGGCTTGCAGCTACGCTATCCTCACCATAAAGCGATTGTTCTCCTGTATATTATGAGTACAGCGACTGCCATCAGAAGGCATAATGTTAATGTTACTACTTAGCTTCGGTCTGGTGGAGGTCCTGTAGAACCATATCCAGATAAAGCGTCCGGGGTGAAAAGGTTGAATGAAAAAAGTTGAGGGAGCGAATAAAATGTAATAGAAAGCGGTAATTAAAAAGGTAAAAACCATGAAGTTGGCAGGAAGCAAAGTAACGTTAGCAACAAACCGCACAGCGGCACGTAAACAAGTCGACAATTTGTGACCAGAAATGATGTCACTGGAAACAGAAAGTTGGTCTGTGCATACCCACTGTCACCAAGTATGATTCCACTATGTTGTCCTCCATAAAGCTGATCTTACAAAGAGGAGTTTTGGAATGAGTTGCAACTTTCTAAAGGGCAACAAACTTTGTACATTTATTGACAACCAGTTTTAGTTTTTTTGTACTCCTCAGAATCTGCTGCAGAGGGAGACTATTTAAACCACGTCTGAGAAATGCAGTTTTAGTTAGTCCAGTTTAAAAATTGTAATTTAGTCTCGGATCAGGCTTAATTTGTGTCCGTGAAACCGGCCCGTATTGTCAAAGTGCTTAAGCCTGTGATTTCCTCTGAGAACAGACAAAAATGTAAAAATATATGCAAGTCTTAATTATTCACACAAGTTAAGTCACTGCCCCCACTCTTCATCTGGAATTCATTTGCACCTGCACTCAGTCCATAAAGTACAAAGCAGGAGGCACACTGCTGAGGGAATCGCTGATAATATATGAGGCCCAGTCTTCCCTAGGTTCAACACATAGCACACAGACAGAGATTAGGCTCATCTGAGTTAGGGGAGATAATTATCTGCCTCATCAACTGCAGAGTATTCATGATATGCGTGGAGAAGTGTAAAGTTTAACCTCAGTTGTCTGTCAGCTAGGATATACTCCCAATGATACATACTATCCCTCCTGGAATATAGGATGGGAGACGGATCTGATATCATGCCTTACTGGGAGATCTAGCACAATGATTAGGCACAGCTGCTGTAGTGCCATCTCACTGGAAAATATACTGTGTCACCAAATTTCAGAGGAGGTGGAGAAGTCTGAAGCATGAAAGTCAGTCAGAGATGATTGTGGCATGCTCCACCCTTTTCCAATGAAGATATGGTCAATTAGAAAGTGTTGCAGACTCTCTTACGACTACAATCCTGAGAAGGTAAAGCAGATCTAATTATTTGAAAGTTACCTTGAAAGTATCTGCTGGGTCTACAAAGGGGTGTCAACCCACAACTTACGGGTAATATTGGCATGCTCTAAATGCCATGCCAAAAATGTTCTCAAAATGTCCTCAATTATACGCTATAGTTGTATACCTAACCCTTCCCACTACAGATTATTTACACTGGTAATACCAGCCACCTAATACTAGCCATAAGGGTTGCAGGCAGGGAGCAGTTCTGTTATCAAAGTGAGCATTTATCCTTTCCTCATTAAACTGTGCACTTTATGGGTGGCAGGTAGCCTTGTGGGTTAGAGCGTTGGGTCAATAACCGAAAGGTTGCTGGATTGAATCCTCGAGCTGACAAGGTAAAAATCTGTCATTCTGCCCCTGTACACTGTTCCCCTGTAGGCTGTCATTGTAAATAAGAATTTGCTCTCAGATTTGCTAAGTAAAATGTGTTTTTTATGGAACTGACTGATTTAAACAGGTTTTTTCCAAGAAGCAAGCTTCTTTAGAAACCAGAAAGGATAGAAAACAGGCTCAACCGCAAATTATTTAACAGTCACATTTCCAATCACCTCTTTTCCCGAAAGCTCTCAAAGTAAATTGTTATCGGTCAATCACTTGGTGAGACCTTGCATGTTAATTCACTCTTACAAAAAGTCATTATAGAAACCCATGGTCCAGCAATTAACTGCCACCGTGTAATGTAATTGAGGCGCTATATTCCCAAGCCTTGTATTTCAAATACCGGGCGCCTGGCTTGAATGTTTTCATCAGTAAGTTATTTATTACTATGGAGACCGTTGGTTATTTCCAGTCATGGGGGTCATTGGTAATTACGATTCTAGTGTTGGAATGGCCATTGATTAAAGTTGAAATTGCAATCAAATGCACAAAATACCAGCACATATTTAATCTATTATTTTCCCTTAACCTCTGGAAATGGCAAGGGATGACAAATAGTCTGAAATCTGCAATGTAATCTTTATTGAGCACATTTATTCTGTGACTTTTTTTGCTATATTCTATAGAAAATTATACATTTGTATTCATTTTTCATTTTCAATACTGTACTGGCTTCAGGTAACACAGATGGTACATTGACTATTAAAAGACCCACAAAAGTGGAAATTCCCCAAAAATTCAACTGAAAGACGATACCCAGAGCTTACCCATGATGTTGCACAATGATTGAAGTCAATAAGTAATCGTTTTAGTCAAAGTATGATATATTTGGGCTTGAAGTGGCAATGCTGTGTGTTTCCCTATGATATAACGTGCTAATACTTTTCAGTCTACATTTCTTTTCAGGGCTGGGTTTTACTTGAATGTTACTAGCCACCAGTATGGCATTATTTATTAATCAGAAACACCTGCAAAGTTCTTCCTCTTCGCGAGTCGCGACATACGGCCTGTGTTCTCTGGCATGCAGTAAATGGTCGCTTGCCACTTCGGTCACCCAGAGTGGCTCGCTTGTGGGTGTTCTGGCATCATATGGCAGCATATACGTAGCAGCAGTTTGGTTGTGCATCAAGAGTTCAGCATTGCAAGTTTGTATGAAGGTCTGGTTATTAAATGGCTAAATAGTTCAATCCATTCTCCATTTCGTTAATTTATTCACAAGTAAATAGTAATATGCTCTTCTAAACTGTTCTGGTGACAAACAAACTTTGCTGGTCTGTTTTCAATTGTCCACATGGCTGGAAAAACCTACTCAAGTAAGTAAATACATTTTGAAAATGTAAAAAAAAGAAGACGTATTATAGGCTATAGTGCAGGCTAACTCAAATGACCTGCTAACATAGCTAGTTAGTTATCTAGCCAACTTTACATACTGTATAGCTAGCTAGCTAAGATAATTAAATATCAGCAGCTAGCTATCTTGATGTATTTATTATTGTAAAAAACAAACTCCACGTGCATTTGTAGGTACTGAGCTAATAGCCATAGAAGAGGGTGAAAGGATAGCAGCTCCAACTGTCAAATAAAGGAGAGAGTAGGCTATTCTGGATAGGGCAGGTACTTTTGTGTAGTTCCAGTCCCTAGAAAGAGGTGTGAGGACAGAGATATTAGTAACATAATATTCAGTACTATCTAATTTGAGTGTTATGAAGTCTGTTTCTGGTGATGTTTTCTGTCCTCAAATACAGAGAGCAGTGAAAGCCTGTAAGCAAATGTAGAGGTCCCAATGACGAGCAGTGGTTCTCAGTCCTGGGATGAATTTGTATTTATTTTACCTTTATTTAACAAGGCAAGTCAGACAAGGTAACAAATTCTTATTTATCATGACGGCCTACTGGGGAACAGTGGGTTAACTGCCTTGTTCAGGGGCAGAGCAATAGATTTTTACATTGTCAGCTCAAGGATTCAATCCAGCAACCTTTCGGTTACTGGCCCAATGCTCTAACCACTAGGCTACCTGCCACCTTTGGGCTACCTGCCACCTCAATGGGGTGCACATTTTTGTTTTTGCCTATGCACTACACAGCTGAATCAAATGATCAACTCATCATCAAGCTTCAAGTGGTATTTATGTATTCATTTGTGACGCTATCCTTGATATGATCCATCTGTGTGTGCACATGCAGCTATCTATCCAATGTTATCATGATGTGTTAAAAGAGATATTGTACTTCAGTAATCCACCTGGTAATGACCTGGTGATGTAAACGTCTAATAATTACATCATCTTCCATATTCCTACAGATACCTTGCAACTGGAGATTCCTTCAAAACGATTGCCTACAGTTACCATGTAAGACACTGCACGGTTGGGTGACCAGGTCTATCTGGGGCTGCCTCGTGGGGGAATTCAGATGTGTGTGAAGGCTACCTGTGTCCTGCATAACATGAGGATGGACACAAGGACCAGGAGGGGACCTGCAGCTCGCCGCCGTGTGCCAGAGGAGAGGTCTGCTGATCTGCAGGATGACGCAAGGATGGGGGCCAACAACGCAGCATGGGAGGCAATCCGTGTGCGGCAGAGCTCCTACTTTTTAGAAGAGGGTGCTGCATTCCCTGGCAACACCATAGACTACACTATGCACAACCAAAGGGTATTTTAAGAGCCACCCACATTGCAATAAGAGTATTTTTCCATTTACTTAGCTATGTTAACTGCAGTTATTCAATTCCCAGTTTCTCTTCCTTTGATTTCTACTTCTCAGGTGAGGATGCTGTTCAGATAAGGGTCTCTGTACAAAAACAAAACAAGCTCTTTTCAGAGTCACCCATTTTGAAAATGTTTTGACCAATTAGACACCCTACAACCCACACCTACACACTCGTGTATCAATCTGATTGATTGTGTTGTGCAGTAAGCAGGCGCAGGTGTATAACTGTGGCTCCTTCCACCTTCAAAGAACAAGCAAGAGGACCAACCATGGAGAATTATTTATACTTATGGTACTACGCTATATTGTTTGTCCTCGTGTGTCTGTGCATGTTTTCAGTATAAAGTACTCTGCAGCCTCTGTGGACACCAGGTGAGGCCACACACACAGATTCCTGTTGAACACTGTCTCTTTAACTACCTTATTTTCTCAATAACAGTCTCTCTCCTTCACTTCATCCCTCTCCCCCCTTCTCCCGGAATCCTCTAGGTTATATCAGCTGTGTTGGTGAACCCCTACCGCTTCTGAACTGCCTGACACATAGAGGGCACAGCATGATCAGAGGTGAGAGTTCACTTGGTCGGGTCAACAGGAAGTATTATTAAAGAGATGCTTTACATTGAAATACAGATAGAGATGTAGTAGTCCCAGAGTTAATGATCCAAGGTCAGTTTTGTATTTAACCTCCTGATGATTATGATGACTGACAGTGTTAGAATTAAAAAGACACATCTTGCTATATCTTTGTCCATCTGCCTCTCGTCTGACGGTATGTTTTGATGTGAGAGAGGATGCCAAGCCCCAGTCCTGTCATCGACACCTCACCCGGTCTAAGATAACCCTTAGGCCAACTGGGGGATAGGAGACACCGCTAGAGACAGTATTATGTAATTGTGATGACCTGAGAGAATATTTAGTTTAGTAGCACTGTAATTCATTAATAATATGCTGTCTTCCCTGCTCCTCTGTTCTTATCTCTTTCCATTTCTGTATTTGACACTCTTTCTCACACCTTTCTCACACACTTTCTTCCTCTGTCTTTATAATGCACACCAGATGTGCATTGAAGTACATATTGAACTTGTATTTATAATATAATATTACAATTATAATACTTACAGTATATATACATACTAATCAGGGGAAATGGGAACCAGGTGTGCGTATTGAGACAAGACAGTCCGGGGTTGGTGGTAATGAATCTAGTTCAGTGACGCCTAGATGGCCGGTGATGTAGACCTCCGGAGCTGGTGAACGGAATGAGCAGCAGTACCGGGGAGATCCGTGACAAGGTTTTTAGACATTTTTGCAAATGTATTACAAATAAAACACTGAAATATCACATTTACAGTACATAACTATGCAGACCATTTACTCAGTACTTTGTTGAAGCACCTTTGGCAGCGATTAAAACCTTAAGTCTTCTTAGGTATTACACTACAAGCTTGGCACACCTGTATTTGGTTTCTCCCATTCTTCTCTGCAGATCCTCTCAAGCTCTGTCAGGTTGGATGGGGAGCATCGCTGCATAGCTAATTTCAGGTATCTCCAGAGATGTTAGATCGGGTTCAATTCCGGGCTCTGGCTGGGCCACTCAAGGACATTCAGAGATTTGTCCCGAAGCCACTCCTGCGTTGCCTTGGATGTGTGCTTAGGGTCGTTGTTCTAATGGAAGGTGAACCTTCGCCACAATCTGAGGTCCTGAGCACACTGGAGCAGGTTTTCATTAAGGATTTCTCTGTAATTTGCTCCGTTCATCTTTCCCTCGATCCTGCCTAGTCTCCCAGTCCCTGCCACAGAAAAACATCCCCACAGCATGATGCTGCCACCACCTTGCTTCACCTTAGGAACGGTGCCAGGTTTCCTCCAGACATGACGTTTGGAATTCAGGCCAAAGAGTTCAATCTTGGTTTCATCAGACCAGAGAATCTTGTTTCTCATGGTCTGAGAGTCCTTTAGGTGCCTTTTGGCAAACTCCAAGCAGGCTGTCATGTGCCTTTTACTGAGAAGTGGCTTCCGTCTGGCCTGATTGGTGGAGTGCTGCAGAGATGGTTGTCCTTCTGGAAGGTTCTCCCATCTTCACAGAAAAACTCTGGAGCTCAGTCAGATTGACCATCGGGTTCTTGGTCACCTCCCTGACCAAAGCCCTTCCCCCATGATTTCTCAGTTTGGCCAGGCTGCCAGCTATTGAAGAGTCTTGGTGGTTCCAAACTTCTTCCATTGAAGAATGATGGAGTCCTGTCATAAATGTTGAAGCCGTGTTGAAGAGACCAAACTGCATGCGGATTGTGGATACTCCTCTTTTTAATATTTATAAGTAAAGTATACACAGAAAAACAAACACTCACGACAGGCTAACAGGCTACTTACAAACAAACGAATAGCAGTGTTAACTCAACCACCCACAAACCCAAGTGACAAACATACTCCTAATTATATGACTCCCAATTAGGAACAACGATAACCAGCTGTCCCTGATCGGGAGCCACACAGACCCACATAGAAACACACATACACAGACATACTCTGCCACGTCCTGACCAAAAACTACACAACAACACCCTCTGCTGGTCAGGACGTGACAGTACCCCCACCCTAAAGGCGCATACCCCGAATGCACCTAAAAAAGAAACCACAAAACCACAACAAATACAAATACCCCCTAAACAATAAGGGAGGGAAGGGAGGGTGGCTGCCATCAACGACGGCACTGTGCTACACCCCCCCTCCCCAACCCACCTATCCTGGAGGTGGCTCTGGTTTCGGCCTCCTGCCCTCCAGGTTGTATGCAGACTCATTGGGGTCCGGGTCGTAGACAGACTCACTCCGTTGTGGCACATGGGCAGACTCTTTCCATTCCAGGTCGTAGGCATACTCCTTCCGGTCAACACTGTAGGCAGACTCATTGGGTTCTGGGTCATAGGCAGATTCCTTAGGTCACAGTTAATTATATTTATTTCCGGATCATAGGCAGACTCACCCGGTTCCGGGTCGCAGGCAGTCTCCCTCGGTTCCGGGTCGCAGGCAGTCTCCCTCGGTTCCAGGTCGCAGGCAGTCTCCCTCTGTTCCGGGTCGCAGGCAGTCTCCCTCGGTTCCGGACTAGACACTGTTGCCGGATACTCTAGACTGCACACTGTTCAAATCAAATCAAATCAAATGTATTTATATAGCCCTTTGTACATCAGCTGATATCTCAAAGTGCTGTACAGAAACCCAGCCTAAAACCCCCACAGCAAGCAATGCATGTGAAAGAAGCACGGTGGCTAGGAAAAACTCCCTAGGAAAAACTCCCTAGAAAGGCCAAAACCTAGGAAGAAACCTAGAGAGGAACCAGGCTATGAGGGGTGGCCAGTCCTCTTCTGGCTGTGCCGGGTGGATATTATAACAGAACATGGTCAAGGTGTTAAAATGTTCATAAATGACCAGCATGGTCAAATAATAATAATCATAGTAGTGGTCGAGGGTGCAACAAGCACGTCCGGTGAACAGGTCAGGGTTCCATAGCCGCAGGCAGAACAGTTGAAACTGGAGCAGCAGCACGACCAGGTGGACTGGGGACAGCAAGGAGTCATCATGCCAGGTAGTCCTGAGGCATGGTCCTAGGGCTCAGGTCCTCCGAGAGAAAGAAAGAAAGAGAGAAAGAGAGAATTAGAGAGAGCATATTTAAATTCACGCAGGACACAGGATAAGACAAGAGAAATACTCCAGATGTAACAGACTGACCCTAGCCCCCCGACACATAAACTACTGCAGCATAAATACTGGAGGCTGACACAGGAGGGATCAGAAGACACTGTGGCCCCATCCGATGGGGCCCCATCCGATGGGGCCACTGTTGCCGGATACTCTGGACTGCACACTGTTGCCGGATTCTCTGGACTGCACGCTGTTGCCGGATTCTCTGGACTGCACGCTGGTGCCGGATTCTCTGGACTGCACGCTGGTGCCGGATACTCTGGACTGCACGCTGGTGCCGGATACTCTGGACTGCACGCTGGTGCCGGATACTCTGGACTGCACGCTGGTGCCGGATACTCTGGACTGCACGCTGGTGCCGGATACTCTGGACTGCACGCTGGTGCCGGATACTCTGGACTGCACGCTGGTGCCGGATACTCTGGACTGCACACTGGTGCCAAGCTCTCGAGGCTGGGCTGATGCACTGGACGCCTGATGCGTGGGGCTGGTAGAGGAGGTACCAGGCTGGATACACGCACCCCAGGACTAGTGCGAGGAGCGGGAACAGGCTGAATAGGACTAGGCCAACGAATGGGAAGCTTGGTCCGGGTTGCTGGTACTGGTCGTGCCAGACTGGAGGTACCCACTTCCGGGTTAGCACGAGAGGCATGAACCGTAAAGACTGGGCCATGGAGGCGCACAGGTGGCCTTGACCTCACCGCCTGCACAACCCGTCCTGGCTGGATGGAACTAGCAGCCCTGTACGAGCGGGGTGCTGGTATAGGGCGAACTGGGCTGTGCAGGGGCCTGATGGTTGCCGTACGTAGAGTGGGCGTAGGGTAGCCTGGTCCTAGGAGGCATACCGGTGACCAGACGCGCTGCGCCGGCACCCTCCTACCAGGCTGGATGCCCACTCTAGCACGGCATCTGCGAGGGGCTGGAATGGCGCGCACTGGACTGTGCGTGCGTATGGGCGAGATAGTGCGCACTTCAGCGAAACACGGCGCCCTCCACCTCATACGCTCCTCCATATACTCACGGGTAGCTGGCATATGGCTCTTCTTAGGCCTAGCCAAACTACCAGTATGCCCCCCCAAAAGAAATGTCTTGGGGGTGCCTCTCCGGCTTCTTCGCCAGCGTGTTCCTGGCCTCATATCGCCTCCTCTCTGCCTTAGCTTCCTCCAACTCCTCCCGTAGGCGACAGTATTCCCCAGCCTGGTGCCAAGGTCCATCCCCGTCCAGAATCTCTTCCCAAGTCCATTCTTCACCATAGTGAAGGTGTGTACCTTTCCAAATCATGTCCAATAAATTGAATTTTATAAGGATCCGACCCTTTTTTTAAATTTTCACCTAAAATGACATACCCAAATCTAACTGCCTGTAGCTCAGGACCTGAAGCAATGATATGCATATTCTTGATACCATTTGAAAGGAAACACTTTGAAGTTTGTGGAAATGTGAAATGAATGTCGGAGAATATAACACATTAGATTTGGTAAAAGATAGGTTTTTTTGTATCATCATCTTTGAAATGCAAGAGGAAAGCCACAATGTATTATTCCAGCCATGGCGCAATTTAGATTTTGGCCACTAGATGGCAGCAGTGTATGGGCAAAGATTAAGACTGATCCAATGAACCATTGTAAATATGTTCAAAATGTTGTCAAGACTGCCCAAATGTGCCTAATTGGTTGATTAATACATTTTCAAATTCATAAGTGTGCACTCTCCTCAAACAATACCATGGTATTATTTCACTGTAATAGCTACTGTAAATTGGACAGTGCAGTTAGATTAACAAGAATTTAAGCTTTCTGCCCATATCAGATAAGTCTATGTCCTGGGAAATGTTAATGTTACTTAAAACCTCATGCTAATCACATTAGCCTACATTAGCTTAACCATCCCGTGGGGGGGACACCGATCCTGTAGCGGTTTGAACACAGATGGACTCTAATCAAGTTGTAGAAACATCTCCAGGACGATCAATGAAAACAGGATGCGCTTGAGCTCAATTTTGAATCTCATAGCAATCTGTCTGAATACTTATGTAAATAAGGTATTTCTGTTTTTATTTTTATAAATTTGCAAATATTTCTAAAAGCCTGTTTTTGCTTTGTCATTATGGGGTATTGTGTGTAGATTGATGAGAGAAAAAAATGATTTAATCATTCTTAGAATAAGGCTGTAACATAACAAAATGTAGAAAAAGGGAAGGGGTCTGAATACTTTCCGAATGCACTGTATCTCATATGGAAGATGCCAAAACTTTGGAGATAACAATAGATTGCGAAGTCAAAGATACTGATTTGCAGTTTTCCCTATTATGCTTATGACAAATCCAGCTCCAGAACCAGCCTAGCCAGCTTGCTCATCTTTTGAATACAGTGAAGTAAGAAAACAAACGGCAACAACAGATAACACTAGCTAGATAGACAATTAGCAAGATAGCTAGCGACGGTTAGCATGCAAGCTAGATACACTGACAGGTGTTGTTCCCTATTTGTTGATGTTTCTCTGGTCCACGTGGAAATCACCAGGACATTCTTTCCCACCCCCCAGTTTGTGAATGTGTTCACCATTTCCTTATCAACATAATTTGGGTTTACTGGCTGAGCTACATGATGATCCTGGGATTATGAAAGGAGACCATTAATAAGAGATGATCAATGGCAGCTGAACAGATGCTGTTCAGTCAGGTAGCTGACAAATCACAAAAACAGCTGGGTCATTTAACAGACAGGAAAAGCAAAGCAGTAAAAAACACTGTATACATTAAGTGCTCTTTGGGATATGGCCATGAAAAGATGGGCATCAGATCAGAGTACAGTTGTTTGGTCATCATCAATTGGCATAATCAGCCTCAAGAGTAAGGCTAACATTACTTTTTACAGCCTGTTGAGAGCTCCTCTGATGCCAAAAGCCTGAGCACCAATTTTAATGGAGATCGTGTGGCAGGAATCCACACATCATGCCATATCAATTTGGCAAATAATTTGACAGTCTAGGTGAAATGGGAGAGTGGACTGAAGAATGAATTGCACTTACAGCATGGATAATTTCTTACGTCTCGGAAGAGTTGTTAAAAAAATAGTCTACTCCATCAAAACTGTTTATCTATTCCCCAAATGCACTATCCTTTTTACCAAGCACTGTAGAGTGGGTACTTTTTGCTAAATTAAAACCACTTTTCAATGGGTATAAATACCTTGCAAAACAATAGTAGACTCCAATCAGTATTTATTGCCCCACTTCAGGACCTCTATCTCTTTAAGTCAGTCTGGAGAAATGGAGGTCAGAAGGACCTTCCCTCCTAAAAGTTCCATAAGATGTATGAATTGGGGGACATAGAGACTCTCAGCAGCAATTGTTTGGAAGCTGTAAGTTTTACTGCTGCACCCTTTACCCTGTCAACAACTGACCACATGTATCACGACTCAGATGCAGACACAGGAGGCGGAGAGTTTGAATCTCAGATATTAATTGTAACACAGGTGGCAGGCAAAGGGCAGGTCGAAGGCAGGCAGGGCAGGGTTTCGTAAACCAGGTCAGAGTCAGCCAGGTACAGGATGGCAGGCAGAAAAGTCAGAACCGGGAAGACTAGAAAACAAAACTTGAAAACAGGAAAAACCGGAACACGTGTTGGTACGACCTGAAGAAGACAAGATGAACTAGCAACAGACAAACAGAAAACATAGGTATAAATACACAAGGGATAAATGGGGGAAAATGGGAGACACCTGGTGGGGGGGGTAGAGACAAGCACAAGACAGGTGAAACAGATCAGGGTGTGACACCATGTCCTGAGACAGTGTGTCCAAAGGCCCCATTTCATATCTCTGCCCCAAATGAAACCATTATTTGTCATCAGCAGCTCATCCCGAGCACACACGCTGCAGAATGGCTCTCTGAAAGACGTTTTAATGGAGAGATTTTGACAGGCCTTGACAATGCACATCCACCAGCCTCATCCACCTCATTACCTAGAATGTCCATAGTAATAAGGGTCTACCAGGAGCGTGTATTTGGAGACCTTTCCTCAAATTTGACAGTTCATTAGGCACATGCAAATAAATAACACTGAATAGAGCCTGCTCAAAGTTAATGTGGCCATTTAGTCTGCACTAAGTATGGGCCTGATTAAATAATTGGTGACTTTTGAATCTAATTGTTTCTTTCAGCACCGAGGCCTTATCATTCTTCTGTTCTCTACTGAAATTATATGGCAAACTTGTTAATTTCTGTACCATACGTTTTCCTATATAAAGATACTGTAGATTAGGGGGGCGAATGTGGTTGGCTTGATGAAAAGGTCATTACAGTAATGGCATTTAATGCTGAATGCAGTGGTCTGAATACAACTGTTCTACTGCAGTAAATATTGGCTATAACACAACATAACACAATGTTGGTGATGTACACCAACAGATATGTTGGAGCTGAACAAAAGTAGTAACCTATGCGGTCAATTTCTCAGATAAAGTAAACAGAAAGCTCTGCTTTTGTTTTGATAGCCAACAATGAATCTGTCATGTACAACTCTCGCAGGTCAGTACATTCAGGTTCAGGGACTCAAGAATCAATGTGAGAGGGAAAAGTTGTCTGTTGTTTGTGCTCTCTGCTGACACAGCAACATCCTCCCACACAATAAGAGATGCCACACAAGTCTGGGCTTTGGCTAGTGGGCATACATTACTGGGTTACACGTCTCAGACTGCAATACTGCACCAGAATAGCTGTAAATGGTCACTTTCTGAAACAGTTTTCTGACACTGAACTATAACTGACAGTTGTCTGCTTGTGGAAATACAGTACCTTCAAAGCGGAGATTTACCCTAGTAGGTCAAACTAAAATAGTTACATGAGTCACATGGGCCTAATAATAAACATGAATTAGTCAATAGTGTGGTGCTTCCTCAGGTGGTACATTGGGAATACAGAACTGCCGATCACTTTGCATGTCACAAGATATAAAATAAGTCCGCTGCAAACCCTGTTTATGATCACTTAGTCACTGCACAGACTTGTGTAAGTTATAGACGTACATAATCATCAAAGAATCCATATGAAGTTTAAGAGCTTGATGAAGTTATGCTCTTAAATGGGTTTATATGGCACTATGTTATCGGTGATTTGTTAATATACAGCCCAATGGACATTTAACATCTTTCAACATTTAGAGGGTATTTAAAGCAAGGAAAGTTTGATTCCACAAATGCATGGCCTAGATCTAAGTCAATTTCATTGAGTTTGACATACATTTTCTGTAAAAGGTCTACTTACTTGTTAAGATACTTGTTTGACATACAAGTAGTGTCTGTTGAAGTAAGGTCCTCATTGTTGTTGTTGTTGGTATTTTGGTAGTCTGCAAACATAGGTTAGTGGTGCATGTCGCCACCTACTGTGTGGGGTGAAAACTGGGGAACTTTAACACAGAAAACATAGGGAAATAGAGGAAGCGTGAAAAAGAAACAAAAAAACAAAGACAACAAAAACTCAATGTACTCCTTTAGTCAGTTTGAACTGTCTACTCTGATCCCTACAGTCTCTGGGGCCTGAGAGGGAAGCACATATTTTAACAGTATTCCCTGCAATGTTTCAGCCGTAAAGTCCTGGAGATCCAAAAACCTTTTTGCTGCATTCACAATTATGTAAAGTTTCTTTGATTTCTTGTTAGTTTGACTTGTACAATTTATCACCTGCGCAATAAACTCAAAATCTACCTTCACTTTCTGTACTTCAGGATTCCTCAACTGATGAACAATACTTTCAGCAGGCTACAGGGCATCCATTGCCATTTCTTCCTCATTTGCACTTGCTCCTTCCGCTATTTACACTGCCTCTGCATGGGAGACCTGATGGACAGCCCGGATTCTTGCTACTTTGACCTCCTTCACGCTTACAGGGCACTCCTGTTCCCACCACAATTACAGCACCGTGTATCCCACTGACTCTTCCGCAACATATTTATTCCCTCTGCACACACTTACCACGTGGCCAACCTGTTTACATTTAAGACACTGCAACAGTCTGTTCACAGAAGCTCTCACCGTGTATCTCATATACCACAGCTTTACATGTGTTGGAAGATACCATCAAATAGCGATAGCGCCGATAGGTTTTCCTCTTTCCTTCCATTCACCGTACGGTTCAATCGACGTGCATCCCCTACTCCTGGTACGTGGTGCTTTAGATTTTCAGCCTCAATTTCTATTGAGATGCCAGAGATGACACCTTCCACCAGTGCCCTGTTCAGAAAATCAAAGCTTTCTACTTCATACTCTGCTAATTCCCAGTGACACGATGCACTTTCTTTTTGTTCTTCTGACACACAATAGCATCTTAAGGCTAAGTTCATCGTTAGAACCTCCGTAGGAGCATCGTTAAATCTCCTAGCTGTTTCCCAAAACCATCGTGATTAATGTTGCACTTGAAAACACCTCAGATCAACTAAGTGCGTCGTTTATTGCTTTTCCCCCCTCATTTCCAGCGAACATAGAATCGCATGGTTTATCCGTATCTCAGTTACTGCCAATAACTTTAGAACAAAATTGGCTACAAATACAAAGTTACCAATGTATTTGCAATTGATACAAAACAAGTGAGGTATAAAAAGACGCTTCAAATGAAACTGAGGTGACTGCATTAAAATATAAACAGTGGGCTATAGGCCTATTTCAATCACATTGAAATGCATTTCATGTTCAACCAATTGTTCTATTTTGCGTTTTTATTGGGTAAGCATTCGAATAAGCCGCCTCGATATTTGCAGCTGTAGGCGGTAATATCTCTCTAGGAGTGGCTCAGTCGTCAGTATTGTGAAATAATTCTAATTTTAAGGAAATATTTTAATGGAGAAATCTGATCAGATAGGACTGAAAGAAAGGGAGCGCTGCCATCAGTATCGACACACGCTCCAACGACGCCCTTACCGACTGTTCTCTCTGCGTGGTGTTCTTGTCACGGTTATCTTCGTCTTCGCACAACAATGCGAAATCGTCGTCTGAAAAGGATGACCAATACGCAGCAGAGTCGATATATTCCATCTTGAACATTTAATTAAATCAACAAGAATACAAAACAATAAACAAGAAAACGAACGATAAACAAACAGTCTGGCTAAGCATGAGGCTTATACACAGAACAATCACCCACGAATCACAAACACAAACACACCCCTCTATATGGGACTCTCAATCAAAGGCAGATAGACAACACCTGCCTTCAACTGAGAGTCCCAACCCCAATCGACACAACATAGAAACACACTCACCAGACTACACATAGAAATACCTAAACATAGACTATAAACCAAAACCCCGGAAATACTACATCAACCACCCTTTAAACAAACACACCACCCTGAACCACATAAAACAAATACCCTCTGTCACGTCCTGACCAAACTACAATACTAATTAACCCTTATACTGGCCAGGACAAGACAGTACCCCCCCCTTAAAGGTGCTAACCCCGGAAGCACCTTTAAAACAAAAAACAAAACAAAAACAACAACCCCAAACAACAAAACAAAAATTCCCCTCTACTAAAGGGAGGGAAGGGAGGGTGGCTGCCGTCAACGACGGCACTGTGCTACACCCCCCCCTCCCCAACCCACCTATATCAGGAGGTGGCTCCGGTTCAGGCCTTTCCCGGCAGTCGGGCCACTCTGGCAGCTCGGGGCAGTCTGGCAACTCGGGGCAGTCTGGCCAGTCTGGCAGCTCGGGGCAGTCTGGCAACTCGGGGCAGTCTGGCAACTCGGGACAGTCTGGTAACTCGGGACAGTCTGGGCAGTCTGGCAGCTCGGGACAGTCTGGGCAGTCTGGCAGCTCGGAACAGTCTGGGCAGTCTGGCAGCTCGGGACAGACTGGGCAGTCTGGCAGCTCGGGACAGACTGGGCAGTCTGGCAGCTCGGGACAGACTGGGCAGTCTGGCAGCTCGGGACAGACTGGGCAGTCTGGCCACTCCGGCAGTTCAGGGCAGTCTGGCCACTCCGGCAGTTCAGGGCAGTCTGGCCACTCCGGCAGTTCAGGGCAGTCTGGCCACTCCGGCAGTTCAGGGCAGTCTGGCCACTGCGGCAGTTCAGGGCAGTCTGGCCACTCCGGCAGTTCAGCACAGTCTGACCACTCCGGCGACTGTTGACTGGCGGGCAGCTCCGACGACTGTTGACTGGCGGGCAGCTCCGACGACTGTTGACTGGCGGGCAGCTCCGACAACTGTTGACTGTCGGGAAGCTCCGACGACTGTTGACTGGCGAGGCTGGGTTTACGCACTTGCAGGCTAGTGCGGGGAGCGGGAACAGGACGAGTCGGACTGGGTTGACGCACTTCCGGGTCCGCATGAGAGACAGGAGCTGGAAACCCAGGGCTATGGAGGCGCACAGCCGGTCTAGATCTTACCTCCTGCACAACCTGCCTTGGCTGGATGGAACTAGTAGCCCTGTACGAGCGGAGTGCTCGTACAGGGCAGACTGGGCTGTGCAGGGGCCTGATGGTAGCCGTGCGTAGAGCGGGAGTTGGGTAGCCTGGTCCTCGGAGGCGTACCGGCGACCAGATACGCTGCGCAGGCATCCTCCTACCAGGCTGGATGCCCGCTCTAGCACGGCACCTGCGAGGGGCTGGAATAACTCGCACCGGACTGTGTGTGCTTATGGGTGAGATAGTGCGCCTCTCAGCGAAACATAGCGCTCTCCACCCCATACGCTCCTCCATATAACCACGGGTAGCTGGCTTCCGGCTCTTCCTTCGCCTAGCCAAACTACCCGTGTGCCCCCCCCAAAAAATGTATTGGGGGTGCCTCTCGTGCTTCTCCCTCAGCGCGTCTCTGGCCTCGTACCACCGCCTCTCTGCCTTGGCTGCTTCTATTTCCCACTGCGGGCGGCGATACTCCCCAGCCTGATGCCAAGGTCCGGCCCCGTCCAGAACTTCCTCCCAAGTCCACTTCTCCCGCCAGTCCAACTCGAACGCCGTCTGCCCCTTCCTCTGCTGCTTGGTCCTTGAGTGGTGGGTGATTCTGTCACGGTTATCTTCGTCTTCGCACAACAATGCGAAATCGTCGTCTGAAAAGGATGACCAATACGCAGCAGAGTCGATATATTCCATCTTGAACATTTAATTAAATCAACAAGAATACAAAACAATAAACAAGAAAACGAACGATAAACAAACAGTCTGGCTAAGCATGAGGCTTATACACAGAACAATCACCCACGAATCACAAACACAAACACACCCCTCTATATGGGACTCTCAATCAAAGGCAGATAGACAACACCTGCCTTCAACTGAGAGTCCCAACCCCAATCGACACAACATAGAAACACACACCAGACTACACATAGAAATACCTAAACATAGACTATAAACCAAAACCCCGGAAATACTACATCAACCACCCTTTAAACAAACACACCACCCTGAACCACATAAAACAAATACCCTCTGTCACGTCCTGACCAAACTACAATACTAATTAACCCTTATACTGGCCAGGACAAGACAGTACCCCCCCCTTAAAGGTGCTAACCCCGGAAGCACCTTTAAAACAAAAAACAAAACAAAAACAACAACCCCAAACAACAAAACAAAAATTCCCCTCTACTAAAGGGAGGGAAGGGAGGGTGGCTGCCGTCAACGACGGCACTGTGCTACACCCCCCCCTCCCCAACCCACCTATATCAGGAGGTGGCTCCGGTTCAGGCCTTTCCCGGCAGTCGGGCCACTCTGGCAGCTCGGGGCAGTCTGGCAACTCGGGGCAGTCTGGCCAGTCTGGCAGCTCGGGGCAGTCTGGCAACTCGGGGCAGTCTGGCACCTCGGGACAGTCTGGTAACTCGGGACAGTCTGGGCAGTCTGGCAGCTCGGGACAGTCTGGGCAGTCTGGCAGCTCGGAACAGTCTGGGCAGTCTGGCAGCTCGGGACAGACTGGGCAGTCTGGCAGCTCGGGACAGACTGGGCAGTCTGGCAGCTCGGGACAGACTGGGCAGTCTGGCAGCTCGGGACAGACTGGGCAGTCTGGCAGCTCGGGACAGACTGGGCAGTCTGGCCACTCCGGCAGTTCAGGGCAGTCTGGCCACTCCGGCAGTTCAGGGCAGTCTGGCCACTCCGGCAGTTCAGGGCAGTCTGGCCACTCCGGCAGTTCAGGGCAGTCTGGCCACTGCGGCAGTTCAGGGCAGTCTGGCCACTCCGGCAGTTCAGCACAGTCTGACCACTCCGGCGACTGTTGACTGGCGGGCAGCTCCGACGACTGTTGACTGGCGGGCAGCTCCGACGACTGTTGACTGGCGGGCAGCTCCGACGACTGTTGACTGTCGGGAAGCTCCGACGACTGTTGACTGGCGAGGCTGGGTTTACGCACTTGCAGGCTAGTGCGGGGAGCGGGAACAGGACGAGTCGGACTGGGTTGACGCACTTCCGGGTCCGCATGAGAGACAGGAGCTGGAAACCCAGGGCTATGGAGGCGCACAGCCGGTCTAGATCTTACCTCCTGCACAACCCGCCTTGGCTGGATGGAACTAGTAGCCCTGTACGAGCGGAGTGCTCGTACAGGGCAGACTGGGCTGTGCAGGGGCCTGATGGTAGCCGTGCGTAGAGCGGGAGTTGGGTAGCCTGGTCCTCGGAGGCGTACCGGCGACCAGATACGCTGCGCAGGCATCCTCCTACCAGGCTGGATGCCCGCTCTAGCACGGCACCTGCGAGGGGCTGGAATAACTCGCACCGGACTGTGTGTGCTTATGGGTGAGATAGTGCGCCTCTCAGCGAAACATAGCGCTCTCCACCCCATACGCTCCTCCATATAACCACGGGTAGCTGGCTTCCGGCTCTTCCTTCGCCTAGCCAAACTACCCGTGTGCCCCCCCAAAAAAATGTATTGGGGGTGCCTCTCGTGCTTCTCCCTCAGCGCGTCTCTGGCCTCGTACCACCGCCTCTCTGCCTTGGCTGCTTCTATTTCCCACTGCGGGCGGCGATACTCCCCAGCCTGATGCCAAGGTCCGGCCCCGTCCAGAACTTCCTCCCAAGTCCACTTCTCCCGCCAGTCCAACTCGAACGCCGTCTGCCCCTTCCTCTGCTGCTTGGTCCTTGAGTGGTGGGTGATTCTGTCACGGTTATCTTCGTCTTCGCACAACAATGCGAAATCGTCGTCTGAAAAGGATGACCAATACGCAGCAGAGTCGATATATTCCATCTTGAACATTTAATTAAATCAACAAGAATACAAAACAATAAACAAGAAAACGAACGATAAACAAACAGTCTGGCTAAGCATGAGGCTTATACACAGAACAATCACCCACGAATCACAAACACAAACACACCCCTCTATATGGGACTCTCAATCAAAGGCAGATAGACAACACCTGCCTTCAACTGAGAGTCCCAACCCCAATCGACACAACATAGAAACACACTCACCAGACTACACATAGAAATACCTAAACATAGACTATAAACCAAAACCCCGGAAATACTACATCAACCACCCTTTAAACAAACACACCACCCTGAACCACATAAAACAAATACCCTCTGTCACGTCCTGACCAAACTACAATACTAATTAACCCTTATACTGGCCAGGACAAGACAGTACCCCCCCCCTTAAAGGTGCTAACCCCGGAAGCACCTTTAAAACAAAAAACAAAACAAAAACAACAACCCCAAACAACAAAACAAAAATTCCCCTCTACTAAAGGGAGGGAAGGGAGGGTGGCTGCCGTCAACGACGGCACTGTGCTACACCCCCCCCTCCCCAACCCACCTATATCAGGAGGTGGCTCCGGTTCAGGCCTTTCCCGGCAGTCGGGCCACTCTGGCAGCTCGGGGCAGTCTGGCAACTCGGGGCAGTCTGGCCAGTCTGGCAGCTCGGGGCAGTCTGGCAACTCGGGGCAGTCTGGCAACTCGGGACAGTCTGGTAACTCGGGACAGTCTGGGCAGTCTGGCAGCTCGGGACAGTCTGGGCAGTCTGGCAGCTCGGAACAGTCTGGGCAGTCTGGCAGCTCGGGACAGACTGGGCAGTCTGGCAGCTCGGGACAGACTGGGCAGTCTGGCAGCTCGGGACAGACTGGGCAGTCTGGCAGCTCGGGACAGACTGGGCAGTCTGGCCACTCCGGCAGTTCAGGGCAGTCTGGCCACTCCGGCAGTTCAGGGCAGTCTGGCCACTCCGGCAGTTCAGGGCAGTCTGGCCACTCCGGCAGTTCAGGGCAGTCTGGCCACTGCGGCAGTTCAGGGCAGTCTGGCCACTCCGGCAGTTCAGCACAGTCTGACCACTCCGGCGACTGTTGACTGGCGGGCAGCTCCGACGACTGTTGACTGGCGGGCAGCTCCGACGACTGTTGACTGGCGGGCAGCTCCGACGACTGTTGACTGTCGGGAAGCTCCGACGACTGTTGACTGGCGAGGCTGGGTTTACGCACTTGCAGGCTAGTGCGGGGAGCGGGAACAGGACGAGTCGGACTGGGTTGACGCACTTCCGGGTCCGCATGAGAGACAGGAGCTGGAAACCCAGGGCTATGGAGGCGCACAGCCGGTCTAGATCTTACCTCCTGCACAACCCGCCTTGGCTGGATGGAACTAGTAGCCCTGCACGAGCGGAGTGCTCGTACAGGGCAGACTGGGCTGTGCAGGGGCCTGATGGTAGCCGTGCGTAGAGCGGGAGTTGGGTAGCCTGGTCCTCGGAGGCGTACCGGCGACCAGATACGCTGCGCAGGCATCCTCCTACCAGGCTGGATGCCCGCTCTAGCACGGCACCTGCGAGGGGCTGGAATAACTCGCACCGGACTGTGTGTGCTTATGGGTGAGATAGTGCGCCTCTCAGCGAAACATAACGCTCTCCACCCCATACGCTCCTCCATATAACCACGGGTAGCTGGCTTCCGGCTCTTCCTTCGCCTAGCCAAACTACCCGTGTGCCCCCCCAAAAAAATGTATTGGGGGTGCCTCTCGTGCTTCTCCCTCAGCGCGTCTCTGGCCTCGTACCACCGCCTCTCTGCCTTGGCTGCTTCTATTTCCCACTGCGGGCGGCGATACTCCCCAGCCTGATGCCAAGGTCCGGCCCCGTCCAGAACTTCCTCCCAAGTCCACTTCTCCCGCCAGTCCAACTCGAACGCCGTCTGCCCCTTCCTCTGCTGCTTGGTCCTTGAGTGGTGGGTGATTCTGTCACGGTTATCTTCGTCTTCGCACGACAATGCGAAATCGTCGTCTGAAAAGGATGACCAATACGCAGCAGAGTCGATATATTCCATCTTGAACATTTAATTAAATCAACAAGAATACAAAACAATAAACAAGAAAACGAACGATAAACAAACAGTCTGGCTAAGCATGAGGCTTACACACAGAACAATCACCCACGAATCACAAACACACCCCACTATATGGGACTCTCAATCAAAGGCAGATAGACAACACCTGCCTTCAACTGAGAGTCCCAACCCCAATCGACACAACATAGAAACACACTCACCAGACTACACATAGAAATACCTAAACATAGACTATAAACCAAAACCCCGGAAATACTACATCAACCACCCTTTAAACAAACACACCACCCTGAACCACATAAAACAAATACCCTCTGTCACGTCCTGACCAAACTACAATACTAATTAACCCTTATACTGGCCAGGACGTGACAGTTCTGGGAAACGCGTGTCAAATCTTCAGCTGTTGTAGGGAGAATGCATCTTTAAAACACTCATAAGCTTAAGTTCCATCGCTACCTGGAAACCAGGCCCTGGTCACTTTGATTAACTCCACCTCTCCCAGTGAGTCCTACACCATCTCGTTGACTGCAAATGTATCTCTCAAAATCACATCCTTACCTATGAAATGCACTCCAACAAGGCATTATTATACTGAGACCTATCTTCATGAATAACTTTAGCCCGTTTTGCTCCTATCTGCAACGCTACAGTTTTCCACTAACTTTAGTCAACGTGCCATCCGACTCAAACTGTTTTCACTTCCGCCATCTTTCCTCTCCTGAATTGTATGCTGAATTGTATGACAGTATATTAAAAGATTTTTAAAAAAAATGAATGTTAGAAGTTTGCAAATCATTTGTTTGTTGCTCCGCTGGTTTAGCTCTTAATATTAATGTATCTTCTGTCTTAATATTATTACTGCAAAGTGCACATGTTAAGGTTACTGAGAAATGTTAATAACTTACATGTGCTTTATATCCTCGTAATTAAAGAGCGGAATATTTGTTGCATTTGCCATCCCCGAGTATCCTAGGAGGTGTGTCAACCAGAGCTTCTTCTTCTTTGGGATCTTCATCTTCGTGTGGCTTTCCGGCAGACTAGACGCATTATTCTTCTTTGGTATCATGGCGTTCGCACATTTTGTTTGTGCATGCCGCCACCTACTATGCGGTAATGTGTGGTCAATCACGTTACATTTTGTGATACCAAAATAAAAAATGAAGGGGAAAAAGGAACTAACCCTACACTTACAGTACTTTCCGAATGAATTCAGACCCCTTGACTTTTTCCACATATTTTGTTATGTTACAGCTTTATTCTAAAATGTATTAAATTGCCCCCCCCCCCTCATCAATCTACAAACAATGCTCCATAATGACAAAGCTAGATCTGTTTTTTTTTTATGTTTGCAACAAAAACTTTTTTTGTAATGAAATATCACATTTACATAAGTATTCAGACCCTTTACTCAGAACTTTGTTGAACAGTTTTGGTAGCGATTACAGCCTTGAGTCTTCTTGGGCATGATGCTACAAGCTTGGCACACCTGTATTTGGGGAGTTTCTCCCATTCTTCTCTGCAGATCCTCTCAAGCTCTGTCAGGATGGATGGTGAGCATCGCTGCACAGCTATTTTCAGGTCTCTCCAGAGATATTAGATCAGGTTCAAGTCCGGGTTTTGTGCCTTTTACAGAGGAGTGGCTCCCGTCTGGCCTAAATACTTATGTAAATAAGGTATTTCATTTTTTTTCAGTTTTTGCTTCGGCATTATGGTAGTATTGTGTGTAGATTGATGGGGAGAATGTTTTATTTTATAAATTTTAGAATAACAGAACAACGTAACAAAATGTGGAAAAAGAGAAGGAGTCTGAATACTTTCCGAATGCACTGTATATTCCACTATTTGCATTTTCTTTTAATCACCACCCCATTCCACTACCTTGACCCTAACTGATCCTACACCAGGCCGATGGCCTGGGAGGATGGGACTCTTTCGTCAAACACAACTTGTAACTCTTCTGCAATAAAACCTTGTATACCCAAGTACTTCTCTCCAGCTGCCACCACAACATCTATTTTCTGTGATTTACATTCCATTTCTGCGGTACAGTTGATAACCATGGCAATGAATGTTAAGAAGCCAACCTTACTGAAGCCCACATTTGTATCACTCTGCATTGGCCTAGGCCTACTACTCACCCTTGACCCTTCATCCTCTACTCTCTTCACTGCCTCAGCATATAAAACGTTCTGTTCTTCTCTGACACTGGCAACCTCAACCTGTCTCTCTTGCACCGGGCACATCTGATCCCCAGCAACATGAGCACCCCCACAATTGACACAAAGTTTTTTCCACCGATACTACACATTCCTTTGTCCCATGCCCTCCTGCACACTTCTCACATCTTGGAATTTCCCTCCTACACACTGCTGCAATGTGACCATGAGCTTGGCATCTGAAACACATTAGTTGGTTCGGCACAAAAGCTCTCACGGGATAACTGACACATTCTAACCTGACTTTATCAGGTGAAGACTATGCTTCAAAACTTAAAAGGACAGACAGAGTCTTCTCAGTTTCATCACGCTCGCCACCGGGTCTGCGTTGCACCAAACGGCGTGCATCACAGACACAGGGAATCTTCCATTTCTGTTGCTCCACCGCAACACTTAACGCCACCCCAGTAATCAATCCATTCAAAGGCACCCTTCTCCGGTGAGCAAAGCAAAGACAGCAAAATATGGTTTGTGCTTGGCACCATTCTACCTCAACACACATCTTCCCACTGCACTCTGCTCTTCTCCTTCTTCCTCGCTGTCGTCAACCAGAGCTACAATCCAGGAGAGCCAATTATTCTGTGGTTTGGGTAACGCTAAATCAGAAGGGGGAAAGAAATGTGTACGCTGGTTTATTTCTTCTTAATCTGCTTATTTCTGGTTCTACACTAATAATTGTTCCAGGTATCCCACAAGAGCGGAAATGCATATTTTCTTCAGCTAAAAGATGATGCCCATTCTTATTATTGGAAGTGGTTTCTTTGCAGCAATTTGACCATGAAGGGCTGTTTCCCGCAGTCTCCTCTGAGCAGTTGCTGTTGAGATGTGTCTGTTACTTAAACTCTGTGAATCATTTATTTGGGCTGCAATCTGAGGTGCTGTTAACTCTAATGAACTTATCCTCTACAGCAGAGGTAGCTCTGGGTCTTCCTTTCCTGTGACGGCCCTCATGAGTGCTTCATCATAGTGCTTGATGGTTTTTGCAACTGCGGTTTTTCCGGATTGACTGAACTTCATGCCTTAAAGTGATGATGGACTGTCATTTCTCTTTGCTTATTTGAGCTGTTCTTGCCATAATATGGACTTGGTATTTTACCAGATAGGGCTATCTTCTGTATACCACCCCTACCTTGTCACAACACATACTTGAGTAAAAGTAAATAATAGAAAATTACTCAAGTAAAAGTGAAAGTCACACAGTAAAATACTACTTCAGTAAAAATCCAAAAGCATTTGGTTTTAAATACACTTCAGTAGCAAAAGTAAATTGAGAAAATATACAAAAGTAAGAATAATTTCAAATTCCTTATATTAAGCAAACCAGATGGATTTTCTGTTTTTTAAATTTATTTATGGAAAGCCAGGGGCACACTGCAATACTCCGACATAATTTACAAATGGCTATAGGGTTGACCAGGGATGTTCTCTTGATAAGTGTGTGTAATTGGACCCTTGTCCTGTCCTGCTAAGCATTCAAAATGTAACGAGTACTTTTGGGTGTCATGGAAAATGTATTGAGTAAAAAGTACATTATTTTCATTGAATGTAGTGAAGTTAAAGTGAAAGTTGTCAAAAGTATAACTAGTAAAGTAAAGTACAGATACCCAAAGAAACAACTTAAGTAGTACTTTAAAGTCATTTTAATTAAGTGATTTACACCACTGATTACAGCTGTGGGATTTTCTGGGTAAGTCTTTAACAACTTTGCACAACTGGATTGTACAATATTTGCACATTATTATTTTAAAAAGTCTAAGTTCTGTGAAGTTGGTTGTTGATCATTGCTAAACAGCCAATTTCAAGTCTTGCCATAGATTTTCAAGCCGATTTGAGTCGGTAACTAGGCCACTCAGGAACATTCAATGTCGTCTTGGTAAACAACTATATTTGGCCTTGTGTTTACAGTTATTGTCTTGTTGAAAGGGGTATTTGTCTCCCAGTGTCTGTTTGAAAGCAGACTGAACCAGCTTTTATGCTAGGATTTTGCCTGTGCTTAGCTCTATTCCGTTTATTTTTATCCTAAAAAACCTCCCTAGTCCTTGTCGATGATAAGCATACCTATAACATGATGTAGCCACCACTATGCTTGAAATATGAAACTGGGAGACAAAGTTTTTTTGTGTTTGCCCAAAACATAACACTTTGTATTCAGGACATAAAGTTCATTTCTTTGCCACATTTTTTGCAGTTTTACTTTAGTGCCTTATTGCAAAAAAAGAATGCATGTTTTGGGATATTGATATTCTGTACAGGCTTCCTTTTCACGCTGTCATTTAGATTAGTATTGTGGAGTAAATACAATGTTGTTGATCCATCCTCAGTTCTCTCCTATCACAGCCATTAAACTCTGTAATTGTTTTAAAGTCACCATTGGCCACATGGTGAAATCCCTGAGTGGATTCCTTTCTCTCCAACAAATTAGTTAGGAAGGACACCTGTATCTTTGTAGTGACTGGATGTATTGAAACACCATCCAAAGTGTAATTAATAAGTTCACCATGCTCAAAGGGATATTCAGTACCTGCTTTTTTCATTTGTACCCATGTACCAATAGGTGACCTTCTTTGTGAGGCATTGTAAAACCTTCCTGGTCTTTGTGGTTGAATCTGTGTTTGAAATTCACTGCTCGACTGAGGGACCTTACAGATATTGTTTGTGTGGGGTACAGAAAGAGGTAGTCATTCAAAAATCATGTTAAAGACTTTTATTGCACACAGTGAACTTATTTAGGTTTACCCTAACAAAGGATTTGAATACTTATTGATACAAGACATTTCATTTTTTCATTTGAATTAATTTGTAAACATTTCTAAAAACATAATTCCACTTTGACATTATGGGGTATTGTGTGTCCAATGACACACAATGAATGTTTTATTAACTTTAAATTCAGGCTATAACACAACAAAATGTGGCAAGGGGTGTGTATACTTTCTGAAGCATGATAGCCATGTTATTGTTACTCATTGTGTATATATTATTACTTGTATTATTATGTTTACATTTTCTATTATGTCTCTATAAGGCCCCCGTAAGTAAGCATTTCACTTTTAGTCCACACCTGTTGTTTACAAAGCATGTGACAAATACATTTGATTTGATTTTAATTTGAGGTGGAACCTAAACGAGAATTTCCTCTATAGGTCAGAAATGATGTCGAAATAGGGCTGGCATTGCCCTCTGGTGGGGGCCTTTAAAGACTTGTCACTTAGCGCTCGTAGAGTTATTGATTACTTTCAGTTTACCTATGTTTAGACTATGTTTCCTGTCAGGAGTCTGTCCTGTTAGTTAATTTTGTTGTTAATACATCTAGATGTTCCGCTAGCGGAGCGCCTCGCCAATATCCAATGATAGAGCGTGGCGCGAATACAAACTCCTCAAAAATCCCAAAACTTCAATTTTTCAAACATATGACTATTTTACACCATTTTAAAGACTCTCCTTTATCTAACCACATTGTCCGATTTCAAAAAGGCTTTACAACGAAAGCAAAACATTAGATTATGTCAGGAGAGTACCCAGCCAGAAATAATCAGACACCCATTTTTCAAGCTAGCATATAATGTCACAAAAACCAAAACCACAGCTAAATGCAGCACTAACCTTTGATGATCTTCATCAGATGACACTCCTAGGACTTTATGTTATACAATACATTCAATGTTTTGTTCAGTCAAATTCAATCAATCATATTTATATCAAAAACCAGCTTTTTACATTAGCATGTGACGTTCAGAACTAGCATACCCACCGAAAACTTCCGGTGAATTTACTAAATTACTCACGATAAACGTTCACAAAAAACATAACAATTATTTTAAGAATTATATATACAGAACTCCTTTATGCAATCACGGTGTCCGATTTTAAAATAGCTTTTCGGTGAAAGCACATTTTGCAATATTCTGAGTAGATAGCTCGGCCATCATGGCTAGCTATTTTGACACCCACCAAGTTTGGCACTCACCAAACTCAGATTTACTATAAGAAAAATGGGATTACCTTTGCTGTTCTTCGTCAGAATGCACTCCCAGGACTTCTACTTCAACACCCAATGTTGTTTTGGTTCCAAATAATCCATAGTTATATCCAAATAGCGCCGTTTTGTTCTTGCATTCAAGACACTATCCGAGGGTGACGCGCCGGCGTGTATCGTGACAAAAAAAATCTAAATATTCCATTACCGTACTTCGAAGCATGTCAAACGCTGTTTAAAATCAATTTTTATGCGATTTTTCTCGTAAAATAGCGATAATATTCCGACCGGGAGACGTTGTATTCGTTCAAACACTGAAAGAAGAAAATGGTGTCTTCACATGCACGCGCGCCCCCGTGTCATTGTTCTCAGATCGACCACTTTCCAAATCCCCTACTGTTTTTCGCCCAGGGACTGCAGAGTCATCATTCCCCGTTCTGGCGCCTTCTGAGAGCCTATGGGAGCCTTAGAAAATGTCACGTTACAGCAGAGATCCTCTATTTTCCATAAAGAGGCTATAGAAGGACAAGAAATGGTCAGAGAGGGCACTTCCTGTATGGAATCTTCTCAGGTTTTGGCCTGCCATATGAGTTCTGTTATACTCACAGACACCATTCAAACAGTTTTAGAAACTTTAGGGTGTTTTCTATCCAAATCAAACAATTATATGCATATTCTAGTTTCTGGGCAGGAGTAATAACCAGATAAAATCGGGTACGTTTTTTATCCGGCTGTGAAAATACAGCCCCCTATCCTAAACAGGTTAATAGATGTACATATTGTAGGCTTCTTTCGTTCCTCTCCAAAACTCTTGAGCGTGCCGTCCTTGGCCAGCTCTCTTGCTATCTCTCTCAGAATGGCCTTCTTGATCCTAATCAGTCAGGTTTCAAGACTGGTCATTCAACTGAGACTGCTCTTCTCTGTGTCACGGAGGCTCTCCGCACTGCTAAAGCTAACTCTCTTTCCTCTGCTCTCATCTTTCTAGACCTATCTGCTGCCTTTGATACTGTGAACCATCAGATCCTCCTCTCCACCCTCTCCGAGTTGGGCATCTCCGGCGCGGCTCACTCTTGGATTGCGTCCTACCTGACAGGTCGCTCCTACCAGGTGGCGTGGTGAGAATCCATCTCCGCACCACGTGCTCTCACCACTGGTGTCCCCCAGGGCTCAGTTCTAGAACCTCTCCTATTCTCGCTATACACCAAGTCACTTGGCTCTGTCATATCCTCACATGTTCTCTCCTATCATTGCTACGCAGACGACACACAACTAATCTTCTCCTTTCCCCCTTCTGATAACCAGGTGGCAAATCGCATCTCTGCATGTCTGGCAGACATATCAGTGTGGATGACGGATCACCATCTCAAGCTGAACCTCGGCAAGATGAAGCTGCTCTTCCTCCCGGGGAAGGACTGCCCGTTCCATGATCTCGTCATCACGGTTGACAACTCCATTGTGTCCTCCTCCCAGAGTGCTAAGAGCCTTGGCGTGACCCTGGACAACACCCTGTCATTCTCCGCTAACATCAAGGCGGTGACCCGATCCTGTAGGTTCATGCTCTACAACATTCGCAGAGTACGACCCTGCCTCACACAGGAAGCGGCGCAGGGCCTAATCTAGGCACTTGTCATCTCCCATCTGGATTACTGCAACTCGCTGTTGGCGGGGCTCCCTGCCTGCGCCATTAAACCCCTACAACTCATCCAGAACGCCGCAGCCCGTCTGGTGTTCAACCTTCCCAAGTTCTCTCACGTCACCCCGCTCCTCCACACACTCCACTGGCTTCCAGTTGAAGCTCGCATCTGCTACAAGACCATGGTGCTTGCCTACGGAGCTGTGAGGGGAACGGCACCTCCGTACCTTCAGGCTCTGATCAGTCCCTACACCCGAAGAAGGGCACTGCGTTCATCCACCTCTGGCCTGCTGGCCCCCCTACCTCTGCGGAAGCACAGTTCCCACTCCGCCCAGTCAAAACTGTTCGCTGCTCTGGTACCCCAATGGTGGAACAAGCTCCCTCACGACGCCAGGACAGCGGAGTCAATCACCACCTTCCGGAGACACCTGAAACCCCACCTCTTTAAGGAATACCTGGGATAGGATTAAGTAATCCCCCCCCAAAAAAAAGATATAGATGTACTATTGTAAAGTGGTTGTTCCACTGGATATCATAAGGTGAATGCACCAATTTGTAAGTCGCTCTGGATAAGAGCGTCTGCTAAATGACGTAAATGTAAAATGTAAATGTACATACTTGTGGTGCCTTATTACCACTTTGCCCTCATCCTCACCCTGGGTATTGCACTGAATCCTCTGGTCTGCCTCAGTGGCCTCCTCCACCGCCTCAGAGTGCCACTTCACAATGAGGTAGGACCATTCTTGAGATAATATGATTAGTAGGAGTTCCATTGAATGTTGTTCTGAAGTTAAGTTGGGGAGTGTTTTTCTGCTGAGTCAGATATCTACCTAAGTATACGTCCAGCCATATGAGTAGATAATGGGCAAATCTGAAATGTATGTAATGCTGCGCTACCAGTGTACTTTGCATCTTTTATAGCAAACATTCATTAAAGCCAACACCATTTGTCGAGTTGCAACAATACCCTAATTATTGTGTTATACAACATATTAAAAAGCAATTTTTTTCCACACCATTAATCTTAAAAAGTGTACAGTTTTCAGATGAGTAAGATATTGAGTCCACATGAAGCAGTGCAACAGACTCGAATGGCGAACATCTGTTGGTTTACTCAGTGGATATTGATTACTCTGGTCTACAGACCCTCAGGGAATTTGGTGGATCACGAATACCAGATGACACCTAAACCATAGATCAAAGCATAAGCACATGAATTCCATAGCTAAGATCATTTGCCTGCTACTTGGACCATCTATA
Source organism: Salmo trutta (assembly GCF_901001165.1). NCBI lineage: Eukaryota > Metazoa > Chordata > Actinopteri > Salmoniformes > Salmonidae > Salmo > Salmo trutta. The sequence goes on along the minus strand of NC_042982.1, from coordinate 8,472,783 downwards.
ACATCTGCAGGCCTGCCTCCCCTCATCACACACCTCTGGCAACAACATAATATAACTATTTGTCAATATACAACATGGTCTCAGGTTTTGGCATTGCATATACAAATATGTGTAAAACATTCCAAATGTGTCCTTCCTCTTGTACAAGTCCCTAGATATAGCTTGCATGAAATAGCATGTGCAGAAGTGTCTGAAAAAAAAAGCCCAGCACTGACAGTTAATCGTGTTTATGGCTTCTTCTAGAAATCAATGCACATCTGTAAAGACCATCTGTGTTGGGAGGCTTATACTGTAAATATAAGATAACAAGACCCTCCGTTAGCACAAAGGCCTAAGAGAAGCATCCAGGAAAAGCATTGGAAATACACACAAGAACGGGTACATACATATTGGGTGGTGTTTTGATAAGGCATGCTGGTAGTTGTTCTGTGAAGCCTGTGACATCTTTAGCTGTGATTATAATGTCTGATTGTGCCCTTGTTCTCTGTGAGAGCAGCTATTCCCCTGTGGGCTTAGAGAACCTGACACATGCCTTTTCGCTCCTTCTCTATAAGACTTCCTATTACCTTGGGGTTTCAGAGGTGTCAAAAGCAGACACTGGCAGTCTGGATGTGTGCCCCATTTAGTGTTATTTTGAGTATAAGGCCAGGCTAAGACAGAATGCTACTGTAGTTTCTTTCTTTGTCTTATCCATAATACAGTTGTTAGGGGTGTGTACGGGAGGTGAAGTCAGGTGCAGGAGAGCAGAGCGTAGTAAACAGGCACACTTTAATTCCGGTCCAAAACTGACAGCACATAAGAACAATAACGTGCCAAAAACACGGAACATAGCAAAAGTATAGTGCCTGACAATATCCACTTAACAATAAACAATTACACACAAAGACATGGAGGGGAACAGAGGACTAAATACATGCAGTGATTATGGAATGAAAACCAGGTGTGTAATGGAACAAGACAAAACAAATGGATATATGAGAAATGGAGCGGCGATGACTAGATAGCCGGTGACGTCGATCGCCAAACGCCGCCCGAACAAGGAGAGGAGCCGACTTCGGTGGAAGTCGTGACAAATAGTTGAGAATCAAAATCTCAAAGTCTGCAAACCAATGCAAAACAATGAATTATAATGTATATAGAATTGTAATTAGTTGTTATAAAAAAGATCTGAATTCAAGTGTGCATTTTTTATGGTTAATCATGACTCATTACTTTAAAGGGAGTATTACTTTATCTAGAATTAAAAAGCTAAACCATTTGGACGGTCTGTTTTGTGGGGATACAATGTAAATTGTTTTTATTATGGCCATAATATTCAGGCTTTTAATAGGTGCTGAGTTGCTGGTTATTTGCATTCCAGTTGACAATTAGAAAATATGTCGTGAACAGACGATTTAGGCCTATGTGTGGTTGCCTCAGTCCTACTTAAAAACAACAACAAATGAACATCAAACAGGCAAGCAAGCGCAATGTACTCATTTGAGTTTTTTTGCTCAATATCGCATTGTTCTCTCAGACACATCAGTGTTCACTATAAAGTTTGACAACCAATAAAGCAAAATTACTGCATAGTTGCAGATTTGAGACACGATGCTGCTATGCCACCTAGAAATATTGTTGTGTTTGTGCTCACGAGCAGAACCCAGTGCTGCCTGCAGTGGTGTAGTATACATCAAAATGCATGGATAATTTAACATATGTGTCAACATGAGTAGAAATCTGAAACCTTAAGTCATCAATTCCAAGACAAATGTCTGCCAACGGAGCACTCTGCAACCTGAGTAACAGACACGCACTCTATTTCAGGGTTCTTCATAACGTGATGGGATGTCAACAGAATGTCTTCATCAGAGACTAACACCGACTCCCCTTTGGCCACCTCTCTTCAACACAGCCAGGGGGGCTCAGATCTGGGATTACACTCCAGAGCAACGGGGCTGTAAGTGTTTGCATTATCTGGAGGGCTCCGTATGTCACTCAGCTGCTCTGAGAACAGTCTCCCCACCCCCAGGGAGCAGAACGTGATTTAAACCAGAAAACTGAACCTGTCACTGGGGGGGGGTTCTGCAGGCGGAGGGCGAGGAGGCGAGACTGGGGAGTGTGGTACCCCTGGTGGAGTGCTGATTAGTGATCATTATAAGGATTTTAAAATGATATTATTGTTGGAGGCTGCCTCTGCTCTGTTGCCTGGCATTGCCACTTGCAGGAGAGTGCTTCAAAGGGTTCAGCGGCACATAGGCTTTTGATAAGGGTAGCCCCTGCGCTTGTCTCATCCCAACCGCTCACAGTGTCTCATCCCCCACTCTCTCCTTCTCTCCCCTAACCCCCTGTAGCTGACAGGAAGCTGACCTAATTAAGATAGGCTCCTGCTATGAAAAAACTCTAAATCACCACCAGGCTTTCTATTGGCCTGTAATTTGGTACGTATTTGTCAGACAATATGGGGAGTGAATGACTAGTGTGCATCATCACATCCTAACAGAGATTTGCAGGGTTTGTTCCTGTGTCTTTTCAGGTTACGTTAGATCAGGTAAACAGGTTAGGATAGGTCGAATCCCCGAGCCGACGAGGTAAAAACCTGTCGTTCTGCCCCTGAGCAAGGCAGTTAACCCACTGTTCCCCTGGCGCAGAAGACGTGGATGTCGATTAGAGGTGTTGGGTTAAATGCGGAAGACACATTTCAGTTGAATGCATTCAGTTGTACAACTGACTAGGTATCCCCCTTTCCCTTTCCCTTTAACAAGAATGGGGGGTGGGCAGGGGTGGAGATGGGTGGGCATCTGGGAGGGATGGGGAGGGCTCACGGGACAATCAAGGGGTTTTGGGTACTCGGAGCGGCTTCACTTTTGTATAAAATAAATATTTTAAATTGTAATAAAAAGAAAAAACAAGTTTAGGAAGTGATGGGGGTGACATGTGACACCACCCCGCCGTGCATCTGGCCTGCCCCATAGCTGTGGTGATAATTAGCAGGTGACTGACTCTTCACTACCATGCAGCAATGACGTGGGAAATATGGGGTCTTTCTTTCATTTTTCCTTCACTTTAATAATAGACCTGTAGAAAGTTCCTCAATACTTTTCTAGACATTAGCAGACTATGTATGAGTCCTCATAGGGAGTCTGTGAGTGACAAAGCCTGAGCCTCAGTGGACTACGCTGAAGTATTTATGTACAGGTGCTGCGGTTCTGAGTCTGCCCCTGGGATAATATTGTTATGTACAGTTTCAGGAAGAGTATGTTTCTCAGGGCCTGGGGGACTAGAAAATGTTCATGAGGCACTGGCAACTTCTCAACATGGAAATTGATCCACAGCTGTAGGTAGTGGACTGGAAGCTCCCAGTAGATTTGGCTCCGCATTGTGACAGAGTCTATATATGTCTTCTCTCGCTCGTTTTTCTGTCTTTCGCCCTTTTTCTACTTCTTCCTCTTTCCCCTTTTCCATCTGTTTGCAGGAATCGGTACCGTGGCCGATTCTATATTGAATTATGTAGTTAGGAGTTACATTTCAAAACCTCTATCTTGCTGTGGGGCACCGACTTTAAATCAGTAAGTCTTATAAGTCCAATATGTTTGGGGTTTTAGGCTGGGTTTCTGTATAAGCACTTTGTGACTGATGTAAAAAGGGCTTTATAAATATGTTTGATTTGACATACGTCCCATGATAACCTCTCAGTTCTTTGTTTATGTTGTTTTATAAATAATGCTTTCGAGTTTGACCTTTCTCTGCTCACAAACGCACTTTTTTGAAGAAAGTTTGCATGACTAACTATCAATATCTTCTGGTCCATGGAATGATTTGGTCTTCAATATACCTCGTTGTGGTGTTATTAAGCAGGAGCTTGATACACTCTGTTTAGCCGACAATGCATGGTTATAGTAGGCTTTGTTATATTAACAGACCCTATCTGGAAGTACAAACATGTCTGCTGCTTTCCCACTTCGTACATGTGAACACAAGTGCAGGCATATTACCTCTATTGTAGGAGAGTTCATTAGAATGCTTTAGTTCTGTCACATTCGTCATATGATGGAGACCAAGGTGCAGCGTGGTTGGCAAACATTTTTTCCTTTTATTAAAATGAACACCGTCAAAATAACAAAATACAAAAACACGAACGTAAAGTCTTGCAGGCGTCTAAGCAGCTATACAAAATTGAGGTCTACCGATTAATCGGAATGGCTGATTAATTAGGGCCGATTTCAAGTTTTCATAACAATCGGAAATCGGTCTTTTTGGACGCCGATTTGGCCGATTTTTTTTATACCTTTATTTAACTAGGCAAGTCAGTTAAGAACACATTCTTATTTTCAATGACGGCCTAGGATCGGTGGGTTAACTGCCTTGTTCAGGGGCAGAACGACAGATTTTTACCTTGTCAGCTCAGGGATTCAATCTTGCAACCTCATGGTTAACTAGTCCAACGCTCTAACCACCTGCTTTACATTGCACTCCACGAGGAGCCTGCCTGTTACACAAATGCAGTAAGAAGCCAAGGTAAGTTGCTAGCTAGCATTAAACTTATCTTATAAAAAACAATCAATCAATCATAATCACTAGTTAACTACACATGGTTGATGATATTACTAGTTTATCTAGCCTGTCCTGCGTTGCATATAATCGCTTAGGTACACGTTGCTCCAACGTGTACCTAACCATAAACATCAATGCCTTTCTTAAAATCAATACACAGAAGTATATATTTTTAAACCTGCATATTTAGCTAAAAGAAATCCAGGTTAGCAGGCAATATTAACCAGGTGAAATTGTGTTACTTCTCTTGCGTTCATTGCACGCAGAGGCAGCGTTCTTTGCACGCAGAGTCAGCGTATATGCTGACTATGAAAAATCATAATCGGTCGACCTCTAATACAAAAACAACATCCCACAATTACAGCTGGGAAAAGGGCTGCCTAAGTATGATCCCCAATCAGAGACAACGATAGACAGCTGCCTCTGATTGGGAATCATACCAGGCCAACAAAGAAATAGAAAATTCAAGAAAAGGTTCCAACCTGAGGCACAGACTGACCTAACCAAACAAAGAGAATAAAACGGATGTCTAAGGTCAGGGCGTGACAAGTTCAGAAGCAGTCTCAGCAGTTGGAAGTAGAAAGGAAAACAACACAGCACAGGACTGTATAGAGATCAACATTCTTTAGTCATAGGTAAACTCATTACCATCTCTGCACCTTGAGGGGACTAAATGGATTGCAGCACAACAAAAGCAGTAAGGATCTCTCCTGCAGACTGCATAATCAAGATTGTATTATACAGTCTGAGTCAATGTGACAGCGTCAGATATGACGAGGCATCCAATAAGTGACGAATTTATGTAAACGTACCATACTCCCCTCAGGGCGGCAGGTAGCCTAGAGGTTAATGGCGTTGGGCCAGTAACTGAAAGGTCGCTGGTTTTAATCCCTGAGCATACTAGGTGAAAAATCATGTCCGGGCCCCTGAGCAAGACACATAAGCCTAATTGCTCCTATATGTTGCTCTGGATAAGAGTGTCTGCTAAATTACTAAAATGTCAAAATACTATCTCTATAGGCTCATGTTGAAGAATACAAGGTATAAATGTGTAATCCTACTTTGACATGAATATATGACTGACTGACACATGGGGCCTCTCGACTGTATGTCACCTCCTCTCATGCATATTGTCAGCTCAATGAACACCTTGTCTGGCCTCAGCCTGCCATTTCCTGATGTGCTGTTCATTCTAATCTTTTAGCGTGGCCCTCTTATAGGGTGAGAGGAGGTGACGCATGAGGATCAGTCCGGCGAGGCGAGGAACGGCAGGGAAGTGGATCCAGATCTACACCAGATGGATCCTGACAGTGGCCTCACAGTATATATCCATGATGTGACCTGTTTGTGCCGGAGGCAAGGCAGCACAGGCAAAAAGGTACTGAAAATCCCTTGCCTTCCTTTCAGGGGAATCCTTTACTGTACCAAATATGGGAAGGCTTCGATTGAAGGTGACCCCTTTAGATGGGTTATAAGTGAGACTGACATAGGGTTAAGTGGGTTTGGTCAGTGAAAATGGCCAGTGCAATTGCTGTTTTTGTCCGAGATGTTGAATTATAACACTTTAATCTGGGAAAGGAATATTAGGCCAACGAGGTTAAAAACGTCAGATATTATCTTTGTAATACACTGTTTTGTGATGTATTAGGGAAAATTGCTAATTTCTGAGTGCATTCACTGAATTCAAATAAAACTGTGTGATAGAATGGTATTATGGTTTCTCGCTTGTTTTCCAATTGGCAACACTTTTCAATGTAGCAAGGGAATGTAAGAGCATCAGCCATCTGCCATCCAAGTAAGTGTGCCTTCGAGGTTGTGCCTGAAGCCTGCAGAGTACTGACACTTTGCCTCAGTAGCAGCATACCGTGTGGAAGTCTGGTGCCAGAGTTGATGCCGTCTGTACAGTGGAGCTCAGTGCCATAAGCCATCACTGTGCCCTATAACGAGGGAAATGGACAGGGCAAATGGACTCCTCATTAGCCCATGTCCTGCATCATTAATTTGGGCTGTTTGCCAGACTGAGATGAACGGCACGAATTAGCATCATTAAAGCGTTGCTGTTATTCTCCATGACTATGTCACCCGGACCCTAATTGAATCTAAAGGGGACTTCTAGGGCCCATTGTAGGGAGATGTTAAGAGAGGGTTGTCATCAAACAGGTCTACATTTGTTTTTTATCTTAGTCTTGTTTCAAAAGAGTGATTATGCTGAGGCTTACTGTGCCACTGCTTTACAGTCAAGCAATTTCAGGGTGATGAATGACTAGACTGATTTGAATGGCGATATGGACCATCAAACATGAACAGAATTTATGGGTTTGCATTTTAAATTATGTTTTTTCTTATTTTCAGTGAGTACACTGTGCCCGTGATTTAAACTCTTGACACATTTCCTAGCATAGATGATGTACAATTGAACATGTAAATATGCTTTTGAACCTTTGAGTAAAGTGCTGAAACATAGTCCAATGAATAGTTATCTCTAAAATTTAAATAATTAGACAGTCACCCGAAAAGGTGTTTTAAATTGTATTTTACTTAACCTTTATTTAACTAGGCAAATCAGTTAAGAACAAATTCTTATTTTACATTGAGAGCCTACCCCGGCCAAACCCTCCCCTAACCCTTACAACGCTGGGCCAATTGTGCGCCGCCCTATGGGACTTCCGATCACAGCCCAGGATTGAACCAGGGTCTGTAGTGACACCTCTAGCACTGAGATGCAGTGCCTTAAACCACTGCGCCACTTGGGAGCCCATTACTTTTATTTTAAACATTTACATTTGTCATTTAGCAGACACTCTTATCCAGAGTGACATACAGGAGCAATTAGGGTTAAGGGCCTTGCTCAAGGGCACAGACAGATTTTTCACCTAGTTGGCTTGGGGATTCAAACCCGCAACCTTTTGGTTACTTGCCGAACGCTCTTAAACGCTAGGCTACCTGCCGCCCAAGCAACCAAGAACAAGCAAAAACACTTATTTGGAAATTACTTGACATTCTCTACAGAGCATAATAAAAATGAACCAAACACCACATTTTGTTTACAGTTAAGAGAAAAATGAGCAATTTCCTTGAGTTATAATGTGCTGTAAATGTCAAAACCATTATGGCCATTTTACAGTAAATAGTCTACAAATAAATAGCAGGTTCCACGCCTCAGGCCTGATAGATGGTTTCTCTGTGCAGTGCCACACACCAGTGTGAGAAGTATTGAGTACCTGTGTGGGTGTCAGGAAAGACAAAGCTTTCTCTGCCAAGACCAAGTGAAACCTTGGCACCAATTGTTCATGACAGCGGGTGAGTTCATATGGAACTGACAAACATCTACATTTCTTTCAAAAACCAATCAGGAAGGCAGGAATAACCAGACTTTTGTGTCATAAAAGCTAAGGATTGATTGGCTTTGACACAAATAGCAGGTTTCTATCCAGGTTGGTTATGGTTTAATATCAGTTTTTGTGTAATGGTTTCTGACAACATGCAGGACCCTTCTTTCTGACTACTATCATGTTGAGCTCAAACACCCTCTTTTACTGCAACAGTAAACTCTTATAAGGTTTGGTTTCTGAAATCCTTCCCTCAGGGGTAATAGAGCTAACTACAACTACATGTTGTTATCTAACTTTTATATCTGCCTCGTCTTAGATTGCAAGGTCCACTATGAGGACATGTGATGGTGCAGGAGGAGATGGCTGCCATTTTACGGGCTCCTAACCAATTGTACTATTGTGTGTGTTTTTTGTACATAAATGTTACTGCCACCGTCTCTTAAGACTGAAAAGAGCTTCTGGATATCAGGACAGCGATTACTCACCTCCTACTGGATGAAGATTTTTTCTTTAACGAGTCAGAAGCGAAGGATTTACTTCAGATACCCAACAAGGCCCAAATCCCCGTCATTCGCATGTTGAAGAGACGGAGATATCGGGGACGTAGGTCGGGGTGCCTTGTAAGGACCCGACGGCGAGTGAGTAATCCCCCTCTACCATCAGTCCTACGAGCCAACGTGCAATCATTGGATAACAAAATGGGTAAGCTCCGATCAAGACTATCCTACCAACGGGACATTAAAAACTGTAATATCTTATATTTCACAGAGTCGTGGCTGAACAACATTATGGATAACATACAGCTGGCAGGGTTTTCAGTCTGTCGGCAAGATAGAACAGTGGTCTGCGTCTATTTGTAAATAACAGCTGGTGCACAAAATCTAATATTAAGGAAGTCTCAAGGATTTGCTTGACTGTGGTAGAGTATCTCATGATAGGCTGTAGACCACACTATTTACCAAGAGAGTTTTATATTTTTTGTAGCGGCCTATTTACCAGCACAAACCAGTACTGGTACTAAGATGGCACTCAACGAGCTGTATAAGGCCATAAGCAAACAACAAAATGCTCATCCAGAGGTGGCACTCCTAGTGGCCGGAGACTTTAATGCAGGGAAACGTAAATCCGTTTTACCTCATTTCTATCAAATCAAATTGTATTGGTCACATACACATGGTTAGCAGATGTTATTGTGAGTGTAGCGAAATGCTTGTGCTTCTAGTTCTGACAGTGCAGTAATATCTAACAAGTAATATCTAACAATTCCACAACAAATACCTAATACACACAAATCGAAGTAAGGAATGAATAAGAATATATAAATGAGCAATGTCAGAGCGGCATAGGCTAAGATGCAATAAATAGTATAGAATATAGTATATACATATGAGATGAGTAATGCAAGATATGTAAACATTATTAAAGAGCCATTATTAAAGTGACTAGTGTTCCATTTATTAAAGTGGCCAGTGATTACAAATCTGTATGTAGGCAGCAGCCTCACTGTGCTAGTGATGGCTGTTTAACAGTCTAATGGCCTTGAGATAGAAGCTGTTTTTCAGTCTCTCAGTTCCAGCTTTGATGCACCTGTACTGACCTCGCCTTCCTGGATGGTAGCGGGGTGAACAGGCAGTGGCTCGGGTGGTTGTTGTCCTTGATGATCTTTTTGGCCTTCCTGTGACATCGGGTGCTGTAGGTCTCCTGGAGGGCAGGTAGTTTGCCCCCGGTGATGCGTTGTGCAGACCGCACCACCCTCTGGAGAGCCCTGCAGTTGTAGGTGGTGCAGTTGCCATACCAGGCGGTGATACAGCCCGACAGGATGTATTCAATTGTGCATCTGTAAAAGTTTGTGAGGGTTTTAGGTGACAAGCCAAATTTTTTCAGCCTCCTGAGGTTGAAGAGGTGCTGTTGCACCTTCTTCACCACACTGTCTGTGTGGGTGGACCATTTCAGTTTGTCAGTGATATGTACGCAGAGGAACTGAAAACTTTCCACCTTCTCCACTGCTGTCCCATTGATGTGGATAGGGGGGTGCTCCCTCTGCTGTTTCCTAAAGTCCACGATCATCTCCTTTGTTTTGTTGACATCGAGTGAGGTTATTTTCCTGACACCACACTCCAAGAGCCCTCACCTCCTTCCTGTAGGCTGTCTCATCATTGTTGGTATTCAGGCCTACTACTGTTGTGTCGTCTGCAAACTTGATGATTGAGTTGGAGGCGTGCATGGTCACGCAATCATTGCTGAAGAGGGAGTACAGGAGGGGGCTAGGCATGCACCCTTGTGGGGCCCCTGTGTTGAGGATCAGCGAAGTAGAGGTGTTGTTTCCTACATTCACCAACTGGGGAAGGCCCGTTAGGAAGTCCAGGACCCAATTGCCCAGGGCGGGGTTGAGACCCAGGGCCTCAAGCTTAATGATGAGCATGAAGGGTACGATGATGTTGAATGCTGAGCTATAGTCAATGAACAACATTCCTACATAGGTACTATATTCCTCTTGTCCAGATGGGATAGGGCAGTGTGCAGTATGATGGCGATTGCATCATCTGTGGACCTATTGGGGCAGTAAGCAAATAGAATTGGGTCTAGGGTGACAGGTAAGGTGGAGGTGATATGAGGAGGTGATAGTCTCTCAAAGCATTTCATGATGACAGAAGTGAGTGCTACGGGGCACTCACTTCTGTTAAATGTGCAACCACACACAGAGACACGTACAAAGCTCTCCCTCGCCCTGCATTTGGCAAATCAAACCATAACTCTATCCTGATTCCTGCTTACAAGTAGTGATACATCGATATTACATTTTTGGCCGATACCTATATCCAATATTTTCCTTGCCACAAGAAACTATGCCGATAACCAATATACATTTTTTTGCCGCCTTTTAAGCATTCTAGTACAGTTAAATAGTTAACACACACACATGGACGCAGCGGTCTAATGCACTGCATCTCAGTGCAAGAGGCGTCACTACAGTCCAAGGTTCGAATCCAGGCTGTATCACATCCGGACGTGATTGGGAGATCCATAGAGCCGCACAAAATTGGCCCAGCGTTGTCAAGGTTTGGCCGGGGTAGGCCGTCATTGTAAATAAGAATTTGTTCTTAATTGACTTGCCTAATTAAATAAAGGTTACACACACACAAACACATACACACACACCAACAAGTTATTTTGTTGGCATTTACGTATGTCCCCATTACCAGTAAAAAATTATCAAAACCTATTTCTTTCACTTACTTGCTGTGCTGTTTCGTTGTTCATTTCTTCAGTCGTTTCATTCTCAACCAGGATTTCATCATACATGTCAAGCAGTGAAGTTTCAGCTCTGTCTGTCCATGGCCTCCCTTCCTCGGTGCACACTGTCACTGTGTCCATTTTCATCTTGTCCAGCTGTGTATGTAAAATTTCATGTAAACCCTGTTTCTTGTCTGCATCAAAGTAGTGGTCCTTGTACATAGCATCGAGCATGGTAGCAACACAGTAAAAAGAGAATGCCACTGAATCGCGTGTTCACAGCCTGCGTCTGCAGTTTTGTTGAGCAGGCGTTTCAATGCCATGACAGAGGGCATCACGTCTGTTGCAGGTGCAATTGATGAGCTTATTTCTCAAGTCAGTTGTTCGAATAGAGCAAGCTATTGTGTTCATGTTTCCAAGTTTCAAACATGTTCTCAAATGCCAGTAGAAAGAGGAGGAAGGGAAGCGCTACTAAGGTACACAATAGTAAGTGTTGATAGACAGAAGGTGCTCTTTGGTAAAAGGGGTGAATTGGTCATCAAAAAGAAAGGAGGACCAAGGCACACTTCATATAATTAATTAAAATGCCTTTATTTGTATGGCATGTTCAATAGAAACAAGGTTTTAAAAATACGACATTGAAATGGCAGCGGCGGTATGACAACCAGCACATTCATGAGCATAAAATCCGACTTTCCTCAGTACGAAATCCTCGACGGCACACTGTGCTGTCAGACTCAGCATGCTCATGGGCCTGATATCGCTGGTCCAAATGTCAGTCGTGAAGCTAATAGCAGTGATGCTATTACTGTGTAACTCCGGTAGGGCAAAATCTGAAAAATAGCGCACTTGGTAGTGTGTACCGGTGCTCGACCAGTCGGCAAAAGCCAACATCAACCATGACAGAGAACGGTTGATTGTCAAGGGCAATGAATCCCATTATCTTTGCGTTAATGAATTTCGCCTTTGAGTTGTCTCGCTGAAATGTCCTTACTCTTTCAAATGACTGCTCGACTTGATGACTGCTCAAAACACAAGGCAGACATTGTGGGCCAGGTTATTATTTCCGGAGACCTTCTCCCCTACCTCACCTCGCTCATCAACTCATCCTTGACCGCTGGCTATGTCCCTTCCGTCTTCAAGAGAGCGAGAGTTGCACCCCTTCTGAAAAAACCTACACTCGATCCCTCCCATGTCAACAACTACAGACCAGTATCCCTTCTTTCTTTTCTCTCCAAAACTCTTGAACGTGCCGTCCTTGGCCAGCTCTCCTGCTATCTCTCTCAGAATGACCTTCTTGATCCTAATCAGTCAGGTTTCAAGACTGGGCATTCAACTGAGACTGCTCTTCTCTGTGTCACGGAGGCTCTCCGCACTGCTAAAGCTAACTCTCTCTCCTCTTCTCTCATCCTTCTAGACCTATCTGCTGCCTTTGATACTGTGAACCATCAGATCCTCCTCTCCACCCTCTCCGAGTTGGGCATCTCCGGCGCGGCTCACTCTTGGATTGCGTCCTACCTGACAGGTCGCTCCTACCAGGTGGCGTGGTGAGAATCCATCTCCGCACCACGTGCTCTCACCACTGGTGTCCCCCAGGGCTCAGTTCTAGAACCTCTCCTATTCTCGCTATACACCAAGTCACTTGGCTCTGTCATATCCTCACATGTTCTCTCCTATCATTGCTACGCAGACGACACACAACTAATCTTCTCCTTTCCCCCTTCTGATAACCAGGTGGCAAATCGCATCTCTGCATGTCTGGCAGACATATCAGTGTGGATGACGGATCACCATCTCAAGCTGAACCTCGGCAAGATGAAGCTGCTCTTCCTCCCGGGGAAGGACTGCCCGTTCCATGATCTCGTCATCACGGTTGACAACTCCATTGTGTCCTCCTCCCAGAGTGCTAAGAGCCTTGGCGTGACCCTGGACAACACCCTGTCGTTCTCCGCTAACATCAAGGCGGTGACCCGATCCTGTAGGTTCATGCTCTACAACATTCGCAGAGTACGACCCTTCCTCACACAGGAAGCGGCGCAGGTCCTAATCTAGGCACTTGTCATCTCCCATCTGGATTACTGCAACTCGCTGTTGGCGGGGCTCCCTGCCTGCGCCATTAAACCTCTACAACTCATCCAGAACGCCGCAGCCCGTCTGGTGTTCAACCTTCCCAAGTTCTCTCACGTCACCCCGCTCCTCCACACACTCCACTGGCTTCCAGTTGACACAACAGTGGTAGGCCTGATCACCGACAACGATGAGACAGCCTATAGGGAGGAGGTCAGAGAACTGGCAGTGTGGTGCCAGGATAACAACCTCTCCCTCAACCTGATTAAGACAAAGGAGATGATTGTGGACTACAGAAAAAGGAGGACTGAGCACGCCCCCATTCTTATCGACGGGGCAGTAGTGGAGCAGGCTGAGAGCTTCAAGTTCCTTGGTGTCCATATCACCAACAAACTATCATGGACCAAACACACCTAGACAGTCGTGAAGAGGGCGCGACAACACCTATTCTCCCTCAGGAGACTGAAAAGGTTTGGTATGAGTCCTCAGATCCTCAAAAAGTTCTACAGCTGCTCCATCGAGAGCATCCTGACTGGTTGCATCACCGCCTGGTATGGCAACTGCTTGGGCTCCGACCGCAAGGTACTACAGAGGGTAGTGCGTATGGCCCAATACATCACTGGGGCCAAGCTTCCTGCCATCCAGGACCTCTATATCAGGCAGTATTTAAATGTATTTTTTACTTCAGTTTATTTTAGTAAATACTTTAACACTTTTTTCCTTAAAACTGCATTGTTTGTTAAAGGCTGGTAAGTAAGCATTTCACTACAACACATATTGTATTCAGCGCATGTGACAAATACAATTTGATTTGATATGGTGGCTCCATTTCTTAATATTTACAAAGAGGCAGATTGTACTATTCTAATCTGATTCTTATCAATTGTATACAAAGATGTCTGATTATCTAATGCTATATGAGTGTATATACAGTAGAAGTCTCAAACACATCACTTTCCTCTTACCATAGATAGAAATCTCAAGAGGTGCTCCTCGTTCTCAAAGCACCGAGTCGTTTCCATGGTGATAGAGCTGCCCCATGAACTCACAGCTGGGTGAAGAAGACAGGTCAATGGTGCCTGTGGTGTTTCAACAAGCATCCTGCATCAGTCTGACACACCTGTGCTGCTTGGAAGATGAGTAGGTCCCCAATTGGACAATGACTTGAAGAGGGTTCGCTTTGGATATAGCTCTCTAATGCTAGACAAAGTCCTGCAAAGGCCAATAAAGTGAGTTGAACTCCTTTATGTAACATATCAGTGGAAAAATGTAGATGTCATATTTTCAATGCAAACACTGTTGTGTGCAATGGCATGACAGTACGTTGACCTTGGGTGTCTTTCGTAGGCTACCCAAAAGGACACAGTAAGCCTCTGTGAGGTTGGGTGCAAAAGTTGCACAATGCATTGTCCTTTTCTCTCTAACCTAAAAAAGCTATAATAAAATGGGTGATATATGATACTCATCTCTGTTTCTTATGTGTCAGTATGCTGCAGGGAAACCATATTTTTCTCCCTAGCTGTGGTGATTCCAGCTTGGTCAGGTATGTTTTCACTGCACTCATCTCCCCTGGCATAGAGAGTTTCCTTTCATTTGACCTCTCTGACTCCTCTTTTAAACTACTGTTGCCATAACAACTGACCCACTGTGATTACTAGGCTTGAGCAAGGCACCCAGCCTGAGAAGGAGTGAAACGCAGCATCTCCAGACAGATGTTCCCAGCGAGAGACATGCTGTTAATTTGTATGGCTTTCTCTCTTACGGGGATATTCTGGCTTGAGACCAAACCAGATGAAGTGACTAAATTGGAATAAGGGATTAGCTCAATGTCTCAGATAGCAATGTGTCCCCAGCATTAGAGATAATGTGGATGTGATCGATCCTGGCAGTCTTACAAGTCTACACTTATCTGGGTGATGGATTGGCAGCTCTCTGTCATGAGCTTTCCAAACACCATCACACTGGCCATGTAAACTGACCTCTGTTTAATCGAGTCTATAGCTTGATAGTTCAATTTAGTTTTTTTGTGTGTGGTGTGAATAATTTTGACAGTTACTGTGATGCAGGGTCGTGTCAAATCCTCTGATGTCTCAAGTTAATAGGTTCTCTAAATTCAAACCCTTGAAAAATACATAACTGGAAAACAAAAAAATGTGTTAGAAGCATCATAAACCAACAGTTTACACCTCATTACCCAGTGTCGAAAGATAAAAATCAGTCAGGAAAATGTTTCGCCAATCTCATTTATGTTCAAACACTCACTAAGCACATGAGTAGGGTTGCAAAGCTAATTTTGGTAATGAACAGAATGGCAATCTATCGTAACTTTGATCATTTTAACTTTTATAACTTTTAAAATGTCACAACACCTACGGAAGGTGGCGCCCCTCCTCGCCCGGGCGGCGCTCGGCGGTCGTCGTCGCCGGCCTACTAGCTGCCACTGATTTATGTTTCACGTTCTGTTAGTTAAGCCTAGGTTAGTTACGCACCTGTTTTGTATTAGTTGTTAGTGGGGAAGGGTATTTAGGCTAGCTAGTTAGGTTTGTGGTTTGTGCGGGATAGTTTGTTGTCCGGGTTGTATGTTGTTTATGAGGATCAGTGGTTTTCCCTCCTGGGGTTACGAAGTATTGTTTTGGGCTGCGTCCCTGGTTATCGTTCGTAAAAGGGTGGTGCCTTTTATTTAGCACACCCTGCACTCCGTTCTTTTGTCATTTTTTCCCTGAGAATATTTGTTAAAAGTTTATTCCCGGAATCATCCGTCTCCTGCGCCTGACTCCACCTCTCCTGATTCCGCAGGCCACCCATTGTGACATAAAACATGTATTCATATATAGTATATCTGTGTACATTTTTCCCATGAGTTTCTAGATAGACCATATGGTTCAAGACGAAATAGCCTAATTAATGAAAAGAAAGCATCCAATCAACAATGACATTATTATCAATTACCTCTACAACTTGTGGTATTCACTAAGTTGATGGCTTATATTTAGTGTAATGTTTTACAGTTTAGTCATTGTATTTCTAATTTTAAAATCATCTTATTTAAATTATTTCATAGACACTGAACAAAAATATAAAGACTACATGTAAAGTGTTAGTCCCATGTTCCATGAGCTGAAATAAAAGATCCCAGAAATGTTCCATACGCAGAAAAAGCTTATTTCTTTCAAATTTTGTGCGCAAATTTGTTTAGATCCCTGTTCGTGAGCATTTCTCCATCCACCTGACAAGTGTGTCATATCAAGAAGCTGCTTAAACAGCATGATCATTACACAGGTGCACCTTGTGCTGGGGACAATAAAAGGTGTGGTAAAGTGTGACAAAACTGCACATAACACAATGCCACAGATGTCTCAAGTTGAGGGAGCAAGCAATTGGCATTCTGACTGCAGGAATGTCCACCAGAGCTGTTGCCAGAGAATTGAATGCTCATTTCTCTTCCATAAGCCACCTCCTAGGTCATTTTAGAGAATTTGGCAGTATGTCCAACCTGCCTCACAATGGCGGTGGGGTTATGGTATGGGCAGGAATAAGCTACAGACAACGAATACAATTACATTGTATCAATGGCAATTTGTATGCACAGAGATACTGTGATGAGATGCTGAGGCCCATTGTCATACCATTCATCCACCGCCATCACCTCATGTTTCAGCATGATAATGCACGGCACCATGTCACAAGGATCTGTACACAATTCCTGGAAGCTTTAAATGTCCCAGTTCTTCCATGGCCTGCATACTCACCAGACATGTCACCCATTGATTATGTTTGGGATGCTCTTGATCAATGCGTAAGTCAGCGTGTTCCAGTTCACGCCAATATCTATTATCTTCACATAACAATTGAAGAGGAGTGGGACAACATTCCAAAGGCCACGATCAACAACCTGATCAATTCTGTGAGGTAGATGTGTCGCGCTGCATGAAGAAAATGGTGGTCACACCAGATACTGAATGGTTTTCTGATCAACGCACCTACCTTTAATTTTATATATATATATCTGTGACCAAGTCATGTAAATCCATAGATTAGGGCCTAATGAATTCATTTCAATTGACTGATTTCCTTATATGAACTGTAAATCAGTCAAATCTTTGAAGTTGCACTTGTATTTTTGTTCAGTGTATTTTACATGTGTTAAGGCCAAAGAGAAGGCGAGAGATAATTAGACACCTGTGATAATCTGAAGTACCCAAAAGGGCCACTAGATGTCTTGTGATGGATTACATAAAATCCTTGAAAGATACCAAAATTCTGGTAGTTTACTGGTAATCTTTGAATGTTTCCAGTAATATACCCTCCCTTTGCAAATTGCAACTCTATTCATGCGCTATTACATAATAAGGCAGGAGTTCCATGATATTCCACGCTCTTACAATATGATGAATTTCAAAAGCAGCCATTTTGATTTGTAGACCAACACCACATACTGCACATTGTCGTCTTGTTAGATGTTTGCCACTGCAGCAAGCAGATGGGTATGCTGGATGACTCTATGCATGTGGTCAGGACTCTGTTTCAAAGGATTGCATTAACACTTTTTACATCAATACTTCATTGTAGATCATGCGCGCCGGCCGTGGTTGTCTCTGGATAATGCATTACATAACAATGTCTTCGATGGGAGATATGCATCATATGATGACTTTCTCCAACAGTGCACCTAAAGGGCCAATCTGGAGTTGCTACATGCATTTTTGGACTGTTAAAAGTAATAATTTATAACTGTTGATTCTTGAAGAATACGCCATCAGAATACTCCGATGTTTTTAAACATGGTCAATGTAAAGTAAATGTATGCAAACACTGTATATCTTCAAAACATGGTTAAAGCCATCATTTTGATCTCATGGATGTTCAGTCCTTATATTTCTCAAGCCCCATCCCTCATCTGTTTACCAAAACAAGTAGCAGTGACTGCTTGGTTATTGTTTGAAATGCGGATCGGCCCTTTAATCTCAAAATCGATCTCATCTATAGCACCCTTGAGCTAACCATTTTGCTGCATAGTGTGTTATGTTCCGTTGAAAATTATATACAGAGGATAAGAGGAATGACTATATTTTCAAAAATTGATTGCTTGCTGTAATAATGACTTATTTCACCATATCTTTGTCCTAAATTACCCACTTGTATTTGTGTTTGCCATTTTATCCTGTTAAAATAGACTGTAAAATAGCAGCTCAAAAATACTGTTTTAATGCACTTACACAAAGGCTGTGTGAAAGCAGTGGAGCTATCAAAATGCTTTTCCTATTAAAAAAGTAGTGCCTGTTTACGTAACCTCCACATTTGGATTGATTGTGTTTCTAGCTTCCCAGGGGTTCCTGCATGCTAATTGTCATGTTGAGAGGGTTACAAAATCCACCATTTCCACTAGTCATGGTTCCCTCCCCTCTACAATGTGGGCACCCTTAGCAACAGTCCAGAGAGGGCAGTGACAGGTCAAGAGAGCCCTCTACAGGCAAAAGGGAGAATAAGCACACGTTTCTGTGTAAAATCTGAATCTGAAAGAGCTCCAGCCTTTAAGAACATACCCGGAATCTTAACTCCTGATAGGCTAATACTGTAGAGATATGCATTGTCAAACTGAAATGGTTAATATGGGAAAGCCATACCTTTGCCTATGAGAAGCTAGGTATGTATTTGATCATATGATTGTACATAAGTTAATTGAGCTATTTGGACATTACAGAGATTGTCTCTTCAATACATGTAGAATATGTATATTTAATTCAAATGAATAAAAAGTGTGTTTAGGAGGTGATATAAGTAATAACATGTATACTCCATTTATAATCCATAAATACTTTCTTCCAAATATTTGGAGAAAACAGTGTGGGCAAGTTAATCAATTGGCAAATATATGCTAGAATAAATGTATTTGTTGCTTCAATGGTCCCCCAGAGACATTTTCACTTGAAGTTTATATAGACCAGTGCAGATGTAGAATCACACATTATAAACAGTATTAACATTGTCACAATACACAACAACATAACCCTTTGCTGAATCACATTGAGTCTGAGATCTGGTTGGTATGTGGAAAAATGTCCACCTGTAAGCTATGGGTGACTTGTTTGCAATGGAATTCATAATGCACAAAATAAATAAATAAAAATGCTAAACATGGCAAGAAGTCAAAGAGCCACTAACACACCTTTAAAGATGGATGAATTTATATATATCATGCATTAAAAACCTCATTCATTTTCTTTGCATATTTGTTTAAAAAAAAAAATCTATTTACCAGTGTGATGGCATTGGTGAGACGGCATATCTCGGAGGAATTGTGCTAGGAGCCACACTGCTCATTAGCAATCCTCCTATCTGATTCCCATGCACTTTTCTGTGCCCTGCAAAGTGCCAGTAATGGAATTTAAATTAGTTTCCCAGCTGAATTAATTTACCAGCGATGAATGCACACTTCTGAAGGCAGCATTTGCAGGCGGAGGTTGGGAACTAGGGTTGCCAAGGGAGTGTAATTTACTGGTTTACTTTAGAAGTTTACCAGAACTTCCAGGATTTTGGTATCTTTCAAGGATTTTATGTAATCTATCAAACTACATCTAGTGGCACTTTTAGGTACTTCAAATTATCACAGGCGTCTGTGCCCTCTAACTGGCCTTATCATATGTCAAATATATTAAATAATGAATAAGATGATATATATAAAATAGAATTACAAACATTATCCTAAATATAAACCATCAACCTACTGAATATCATTGGTGTTTAATATGAGGGTTTCAGTATGAAAAATCCTATATATATATATATATATATACACTGCTCAAAAAAATAAAGGGAACACTTAAACAACACAATGTAACTCCAAGTCAATCACACTTCTGTGAAATCAAACTGTCCACTTAGGAAGCAACACTGATTGACAATAAATTTCACATGCTGTTGTGCAAATGGAATAGACAACAGGTGGAAATTATAGGCAATTAGCAAGACACCCCCAATAAAGGAGTGGTTCTGCAGGTGGGGACCACAGACCACTTCTCAGTTCCTATGCTTCCTGGCTGATGTTTTGGTCACTTTTGAATGCTGGCGGTGCTTTCACTCTAGTGGTAGCATGAGACAGAGTCTACAACCCACACAAGTGGCTCAGGTAGTGCAGCTCATCCAGGATGGCACATCAATGCGAGCTGTGGCAAGAAGGTTCGCTGTGTCTGTCAGCGTAGTGTCCAGAGCATGGAGGCGCTACCAGGAGACAGGCCAGTACATCAGGAGACGTGGAGGAGGCCGTAGGAGGGCAACAACCCAGCAGCAGGACCGCTACCTCCGCCTTTGTGCAAGGAGGAGCAGAAGAAGCACTGCCAGAGCCCTGCAAAATGACCTCCAGCAGGCCACAAATGTGCATGTGTCTGCTCAAACGGTCAGAAACAGACTCCATGAGGGTGGTATGAGGGCCCGATGTCCACAGGTGGGGGTTGTGCTTACAGCCCAACACCATGCAGGACGTTTGGCATTTGCCAGAGAACACCAAGATTGGCAAATTCGCCACTGGCGCCCTGTGCTCTTCACAGATGAAAGCAGGTTCACACTGAGCACATGTGACAGACGTGACAGAGTCTGGAGACACCGTGGAGAACGTTCTGCTGCCTGCAACATCCTCCAGCATGACCGGTTTGGCGGTGGGTCAGTCATGGTGTGGGGTGGCATTTCTTTGGGGGGCCGCACAGCCCTCCATGTGCTCGCCAGAGGTAGCCTGACTGCCATTAGGTACCGAGATGAGATCCTCAGACCCCTTGTGAGACCATATGCTGGTGCGGTTGGCCCTGGGTTCCTCCTAATGCAAGACAATGCTAGACCTCTTGTGGCTGGAGTGTGTCAGCAGTTCCTGCAAGAGGAAGGCATTGATGCTATGGACTGGCCCGCCCGTTCCCCAGACCTGAATCCAATTGAGCACATCTGGGACATCATGTCTCACTCCATCCACCAATGCCACGTTGCACCACAGACTGTCCAGGAGTTGGCGGATGCTTTAGTCCAGGTCTGGGAGGAGATCCCTCAGGAGACCATCCGCCTCCTCATCAGGAGCATGTCCAGGCGTTGTAGGGAGGTCATACAGGCACGTGGAGGCCACACACACTACTGAGCCTCATTTTGACTTGTTTTAAGGACATTACATCAAAGTTGGATCAGCCTGTAGTGTGGTTTTCCACTTTAATTTTGAGTGTGACTCCAAATCCAGACCTCCATGGGTTGATAAATTGGATTTCCATTGATTATTTTTGTGTGATTGTGTTGTCAGCACATTCAACTATGTAAAGAAAAAAGTATTTAATAAGATTATTTCATTCATTCAGATCTAGGATGTGTTATTTTAGTGTTCCCTTTATTTTTTTGAGCAGTATATATATATATATATATATATATATATATATATACATACATAGGATTTTTCATACTGATATATTTACTCTTATTTTACTGATGTCAATACGTATTTGTTGTCAATGTTTTGGCATCAAACTGGTTGCAGTTGTGAAAAAAGTAAATAGTTCAACGAGTTGCAGAGGTAACTAGAAACTACCTACTAGGAACTCATGGACAATATGGACACAGATACACAACATTAATACTATATATATGAATGCATGTTCTAAAAGTTATTCAAGTATACATTACCAAAGTTACAATAGATTGTCATAGATTTTCTGTTAATTACCAAAATTACATGACACAACATGTGAACAAGTGCATGCGGAGGAGGGCAATTAAATTGGGCAGCTCAAGGAGCGATGTCAAGTTTTT
Organism: Salmo trutta; assembly: GCF_901001165.1. Taxonomy (NCBI): domain Eukaryota; kingdom Metazoa; phylum Chordata; class Actinopteri; order Salmoniformes; family Salmonidae; genus Salmo; species Salmo trutta. Next base: position 8,450,842 of record NC_042982.1, on the reverse strand, counting down.
AATCTCACAGATGTCACCAGAAACCATCTCATCAAATTTGTCACAGGCAGTGGCATGCTGCATAAATTATCTATGCCTACTGTCATATGTTAAAGTTTTAGATAATGTTTTATGCAATGCATGATAAGTGTGAGCATATGCATGTGTGTTCGGTAAATATACACACAGTGACCAGTTTATTAGGTGTACCCATCCAGTACAAGGTCGGACCCCTCTTTGCCTCCAGAACAGCCCGATTTCTTTGGGGCATGGAAACATAGGTCCCTTGATACCAATTGAGCTAACATGTGCCAGGAAAACATTCCGCCAGCAACCTGTACCGTTGGTACCAGGCAGGAGTGGGCCATGGACTCATGCTGCTTACGCCAAATCCTGACTCTGCCATCCCCATGACACAACAGGAACCAGGATTCCTGTTTGTGGCCCGCCTGTTAGCTTGCACGATTCTTGCCATTCTCGTTCGAGCTCTCGTCAACAAGCTATTTTCGCCCCTACAGGTCTGCCACTGACTGGATGTTTTTGTTTGTCGCACCATTCTCGGTAAACCCTTGACACTGTCATGCATGAAAAGCCCAGGAGGCCGACCATTTCTGAGATACTGGATCCGGCGCCCTGGCACCGACGATCATTCCACGCTCAAAGTCGCTTAGGTCACTCGTTTTGCCCATTCTAACGTTCAATCAAACTGTCACTGAATGCCTCGATGTCCGTCCGCCTGCTTTATATAGCAAGCCATGGCCACATGACTCACTGTCTGTAGGAGCTAACCATTTTCGTGAATGGGGTGGTGTAACAAATAAACTGGCCACTGAGTGTACAGTACATAGGACATATGTGTGTCTCTCCTCACATGGAATGTGACGGTGTTACATGTATCACACTGCACATTCTATATTTGACTCAGTGTCCAGTGGGCCCCCATAGCGGTCTACAGACGACAGACATGCTGGATTCTGTATCATGATGGAGTTGCGAGTCTATGGATTGAGCTACATGGATTGTGTTCTTGCTGTCATTGGGAAAACAAACAGAAGGAGATCATATTTTCTGTAATAGTAGTAAGACTCAACAGTCAGTCATCTGGCAAATTCCACACAATTCTGACTTTCATTCACATATGATCTGATAATGTGTCAGGTATATGCATGAGGTAGGGTAAACAACACTAGTGTTATTGGTTTCTACAGAGGGCCAGTCTATGTTGACTTCAATGTGGTGAGACCCACACAGACACGGTAAGACTGAGTTTTACTTTCTTTTGAGGGGAAATGTCTAATCCAATGTTAATAATTAGATATGGAGGTAATGTTTTGTTAGAACTAGCTGATAGGTTACACTCCAAAGAAAAGTCATTGGAAAGGGCTGTCTGGTATTATTCATTAACCAAATATTGATACTTCATTTGTACTTTCGTTCATGTCTCTAAGGAAAAAAGAACAAGCAGGTAAATTTGTGTGCGAGGTTGTGTTTTCATTTTCATCGCAGTAGAAATCTGTCATGATAGAACTGGTAGCTGAAATCGATGGTGAACCGTCAACACATATTTGAGGCAATTACTGTTGTGCAAACACATGCTCTAAGTTATCGATACAACCAGTTCACAATTTATGGAGCAGCCAAGTTCTGCATCTCCCTAACATGATTGAATATAACTTTGGGCTTACCCTTCATTGAACTGCAGGACAACATTAAACATTTATTGAAAAGCTGTCTTAATGTTTATGATTATGTTAATTCCGCTCATTATATTTTGCTAATTTACTCTGTGTGACTTTGGCCAGTGTCGGAAAGTGCTGCATTTTAGCCCTTGCACATTATCGTTGAATAACCAATAAAAAATCTTTAAAGCAGCATCTATAATAGATTTTATTGAAATGACAAAATTATTGGAAAAAAAATCTGCCCGCATTTTATTGACATTGTAGAATAAGAACTAATCCGTAACTTACTGGTAATTGGAGTTTATATCGGTTGCAGTGATCACGAATCAAAATTGTTCCTTCTTATACCGTAGGAATGTTATAACCTGTTTTATTCCCTCGGTATGGACAGAAAGTATTGGAACGATAGACAAATGGGCGGAGAAGCTAAGTGGAAAGTTCGTACATGTATCTGACGTGTTTAGTGATACAGCTAATATCAGCTTTTATTGGATTGCAATCTCTACCTCTACACCGGTTAAACAAAAAAGGTACCCTGTTGAATGATGTCTGTGCATATGGCCTGTCCAGAGCATTTATCAAGGTGGCACCTCCGGCCACTGTAGGTCTGTTCTCCCAGTACCCCAGCCGCACTGAAACTCTACTGAAAAAGAGCAAGAGTAAGTTTCAACACTTAGGTTGACTTCACGTGACTTTATTTTTTATTTTTTGTTCTGACAATCTAATTATGTTACTCTTTCTACATTCGCAGTTTACATGAACAGAGAGGCAGAGTGGAGAGAACAGAAGCATAAGTTGAAGCGCCCTCCTCCAGCGTGGATTAGCTACTTGGCCCTCCTCTCCATCATCTTATTCTGTCCTGTGTGGAGGGAGGGTGAGGTGGATTTTTGTGCGCTTCAGGGCCTGGCATTTGCAGGCGGTGATAAACTCTGGGCTGGGTTGGTGATCCGCCTCAAGGCCATCCAGGAGGACTTTGGAAAACTTCCCCTGGGCCTCTATAGAGCCACCCAGCATCCCTACCCAAAGAAAGGCACACGCGAAGATGATAAGGTCAATTGGAAAGCCATAAAGCTCCTCTGCCTCCCCGTCTGGGTTGTAGTCCTTGCCACTCTATTGTTTTGCATTGGAGAACGCATCATGCTGGAATCGATGGCCATAGCAATACTGGGGTACTCCCGCAGTCTTCACCCTGACGACTATTCGGCAGACATCGAAGCATCTGCTCTACACCATGGGCAGCAGTATCCAGCACCAGATGAACAGCTCGGCCGTCAGCGACCAGATGGGCTTCATGAACAAGGTGAGGAAGGAGGTGGGCGTTATGGTGGACTTCATCCACTTCATGGAGGTGTTCGAGAGGAGGAGGATCCGTGTGGTGCTGGAGATCACCCACCTGGACCGCTGCGGCACAGGTGGGTGATCCGCACCCTGGAGGCTACGAACATTCTGCTGGCAGGGGAGAATGTCCCGTTCGTGTCCATCCTAGCTGTGGACCCCAGACTGGTGGTGGGTTGTGGTGGTGGGCTGACATCCAGTCGGTACAATTATTATAAAACGTTTTTGTATTTTACTCCCTTTTTTCTCCCAATTTCAATTACAATCTTGTCTCATCGCTGCAACTCCCCAACGGGCTCGGGAGAGGCGAAGGTCGAGTCATGCATCCTCCAAAACATGACCCTCCAAACCGCACTCCTTAACACCTGCCCGCTTAACCCAGAAGCCAGCTGTATCAACGTGTCGGAAGAAACACCGTTCAACTGACGACCGGAGTCAGCCTGCAGGCGCCCAGCCCACCACAAGGAGTCGCTAGAGCGCGATGAGCCAAGTAAAGCCCCACCAGACAAACCCTCCGCTAACCCGGACGACGCTGGGCCAATTGTGCGTCACCCTATGGGACTCCCAGTCACGGCCGGTTGTGACACAGCCTGGGATCGAACCTGGGTCTGTAGTACTGAGATGCAGTGCCTTAGACCTCTGTGCCACTCGATGCCGCATACAGCTTTCTAAACAGGGTGGTCACCCTGCCTTTCTCAGTGCCTGAGATGTCCCCTGACTCCAAATGCAGAGCTTTTAAAACCTTCACTGACAGCCATCTAGTCTGACTGGTGGAAAGTTATTAAGAGAGGAAAACACAGAGCTGGGAAGTTCTCTGCATTTGAAAAAGGCAGGCTTGATGACAACCTTGTGCCGTTCATTGGAAAGGGTCAAAGCGAGACAGAGACACTAGAAAAAGGCGTCCGTTGGGAGATCTGGGCCAAGAAAGTCAAGGCGCTAACAAATGAGGCATTACACGCCATGTATACCAAATGCAACCCTCTTCATGTTTATCTTATGTGCATATGAGAAGGATAATAAACTCTGTAGGGGTGAGTCATCGTCATGGATGCGATGAATTACGGGAGCCTCTCCAAAGCTAAAGACCTTGCTGCCTGGGTGGTGATTGCCAACCTTTGGCCCTGCCGTCTGAGCTGGATCCTGCAATGCTCAGAGGACCACCAGCAGAGGGCTGACATTGATGACGGTGATGGTGATATCATCCAGGCCAAGACCTTATGGGAGGTGTTCAGTGAGACCAGTCTGGAGCCCCACATGCTCAGAGATCATCTGTTTCCAGTTTACTCTGAAGGATGTTGATCAGCTCAGACTGTGTACAGTCAACCTGGACCAATCCATTAAAGTAAAACTGGCTTGGGTTAGAGCAGGAGCCAGCCTGAGAGACAGGGCCAAGTCAAAGCCATCTGCGGATTGGAACAGTAATCAGTATGAGCACAGAGGACATCTGCAAAGAGGTACGTTAAAAATAAGAATCTTTATGCTGTTAGAATTATTTTATGATATAGGCTAGTATATCATGGAGGTCAGTATACAGTATCATGCATAGATCATTATTATGGTATTTACATAACTCATTTAGCTAAGTCCATCAGTGTATAAAATGAATTTTGAATCAGACAGATCAGTAACAACAGAACCCAATGCACCCGTAAAATAATTGTTTGACAGTTTCCCTCAGTCTGCTGCTATTGTGTACTTGTTAACATGCAAAAATGGCAAGTCAGTGACCTTGAAATGTTCTGTTTCAGGAGCGATGTGTGCTAATAGCGCTCAGCTCACAAGCGTGGCATTCATAGCAGCAGACTGCATACCGTACAGTCCCTTGCGAGCAATCATAAATGGTGTTTCTTCCTACACGCCATAACCTTTTCAAAATACACTCACCTGCCAGTTTATTAGGTACATCGTTCCTACAGACAGTGAGTCATATGGCCGTGGCTTGCTATATAAGGCAAGCTGACAGGCATCGAGGCATTCAGATACTGTTAGAAAGGCCTAAGCGACTTTAAGCGTGGTATGATCGTCGATGCCAAGCGCACCGGACCGAGTATCTCAGAAACGGACGCCCCACTGGGCTTTTTACGCAAGACAATGTCTAGGGTTTACCGATAATGGTGCGGAGGAAAAAAAAACTGTGGCAGTCCTGTGGGCGAAACAGCTCGTCGAAGGAGAATGGCAAGAATCGTGCAAGCTAACAGGCGGGCCACAAATAGACAAATAACGGCGATGTACAACAGTGGTGTGCAGAACGAAATCTCGGAATGCCCAACTCGCCATTCCTTGTCACGGATGGGCTATTGCAGCAGATGACCACACCGGGTTCCACTCCTATCAGCTAAAAACAAGAAGCGGCTCCAGTGGGCACGTGATCACTAACACTGGGCAATTGAAGAGTGGAAAAACGTTGTCTGGAACATGACAGCGAGTTCAGAATACTTGAATGGCCTGCGCAGTCGGCAGACTTCAACCCAATAGAGCATCTTTGGGATGAGATGGGATGGGCTGTTTGCAGAATGAATGTACCACCATCCAATCAGCAGCAACTGCGTGATGCCATCACGTCAGCATGGACCAACATCCCGGTGGAACATTTCAGCTAAAAACAAGAAGTAGCTCCAGCGAGGACGCGACCACCAACACTGGACAATTGAGGAGTGGAAAAACATTGCCTGGACCAACAAATCCCAGTTCCCGTTGCATCATGTTGATGGCAGCCAGGATTTGGCATCAGCAGCACGAGTCCATGACCCCATCCTGCCTCGTGTCAATGCTACAGGCTGGTGGCTGTGGTGTAATGGTGTGGGAAATGTTTTTATGGCACACAATTGGTCCCTTGATACCAACTGAGCAACGTTTCCATTCCCCAAAAACTTCTGTCTGTTCTTGAGGCAAAGTGGGGTCCGACCCGGTACTAGATAGGTGTACCTAATAAACTGGCCGATAAGTGTATATATCACTGTGTCACACAATGTCATGTCTGCATTGTTCTCTAGATGGAAAAGTTGAACCTGCCAATGAAATACCAACAGCTGCTGACAGGGTGTTAACTCGATGGAGCATCTCTAGTTTATTGGAGCAGCAGTGAGATCTAGCTAGCTACATTTGCTCTGACTTGCCAGCTAACTAGCGATTAGCATTAGTTGCAAACACGATTTAGCTTAACTTGCTAAGAAAATACTAACTAGCTGTTTGTAGATGTAAGAAACACAAACTAATATTGTAATTATAGAACGCACTTGGATTTATATTAAGATCAAAGTGGAAACAACATCATTGTCATCAACATTGTTGCATGTGCTGCATTGACCATGCAGACTGAACGAAAGTGTCTCGTGGTCAAGCAACAACAAATGCGCTCCTTGAGTGGCAGGGGATGGGACTAGGTCTGTGTGGAAAGCGGCATGGAAAGAGAGAGAAAATGGACGTTACACACAGCATATCACATTTAACAAGCCAAACATTAAAATACTGTTATAGAAGGTAAAGTAAAAACCCAAACCGGTATATAGTAAAATACGGTATACCGCCCAGCCCTAGTGCGATCAGACATGCCCTTCAGACGATCTTGGGAGAATGGATCACTTTCAGTTCGCACTTCCTGGGTGCCATGCCAAATGCTCAGTCTCACCCGACATGTCAGTGATTGCAAAAATAATGGCTAATCAAACCCTCCGGAATCCCATTGGATAAAAAAATGATCTAGAATTCAATGATGTCATTATTTTGTTAATAAATGGGGATTCTGTAGTTTCTTCAACTCTAGGCCTACGCAAAAATGACCACAGCGGTCGCATCCCTTGCAGTGCCTTGCTGACACCACAAGAGTGGGCTGTGCACTAGGCCTACACAAGGTTTGGTGCAGTGGAAAAGACAGTGATTGACAAGACATCTCATGTGGTTGTGAATGTGAACAGCTAAATACTTGAACGTATGATCGAGAGCAATAAGCATCCTTTATGACCAACTACAATGAATAAGCTATCTGAATAACAAAGAGCAGTAATAGTATAATGGCATGCATCATTTATTCACCTAATGCAAGTGCCTTTTACAAATAACGATACTCCAAGTCTATTGTTTAGCTTACATAATACATATGAAACAATGAATGAGGAACATCACTGTCCGAGAATAGGGGTAGTGGGAGAGGAGGGGATGGTAATATCGGGGAATAGATAACAGCTGGTGATAATGTCTATTTTCTCTGAGACGGACTTGAGGTCCTCCAGAATGAGTCGGATGCTGTGGGAGGCGTTGATGATGCCGTTCTGGGAGCTGTTTAGGTGGGTTGTGGCCATGCGTATCTCCTTTGTGGCATTACCATACACCTGTTTGATGGTGTGGGACACATCCGAGCACAGACGTGCATTGCTCTCCTGTAATTTCAGCTGGAGTAAAGTGTTGTAGTAGAGCCCACTGTGTTCAGGCCTAGACACAACCAACTCCTCTACCACGGACTGAATGTCAGGGTTATCTCTGATCACAAGCAGGGGAGTTAAGTCCTTGTGTAATATTTGTGGGTTTTCAGAGCTTGCAGGAATGACACATTTCCGTACTTTCTCAACCTCCCCCTCGCTGTCAGTCTCAGATGCTTCCCCTGGTACCTTTTGCCCTCCGGCAGTTGAATGTGGAGAGAGGGAAGTGATGTATACCTCATCATCTGAGTCGGTTTCTGACGCCTCGCCTTGCACTACTATCTGGTATTTTTCACTTGCCATTCCACACCACCTAAATACACAAGATAATTGTGAACGCCAACAGTAGAAAATATAATATTTTATGGAGAGGCATAGTTTAATGGAACAGTGAAGCATGTTCTGATGGTATGCATTGTTTAATGGAACTGTTGCATCATCAGATGATGCCTGGCTGCCCATCGGAATGTGCCTCCCCCCAAATTTGGTCACTAGCCCAAATATTTTTTTTGTGCGAGATAATAACCATTGAAATGCGCCCCCCGTTTAATCATGTTATCAAATGTAACTATTTGGCTTGTTATGTTAATCAATCTACATTAAATCAATTCATCAATGTCAATATAGATAGCTAGCCTGCTATTATTCGAAAAATGTATGTAAAACAAATAATCATACCTCCAGTCCTGCAAAAAAAAGAATCACATGAGCACCCGGAAGTCGGTCAAAACACTCACTCACTAGGGTTGACCCAAACTAAGTACTGCACAAATTCGCTAATCATTACAACTAGATGTCTGTTAAATCCGACTAAATTGAACATTTAGATGATGTGTAGATCTAAGTATCTGTGCAGCTCCTCACAAAGACTAACCCTCGTGAGAATGCAGTACGATTCTTGACCAATCAGAGTAGAGACCAAACGACATGTGACATTTGGAACGTCAGCCATACGCAGTCATTGGCCGTGTTCGAGAACATCAAAACCGTAATGTATCATGGGTAAATGGTGAATGAGTGATTGATCTACAAATAACAATGAGTCGTTATTTATGACGGACGGTGATTTGTAGATCAATCATTCGGCAGTCTCCTCCACTGTCGGCTGCAATGTCGAACAAGCCTATTGATGTCAACAAACTCCATATGATCGTGCGACGCAAGCAAGCTTCCTCGACGCAGCGTAAAATATTTTGTGATGAAGGTATGAAGTGTAATCTGTAGCAGTTACAGTAAGCGCTATTTTATGGTTATTAAATTAGAGCAATAGTTTGTGCATGAAAAAAAGGACCGATGCACTAAGACATTGCCGCAGTGTTTTGTAAGAAATTACATTCTTCATCGTCAGCATTCGCCGTCACGGCCACTGCAACCCAGCTATGGTCACTGTCAGCAGCCAGTGGTAGCTGGTTTGGTTGTCAGTTGTCAGACTGTTGATGACTAGTTATGAGTCTCTGACTGTATGGTGTGTGATGTAGTTGTCTGTAATTTTCACTATCAGTTTTATTTTAAGTTCTTCCCTGTACCAAAAGGGAAAGGCTATTGCATATGTATTTTTGTCGCTGTAGAGACAGCGTTATGTTCCTGCATGTCTGTATAAATTCACATTGCCCACAAACTAACATTACTCAGCTCACCATGTCTCATCTGAGTGGAATTTACGTGGGAAAGTCGTGATTTGTTGTTGGGTGAACTTCAAATGGACTGGAGAAGAAACTGTCACTATACTCTTGTGTGAATGTTGTAATGAACATCTCTGGATTGGTTTATGTCACAATGTATTTCTGTCATTTATATCCACTATCATCCACTAGCATCCAAAAGAGGATGCTGTCGTGACTCTCATATATTCTTCCATAATGAGGTTTCATATACCTTTGATTTAAAAAAGAAAAAGAAAAACAACACCGGTGTTCCTGTCTTGAATACTAGCTTATTATAATGCAACTTGAATGCTGCTCTTTGATGCATATTGCTACAGCATTTTATTTCAGTAGAAAGTCTAACATTTATTTCAGGCCATTTTATTATAATCATTCGGCTATCCCTCAGTCTACCTCTAATGTACAGAAATTACATTAGCCTACATTATGGTGTAGTACTTCAACCTTTTTCCATGTGTTCTTGTTTACTTCCAACCAGGAGGAGCCCAGGGGGCTGCTACCAGAGCAGGTACACCCAGTGAGAGGAGGGAGAGACCATGGACCTGAGTGAGAGGAGGCCCAACAAGTGGTGGACAGAGTCGGACACCTTCGCCATGCTGGCCCTCATCGAGCAGCTGGACCTGGTGCATGAGCTGGATAAGAAGCGTCAGCGCAATGACTCACACTTCCGCCGCCTGCGCTACAGCCTGGCCAAACGGGACATCCACTTCACTGTCAACCAGATACGCAACCGCTGGAAGAGCCTCAAGCACAAGTACCGCAAGATCAAGATGGCAGGATACCGTAGCGCCTCTGCACGCCTGGCCACCATCGAGTCGTTCCGTTACTTTCGTATGCTGGACCGCATGCTGGCCAGGAGGGCCCGGGTGGGGGCCCCAGTGCAAGGCATTGCAGATGGACACAATATGGTGGTGTTGACCCCTTCAGACCTGGAGGATCATACTGACGGTAGTACTTTCTGGCTTTAGGATTATTATACATTTATTATTTCACATTAAATAATTGTAAAGAAGTGTATGCTTTGCGTTGGCCTGCTCTGCTCACTCTTCTTCTCAGGTGATGTTGCTCAGCCCGAATCTGTGGCCCCTTGGCAGGACAGCCTGGCTCCAGCTCTAGAGGGAGAAGGGGACGAGACTAATGCCATCCCAATAGAGGCCAACGTCAGCACTCCGGGCTGGGCCTTGAAGTCAGACGAGATAATGACTTTGGGTCTGTCTGGAGAGTATCTTTACCCAGTGAAGAGTGAGCCACATTCAGTACCCTCTTTACATGATGGTGAGGGAGCTAGGGACCCCACTGGCTGCAGTCCAGAAGAACAAACTGGTGAGTGCTTTTATAATTGAGTGGCTACATGACCATCTATATTCTATGTAATTAATGTGTTCTTTTTAACTAATATCATGTTATTCATCTGTTGGAATTTTACTTTGTATTTATCAATTGTTTAAAGCTTTGGATAATAGATATTACAGCGATAACCTAAAACAAATACAAGTTGTCCTGCTGTTCATTTCTCCACAGGCACTTGTGAGGACACCAGCACCCTGATCCTCCAGCAGCTCAACATCCTGAACCATCAGCTAGGGGAACAGCTCGCTGAGCAAAGGGCCTTCCACTGCAGCATGCTGGGTATGATGGACCGACAGATAGAGGTCCTGGAGCAGCTCTCCAACTTCTCCACAGGCCGCCAGGTCAAGACCGAACCCGATGACAGTAACACTCCTATCAGCCAGCAGGTCCACAACTCCCTGGTGCGCATCTTGAGAGGAGTGGAACAGGTCCAAACCCAAGGACACCAGCCGTGCTCATGCAAGGCCTACCCCTCACAGCCTACATCTCCCTCCTGGACAGTCTCTCTGTTGGAGGTCCACAAAGAATCACCCTCCAGGGATGGGAACTCAACTAGTGACACATCCGACCCTCAGCCCTCAGACCATGGGCGTCCTGAACCTCAAGGACCATCCCCCTCAGAGCAGCTTCCCACTTCCCCACAGAAAGGTGTTTTGCTTAACGGACTCTCAAACAAGTGCCAGCACAACTGAGTGCTCTTGAAGCTTCATTCTGACAAAAGAGAGCATACACTCTTAGAAAAAAGGGTTCCAAAAGGGTACTTCACTTGTCCCCATAGGAAAACCCTTTTAGGATCCAGGTAGAATCCTTTTTGGTTGCAGGTAAAACACATTTGTGTTCCATGTAGAACCCTCTGTGAAAAGGGTTCTACATGGAACCTAAAAAGGTTTCTACTTGAAACCAAAAAGGGTTCTTCAAAGGGTTATCCTATGGGGACAGCCGAAGAATTGTTTCCGGTTCGAGATATAACCTTTTTTTTTTCTAAGAGTGTTGAATAAAAAAATATGGGTGCTTACATTTATGAGGGACTTGCCATTTTGAGAATGTATTGTAAAAAACAAACAAAAAAAAAGTGCTACTTTGTATTTTATTCCAACTTCTCTCTTCAGTTTAATTTTGTCATGTCCAAATGTGAATAATCTGATGTTTTAATCAGATATATTTTAAAGTCTACAATCTAGAGAATTTTGACAAACCTTAGCGCAGAGGTTTATTTATTCTAGTCTAGAAGAGAGATTCCAATTCGCCAGCAATCATCCACTGAAACTTGCTAGATTCCCCAAATTATGTTTAAATTTATGTTTTCTTAACTCATACACATTTATGTGGAAGCTGGTCAAGCAAAGGATTTATCCAAATTTCTCCTCTTTTCTAAATGTTCCCTTTCCTAAACATATTGGATATTTTGGTAACTTAATTTCTACATTGAAGACTTGTTTTAAACAGGGACTTTGTAGAACTCCATTTGCACAGCTGTTTGCATAGTCGTGGATACACATGGCTGCTTTAATTTAGGCCAGTGAATGTGTTTTACTTTGCTTTAGTTTCGCTGAAGATGAGAGGTACTATAGTGTGTAAGTGCAATATGGTAATGAAGTCTACATTTGCAATCTCACAAGAGAGTCATCCAACATCATCACTTAATTTGTGTCTTGGAATTGTATTACTACATCTTGACAGTACTGCAATATGGCATGTTTTGCTTGTAATTTGTTACCTGTCTTAAGCAAGAATTTTGCTTGGACTGTCTGGGAGTGGTCTGAATGGGGAGGGGAAAACTGAAAATTAGCTGTTATTGGCAGAGGTTTGGAATTTGTGCTGCGTTCAGTACATTTTTACGTTCTGGAACGTTCAATTGAATGAAAATGATGCTGTAATGAACGACTAGTCGAAAACGGGGAGGGGTTGGGGAACGCTGTCAACATGGCTAATTTCAGGCAGTCTTTTCAAACAGCTCTTACATTAAAAGCATTATCATGATTTTCACAATTTCACAGTATTATGCCAACCTCATAGTGTGAAAATATATATAAAACACCGGAAAATCACATTTTTGACCTCACTGCGACTTTAAGACAATTTTCCACCTCTCCAAAAGTCATTTTAATACATGATTTCCAGCTTCAATCAGAACTTGTATCAAGTCCATTGATATTGAGTTATTTAGTGTAATGTATGTGATGCACCTTGACATTAAACCTAATCCAAATGAGTACAATAAAAAGAGGCATACTTGTGATGATAGTCTTATTTATGGACTGAAACGTGTCTGAAAATGTCATTGATACTATTGTATTTTTAAAGTGAAGAATTAAACATTCACTGTAATGGAAGGACTGGTTTTATTTATGAATTGCAAATCTCATCAGTAGCTTTAGTCATTTTGGAATTAGAAATTAATGTTGCAATGTACATTGTAGGCCTACTTCAAAAGGAAAATATGATGTACATTTATTTCAAATGCAAGCTTTTTTTGCGGGACAATTATTTGAGCGCCCTTTTTCAGCATCAGACACTCCAAGATCTCCAAACTGTTCTGTAGTATACTCTAATAACTCTAAGCAATACCAGATCCCTGAATACCAATATACTTTTATCATAACATTGAAGCTGTAACAAAAAGTAGCCTAAAATGAGAAGATATTCAATAAAACATGAATTGTGTTTCTTTTTACGTTTTATGTGTTCCCAGACTGAAAATGTGCATCACCTCGCCTATTGCGAACATGTCTCTGTCCTCATATAACCTGTCAAATTAAAAGGACATGCATTGAAATTATGTGATGGTCTTAAAATATGAATAAGGGAATTTCCCATAAACTGGGAAGGGTGTGAGCTGCATGAAGAAACAAACTATTTGCATCCTAGCTGGTATCCTAGCTGGTGACCCTATTAACCAATTCATAGTGTCTGATTGTTTTATCTTCTAAACAAAACATTAAAGAAATTTTTTTAGCATTTTCTCCTGTAATCAGTTATCCAGCTATTTGTCCTTCGGCACGCCTAAGCAAAGTTGTACCTCCTTCGCAGGTTCCGTAGTCAGGAAGTAACGCTTTGTTTACATCGTGAGCAATTTAGCCGAAAGTAACTCAAACCAGAGCTGTAAAATAGGTAATTTGTTGGATTTACATGCGTTAGCAATATGTGATCATATTTATTGCACGTAGATAGCAAATTATATTTGAATTCAGAAGAAACCATTGCCCGCAGTTTCAAGCACTGGCTAACGTTAGCTAGCTAGATGTTCTCCACCAGTGTACCAGGATCATTTAGCTTGCATGTTTTAAACGTTTGTCAGTCAGGTAGAGAACGTTGCCTAGCTTTTCGTATTAAGATTTTTCTTTTATTTCAGACATGGCCGACGACGTACTCTTTGAGTTCCTCCACATGGAGATGGTGTCCCATATTTACAAAGACCAAGCCTCGAGAGGGGAGATGGACAAGGTAGGTTAAGCTCGTAACGTCATTAGACAGCCACCTGACATACCTACTCAACATTGTTTGAAAGCTTGGTCATCATCAAAAGGTGTGTTTGTTGGATCTATTGTTGTCACATCTAGCTATTTGGGGTTTTTCTACACAGGATAGGGCAACTTGTGTGTCCACTCTGGAAGGCATGGGCTTCAGAGTAGGACAAGGGCTTATAGAAAGGTAGGACAACAGTTTTCACTATTGCATATGCCCTGTATTTCAGTTTGACCTAAGTTCCACCTTTAAGTACTTTAGTATCACTTTACCTGATTGAAATGGCAATATATGTAGGCTAACCTTGTGTTTTCCTGACCCCCTCCAGGTTTACGAAAGATTCGCCCAGCTTCAAAGATGACTTGGATGTCATGAAATTCATCTGTAAAGACTTCTGGATAAATGTCTTCAGAAAGCAAATTGACAACCTTAGGACAAACCACCAGGTGTGCCCATGTTTGAAAAATAAAGCCCTTTAGATTAGGAATACAGCTGCTGATGTACCACACTACCTATGGCCTTCCTCCCAAATATTCATGGTGTGTCTTGTTTCTACACAGGGTACTTATGTTTTGCAAGACAACAAGTTTGCGCTGTTGACACAGTTTTCCAACGGGAAGCAGTACCTTGAGGAAGCTCCAAAAGTAAGACATCCAGTTGTTTCTTATTTTACAACAGTGGTCTTAAATCTTGGTTCTGGGGAACCAGGCTGGGAACACATTTGTTCCAGCCCGGCACTAACGCCAGGTTAAACATGATTAGTTAAAGTATGCATGTTAGTACTTGGATGGCAAAAATGCTTGCCACACCCTATTTCGTCCAAGGTATTACTCTAGAATTACTCTAGAATATTCAGCCAAATAGATTGAAATATAGGCCTTCAGTGATTTAACTCGAAAGTAAACGTTCAGCCGTAACTGTTTGGTATGTTTTGCAACAGTATCTGGCATACTCCTGTGGATTGGTGAGAGGAGCTTTGTCTAACTTGGGTATGGACTGCGTGGTGACAGCTGAGGTCTCCCTAATGCCCTCATGTGAGTCTCTTTTATCATCATTTATCATATACCATCATACCACACCAAACATTACCGATACTACAGAGATGTTTCAAATCAGAGAGTATTCAGTGACAGGCACTTCCTGTAAAGGTTGTTAAGCAGTCCAGGGCAGGACTTTGGCTAGCTGAGTGACAAACTCATCCCTTGTTAGTAGGTTTTATCTCACTTCAAAAACATTATCTAGCTTCGAGACAGCTTCTTAAAGAGCTCAATGTGTCTTTATTACGTAGCCGTGAAAGTAACAAAATTACACAATTCCATATTTGTCATAAACAACTTTATTACAAAGGAGTGCTGTACTGAACATGCACAGCTCGGCAACTTCAGACGATCGGGTGTTTCTACGTAGTTAGCTTGGCGGACATGACATGCTAAGCTAGCGTTTCAGTGGTTTCTATTGAAACCGCCGTTAGAGGCACCTCTTTCTATATGGGCCCTCTTTGGATACCGACACTGGTGAGTTCTGAGCAGACTACCTATCAGCTTGGTGCAGAACCTGAAGCACTTCAGTGATTCCTTTTCCATTATAAAAGGAGCTACATGTGATATTTTTGTGGCCATCAAATCTCTTGTCAAATTGACTGAGGCTAAATAATTTGTATAAGTACCACGCTCTAATGGATTGTTATCGGTTAGCGTGCCACTCAGGCCCAGTTAATTTGACAACAAGAGCTGGTCAGTCTTTCGTTGACCAATAAGAAGGTTGCACCATTCAAATGCAATTTTGTGTGGGCCCAATAATTCCACTATTGCTGTAGATACTGTATCTTAAAGACATTTTCTGAAATTACAATGCAAAAATATTCCATGTAGCTTCTTTCATGACAAGGTGCATAATATGTCCATACTTTGTCAGATATTTGTCTTTCTAAGTAATATTACCAACTTTTCTGTTCCCACACAGGTAAATTCCAGGTCGTGATTCAGAAGATTTGAATAGGACCCACCTGTTTAAAAAGTTATGTTCATCTGTGACAATAAAATAATGTGAATGTCAACCTTAAGGTCCTTAAATGTCATTACATTGAAGGTGGTTTACTACATATTATTTTTGTATAACTTTTTTTTCCATTTTTTCCCCTTAGAAAGCAATAATAAATTGTAAAGAATTACACACTTATTTGAGTTTTATAACATACTTTTAAAAAAAAGCTTAATGTAGTCACCGGATATCGATTCCTCTATTTAATTGTCTTTAACAGATTTATTTTGTATCCTAACATCAGTTTCATGTCTTTGTGTATTAACTAGAATTCGTCTTCAGTGTGACACTTGTGAAGGTATTGCAGTTAGTCTGTTGTAGGTATCGTCTCTGTTGTTGAGGGAAACCAAATACGAATTGCATTTTTATTCTCAAATGATTTTCATACTCATCCCATGTCATTTCCTTGGCTCTTTGTTGACTGTATTTGCTATAGAAACAACAAATAGTTGTTGACGAAATAACTATTTTCTGCCACTAGAGGGTAGTCTCTGCAATATACTCTTCTCAACAGCATGCCTGTGAATGGAATTGGAGTGCATTTTCCTTTGAAAAGCGAGCCCAGTTGAACATTATAGCAGTGATAGCCAGCTCTCCAGTTGTCTCTTTCAAACTTTGTGAATCATGTTAATATCTTGAGATATGATCATTCTGCTTTACCCTGCATCAAAAGAAATGCATTTAAGACTGGGATTGAAAATGTTGTTTGTACAAAATAATACTTTAAAGGGGCGATCTGCAGTTACTACATCCATTTTTGGACTTATAAATTAATGATATGTACCTTTTTGATTATTTTTAGAAAATAACTTATAAATGCGTCATGAGCTTAGTTCACCTGTCGTACCCCATCAGAACCCAAAATATAAGCTTGTTTTACTCCAATGTTTGTAAATAAAGTACATTTAAAGAAACACTATATAGCCTCAACATGGTTAAAACTATAATTTGGGATGGTCATTGCTCTGTCTAGGACTTTCAGAGTGGTTACATTTCTCCAACCCATCCCTCAGCTTCTTACCGAAACGGGGCTGGAAAGACGCTTTGTTATTGTTACAACTGCAGATTGCCGCTTTAAAACACTATTTTAAACATATTTGATCAAGTTTGATAATACTTAATGAAACAGGAAGTTACCTCATCTCTTACTGTTCCATGTAAATGTTTTATGGATTGAAATGCCTAATTCTGTTCTGTTTACGATCAGTGCCTCAGGCTCTAGAAAGGCTATGTGTTCAGCTTTCAGCATTTCAAAGGGAAAGCCACCTACAGCCAAAACCTCTTTGTTTTGTATGAAATTGTGCTTCAATACCAACTGGACAGGATTGATCTATTTGGCACAAAACTTTGTAATGGTCAACTGCATATTGTTTTGAAGATCGTGAGAATAAATACAGAGCAGCAGAATTAGGCTAGGTTAGATAAATGCTCTTCCTAGTTTTTACTTGTCCGGGGACATTTAAGAGGAAGGAGGATGTACGTAGGCTATGTGACTGGATTGTGTCCCAGATATCCATTCCCTTGTGATATTTGCTTCATTCATTTCGACATCAAGCAGACTTTTTTTTACGTTACAAATCTATTTGTATTCAACATGGAAACCTCTCCCTACCTCTGATGATAGGTTTTATACCCTTTTCAAAGACCGTGTCCTCTTCCTGATTTTGACATATCAGTCAAGTCAGGTTTATTTGTGCTCTCCTAAAACAAGCTTTTATTTAGACTGCCACGTCCTGTTATTTAATTATCTGTAATATTTTGAGTTTGGCTTTGGTTCTGGTTACCTAGAAAAGTCCTGCCTTGCCCTTTTAAGGAAAGGCATTCTTAGGATAAAAGGATTTATGTCAGTACCTCCAAAACCAAGCCTTGTATTGCTCCCCTCAACATAGCCAAAGGTTGATCATTCTCCTCACATTTACACGTCTTAAATCGCAATATCCAAGCCCAAAGTCACCGGCGCCATCCCTTCGGTTAAAGGCCTTTTTTCCCTTGATGAAAAGAAACAAATACAGAATGCTTTAGCTTTAAACTAAGGTACACAAAAGGTGTGCGTAGTGCAAGACTACCTGGGGTGAGCCATTCACAGGCTCTCTTTGTGGAGAACTTTTACTTTGCCACAGGGAGAAGTAAATAAATGCTCTGAGCCAGAACTCCAGCTGTCTCACTTCTCCTTTCTAAAGCCATAAAAAAGAGGCTGGAGTGAGGTGGTGTCTGCTCCATCACTCTAAAACAGAGAATTAACTATGACCAACTTCAAACACCCCGTCTGGTCTGAATGTATGTTCAAGTAAACATCCTCCACAGTTCCACCTCTTAATTCCCCCCCCCCCCCATTCCTTTCTTTTAGGTCTGATGCAGTTCTCTGTTTTATTTTGGGGGGTTTCGCAAGCATAACCATCTGTGCTGGAGAGCTTTCTTCCCTCAAATGTAATTTTTTTCCCTGTGTGTACCATTTCTGTTATATTTCTACCATATAGAGTTGGTTGTAGTGAATGTATTTCTGTAATTCCAGGAAACCGGTTCAAAGACCTATGCAATTTTTACTACCATGATTGTTGTGCTATAAGTACCTGTACTTTAATAGCTGTATGGTCTTTAAATGTATTTTTTTTTTCTCCAAATAAAGATAATTGTTTGAACTCTTCAATATATTCATCATGTCCACTGTGAAAGAAGTGGCACAATGTCTTGTGATACAGAAGTTAGACTGATTCAACATACAGAAAGCTGGCAGTGAGTCAGATGTAACACACAGTAACACTCTGTTGTCCACATTGCATGGTAATATTTGCAGAATTAACTTTTGTAATGTTTGCAGCACTGATATGTTCAGCAGCACCAAGCTCTCCTTTTCTGACCATGAAAGGGAGTCCTGGGAGAATTGAAATGAAGACATACAAAGAGGAAGGGAAGAGTATTCGAATTGCCCATAAACATTGTGCATGTCATAACATTTACACAACAAAGTCAAAGGGACAGAGACTATCTGGCTGACAGCATAAGGATCCTCTTCCCCAAACTCCAGTAAAATGGTCTCTGTCTCCAGAGCTTGATTGTGCTGGAGCAGTAAGATTGTGGATTAGATTGGGCAGGGAGCCAGCTGCTACCCTGCATAGCGCTACATGGTGTTCCCAGGCCTTCCCTGCATCACAATGTGATCAATAAAGTTACAGGAGGGGAAAAAAGGGGACTCTTTTTGGTTGGACTGATTACGAAAATCTCCTTGTCCCACCACCCCTCCTGCATCTGTCCCCGCCCCCTAGACCCAGCCTGTGGAAAACACTCCTCGTCCTCCTTTTCTCCTTCCTTTCTCCTCCCCCTTCTTCATCAGTAACCTCTTCACACACACTCATTTATCTCTCGAATTTGGAAGATTTAATCTAAGTATGGGAACCAGAGCCCTGAAAACCGTCTGCAGCTGGGGAGTGAATGAGTGAACACAGTACTTCTGACACAAAAGCAGCCCCCCTTCCTATACCCACTGCCCCATAGCTGCTGGCTTTACTGATTTGTGTTGCTGACACAAGTTCTCAAGAATCCACTCTTTACTCATGGCAAAAGAGAGATGCAGAGAAGATTATTTTCTTGCCCATACCTATGTTATTACACATCTCATCGTATTCAGTGTATCTGTATCTAATTGTATTTGTTTGTACTTCTCTCCCAGTCACACAGTACTGACAATAAAAAAAGGAGTTTCAGGTTTATTCAATTAATCAAGTAAATATTTAACAAATACTCATCTATATGAGTTAATATTATTTTTCAATTCAAAATGTTGAAAGCTACTTCAGAGAGACTCATTTTGCAGAGTAGTTTATGGTATGCAGAAAGATTTATGTTCTTCAAACAGCATAACAGTGTTATCCTGTTTGCAGCGTAAAGGGCTATAACCTCCGTCATTGCTCGAGGTTTACCTCAAACTGTTTGACATTTGCGCTCTCCAGATAACTTTCCCCCTATTGTTTCTCCTATAAATCTCCCAGAAGGTTGGAATGAGGGAATGGGTGAGTATGGGGCCCATATCTCCAAGAAAGTAACAATAACTTTTAATTTACCACTCTTTCCTCAGAAGGGAAGATATGATCGTTTCTTTGTGGGTGAGAGAGGAAATCTGGTTACAATACCAGGACGTCTGGGGAGATTTTTTATCTTTTGCCGTTAGTGAAAGGATTAGTTTTTTGTAAGAGCTTGTGGCTAATCACTTCCCCCAGATAAACCCCTCCTCTTGATTAAAAGACAGGCTGAGACCATAGGAGGTTATCAAGGGGATATGAAGGCAGGTCTTTGAAGGGGGGAAGGGTGGTTGCTACCTGATCACTGAGCTTTGGAAAAGATTGTGTGGACTGGGGTTAGTGTGGCAGTTCACTAATCAAATGGTTCTGTTGCCGTTACAAAAACCTGTTCAGCCAAAGCCTGTGTTGTCAGATAGCACTTCAGGCTATTCAAATGGATAGATTGGTCTCTGGATTATTTGGGAATTCCATTGCTAATTTCAGTTAAGATATTGTTAACCAATTCCATCACTGATTCCCCCCCCCAAAATCTTGATCATCTGTCACATGTAGCCTACTGAGCCTATTCGAACTAACGGGATTGTTTTGGCTTTCCACAAGCTGAAACGCTAATAGTGCTACTGCTAAGAATTGAAAGACAGAGTTGTTTAGAATCACATTGTTTCCCTGAATCTTAGCTCTCGCACTAGATAGAAAGTTATCGTCATCACAAGCCACACGTTGCATGTGCCATGACAAAGACATGGGACGGTTTGTTTAGGCTGAACTGGGGTGGGGTTGTGTAAGAATCCCCCGGACTAAAGAGCACCTTTCTTTCAAATAACCTTAAGTGCTACTCTCTCAACTCCCAGTCACACACAAACCCTCCCTGACCTGACTCCGGTGCCAAGGTAATGCAGGCAGACCTTGTGGGTTTTGGGTTTCTCAGGGCTAACTTAATGGATTGTTTGGGCAAATCTGACACTTTCCATTATCACCATGATTTCCGTCCTTCAAGAAGACAATGCCCCAAATGCCACTGGCTAAGAAAGCTGGGTCCAACTGGTATTTCATTAAAATGGCCATTTATGCTGTGCTGTTGGAGAGGGAGGTCTTAAAGCATTACAAGGGTGACTTGCAGTTTGACATTAGTGGTTCTGGGAGACTATGTCCTTAACTATTCATTAAACACAAGGCCTGATAACAAAACGAACTGTCTACTTCACCTATTCAATTTTCTAATCCTTGGAAGCAAATCCATTTACTATACCTTCATTACTTGATATAACATTCGTTAAAGCTCTTAGTGGTTGAAAGTAATTAAACGTCTAACCGGACTTTCTGCTTCTCATCGCCAACCTACATGTTCATAGTACTTCAATCAATCACCAAACCAAACCTACATGTACTTATTACCTCAATCAATCACCCCAACTACTTCGCCCCACAGTACACTGACTCGGTACCGGTACTCCTTGTATAAAGCTTGTAAATAGGCTCGTTATTGTTATTTCATTGTGTTATTTTATTGTGTTACTATTTTCTTTAATCGATTTGTTAATTTTGTTACTTTTTAACTGCATTGTTGGGAAAGGGCTCGTAAGTAAGCATTTCATGGTCAAGTCTAACCTTGTTTTATTCGGCGCATGTGATTTGTTTTACATTTTTATTTGAAGTACTGTTAGTGTAATGGAATGTACAGAATGTACAATATACTGTCTGGCCTCAGTATGTGTGCAGTTTGTAAACATGCTATACTGTCTTGGTAAGTTCTCATACTGTTGTCATACTATTACCTATTACCCCCCCCCCCCCTCCCCCCCATAGTCAGGAAGGCTATGGGGGAACAGGCTGCTCTCGGGAACAAACCTTTAGACGGACAGATTAAAAAGGAGAGATTGGGTGGTTCTGCCTTCTCACCTTCAAACCAGCTCATCATGACAGAAATTCAGGTGTGTTGGCTTGCTCTACCTTAAAAGCAACGGTTTGATTTAAATCAAAAGAATACCTATTTGTGTATAACCTCCAAAGATGTCCTTTTTTAATATCTCAGCCTAATAAAAAGTTATCACACATATGTATACTGTATGCGTTCCATTTGCTTCAACATTGTAGTTTGTGTTTTGTTTGCAGAGCAGCACACCAACAGACACCTGTCCTGTCTCTTCTCATCTCAGAACTGACACAGTCCTCAATAGAAAGCCACATCCCCTAAACCCATAGAAGAGTTACTCTTGCTTATCCTTCAATGTTTACCTAATGAAATGTCGTGTCAGTGGTAATCCGTGCATTCGTGGCCAGTCGACCCCACCGAGTCCTTCACAGCTGACCCTATGTCATCGCTGCTGAGATCCAATGGGCTACCCCCAAAATAATTACCTCTTTGTCCATCCCCTGTACCTCCTCCACCCCTCCCACCTCCACCCATTTGGCCTCTCCCTGGTTACAGAGCATTTGTTTGCCTGTCTTTGGCTCTAATGGATGCCTTTTGCCTTCCATCTCTCTCCCTGACTGGCCTTGTACCTTTGCCCCCTTTGTGCGGGAGCGCCACAGCGTTCTTCGTGTTTAATTGAATCAACAGGATTGCTGTTATGAGGAACGGAATGGCAGGGTGGGGGGGGGGGGGCAGCAGTGGGGAAGAGGCCATGTCAGGGGGCAAAGGGGAGGTCGTCACCTCTGGCCCCTGTGCGGTACCTGCTGGGCATGCCCGATGGGTGTCAAGGCCTCTGCGCTGGGCTAAATTAAGCCTGTGTGTATTTTGATAGCTCTAATGGGACACAGATGGATAGAGGAGGATGGCTGTTTTTCTAGTGTAGGGTGAGCAAGGAGAAAGATCCACTGGTAAATTTATTACCATGACCCAAGTGGGCTTTTTGTCTTCTGGCCACACTGATTAAACAATGGCAGTAGCTTTCCATAGAAAATATGTGACCCAATTACGATCTGTATTTGTCATTAGGAGTAATTGAGGTTTAACATCATCTGTTTTAGTGTTAATAGAAAGTTTGAAAAGTTTGAATAACTATTGAGTTTCCTTTGCAAAAATAATATTCCAACCCTTAAGTAGCAACACTTCACATTGGGAAATTAAACATATCATGACATGCTCACCAACATGCGGTTGCCAGAAAAGTATTTTTCCCATAGGGTCGGCCTTGCTTGGCCTTAACAGTGAGGAAATACGGAACCAAACAACACTCTGAACAACAGAAGGCCAACAAAGCAACCAAACCGACATATAGCTGAGAGACCATAAAACCACATGATTTACATGAAGGCTTGGCAGAAACCTGGAAGCTGGGGAATGGTTAGTCAGCTAGCGGCCTGTTGAGGCCTAATCATCTCCACATTTTCTGACCCAGAGCCCATCTGCCTTACCTCTGCCAGGGGGGCGGCTGGAGGTTTGGGTGGAGCGCACACCTCCCCCCTCTACCACCACCCCCTCCCTATCCGCCTCTCTTTCTATACCCTCAGGATCCACAAATCAGCCCAGTAACCAGATTATTTGTCAAGTGGCCTTAAGGAGGAATAAACAACAGAGCCTAAAGAGAGGGTGAGGTGTGGGCCTGTTTTAGATTTTGGAGTTGTTCAAATGGTGACCTGGGTATTGCTGGGGGCAGAAAAACATAGGATTGTGGGGGATGGGGTTTGTCTCCTTTTCTAAGCATATCCTCAGCTATACATTTTGTTTATCATTTTTTTTTTTATTGTTATTGCGTGAAAGTCATGCAGACGTAATACCAAACTGTGGTGCTTTGAGGAAAAGTGCTGAAATACTACAAGGAAATTCCATCAGTCTTAGATGCAGATAAAGAAATATAACTCTCTCGCTCTCTATCTGTCTCTCTCTTCCTCTCTCACTAATTACTCTAATAAATGGTCAAACGTCTTTATGAAAGAACAGTCTGTGTTCTCTCATGGCAGTATGACATCTGATTCCTCCCCCAGCCCCCATGTGATTGTACTGATAACAAGGAACTCTGATAAGATCATCTCATATGTCATATATTCTCTGCCATCCATTTCCTACTCCGAACCAGACATTTTTCTCCCCTGTGGACAGACATTGTATTGCAAAAATACCAAGCACCGAGAGGAAGTTTTTGAAAAGCTTTACAATTGGGAGCGATGGGGGATAGGAAACGCACAAAAGTTGTGTCACAGCCGTTTATGATACATTTGCATATCTATACCTCATACATGCCTAGTTAAATAAAGGTTAAATAAAAAAATTAAAAAACATTCCATCGGTATAACCTCATGCATTCTTTCTGGTTGACTGACGGTAATAGTATTCTATTTCAAGCCTCAACTAATACCTTATCACAATGGAAAGTGTAACATTATTATTGTAAGAAATCCTAGTATCAGTATTAATTCTGTTACCCCAAAAAAGAGAGGAAGAATCCAAGACGCCCGACTAGCTACTTTTACCTTCACAGCGGGAGAAAAATGTAGGAGGAAAAAAGGCATTTCACTCAATACGACCCCATTTCCTTCAGCAGTGAATACAGGTAAATGCCAAAATAAAGGAAACACCAACATAAAGTGTATTAATAGGGCTTTGGCAGCTTAATAGGCCTCCAGAACAGCTTTTACAAGCATACAGTGGCTTGCGAAATTACTCAACCCCCTTGGCATTTTTCCTATTTTATTGCCTTACAACTTGGTTGGTCATTTGATTTACACAACATGCCTACCGCTTTGAAGATGCAACATGTTTTTTTTTTGTGAGACAAACAAGAAATAAGACAAACAAACAGAAAACTTGAGCGTGCATAACTATTCACCCCCCAAAGTCAATACTTTGTAGTGCCACTTTTTGCAGCAATTACAGCGACAAGTCTCTTGGGGTATGTCTCTATAAGCTTGGCACATCTAGCCACTGGGATTTTTGCCCATTCTTCAGGGCAAAACTGTTCCAGCGCCATCAAGTTGGATGGGTTCCACTGGTATACAGCAATCTTTACAAGTCATACCACAGATTCTCAATTGGATTGAGGTCTGGGCTTTGACAAGGCCATTCCAAGACATTTAAATGTTTCCCCTTACAACACTCGAGTGTTGCTTTAGCAGTATGCTTAGGGTCATTGTCCTGCTGGAAGGTGAACCTTAGTCCCAGTCTCAAATCTCTGGAAGACTGAAACAGGTTTCCCTCAAGAATTTCCCTGTATTTAGCGCCATCCATCATTCCTTCAAATCTGACCAGTTTCCCAGTCCCTGCCAATGAAAAACATCCCTACAGCATAATGCTGCCACCACCATGCTTCACAGTGGGGATAATGTTCTAGGGGTGATGAGAGGTGTTGGGTTTGCCCCAGACATAGCAATTTCCTTGATGGCCAAAAAGCTACATTTTAGTCTCATCTGACCAGAGTACCTTCTTCCATATGTTTGAGGAGTCTCCCACATGCCTTTTGGCAAACACCAAACATATTTGCTTATTTTTTAAAGACCAGCTCTGTGGAGTGTACGTCTTAAAGTGGTCCTATGGACAGATACTCCAATCTCTGCTGTGGAGCTTTGCAGCTCCTTCTGGGTTATCTTTGGTCTCTTTGTTGCCTCCCTGATTAATGCCCTCTCTTGGCAGGTTTGTTGTGGTGCCATATTCTTCACATTTTTGAATAATGGATTTAATGGTGCTCCATGGGATGTTCAAAGTTCCGGATATTTTTTATAGCCCAACCCTGATCTGTACTTCTCCACAACTTTGTCCCTGACCTGTTTGAACAGCTCCTTGTTCATCATGGTGCCGCTTGCTTGGTGGTGCACCTTGCTTAGTGGTGTTGCAGACTCTGGGGCCTTTCAGAAGCTTGGTGGTGCCCCTTGCTTAGTGGTGTTGCAGACTCTGGGGCCTTTCTCATATATACTGAGATCATGTGACACTTAGATTGCACACAGGTGGATTTTATTTAACTAATTATGTGACTTATGAAGGTAATCGGTTGCACCAGATCTTATTTAAGGGCTTCATAGCAAAGGGGGTGAATACATATGCACGCACCACTTTTCCGTTTTTTTATTTTTTTAATTTTTTTAAACAAGTTATTTTTTATATTTCCCTTCACCAATTTGGACTATTTTGTGTATGTCCATTATATGCAATCCAAATAAAAATCGTATTTAAATTACAGGTTGTACTGCAACAAAATAGGAAGAACGCCAAGGGGGATGAACACTTTTGCAAGGCACTGTACATTCTACAAGTGTCTGGAACTCTATTGGAGGAATGCGACACCATTCTTCCACGAGAAATTACATAATTTGGGGTTTTGTTGATGATGGTGGAAAATGCTGTTCGATTGGGTTGAGATCTGGTGACTGAGACACACAAACACACACACACACACACACACACACACACACACACACACACACACACACACACACACACACACACACACACACACACACACACACACACACACACACACACACACACACACCCTTTAATCCCACTATGCTCCTTTGAGACACCTCTTTCAAAGTCATTGAGATTTCTTCTTCTAGCCCTGGTGGCATTTTTATGCATGACTCTAAGCATGATGGGATGTTAATTGCACCTCTCTAATTCAGAGGGGTTGGGTTAAATGCGGAAGACACATTTCAGTTGAATGCATTTCAGTTGTGCAACTGACTAGGTACTACGTAACCCCTTTCCCTAATTAACTCAGGAACCACACCTGTGTGGAAGTACCTGCTTTCAATATACTTTGTATCCCTCATTTACTTAAGTGTTTTCTTTATTTTGACAGTTACCTGTACATTCAGAGTCATTAACAACTTTTGGTCAATACCATTTCTTTACAATTCTATATAATTTATTTCCCTCATTGAGCATGGCCCTCAGCATGCTGCTGTAGTCGGATTCTTTCCTTTAAAAGAAGAGACCCCTCTACAGAGCGGTGGTGGTGGAGGTGGGCTCTTTGTTCACGTGAAGGATAATCACAATCACTGTGCTCAGGCATGCACAGTCAGTCGCTCCTCAGGCGGCAGGCCAGCCCTAATTAGAGCAAGCCCTAAAGTTTATTATGATTGGATGGCCATGGTGAAAGGAACAGGAGACTGAAAGAGAGGTGGGGTGGGGGTGGGGGGTGGTGGGGGGGGGTTGAGGGGGTTTGCCTTTGCCTTGTTCACTGCGAGCAGATGTTCAGCAGCGTCCAAATAACTCCCTGGCCTTCAGAAAATCCCTCACCGGCATTGCTGTGCAGAACTCTCGAGCTGCATTCCATTCAATGGGGTTTTGTACAGCATGCCATGTTTTTTCTGTTTTCCATCCCTACACCCCTTCCTCCCATCTCCCTTCTCCCATTATGCACCCACATTTCCATGCTTTTGAATGGCCATTAAACAATTGCCATAAGGGGGGCCAGCAGGGGCATGCTTTGAAAGCGTATCTGCCTGATGTGATGTAAGATAGGGCCCTCGGCGGGGAGCGGGACAGAGTGGACCGCGTGTGTAACACAAGGGCCTTCCTGTGGGGCCAGCGCCAAAAAATAGAAAACAGGCCCTCTGAGAAATGAAAAAAAAGCACCCTCTCCCCTCTCATATCCAAAGATAAAAAGAAAAGGTTTTCCCATTCTCACTCTACCTCTCTAACTCCATTCTCCCATGAGTAAGGGGTTTGGGGCCAGGTTGTTGCAGATGGTGTATATCAACATATTAAAGCCAAGGCTAAAATGATATACTGCCTCCTCACACGAGTAACCGAAAATGTCCACAGAACTGAAGAGGTCAGTATTGTGGCGAAATGATTTTCAGTGATCTAAAAAGCGTCACTTGACTAAAACGTTGCTCTAAATGCTCTGAAATCATACTCTATAGAGACATTTATTTATTTTCCTGCCAATACCGCAGATTGTGTGTTTGTTCCAATGCATTGTGGGAAAGTGTTTCATGCCCTTTCTGGTCCCTTTGCTCTACTAGGCCTTTAACAACCAAGCTGACCCTTTGGATCGGGTTGTCAAATAGAAGCCATTTGGAAAACCATGACCTGTCTTTCAAAAACTCCACTTTTGTGAAGAGAGCATGCTGAGTAGTTTAAGCTCCAAACACCTCATGTGGTTTTGCAATTACATCTGGCCACAGAATTCCAGTGAGAAGGACCACCAGAAATAAATCTTCCTCCATTCTCCCATGTGCTTTATCTCACTGCATGCACTAGATGGCACATCCTCTAACAACAAACCTGAGTGATTCTAGATAACTCATCCATAACCCCTGGACAAACCTTGGAGTATTGCCAATCGTTCATTAGCTTGTATATGGTTGTGGTTCTCTGGAGACCTGGTCTGTCGGTCAAGCCGTTTGTTTGTGTAGGGGTAACCAGACTCCTCTCTGCTCCAGGACTGTGGCTGAGTAAACTACCCCCCCTCCCCCATATCCCCTCAGCCTGTTCTGTGTCACACACTCTCATGCTCACAAACACAGACACACACACTTATATAAACACGCACACACCAACACCTTGGCAAGAGAGGTCGTGGTGGGGAGGGTTTACCTGTCATTCTGCCCTGACAGAGTGAATACCTCTCCCGTCAGGAAGAGAGATTGTTTTGGCTTGTCTTAAGTGGAGGTGTATCACCTGCTCATGGCATCCCCTCAGGATCTCTCTGGCAGTTAACTCTATCCACAGATTTAACCCTACTCTCTTACAGAAAAGTAGAGGTCTTTAGACACAGTGCTAACATGACAATCCATAAAATAGTACAGTACTGTTGGTTATCATCAAACCTCTGGCATAGCCACTTACAGCATTTTCACCCAATCCGACATAGGAACACATACCACTGTTCACTCACAGCATTGTGATACAGTATTTCAACTACTGCTTTGGCTCGCTGAGCACAACCTGGCTCTCCAGCGTTCAGGCACAGATGCATGATGTCAAACAGTGGACATCAGTGTGTGTGACACGTAATAACACGCAGTGGGGTGTGCACTTCATCACCTGCAAATGAAATCACAACAGATTTACTGTGGAAAGGACAAACAAACGGGACAACCCGCTGTCACAGGGCAGGGCAGGCTGTAAACAAATAGCCCAGAGCGGAAGATCATGGGAGCTAGCCTGAAAGAGTAGGCTATAGGTGGTACGCCTCTGATTCCAGGCCCTGACTGTTGTTGTTGGTCTCATTAGCAATGAAGTAGGACTACGACTTGAAATAGGCCTCACAGACCAATATGAAGGAAACAGGCCTAGGGACGCACTAGATAGAGCTGCCAGAGTATAGAACTGACTGAAGGACTGTCAAGTCCAACCTAATTGGAACAGAATACTCAATATTTCCAGAAATATACTTAAGCAATAAGGCCTGAAGGGGTGTGGTATATAGCCAATATACCACGGCTAAAGGCTGTTCTTAGGCACGACGCATCACGGACTGCCATATACCACAAACCCCCGAGGTGCCTTATTGCTATTATAAACTAGTTACCAACGTAATTAGAGCAGTAAAGAGCAGTAAAAATATGTTTTATCATACCTGTGGAATACCACAGCTTTCAGCCAATCAGCATTCAGGGCTCGAACCACCCAGTTTATAATGTCTGATATACCACGGCTTTCAGCCAATCAGCATCCATGACCCAAACTACCCGGTTTATAAAGACAAATAAACCTGGTCATTTTGCATCACAACTGTGGAAAGTGTTTTTACAGTAGATTAATAATGTACTGTATATTGGTGGGTATTACACTTGAAATATGTAATGCCCTGGCCATAGAGAGGGGTTTTTTGTTCTTTATTTTGGTTAGGCCAGGGTGTTACATTGGGTGGGCGTTCTATGTTCTTTTTCTAGGTTTTTTGTATTTCTTTGTTTTGGGCTGTGTGTGACTCCCAGTCAGGTACAGCTGAAGTTCGTTGTTGTTGATTGGGAGTCACACATAAGGAGCAGGTTTTTCCTTTGGGTTTTGTGGGGGATTGTTTTCCGTCTCTTTCGTTTTGACCAGACAGGACTGTTAGCGTTCGTTGCTGTTTGATGTTTTGTTATTAGTGGTTCATTTTATTAAATATTTATAATGAATCCACAACCTCTGCTGCATCTTGGTTTTCTTGCGACGACAGCCGTTTCAAAATATGAGTCTCTACTTTAATAAAATAAAAATATTGGGTTTGGTGTTACATTCCCCATGCTTTGCTATTGCACAAATACATTAGCATGACAATGTCTAACTGAGAAGTGTGTGAAGCAGTCTTTTCATGTAACACCGAAGGATAGTGATCCTGTCAAGTCAGCCTTTGTTTTTAGTCCTGATGCTGGGGGCAGGGATTTTCTGTCATAGTCCCTAACTGTGTCCCATTATTGGACCTCCCTCAACAGTGTGAATAGCATTATGCCAAAATGCCCATACTCACTGAGGCAATTTATTCAAACCACCTGTGGCATTTAGCCCATTTAAGTAATTTCCCTTGCAACCCAAGCCTTGTTTTCAATGCCCTTCAGTTGAGGTTTTACCTTTCCATGGTTCTTTGGTTGCTGTCTGACTGCACGTTGTGTAATAGTAACCACAGCTAAAGTTTTAGCATCTCACATCCCGCACGCACGCAAGCACACACACACACACACACACAACACACACGTGTTGATCTGCGGTGCAATGTTGGCATGAGTGATGAAGGTGGTGGGGAATACGTTTGCGGTAGGGCTCCTCAGTGCCTCCTGACACTGTTGTTTAGCCCTCTCCTCCCTAAACAATCACCCCTCACCCCCAATATCCCTCCCCCAGCCCCTTCCATTCAAACCACTCCCCTTCACCTCGTCAACGGGGGAGGAAGGCATTGTTAGCCCAGAAACATATTATGCACTAAAGCCCTATTAACCAAGCTGAGCTAAAGGGGACTAGAACGCACCTCCATCTCTTCTCCATCCCTTCTCTTCCTAGCCACACAGAACTCAGCCACTCCCCCTGCTTTTGGACAACATTGCGTCAAACATAGAAGCCCCTAATGCTCTACACACACTCTAATGGTCTTTAGACCAACAGGTTTGGAGTTCTGGGCTGTGAGGTGTTTGCATTTGTCGTGGTCCACATAATCTATTCTACAGCCAGCACACTGGTCAGCTAGCACACTGTTTTTTCTGTCCTCTTTCAATGGAAACCAAACAGCTTGATATTTGAACCATTCAAATATTGCAGAATCACAATTGTATTCAATTTCCTATTCTTTGCATGTGGCTCCAGAATTTGAAAACAGGCGTTCTTCTTCGTCTTGCCATGGCATAATCACAGTAGATATTGATAATGGATAATGGACGAAATAAGACATTATACTTGAAAGCGTTACATTCAATTATAGTAATGAGCTGTAATATCTTAATTGTTGCGAACATTTTATTTTTGTTGTGTTGTTCAAGTTATTTTTAGAATTGATACTGGGGGATGGAACTGCTATAATTTCCCTCATCTCATATAGAGGATCTTTGATTAAAATGTGCTGCTGTTTATAGAGGGCACAAACCATTGAGCTGGCCATAACTGAAACAAAACCTTTCTTTTTGCATTGTCATGAGTTCAAGTTATGTTACTGAAAGACCTTAAGTGCATGGACATAAGACCTAAGTCAGCTTGTTTACAAGTGCCCTTGTGTTTCCAAAAGCCCCCTTGGCCTTACTTAACCCTCTGTCCACCCCCCTTCCTCCTTATCGGTATTAACTCCATTCCCCCAACAAGGGAGAGAGCCTTGTTAGTGCAATGCTCAATATAGCAAAAGGGGACTATAATGAGAAACAACAAGTCGTCACTGACGCAGCGGACTAAGGCACTGCATCTCAGTGCAAGAGGTGTCATTACAGTCCCTGGTTCGAATCCAGGCTGTATCCCATCCGGCCGTGATTGGGAGTCCCATAGGGCAGCGCATAATTGGCCCAGCGCCGCCCGGGTTTGGCAGGGGTAGGCCGTCATTGTAAATAAGAATTTGTTCTTAACTGACTTGCCTAGTTAAATAAAGGTTAAAAAATATATTATAATAATAAGTGAGATAGGGAGAATGGGATAAAACTGCAATCGATAGGATCCAGCAACAGTTTCTCTAAAATGATGTTTGACCTACTGAGAACAGGATCAGATACTATCTGTCTGACAAACGTCCTCTGCACCATCTCCACTCACGCTAAGTCTGGTAGGATTTTAGTCTGCCATCCCTGACTGTGCTATCTTTAAACAAAAGTTCCCAATGTTGGCTTGCACCCAACGTGTGACCACGTCACCCCTGCCTGCCCTCCGTCACCTCCAGGCAGCATTGGCTTTAATGTCTGGATCTCTGGCCTAGGGGTGAAAACATTCAACACCTTCCACCTCTGAAATCAAAGGCCTTTCTCCAGGTCTGTTGTCTCTGTCTGTTTGAGCTCCTGGGTGACTGTGAGTTGGGCCACAACCCAGTGGCTGCTGCTGCTGGCGGGCTCTGCCTGGTCTAGATCCCCTGGTTCCTGGTCTCTTTTATCTGACCAGGACATAACTCCCCACGCGATCGTGACATCAAGGTACATCAAGGTACTCCCCCTTATGGACACACCCTCAGAAGGGGTTTGATGTTTCAATTTGGTGAGCCTTAAGGAGGAAACTATATCTTCATGTGTGTTATGAGATTTCCATAAGTTAATCATGTGGGCTAGACGCCACAAGTGAGAAGGGTTGTGACCATAGCATTACCTTACTGGCCAATGTGGCCATGCATTGAATGAGCATGTTATGGACACAACTTCTTGTTGTATTCATTGCATGTGTGCTTGGATGGTATGCAGAATGCTGATATTTTACATGAGGTACTGTTACTCATTTCAGTGCACCGACATTAGTTTGAATTGCTACATTGTTATTGCATCCTATCATCTGCACATTCATATTTGTATGAATGGAAAAGCGCAGTACCTTCATCATCTTGTCCAATTTGACCAACAATATGTGCTTGTGGCTTCTGTCTTCATTAAACTACAACATATATTTGGCATATTTCTAAATGACAATCACTCTAAATCAAAATGTATGAAAACAAGATGTGCTTTGGGTTGTAAGAGAGAAATGTTATGCAGTCCAATATTGTCCATCAATCGATGTGTATCAAAAGATTTGTTGTTGCGATGTGATGTGCATCTCTCCGCGACGGGTCAGTCAGCGCTCGTCCATGCTTTTGCTTGACTGACATGCACGCAACTACTAGGCTGAGCGGTGGGCGGGCCATGCAGAGGGAAATGAGAGTTGGTGCAGGGGTGTGGCTGTGGTATACAGTGAAGCCTTAAAACCCACACGTGGACCAACACAGGGTTTGTAGTTCGCACAGAAAACTTTGAAAAGTTTGTTTAACAGGAGTTAGCAGGCTTTCCCGTTTGTGCAAGAGGGAATCCCATCTCATGAAAATGCCATCATACGCGCTTAATCAATTTCTTGATTTGGAAGAGGTTATGTGCAAGGTAATTTGATTATTTTTATACCATTAAAAACGAACTAACTAGCCAGCTAACGGTGACTCGTGTCTGGCAGCAAGTCTGATGTTGCACAAATCAACGGATGCCTTTTAATTAGCACAATCTAGCATGCTACCGTATATGCATATAATATATAGTTTTGCTAGCAACCTAATTATTTAAACTTGCCAACAAGTCTATTTCGATTGAATACCGGCAGTGAGTGAATTTGCAATGCTGCTATGCAGCCATTTGTTTTCGATTGCTTGCAGGTTCAGTCCCCAGCTAGGTTAGTGGCACAGATAGATGAGAACATCTTTGTTAGTGGTGTCATGTTTTGTTAGCTAGCGATGTTTCGTTTGACAATGTGCTCCCGACTAACTTACAAATGCTTGTAGTTGTGCGGCTGCCAGTGACGCGGAGCATCTTGTCATTCATTGACGTGCATTTTTAACTTGTCGCGCTGTTCGAGTTTCACTGGAAATGACTCAAAATCGGTGGTTAACGTGAGTTAAGTGGAATATTCTTCAACTACACAATCGTTTCCAAAATAAGATTGACGCGTTCAATGCACAAACCAACAGTGGAGTGCTGGTTATCCATGTGTAGATAAACCAACGTGCATTTTAAATTAGTTTTAGTGCGCGCTTCAAAAGTCAACGACAGGTATTGGCTAGCTACAGTACATTAACATCGTTCTGCTAAAGTAACTGAATCCAAGCAACTAACTAGAGGTAATACGTAAACAGGGAAATTGCATTAGCTAAAATCACCCACAACAATTCCGAGCTGCTTGGACAGTCTAGCCTTTCTTGCACTTTAACGATTGTCCATTTACAAAGTAAATCTTACAGCACCTAATTGTAGATGGTCGACTGATTTGAACTATGCTGTTAACGTTGCTTTCAAAAGACCAAGTATCGTTCTTGCTAAGTTTAGCTTACTCATGATGTTAGGCCTTTGGACATGTGCCTATAGAACATCTGTTTATTGATGTGCTAAGTTTTAATGTTTTATTTTTATATATATATATATATATATATATATATATATATATATATATTTATTTTAAAATATGTAGATGTGAGTCCTCCAGATGAAGATAACATAAGATGGTGTTCTTGACATGACTAGTCTTCAGGCAACAGACCATGTTGTGAAAATGTAGATGTCTGTATAACTTTTTTCTTCTGACTGTCTCTATCCAGCATCTTCTGAGCCTGGACCTCCGGGATGCATCCAAGCAGTCAACTTTCCCAGTGAGACCTGTTGGTTACAATAAGCCCCGGACCCCCTGTTCCCTTTCTGCATCTAGCTCTGCCCTCTCTACAGACTCCACAGAAAGTGCAACCATGACCTCCTGCCACTGGGGGCAGAACACAGATGCCTCACTTCCATCCAGATTGAACAAGATGTCATTCTGGGCTGAGCGCTCGGTCAGCATGGTGGTTCCCAGCACGTGCACCCTGGGCTGGGCCTCTACAGAACCTAAACAGCCCCCAGCCTCCCCTACTGGTGGCCCTGTCTCTGGGTCTCCCACCTCTTCACGCTATAAGACTGAACTGTGCCGCACCTTTGCTGAGAGTGGCATCTGTAAGTACGGGGGGAAGTGCCAGTTTGCCCATGGCTTTGATGAGATGCGTGACCTCAACAGACACCCCAAGTACAAGACGGAGCCTTGTCGCACCTTCCACACCATCGGCTTCTGTCCATACGGCATCCGCTGCCACTTTGTTCATAACAACGAGGACGACCTGGGCCCTGCCAGACCTTGCCCTGGTCCCCAAGCCCCTCGCTCCAGACGACCCCCTCTACTTAGGCAGAGCTTCAGCTTCTCAGGCTTCCCCTCTGCCCCTCCACAGCCCCTGATGCACTCCCAACCCTTCCTCCTTGTGCCTCCAGTTTCCCCTCCCACCTCAGCTGACATCACCGACCTATTCTCCCACGCCTTATCCGAGGTGGACTGTGTCTTTGAGCCGGCCTGTGATCTCCAGTCTCAGTTTCTCCCCTCTCCTGACTCAGGCTGTTCCCTCTGTGGACTGTCCCCTGTGCCTTCCCCCTCCCAGAACCCCTGCACCTTATCAGAGGCCTGTGGCCTGCAGCAGAGCCAGAGTCCCCCCTGTGGGCCTGCTCTCGGTGCCAGAAGCCTCTCCTACACGTCACTGTCAGACCACGAGGGTGGGTGTGGCAGCTCAGCCAGCAGCCTCAGTGGGTCGGACTCCTCTGGTCCAGATGGGTCTGGTCGGCGGCTGCCTATCTTCAGCCAGCTGTCAGTGCCTGACGAGGGCTTCAGCAGCGAGTGCTGCAGTGGCACTAGCTTCTTCCTCTAGGTATGATTGTCTCCTCAAACCTTCCCAAACCAACATGACTCTTGTCTTGGCCATTGAAAGACTTGTGTATTTTTTTTAAGAACCTTACTGCAGTATTAAAATAGTATACTGTTATTGTACAGCAGATTCTTGACAAACGAATGTGCTTCGGTTAAGCTCAAGCGAAATTAAGCTGTACAATTTGAGGTCGAAGTCAACAAGGCAAGGTGCCGGAGTTGCGTTGCACTGACCATTTTATGAAATTGTGTGATTGGTGCTGGAAGTCCTCATTTCCTGCCACCTTACTAGTCATGTAAACTCCAGTTTGAGGAGCAATGAATTCATCTTACAATGTTAAAGCCAAAGACAAGGATACAAATCAATTTCTGCCAGGCTAGAAGATTTCCCCCTATGAATGTTGGGTGACAAGTGTCGTGATATTTTGTATACTGGCAGCGGGGTCTTTATTATACACTGTTCTTCTCACTGGGCTTTAAGAAATGTACCTTTTCCAAAAACCCAGTTTAGATTTTTAAATGACTTCAGTGCCTATAAACCTTTTATTTTTTTTGGAAACTGCAATTTTCATTGTTAGTTGCAGGGTGACCTTTTGTTTTTCCTCTATTTTTAGATGAAAGCTTAAATCGGTTTGCTAACTTTACTTGGCAAGGTGGCTTGTGAGAAGTAATAATTGTTTTCTCACTTGTTTCTGCGATCTCTGCAAATATGTTTGAAGTTGTATGTAGATGTTCTGAAGACTCACCCAAGGTTACAGTGTGTATCCGCTGTGTGGTGGACTCTGCATGTAATCCCTGATTTTTAGCAGAAAAATAAATGGAAAAGTGCTATGATTAAACTGGGTTGCTGTTGAAATCTGATTCTATTGAGTTGGACCAAAACTGCACCTGGTTCAGTAGATTCAATTGTAGTGTCTTTCTGAAAGTCCTTTGGCGATCAAATGTTAGCTGTTTTGGTAGTTGGTTCTGAGTGGATGCACTTTTTGCATTCCGTTGTATTTAAATGCCTTTTTGACAAACATGTTTCAAGCTTGTTTTAGTGTTAATGGATCTTTAGTAAATTAAGTTTAATTTATTTTAATGTATTTATAGAACTTTTGGGGTTTTGTATTAAGTTTAATAATTTTTTTTTGTACCAAAAACATTTAATTAAAAATGTGTAGTCTCTTACAATGATTGTATTTCCGCTGTGTTTGGGGGAAATCTGTACGTAATGTTTGCGTCTGTGAAATGCAGTACTGAATTTCTCATGATGCCATTGGGGTTTGAGAATATTCTCGACTGTATTCACAAATGAACATGCCTCTTCAAATTGTGATGCGTTGCTCCAAATAGCTCGTGTAGCGGCACGTCTGAGTAACTCTCGGTTTGATCGTGTCCTGTCGCGATAACCTGGTTATATCCCAACGGCTTTGGAACGGTTGTTTCAATGTAAAGCCGCTCCACAAATCACTACCCACAGCTTAATCTGTAGGCTACTGTAACAGTGGACTACTCTTTCAGTTTGAATACGTTCTGTTATTCACAAAGTGTTTTGTGTGCATAGGGTGGGGGTAGTCAAGCGGCTCAGATTTCATATGGAGATAAGATGGCTTTTGTTTCATCCCTAATCTTTACACCCCTCTGCTTACTCCCTGAAAAGCAATGAAGCTGAATGCCTTCAGATGACAGCTGACGCCTGGCTCTAACAACTGCTGTATCGTTTGCGTGGCTGCCATTTTAAAGATGGCAAATAGTCGCCAATAGTGACACCATCTCTATACTGGAGTTGCTGTAGGAGCAGTTAGGCTTCTGCTCCCATTTTCACAACGATGAGACAATTACTTTCAATTATGTCAAATGAATGATTTCCGATCTGTTTTCTCCCCCTTTTATGTTGCCCTCCATTTCCAAGGAGTCAACACAACAAAA
Source organism: Salmo trutta (assembly GCF_901001165.1). Classification (NCBI taxonomy): domain Eukaryota; kingdom Metazoa; phylum Chordata; class Actinopteri; order Salmoniformes; family Salmonidae; genus Salmo; species Salmo trutta. The sequence goes on along the minus strand of NC_042982.1, from coordinate 8,413,276 downwards.
ATAATCGCAGCACAATATAAGGAACCATGAACCCACATCAGTTAGCAGTTCAGTAATGAGAAACTTATAGTTCATTTCCTTGTCAGTGCGACAATGGGATGACTGCCATTGAGGAAGGGGTGGCCGGGAATGGGTTTAAAAAATGTCTGACTGTTCTCCGTTGTGGGGACGAGGGGGATTCTCCCACATCGCGCCCAGTGAGTTTGTACAATGGCAGGCCCATTCTCTCACAGCCACGGATCATCTGGAGGACGGAGCAGATGGCTGCATTCATGGGGACCACGGGTCAAACATATGGTCCTGGATAGAAAGGAATATATTTTGGAGGGAGGGGAGTATGTGTCCATGCCTCAGCACTATCCCATAGAGGTGAGGGGAAGAGGTCTAAACACATGAACGACTACAGAAAGTTTCCCAGTGGCTCACCCTGAATGGACAAGTGTAACATGAACTCCTTGTGGATGCTGCTGGTGTTTTTGTTGGGAAAAGTTATGAGAAAGTTATTTTCTGATAATGCCTACTTTGTACCATTTTGGTGTTTTCATTGAGAAAAAGTGTCCTTGTCACATCGGTACTTGGCGCAGGTTGACATGCTCAGAAAGTGCGCTGAAATGTCTGCATATTTACAAGCCACAGAGGCGCTTCAAACAAACGTTCCTGTTATTATTTACTGATGTTTATGTATGTTTGATCAGAACGATTTCCACAAAAAGTATATCTAAGGCCGTTCCCTCAGTTGTAACCCAACTTGTTTTTGTTCAAACTCATGTTATTTTTTTGAGCTACATTGAAATACTGCATTGTTGGGTTTGGAGCTTGAAAGAAAGGCATTTCACTGTACTTGTGCAAGTGACATTAAAACTTGAAACTGGTCCAATTCTTTTCAATTCTTTTTTGCACATGAAATAGCAGTAATGATGTTCGCCACCAGAGGTCAGTAAATGCCTGTTTAATCTAATCTGCACTGCTACCAATTCTGCTGTGCCTTAGGCCTTCAGGAGAAAATCAACTGCATCTAAGGGTCAGCATTTACCTGTTCACCAATGCAAAGCATACACTTACTGTCGTGTATATAATTGAGATACGATAATTTGCATACTGCCGGTCATGGTTCAGTGAACTTTGCATTTCCACAATAGTATGTTTCTGATTTTTGGGGATATTTTGCATAATGGATAGTATTCCTGCTTGCTCTTGATCAGTTTAAAGCACATAATGAAATTATTTAAATATCTACAAGGGAACTATTTTTAGTAAAGCATGTTTAAAGAATATATAACGTTGAAATGACTCACAACCCAACAAACGTTTTTAGAACACTTTTTTAGGTGCTCGCGAGTCTCACACTTCCTCTTTATAACTACATACACTCCACCAATGGAATTCACGAAAGGGTAAAACAGCGTTGTCATGACTGGTACTAAAGCAACACCCGGCCTCTGACTTTTAGCCATATATGTATTTTTGCTACTTCCTGTCCTGTCACTTCCCATCACATGATTGGTCATTATGGCGGTGGTCGACGGTCCTCTGAGCCCTGTCCAGTTTGCGTTCATAGCCCCCATCGCCTTGGTTTCACTTCCTTTTCCTGCTCCCACTGCAGGCTCACAAAACAGGAAGTGGCCTAGGTCATCGCCATAGTTCAGCCAAAGATGGTGGATAAAAGAAGATTGTTTCCTCAGGCTGTTTACCATTGCAAAAAATGGTCCGTTCCTTTCTACCAAAGGGGTTGGCTTTCCCATAGACACCAATGTGATAGCAGCTAGGTCTGGTCTACTTAGTTCATTGACTTCCATTGAAACAGAAAACATGTGGGAGAGGGATGTCTCGCTTCCGTCTCTGGCTCAGCCAATCGCAATGGCCTGGTTTTGTAGACCATTAGGATGAACAGGTTTCGCAGCGAAATGCTGTTTTTGACCATCAGTCAACACACTGTAGTCATGGCTGGAGGTTAGAGTCATCTTTTTCTGAGTTGACTTTTGTGTTATTTCTGTATTCCCTTAATGCCTTGACAGAGGATGGTGCTGCCCAACCAAATACCAGAGGCACATCCCAGGTTCATTTGTGTGCTGAATGTCAATAAGTGTGGCCCTTTTTCTGCACCTTGAAAATAATATAACATGGTAGGAACCAAAGTTTGGTCAGTGTTTCTCCTGGGTCCCTAATTAGTGCTGAACAGGTAAACAAAGTACACCTTAGACCACTTCAGGTGAGAGCTTTGACCTGAATGACCAGTGTAGAGTATGTGTTGTGTTGTTGATGTACGAGTCCACTATTTGTGTGAGAGCGACCATTAAAGAGAGGAAATGTTTGGGTTGTGGTCAATTGTACTGAGAAGGTATGCGTTCAATTTGGTAATCAGTGTTTGTTTATTTAAGTTTGACAAATTCACAGATGTTTATTTAAAACCTATGCCAGTGCAGTAATGCAATTTATTACACGTCTTTGGAGAGAGTCAGATGGGGGTCCCAGCAGGGTTTTGAATCCAGACTCAATATCAAATCATTTCTGGGTAACAATGAAAGTGGTCAAAAATAGCTTCTTAGCAAAGAGCAGTTTCTCAAGCAAGAACTTTGCTAGGAATGTCTGGGAGTGGTCTGCGTGGGGAGGGAAAACTGAAAACTAGCTGTTATTGACAGCGGTTTGGAACTCTCTTTGTTATTGGTCTAATAAAGATATGTGAGCAATATGGATCACTCCGATATATTAGTATCACTCTACAGCGGAGGGATACATCCGAGGTGAGGATTTAAAGATTTGCTCCCATGTACACCTGTGTCACGGCTGGGGTCCGCCCCTATATATAGATCCCATGGCTGCGACACGTTCTCTACATCATTTTTGAGGCACCTTTAGTACCGTAGAGGATTGGAGTGATCCATATATCTCACATAACCGTGGTTACATACGTAACCTTCGTTATGTTTCAGTATATAGGATCACTCCAGTATATTGGTGTACCTGTACCAGATTAGTCAGTGCTAGAGGGACCTGGTCAGCCAGCGGCGAAGTCCCAGTGCGGTACCGACGCAGGTGCTGTAAATGTGGAAGGTGCGTCTCGGCACAGTCCCCGGAGGAGGAGGCGACGCCCAGGACCGCTGAACCAACCGCAGAGGGAGGTGCCACATTTACCTGATGGTACCTAGCAGTGGTACAAGAGGAAGCCCATCTGGCCGCAGCACAGATATCAGCAAGGGGCACTCCTCTCAGTAGAGCCCAGGACGCAGCCACACCTCGTGTTGAATGTGCCACCACAGACCCCAGCACTGGCCTGCCAGCCAGGCAGTATGTTGTCGTAATCATGTCTACGATCTAGTGATAGAGCCTCTGCTTTGATAGCCCAGCCTCCAGGACTCTCTCACCATAGCAGACAAAGAGCTGTTGTTCTCACTGACCGTGTCCGCTTCACATAGGCAACCAGTGCCCGCACAGGGCACAGCATGCCGGAGGGAGGCCCAGACTCCCCCGCTGCTGCCGGGGGGTCATAAGCAGACAGGATAAAAGGGATGTTCACATGCATGTCTGACAGAACCTTGGGAAGGAATAAAGGGTTGGGGCGGAGAGATATTATCCTCCCACCGGGGTCCATCTGGTAGCACTCAGAACTTCTGAAAAAGCATGGAGCTCACCCACCCTCTTCATGGAAGTAATCACTACCAAGAAAGCCACCTTCATAGAGAGGTGTTTCAGGGAGGCAGACTCCAACGGTTCGAAAGGCAGCTTTGCTAAAGCTGCCAAGACCACATCCAGATCCCAGCTCGCCATTGAGCGGGTCTTAGCTGGACGTAGGGGACGAACCCCCTTCATAAACCTGTAGGCTAAGGGATGGCGCCCCACTGGCCTGTCCATCCACCCCACATGGCAAGCAGATATAGCAACCAAATACCCTCTCAGCTAAGCCCTCATCCAAGCGAGACTGTAGGTATTGGAGGACATACTGCACCCTGCATGACTCGGGCACAACCTTAACACCAGTGCAACAAGTGCAGAACAACCACCAGCGCAACTGGTATGCCGCGTCTGTAGCCGGTGCCCTTGCGTGCTGCATGATGTTCATTATGCCCTCCTGTAGTCCTAACATGGACCATTGGTGCCGTTCAGTGGCCAAGCCCACAGACTGCGGCAGTCCGGTCTCGGATGCCACAGAGTTACCCTCAGGGGCAGTTGCCAATGTGTCCCAGAAAACAGGGACAGGAGAAGGCTGAACCAGGGTCGTCTGGGCCAGTATGGGGCCACCAGCAGCAGACGATGCTCCACCATCCTGGTCCTGTCCAGCACAGCCTGGATCAGGGGAAAAGGGGGAAATGTGTAAAGCTCGCATCCCTGACCAATCATGAGCCAGAGCATCCAAGCCCAGAGGCCCTGGTGGCTCCGACATGGAGTACCACAGGGGGCAGTGTGCATTGCCCAGGGAGGCAAACAGGTCCACCTCCGAACTTGACAAACAGGTGCTGCACCACCTGGAGATGTAGGCTCCAGTCCCAAGGTGGCGGGCCCCTCCCTCGAGAGCATATCCGCTGCCACATTCAGAACGCCAGGTACGTACGTTGTGAGAAGAGACGCTAGCTGTCCCTGAGCCCAGAGAATGAGCTCCCGTGCTGTAAAATGGAGGCGGTGGGACCTCAGTCCACCCTGATGGTTGATGCAAGCCACCACTGTGGTGCTGTCCATTCTCACCAGGACATGTCTTCCCTTCAAATGTGCAAGTAATACAACTCAGAGCTCTAGTGTATTGATGTGCCTGCCGACTTGGTCACACCCCCCCAGCCGATCTGGGAGGTGTCTGTGCTGACCAGCTTCTGGCGGCACATTCTCACCATCTCCACCCCACCTGAGAGAAAGGAGCAACAGCGCCACCTCAACAATGCCCTGAGGCACTGTGCAGTCACCCGCAGCTGGTGGTGACAGTGGCGCTTCGGGTTCAGCTGGTGGGAGCTGAACCACCATTGAAGAGGCCGGAGATGGAGCATGCCCAGGAGAATCAGCAACAGGCATTGGCAGGTCAGGGCCGATACCACCCACCCCTGCCGAAAATGTTTGAGGCAAGATAAGATCGCCTGAAACCTTCTAGTGGGCAGGCATGCTCTCATGAGGACTGAGTCCAGTTCCATGCCAATGAAGGCCACCCTCTGGGTGGGCATCAGACGACTCTTCTTGTCGATTACAGTAATGCCCAGCCCGCCGATGTGGGTCAGAAGCATATCTCTGTCTGACAGGACCTGGGTCCTGGTTGGGGCACAAATCAGCCAATCGTCCAGGTAATTGAGGATCAACAATCCTCTGGACGTGAGAGGTGCCAGGACAGCGTCCATGCACTTTGTGAAAGTGCAGGGTGCCTAGGAGAGGCCGAAGTGAAGAACCATGAATTCATAAGCTGTCCCTTCGAAAGCGAATCAGAGGTCCTGCCAATAAGCTGGGTGAACAAGAACATGGAAGTACACATCCTTCAGGTCCAGCGTCACTAACCCCTGATCCCTGGACACGGCCTGCAACACACGGGCTGGGGACAGCATGTGGAACCTCAGTACCTTCAAGAACCCGTTGCGGAGGTCCAGGATCAGTCGAAACCCTCTGTCTCTTTTTGGGAACACAGAATAAGTGGAGTAGAACCCACCTAGCCGTTCTGATGTCTCGATCCAGCTGAAGGTTTTTTTTCAGGGGTCGGCCACCGTGGTGACACTAAGGCCCCTGAAGGACGGGGGCTGGCACCGTAAATGGGGTCGGTACCCCTCGAGCATTGTAGACGACACCCAATGGGACCCCACGCCGTCGACCCACTCACGCATGGCCTTCAATCGCGCCAGGCGCAGGCGTCCTGAGAACACCACACAAAACAGGCATCCAGTAAGGCGCTCCACTACCCTCTCCGCGTGGCTCAAACCCAGGCAGTGCATACACGAGGTATGCGGATCCCCAGGGGGGATGCCACCATCACACCTGTCACACAGGGAAGCCATAAGCTCAGCCAAGCCAACAAGGCCACGGGGCAGGGGTCCGACGCCCTGGGAGAGCTTATGTTGTGATCCGCTTGGAGGAGTAGGAACCCAGTGAGGGATAAATTACCCAGTACCTCTGCAAAAACCGGGGAAGACCTGGACGATGCCCTGGGAGAGCTTATGTCGTGTCCCGCTTGGAAGAATAGGAACCTGGTAAGGGATAAATTACCCAGTACCTCTGCAAAAAAACAGGGAAGACCGTGTGGGAAAAACATGCAGTTCTTGTTTTTCACCAACTGCAATATTACCTAGCAGTAAAAACAGCACCATATGATGGAGTAACTCCAATTTAATGTCTCAATGTAGTGGAAGACCACCACGATACTCTTACACTCTGCAGGGGAAAGTGTAAGAAAAAAACTGCATAGTAATTAGCAGAGAACCAGCAATTCAAAACACACACATAGAACAAGCCAGTCGACAAGTTGTGTAAGGTAGTTAACGGTTTGTGTAAATTACAGTTTGTGGCAGCAAGAGCCACCATACTAATGGATGCACACGGAGTCGTAGTGTAACGCTAACAAAAACACAAGTACGACAAACCACGGGCAGAAGATACAGCTCAACCACGCAGCGAGTGGAGCACTCAAGTGGAGGGGCTGGCCATGTTGCCAGCTGGTCCAGGCTGCAAACAGCCAGTGAGTATACTTCCACTTACATGTGACTTACCAAGCGAACTTTAGAAGTTTGTACCTCAAACCACACGGACGTCCGGCGAGAAAATGAAAGAGAACGTGTGTCGCGGCCATGGGGTCTATATATAGTGGCGGACCCCAGCCGTGACACAGGTGTACACGGGAGTAAATCTGTAAATCTACACCTCGGATCTGTCCCTCTGCCGCGGAGTGATACCAATATATTGGAGTGATCCAATATAGTGAAACTCCATCTCTTGATTTGACTGTGCTGGGCCATTAAAGGCAAACTTCACTCTATATTTTAATATTTATTTCATTAGTCCCACTCTTGATGCAGTTCTAAAATGTTTTGCTGACTTTCAAGAAGCCAACGGCCACATCACCATGTTGCGTATTTATATTGTTATTACTATTTACTGTTTATGTTTAAAATGGAGTGGCTAACTTGGTTCTCTCTTCTTTCATCAGAACTTTTGTTTCTCACTGTTTTTGGCAACCCAAAGGAAACCTGGTGAAGAACCGTGGACAAGGAGATGAAGGACAGTGGCCTGTTATGGAAAACCATTAAAAAAAAGTCAAAAGATGGGCAGCAGTGGCGCTTTCTCACGAAAGCCTTATGTTCTATGTAGGAACAAAGAGGATTAAGTAAGTACGCTTTTGGTCAATTGTTTGTAACTCGTTCATCAACCATTTCTAGTCGTGTGAAAGCCCTCTACCACTTTAGGTGTCAGTTCTATGCAGTGAAAGTACAATAATGTGAATATTTCCTCAATGAAGTATAGGTGTGCATAAAAGTTTTGTAATGTCTAGAGGCCTGACAAAATGTTATGTTGAATCTTTCATAGCAAATCCATACAGCTGAATGATTCCCAAGACTAGTATTATTACAATGAGTGCTTTCACTTTAACCAAGTAGAAAGAGAACAACTACTCAATTTCCATGGAATGTAATTTCCACTAAAAATATTGTCAGTATTCGCAGTTATCCGGTTGACCTGGTAACTTATAAATATCAGCTAAATGATCTGGTGGGTATTGTTAGGGAAACGGGCCTGTTGAGACAGAGAGAAAATGGAAAGCCTCTTTTCCACAGAACTCTACGATGTTCCGCTTGAATAGATAAGTGATTGACGTTTCCTGGGTGACGCAAACCTTTTTTGCAAACATTTGCAGTTATGAGAATTTCATGGGAAGAAGGGGGGTGCACATTGTTGTAAACAATCAGGGATAAATGAAGTCATAGTGAATTTAGATGAACCAAAGAATGTTTGTTTGAGTTGAACCAAAGAATGTCTGTTTGAGTTAACTTGTCCATGTGGTGTTAGTCACTGATGTCACTCCCCAATTATTCTATACAGCCACTTTAGCCAGTGTTTGCAAGCGCACGTCAGAAAATGGCAGCAAACTCACAGCGAGTGAATAATATTGACTTATTTTGCAACCCAACTGAAGTTCATTCACACGTTCATAGTACTGTGTACCTACTTTATACTTTGGAAACCACAAATATTTAGCTTTTCATGGTTTCCTCACATCAGAGGTACACGTACAGTAGCCTACATATAGTATATACACTGTGTACAAAACATTAGAAACACCTTCCTAATATTGAGTTGCACCCCCTTTTGCCCTCAGAGCAGATTCATTTCGGTGGGGCATAGACTCTACAAGCTGTCAAGTGTTCCACAGGGATACATGTTGACTCCAATGCTTCCCACAGTTGTGTCAAGTTGGCTGGATGTCCTTTGGTTGGTGGACCGTTCTTGATATACACGGGGAACTGTTGAACATGATAACACAAACCGGTGCGCCTGGCACCTGCTACCATACCCCGTTCAAAGGCGCTTACATCTTTGGTCTTGTACATTCACCCTCTGAATGGCACACGTCTCAATTGTGTCAAGGTTTAAAAATCCTTCTTTAACTTGTCTCCTCCACTTCATCTACACTGATTGAAGTAGATTTAACAAGCGACATCAATAACGGATTATAGCTTTCACCTCGATTCACCTGGTCAGTCTATGTCAAGGAAAGAGTAGGTGTTCCTAATGTTTTGTACACTCAGCGTAGTGTTCTATTTTTGAATTATGTGTTTAGCCTAAGGGGGTAGAGGAGGGTATTTACTGTAGATTAGGTGAACCAGAACCCTCAGATCCATCCAACAGAACTGGAAATGGTGTGTGAACCATCCATCTTGGGTAACAAATTCATGATTTGAAATATCCTCATATTATGGGTAACTTTCCGTCCATGACCTGTACCGTACTTGAAAAGATTTCCTGAATTTACAGGAGTTGACTTTGACCTTGCCCACATAGTTTGCACAAAGAGATGCAGCTAGGGCTAGGCTAAGGTGTGTGTGTGTGTGTGTGTGTGTGTGTGTGTGTGTGTGTGTGTGTGTGTGTGTGTGTGTGTGTGTGTGTGTGTGTGTGTGTGTGTGTGTGTGTGTGTGTGTGTGTGTGTGTGTGTGTGTGTGTGTGTGGAGATTACGAGAGCGGGGGCTCACAGGGCAGCTCTGTTCTGAATGGCCACCTTTGTGGTTCTCTCACGCCAGCTCCGTTTCCCACAGGCCTCTTAGAGTTTACATCTCTCTGGTGACGGTGGGGTTGGAGCGGGAGGAGTGGGGAAAGCTCAGCTTTTCTTTCTGTTTTTGTGGCTCTGACTCCTCTTACTTCATGTGTGGATTTGTCCCATTGCTGCAGGCACTCTGACAAGAGAATAAATTGCACAATTTTGTTCCCTAAATGCTTATAAAAACATTTGTGGGTTTTGCAACGCACCTTGTTGTCAGTTAGATTTACCCCGAGTCAGTTAGAACGCTCCCACACTGCTTTTTCCCAGTTGTGTAAGATATGTCTGTACACAGTAACCTGGGTAAATGCGAGCTTTTTGTCAACATGCCCTTCTTTAAAGGGGTGAATTTCAGATTTGGGAGGATGGTACATTTTATGCCACGCTGTAAAAATGAACAGAGGATAAACAGTTGTATGAACCTTACCCTCTAGTGTAATTTGTTAGAGTTTACTATAGAGGTGGTGTCACCTCCTGGCCAGTATAAGGGTTAATTGGTATTGTAGTTTGGTCAGGACGTGGCAGAGGGTATTTGTTTTATGTTAGGGGTGGTGTGTTTGTTGTAGGGCAGTTGATTTAGGTATTCCGGGGTTTTTGGGCACTGTTTGATTTTTATGTATTCTATGTTTAGTCTAGTGTGTCTGTTTCTTGTTTAGCGTGTGTGAGCCTAACAGGACTGTCTAGTAATCGTGAGTTCGTTTTGTTATTTTTGTATGTTCATTTTTGAGTTTATTAAATGTTCAAAATGAACTATCTCAACTCTGCTGCATATTGGTCCTCTTTTTCCGACGATGATTTCGCTATATCGTCTGACGACGAAGAAATCCCTGACAGGTGGCCAATGTAAAGAAAGTGGCTGATAGCACAAGCAATGAAGTTTCCCACTGGGCACAGACGTCAGTTCAACATCTAGTTAGGATTTACATTTGGTTGAGTTGTCAACTAATGCAAAATCAAACAAACATTTCACCCTGTCATTGGATTTAGGTTAAAGGTTAGGTAAAACATTTCTTTTCATTCCCTTATGTTGATGACTTTTTGCATATCCAATCAGTTTTCCACGTTGATTCAGCGTCATCACAATGATTATTTTGGTTGAAATGACATGGAAACAACATTGATTCAACCAGATTTTGCCCAGTGGGTTGTTAGGTTAAAAAGTGGGTGTTTAAAAAACAAAACAAGGCCCACTCCATTGATAACAAAAGGTAGGTTGTGTCAAGCCTGAGAACGTTCGTGAAACCTTGAAGACATTGCCCAGCTATCAGACGTGTGCTTCAACTCTTTTTGTATGTTTCAGCCTAGTTTACGCACTGTAGCAAATCTTTTTATGAATTGACCGAACTCCTTTATGGGGTAATGTTTTTTACCTTGGAGAAATAAAGTGTCAGGGGTTGGATGTGTGGAATGGTGAGTGTGTTTTCAGATGTGTGTGGGTTGACAAACACACTAAAAGACCCTACGTGGCTTTAATATTTCCGAATGAAGCCCTTATTTAGAGATGTCAGACTCTCCCAGGCCTTTAACTTTCTTAGGCTCCTGGACTTACAGTCCTTACATGGCAATCTGAATGACTTGGACGATCATACATTTATGAACTAATAGATACCAAATGTATCTCCGTTTGGCAGCAACTCTTCATAGTCATGACAGTATGTGATGATGTATTGTGTCAAAACAATGGTATCTTAGAGACGTCTCCAGCACAGGGAAACCACCTAGTTCATTGCGAAGCTGGCCTGGGTTGTGTAAGCTAGTGATGTAAGTCTAGCACTGCCTAGCAAAGGCAATAATGCTTGGCTGGGCAGATGTGTTGTTTGGACAGGAGTGTGTCACTGTGTAAACTGAAACATGTCAAATAGTCATTTAGCACTGAGAGCTACTGCTGATCCAACTCCTTAGTAGCGAACTAGGTCATTATGTTTAGTGGGAATAGTAGGGGCACTGTGAGTCAAGCTCAGTGTCTGCTGCTGCCGGGGCACACCGGACAGCAAATCATGATTTTAGCTAATTCACCTTTAAAATCATAGACATACATCACAGGTTGTGACAGGACTTGTGCGGGCGCAACTGGTCTGGTATTTGCGTTGCAATGTGTTCTAATCCTAAATGCATTTTCTGTATTTTTAACGGTTGTACGCAATGCTGGGTATCCAGACAACTGTACAAAATATTGAGTGTGATCATGGATATTGATGATATTCTATCATTTTAGTTGACATCTTTCTCTTCATTTCTTTCCAAAGAGGATATACTATCTTTGTCTTGAGCCCCTTACTAAGTATTGCCATTCACCATGTATTCTCATGTATTATTGAACCAGAATGGAAAATTACAATGGAAAATATACATAGAGAAAACAGCCTTCAGACGTGTTCATTGGCTCCCCATACCTTATATAGGACTGTCTGCCCCATGGGACAAACATCTTAACAAGATCTGTAGCAACTCTTGAGAAAGGGAGCCATTAGTTAATTCAATTATTACTGAGTGATATCTTTGTGTTATTGCAAATTTGCCATGTGACCCAAAGTAGGCCAAGACTTAACTGTGAGTAATTATGTGTTCACCAAAGATAGATACATTTTATAAATATCACATTATCACAGTGTAAGAGGTACAAAACAGGAGGATTGAATAACGAACTGGAAGCTTAACTTGATTGTTACACATTTTGAACCCTAACCTACAATACACAAAACAACCAGTGATTATCTTTAATAGTTTACGATTGGTTTTGTCCTGGTTATTTCTGTATTGAGAACTGAGATACCCAATTCAAATCAAATGTCTATTAAATCCCCCTAACTCTCCAACCCCTGTGTGTGTGTGTGTGTGTGTGTGTGTGTGTGTGTGTGTGTGTGTGTGTGGGTGTGTGTGGGTGTGTGTGGGTGCGTGCGTGCGTGCGTGCGTGCGTGTGTGTCGGGAACATTATGTTTTTGGGCTACACTGTTTCCTGTAATCACTTCCTTCAAATGGTTCCCCTAATTTGTGAAAAGTGCGTGTGACAGATTTTTCTTTCAGTTCTACAGAGTTACAAACCATATTACGAAATAGGTAAATCATCCATTGAGGCAAGCCCGTTCTCCACCCTCTCTTCCACTCCTTCCTCTGATTATTTTCCTTATTCCTGCTGGTTCATAGGAACCTTGTCTCCCCAGCAGACCAAAGCATGTCCGTTCCCCTGCTCCACCATACAGCTATCCCTCTGTCACCCCCGGGCTGTGGAACAAGTCATTCAGCTTCACACCCAACAAAACTACCACCCCGTCCCTCTGCCAGCTCTACTAGACTGCACTTGATTCCCAGAATAGGTCTGAGACTGAGTATAGGAAATACAAAAAAAACATGTATTGCCTTGTGTTATCACTGAGTGGACAAAACATTAAGAACACCTGCTCTTTCCATGATATAGACTGACCAGGTGAATCCAGTGAAAGCAATGATCCCTTATTGATGTCACTTGTTAAATCCACCTCAATCAGTGAATATGAAGGGGAGGAGACAGGTTCAATAAGGATGTTTAAGCATTGAGACAATTGAGACATGGATTGTGTATGTGTGCCATTCAGAGGGTAAATGGGCAAGACAAAAGACAGAAGTGCCTTTGAATAGGGTATGGTAGCATGTGCCAGGTGCACCGGTTTGTGTCAAGAACTGCAACCCTGCTGTTTTTTTCACACTCAACAGTTTCACGTGTGTATCAAGAATGATCCACCACCCATATCCAGCCAACTTGACACAACTGTGGGAAGCACTGGAGTCAACATGGGCCAGCATCCCTGTGGAACGCTTTTGACACCTTGATGAGTCCATGCACTGACAAATTGAGGCTGTTCTGAGGGCAAAAGGGGGTGCAACTCAATATTAGGAAGGTTTTCCTAATGTGTTGTACACTCTGTGTATGTATATAAGTAGTTTGTTTCTTTCTCTATCGTAACAGAAGGAGTCAGGAATTCCCCAGGGCAGATGTCTAGGCCCCATACTTTTTCAATCTTTACTAACGACATGGTTTTGAGTAAAGCCAGTATGTATGTGGATGACTCTACACTATACACGTCAGCTACTATAGCTACTGAAATGACTCCAACACTTAACAAAGAGTTGCAGTTAGTTTCAGAATGGGTGGAAAGAAATAAGTTAGTCCAAAATATTTCTAAAACTAAAAGCATTGTATTTCGGACAAATCATTCTCTAAACCTAAAACCTAAACTACATCTCATAATGAATAATGCGGAAATTGAGCAAGTTGAGGTGACTAAACTGCTTGGAGTACCCCTGGATTGTAAAATTGTCATGCTCCAAATATATTGATACAACAGTAGCTAAGATTGGGAGAAGTCTGTCCATAATAAATTGTTGCTCTGCCTTCTTAACAGCACTATCAACAAGGCAGGTCCTACAGGCCATACTTTTGTGGCACCTAGACTACTGTTCAGTCATGTGGTCAGGTGCAACAAAGAGGGACTTAGGAAAAATGCAATTGGCTCACAACAGGGCAGCACAGCTGGTTCTTAGATGTACACATAGAGCTAATATTAATAATATGCATGTCAATCTCTCCTGGCTCAAAGTGGAAGAAAGATTGACTTCATCACTACTTGTATTTGTGACAAGCATTGACATGTTGTCTGTTTGAACTACTGGCACACAGCTCAGACACCCATGCATACCCCACAAGACATGCCACCAGAAGTCTCTTCACAGTCCCGAAGTCCAGAACAGACTATGGGAGGTGCACAGTACTACATAGAGCCATGATGACTACATGAAACTCTATTCCAAATCAAGTAACTCATGCAAGAAGTAAAATTAGAGTTAAAAATAGATTAAAAAAAACACCTTATGGATGAGCAGAAAAACAGAAGAGACACAAACACAGGCACAGACACATGCATACACACACGATGACATACCACTATACAAACTCTTAAACATGGATTTTTTGTTGTAGATACTGTATGTGGTAGTAGAGTAGTGCCTGAGGGCAGACACTTAATGTCTTATGAAATCTGTTGTGAATGTATTGTAATGTTTTTAAAATTGTATCACTGCCCCAATTTTGCTGGACCCCAGGAAGAGTAGCTGCTGCCTTGGCAGCAGCTAATGTGAAGCCATAATATATACAAATACAAAATGACAAAAATATTTTCATCAACTCTCTTCACCAACTAGCATTATTGGCCATGTCAGTCTTCTTGCAATACCAGATGTTTCTAATATCTGTTGTCTTATGTGTTGCCCTCTCATGGCCTCCAGTATTACCATAGAAAATGAAACTATTTCACAAAAACAGCTCAATTGTTTTCTCAGGTGCTCAGTTTGGTTGTAGCTAGAACAGTTCAGCCTGCATTAGCAGAGTAACCAAATGTCTAAATAAAGAAATAAGTAGACGAGTAGATCATTACCGTGGAGCACACAACAGGTAGTGGCATTTCAACCTGTCATGTCTGGGAGAGGTTGGCTTACTGCCAGAACCAATGTTGACCCTAAAAGTGTATCTTGAATGTATCAAGACTGTAAGGGGAAATAAAACATTTGGCAACCCTCACTGTCTCCATTAAAACTTGTTTCACTTTCCTAAGGCTAATGTGGAAGATTTGATCTGTCTGCGTGAATGGCTGCAGGGCAATGAGCATTCCAAAATGTGTTACAGTTGTCTTTCTGTTATTTTTATGCGCCAGGTTGAAACATTGAAACTGTTTCTTTGCACACACAGCTTTTGTCTGGATGACAGGCAATAAAAACAATTATTGCATGAAACCCAAGATTTAATGCCTTGAACCGAGAAGCTCAGGGCAAAAAAGCGCTTACTCTAAAAAATAAATAGTTTAATAACATTATAAAAATAAATAATTTCTAGAACATATCATAGCTATCATAATTGCAGACAAATAAAGCTTTATGGCGTAGCTGAAGCAATTATATTATATTACAAGTTAAAAAGACAGCTCAGTTCCTGCTGTCGGCTTCATGTGAAGTATTTGGTAAGGAATGAACATTTTTCTCCTTACACTGCCCTTGAGTAAAACTATCATCCAAAAAAGAATCAGTATCATACACCTATAATCTGAGACTCTCTTCACATTTTTTTTTCTTCAAATCAACATTCAAGTAACTTCTTATGATTCTCTATAAGGATTAGCCATCTTTTCACATAGGCCAGTACCACTTGTATGTGGTAAGTAAAGAGCCCATACCTGATTACTACATTATGATGAGAATAAGCTATACCCCCACAGATATCCTAGTCCAACATTTACGACAAAAAACACTGCTACTTCAGAAACAGGACGTCAGCATGAGTATCAGTTCCCCTTTTATGGTCGTCACTAACTCCCAGCCGTCTGCCTCTGTCGTCATCAATGTTTGTTGATAATTCACCAGAGTAGGTTAATCAAGTCTGAGGTTGTCAACAAACACTCACTAGCTCTGAGTGCTGCATTTCTTGGACCCTAGCCCAGTCTGATCAGCAGTTCTATCAATGGGGTAACCGGTAGACCTTAAGAGTAGAAAGTATTTCAGAGACTATGAATGGTCCTAATAGGCCTTTCAGTAGACTCTATCATAAAGCCCAATTGAGACAGAAAAGTGGGGGGATTGCATTGTGAGTGCACAGGTGTCCCATTCCCCAGGAGGATAAGAGTTGGTGGGGGTTTGGTCTCACCTTTTGAAGTGGCCTCTGCTATTCTGAGACTAGCCAAATAATGAGGCCTTGAAGATAGCAATTTAGTCTCAGCCACTTTCAAAACACACAAGGGCAGTTATTCTTCCACAGAACAGTAATAATGTTTCACTGGGTCCTTGACAAGCTGTTTAATCAACCCGAGAAATGTCATTTGATACATTCTTCAAGTCCAGAGAGATGTTAAGAAATGGTGGATGGAGAGAATGTTTACTGGAAACAGATGTCTTACGTTAAGTTTTGAATCATTGTGGCATTCCCGGTTTGTTTCCATTGTTCTTCCACCATTTCTTGCTAGCTTCATTTTTCCATGATGGATTATTTTCACTGAGAGAGGGAATTATTTTGCTGTCCTCGGCAGTCGAGTTACCACAGTATGCCTGGGGAGGTCTGCTAGTAATATACCATTCAAACCACGCTATACATACCTCCTTACAGACTTCACACACCTGTTCAAATACCCAGCGTGGACAGCCTGTCTACAAAGGGGAATTGTCCGCTACCATGTATTTGCAATGTCATGTGCTGTATTTCCAAACACTCGCCAGTGCTTATTTTAGACCTAAAAAAACAGAGAATTGTAATTACCTAATTGAAGTATGACCATCTGTGCTATGCTAAGACAATTTACCTCTTGTGTGCAAAATTACTGCATTGTCAGCTAGACTCATAAAGAAAATGCATGACTATCACCGCTGCTTTGGGATCTCAATGTAATGCTATATTTTCTGTCTTTTTCTGGGCTATATGTATTTTGGGGGGGGAATTGACATGAACAAGAAGGAGGGGTTGCCAGTTTTGTTCAAATGCAGATATACCTAAATGTATTGCAATTCATTTTAGTCACATTCACATGACAATAGCAACTTCATAAAGCTGTAATGAAAGCTTCAGAAGCACATTACTAATGAGTCTATCCCATCTGATTGTCGTGCTTCATCAGAGGTCCATTCCC
This sequence comes from Salmo trutta, assembly GCF_901001165.1. Taxonomy (NCBI): domain Eukaryota; kingdom Metazoa; phylum Chordata; class Actinopteri; order Salmoniformes; family Salmonidae; genus Salmo; species Salmo trutta. Next base: position 8,396,431 of record NC_042982.1, on the reverse strand, counting down.
ACCCACAGGATTCCCATGCTCCGTTATAGGGTAAACCTATTTGTTGTTGTTACGAATGACTATCATTGTGCAACCAACACCTGCAAATATGCATGGCTTTGCCAAGGCATTTCTCAACTGTGTGGAATCAAATTCCATCAGGACACCATTGTGTACATGCTATTTAAGTGGTTTCTTATTGTGTGAGTGGAAAGAACTCTGGGACAATACTTGAAGAGTTCCTGGTGCAAGATTTCTGAGGTCAAGTTGAAAATGGAGCCAGAAATGTGATTTTATTGTCTTTGCCTTTTTATATGCACCTCGTAATGACCACCCAGGGCCAGGGTTTCAAAAAGGAACATGAAACAGGAACTTTGGTCTGAACTTCTGCAGGTTATCAACACATGGGTTGTGAAAGATGTCTTTTTTAGAAAACAAGGAGATGTGAAACATGCTGACAGGGTATTTCTTTTGCAGAAGAGAGTGACGCAAAGTATGCCGTGTACAGATCATCAGCCAATGGCAGGGTTCACAAGGAGATGGCCTCACTATGGGAGAGTATTGCTTTGGTGCGGGTGTCTGTTTCCCTTTTTTTAGTCCATTTATAGTCCCTTTTATCACTTCATTGTACATGCTCAATAGTAAAAGCATAAGACAATGAAAAATAGCTTGGGAGATGGTATGTCGCAGTGGTGTATTATTAAAATATATTTGTACTTCTGTAGGAAAAATATTTTTATTTACAAGATGGGTTGCCCATCACTTGATTCCAGGTGACTCAGGGCATCTTCCAAAGAGCACTATTTATTCCCACCTTAGAAAGCTAAAGTAGTTTTTATTGAAAGGCATGTTGGAGACTGTGAGGACAAAAATGGAAAACTTCTAAACTGGTTTAGATTCATCTCATTGAATGCAGCTGCAAGGCAGAGAATGAGCTGCTTTAGTTTTGCTTGTACAAAAATGAGTAGAGAGGAGGGAAATAGCTGTCCACTGACGTCAACGCCTATGAGTGGAAGTGCTCTCCTTTTATAGCCACAATCTCTTTCTCTGGTGCATTCCTTAGAAGAGCACTGCGTCCCAGCACCCTGGAGAGGGCCGTGACGCACACACAGGGAGAAATAGAAAAGTTTGCACATGTCGGCCGTGTGGAAAGGGAAGAAGAATTCCCCTTTCCAAAGCTTTTACTTTCAATCGACAGGCTCAATGATCTCAAAGCTCTTTATGTTTGAGGAAATGTAAGAACAGTTTTTTACTTTAGAATGGACTGAGGTCACACTGAGACTTGGCAATGAAGTTTGATGAGATGCAGAAATGTGCCTTTACAGACACCTTTGGACTACTACTGAATCTGCTGTGCATTGTCAAAACATGATGGACTACAATTACACTGTGAAGAAGATTGCTGTTATTTAGTAGAAAGCACAGAATGATACATGTACTTTTACTTCTGATTAAACATTTTCTTCCCTTCCCCCTTTGGAACAGAATGGCACCAAATGACATGCCCCAGCATTATATTGTTAGGGACAGATTGAAATGTACTGAGGGGGTAGGGTGGTCCAAAATACTGGAGGGTTGTCAAACTTTACATTTTTTTGCTTTGGGACGGTTGTGTGTGTGTTTTTTTTTATTTTGGTCACAGGAGGGTAGTGCGTTTTTCCCTGGTTGACTTTCGCTCTTCTGCTTTTATTATCCCTATAAACAATGGCTTGACTTGCTTTTGATATAACCCTAATACATTTCGAAGCATTTGTCAAGGTTTGGCATGGTGTGGCAATTATTAAGATGTAGCTATTGCAGGCCTATGATATGAAGGCAGTGTGCCCCGGCGCTCCAGCTGACTCCAACAGTTGAAATTGAGGAAGACTGTTTCAGGACTAGCAGAGTTACTCCTATAATCAAACAATATAATGCTTATCTTTATACAAAATATTTTTATAAAAAAATTTACGAATTAGCCTCCTTCTGCACATTTATATCTGTATAGCAGATGCAGTAGCCATCATAAATAAATACATGTCGGTGTTGTAGCATGCCACCGGCATATCTAGCTCTCTCTGGGGTTAGGCCTAAGCTTTTCTTTCTTTTTTATATAGGCTCTATATATGTATTTATTAAAATATAATTATTCATACTGTCACGTCCTGACCAGTATAGCTGTTATTTGTTATTGTAGTTTGGTCAGGACGTGGCAGGGGGTGTTTGTTTTATGTGGTTCAGGGTGTGTTTTGTGTATGTGTTTAGGTAGAGGGGTATTTGATTTATTAGTCCGGGGTTTGTTAGTCATTGTTCTATGTTAGTATATTTTCTATGTTCTATCTAGTCTTTTGTATTTCTATGTTTAGTTAATTGGGGTTGGACATTCAACTGGAGGCAGCTGGTTATTGTTGCCTCTGATTGAGGGTCCTATAATTAGGAGTTTGTTTTCATGGGTTTTTTGTGGGAGATTGTGCTTGTTTAGCTGTGTGCCTGACAAGACTGTCCAGTTCGTTTGTGTTTTGTATACGTTTATTGTGTTTTCCTTCTTCACCTAATAAAAAAGAAGATGAGTATATATTTTCCCGCTGCGTCTTGGTCTTTACCCTACGACACCCGTGACAGAATCTCCCACCAACCACGGACCAAGCAGCGGAGGAAGCAGCAACAGAAGGACTGTCGGGAATCATGGACATGGGAGGAAATTCTGGACGGGGCTGGACCATGGCACCAGGCTGGGGAATATCGTCGCCCACCGGAGGAGATAGAGGCAGCCAAGGCGGAGCGGCGTTGGTATGAGGCTTTGTACGCGCCGATGGGGAAGCACGAGAGGCACCCCCAATAATTTTTTTTTGGGGGGGGCACACGGGTAGTATGGCGGGGCCAGGTTTGAGCCGCAAGCCAACTCCCCATGCTTATTATGGGAAGCAACTGGAGAGGAGAGTGCCGGAGTATGCGGAAGTGCGCACAATCTCGCCCATGCGCACGCACAGTCCAGTGCGAGCGATCCCAGCCCCTCGCAAGTGCCGTGCTAGAGTAGGCATCCAGCCTGGAAGGAGGATGCCTGCACAGCGCATCTGGCCACCAATGCGCCTCCTAGGCCCAGGCTACCCTACGCCTGCTCTATGCACGGCAACCATCAGGCCTCTGCACAGCCCAGTTCGCCCTGTACCAGCAGTCCGCTTGTGCAGGGCTGCTATTTCTATCCAGCCAGGACGGGTTGTGCAAGAGGTGCGCTCCAGACCTCCAGTACTTACCCATGGCCCGGTATATCCAGTTCCTGCTTCTCGTGCTGACCCTGAGGGGCGTATCCATAGTCTGACGTCTCCTAAACCAGCACCACGCACCAGGCCGCCAGTGGTTCAGCCCAGTCCAACTCGGCCTGTTCCTGCTCCTCGCACTAGCCTTGAGGTGCGTGTCCCCAGTCTGGTACCTCCACTACCAGCCCCACACATTAGGCTTCCAGTGCGTCAGCCCAGTCCCGAGCTTCCGACGACAGTGCCCAGTCCCGAGCTTCCGACGACAGTGCCCAGTCCCGAGCTTCCGACGACAGTGCCCAGTCCCGAGCTTCCGACGACAGTGCCCAGTCCCGAGCTTCAGACGACAGTGCCCAGTCCCGAGCGTCCGGCGACAGTGCCCAGTCCCGAGCGTCCGGCGACAGTGCCCCGTCCAGAGCGTCCGGCGACAGTGCCCCGTCCAGAGCGTCCGGCGACAGTGCCCCGTCCAGAGCGTCCGGCGACAGTGCCCCATCCAGAGCGTCCGGCTACAGTGTACAGTCCGGAACCGAGTGAGACGGCCTACAGTCCGGAACCGAGTGAGACGGCCTACAGTCCGGAACCGAGTGAGACGGCCTACAGTCCGGAACCGAGTGAGACGGCCAACAGTCCGGAACCGAGTGAGTCTGCCTACAGTCCAGAGCTCCTAGAGTCGCCCTACAGTCCAGAGCTCCCAGAGCACAGTCCAGGGTCCTCAGTGACTGGTCTCTGGCAAAGGTATGCAGTGGGGGTGGTTTGGTCAGGTAGGGGATTAAGGCCTGAGCCTAAGCCACCTCCACTGTAGGAGGTTTGGGGAGGGGGGGAGAGTGTAGCACAGGAGCCGTCGGTGACGGCAGCCACCCTCCCTTCCCTCCCTTTAGTTTTGGGATTTTTTTTGTTTTAGGGGTTATTTTTGGTTATTTGTGTGAGGTGCATCCGGGGTCTGCACCTTTGGGGGGGGGGGGGGGGTACTGTCACGTCCTGACCAGTATAGGGGTTATTTGTTGTTGTAGCTTGGTCAGGACGTGGCAGGGGGTGTTTGTTTTATGTGGTTCAGGGTGTGTTTTGTGTATGTGTTTAGGTAGAGGGGTATTTGATTTATTAGTCCAGGGTTTGTTAGTCATTGTTCTATCTAGTCTTTTGTATTTCTATGTTTAGTTAATTGGGGTTGGACCTTCAATTGGAGGCAGCTGGTTATTGTTGCCTCTGATTGAGGGTCCTATAATTAGGAGTTTGTTTTCATGGGTTTTTTGTGGGAGATTGTGCTTGTTTAGCTGTGTGCCTGACAAGACTGTCCAGTTCGTTTGTGTTTTGTATACGTTTATTGTGTTTTCCTTCTTCCCCTAATAAAAAAGAAGATGAGTATATATTTTCCCGCTGCGTCTTGGTCTTTACCCAACAACAACCGTGACACATACAGTGGACACGTAAACCTATAGGCCTTTGCATGCAATGCCCTGATACATTTAGTGCTCAAATCTCTGACAGATTAACTGTGTGGTAGACAATTATTATTTTAGGAGAGTAGCTAAAAATCCCCCCAAAATAATAAATTGGGCTATAAAGTTTTGCCGATGCTACACATCGAAACACAAGGAATAATGTTTTTGTAATTTGTTAAAGGCCTGTTTTTAAAGATACATAAATGTTGCTCATTTGGCCAACATCCCTCTTTTATTGATGGCGCTGTGCACGCCAGGTCGGATCTGAATGCAGATGGATGTCGGTATATATTTTTTTTACTGACAAACAAAATCAATATATCAATTCAAACTGTGCAACTGCCAATTGATGAATGGAAAGAGACATCTGTTACAAACACCAAAGAGTTTAATGACATTCTGAAAATGTCATGCCAAGCCTTCAATACTGAGTAAGCCTTCAAGGTAGGGAGAGATGTACACTGCTCAAAAAAATAAAGGGAACACTTAAACAACACATCCTAGATCTGAATGAAAGAAATAATCTTATTAAATACTTTTTCTTTACATAGTTGAATGTGCTGACAACAAAATCACACAAAAATAATCAATGGAAATCCAATTTATCAACCCATGGAGGTCTGGATTTGGAGTCAAACTGAAAATTAAAGTGGAAAACCACACTACAGTCTGATGCAACTTTGATGTAATGTTCTTAAAACAAGTCAAAATGAAGCTCAGTAGTGTGTGTGGCCTCCACGTGCCTGTATGACCTCCCTACAACGCCTGTGCATGCTCCTGATGAGGTGGTGGATGGTCTCCTGAGGGATCTCCTCTCAGACCTGGACTAAAGCATCCGCCAACTCCTGGACAGTCTGTGGTGCAACGTGGCGTTGGTGGATGGAGCGAGACATGATGTCCCAGATGTGCTCAATTGGATTCAGGTCTGGGGAACGGGCGGGCCAGTCCATAGCATCAATGCCTTCCATTTGCAGGAACTGCTGACACACTCCAGCCACATGAGGTCTAGCATTGTCTTGCATTAGGAGGAACCCAGGGCCAACCGCACCAGCATATGGTCTCACAAGGGGTCTGAGGATCTCATCTCGGTACCTAATGGCAGTCAGGCTACCTCTGGCGAGCACATGGAGGGCTGTGCGGCCCCCCAATGAAATGCCACCCCACACCATGACTGACCCACCGCCAAACCGGTCATGCTGGAGGATGTTGCAGGCAGCAGAACGTTCTCCATGGCGTCTCCAGACTCTGTCACGTCTCTCACATGTGCTCAGTGTGAACCTGCTTTCATCTGTGAAGAGCACAGGGTGCCAGTGGCGAATTTGCCAATCTTGGTGTTCTCTGGCAAATGCCAAACGTCCTGCACGGTGTTGGGCTGTAAGCACAACCCCCACCTGTGGACGTTGGGCCCTCATACCACCCTCATGGAGTCTGTTTCTGACCGTTTGAGCAGACACATGCACATTTGTGGCCTGCTGGAGGTCCTTTTGCAGGGCTCTGGCAGTGCTCCTCCTGCTCCTCCTTGCACAAAGGCGGAGGTAGCGGTCCTGCTGCTGGGTTGTTGCCCTCCTACGGCCTCCTCCACGTCTCCTGATATACTGGCCTGTCTCCTGGTAGCGCCTCCATGCTCTGGACACTACGCTGACAGACACAGCAAACCTTCTTGCCACAGCTCGCATTGATGTGCCATCCTGGATGAGCTGCACTACCTGAGCCACTTGTGTGGGTTGTAGACTCTGTCTCATGCTACCACTAGAGTGAAAGCACCGCCAGCATTCAAAAGTGACCAAAACATCAGCCAGGAAGCATAGGAACTGAGAAGTGGTCTGTGGTCTCCACCTGCAGAACCACTCCTTTATTGGGGGTGTCTTGCTTATTGCCTATAATTTCCACCTGTTGTCTATTCCATTTGCACAACAGCATGTGAAATTTATTGTCAATCAGTGTTACTTCCTAAGTGGACAGTTTGATTTCACAGAAGTGTGATTGACTTGGAGTTACATTGTGTTGTTTAAGTGTTCCCTTTATTTTTTTGAGCAGTATATTTTCTGTTTGTCGAAATTGACATTGTCTATATATTGTGGTGTTGAAAACGCAAACCATGATATTGAAGTGCCTGAAGTCAGTATGCTTTGTTTATTGGTTGTGTGGTACATTTGCACAGAAACCTGTTGGTGGAAAATTCGTTGCATATATTTTATATAATTATAAATATGGCATCAAATCTTGAAAATCTGATTTCCCCCTAGCTGATCAATTGTCTCCAGCAAGATCTGATCGTAGTGTAATGAAACAGGCAGGGAGAGTGAGCTTATCTGTGGTGGTCGGCGAACCTTCTGGCTCATAGCCCTGCATGGCATCAACTGTGCACAAAAGCATGCTGAAATTGCAATGTCAATATCCACATTTATTAACACAGGGCCTACAGGGCTATAGTTATTGTTATTTGTGGTCGAAAATACTTTTTTGAGTTAATTTATAAGGTGGTTACATTTATTTTACAGTAAAGGGGAGGGCCATGTGAAAATATTTGTAATGTTGGGGAGGGTGTGCATTTTTTAAATTTTTATGATCCATTGAGTTGGAACAGCCCCCCCTCCCCCCCACAATAAATGTAATTCTGTCCCTTACTATAGCCTATATCCCATGGCCTGACTTCCCACAACACCAAATGAATAAAGTCAACACACCACAAAGTCTTCAATGCAGCCTCTCTCAGATCAACTTGATTAATAAAGCCAAACACTTAAAGCCTATTTCCTAACTCTCTGATTCTTTAGCCAATTTGCCACATTGTTTGGTTATTTGTTTAGCTTAGATGCTCAGCTCAAAGATGTGCCAACTGCCTACACACACACCTGTTAAAATACACGTTCATATACAGTAAATTTTGATTTGACTTAAGTGAAGTTTTATAGCTAGCCCTGAATGATTATAATAGCACAGGGAGGGCACCATTCAACCTTGAATGTGTCTGACTCAAATACAAAACTATGGCAGTGCTTAAATGTGACTGTTGCGATAACTTCTCCATCGCTCATATTGCTGTGCACACATGCTCCACATTAGATAGGTAGGAATTCTCCCTCTGTGTTGTTCTTGGCCGGAGGAGTCTTGATAGGATTTGACACTGACTTGCACTGGCAGAATAGAAACCAGACTTGTTTCCATGACGCTGAACATGCCTGTTTCAAGAGGCTTTTATAATTCATCTTGTGTCGCCTCAGTAACTTGTGCAAATAGACCACTTCTACCTTTGAACTGCTGCTCTAACAATCACCTCTCAGCAAATGTTGATAGAGAGGGGTTCAAATTGACTGCTTTCTAACTGTTCATATTATGGTGCTCCTAAATTAACTTTCCTATTGTGACTCATGTTTGTAAAAAAAAGTTTGCCTGTTCGTGTTTGTTACTGTAGGCAGAGGATGTGTTTTAGAGACATGTACTTTTGAATGGAAATAACTACCTTGGTCAAAACACTGCTTTTAGTCATACATGTTTTTCGAGAGCCTGTCTGCCCAACAAAACAATGTCCTGACTAGAATATTTATTATTCAAACTATACTTTTGTAAGGCTTCAGTGTTTCATAATAGTAAACTGTCTAGTAGGCCTACTATCTCCTCTTTGCTTGGGAGGGTTGGTCTTGACGGTCCACAATGTAGCTCATGGAGTAATAGATTTTGTTTATATTTTATCTCTTACTAGTGGTTAAACATTGATGTTGGGAGAGGTTTGGCCTCTGATTATGGATCTGCTTGTTTGTACTAAGACAACCTTGCCAGGGCAAGTCAGTTAAGAACAAATTCTTATTTACAATGACGGCCTACCCCAGCCAAAACCTAACTCGGACGACGCTCGGCCAATTGTGCGCCGCCCTATGGGACGCTCAATCACGGCCAGATGTTGATACAGCCTGGAATCGATTCAGGGCCTGTAGTGACGCAACTAGCACTGAGTTACAGTGCCTTAGACCGCTGTGCCACAACCTCACTCTGTCAAGAGGCTGAGTGAACCTTGTGTATAAAATATGACTTTTCCGATCCCATCATGTCCTTCCTCTGTCCCCATTATGAGGTCCTTTAAGAACAGTTATTCTTTTGGGTTTAGGCCACAAGGCCAGTGCCCCCAAGTGAGTTATTGCAGACCCCTAGATGTTTCTAAAGGCATTGCAAGAAGGAATGGGGATTAGGATCAGTTTGCCATGCTAGTAAATGATTGTACTGTCAGTCCACAATAGATAGCCATAGAGCTCGCCAGCTTGTAGTCCTAAAGAATGGAAATGAGTTACCTCTGGTTCGTTTGGCCATTCATATGGGGTAAATTAATAGGGAAACAAACAAACATCTCTCTGGTAAGAAGAAGGGCGGGGTGTATGCCTTGTGTATGCCATGATTAACGACTCATGGGGTAATAACAACAACATACAGGAACTTAAGTCCTTTTGTTCACCTGACCTAGAATTCCTTACGATCAAATGCCGACCACATTATCTTCCAAGAGAATTCTCTTCGATTATAGTCACAACCGTGTATATCCCCCCCAAGCAGATACCTCATCGGCCCTGAAAGAACTTCACTGGACTCTATGTAAACTCGAAACAATACATCCTGAGGCTGCATTTATTGTAGCTGGGGATTTTAACAAAGCTAACCTGAGAACAAGACTTCCTAAATTCTATCAGCATATCGAATGCGTGACAAGGGTTAGTAGCATTTTGGATCATTGCTACTCTAACTTCAGTGATGCATACAAAGTCCTCACCCGCTCTGCCTTCAGCAAATCTGACCATGACTCCATTTAGTTGCTCCCAGCCTATAGACAGAAACTAAAACAGGAAACGCCCGTGTTCAGGTCTGTCCAACGCTGGTCTAACCAATCGGATTCCAAGCTTCAAGATTGCTTCGATCACGTGGATATGTTCCGGATAGCCTCAGACAACAATATTGATATATACGCTGACTTGATGAGCGAGTTTATTAGCAAGTGCATCGGAGATGTCGTACCCACGGTGACTATTAAAACCTTTCCTAACCAGAAACCGTGGATTGATGGCAGCATTCGTGCAAAACTGAAAGCGCGAACCACCACTTTTAATCACGGCAAGGTGACTGGAAACATGACCGAATACAAACAGTGCAGCTATTCCCTCCGCAAGGCAATCAAACAAGTAAAGCATCAGTATAGCGACAAAGTAGAGTCGCAATTCAACGGCTCAAACAACAGATGTATGTGGCAGGGTCTACAATCAATCATGGATTACAAAAAGAAAACCAACCCTGTCGCGGACATCAACGCCTTGCTCCCAGACAAATTAAACAACTTCTTTGCTTGCTTTGAGGACAACACAGTGCCACTGACACGGCCCGCTACCAAAGCCTGTGGGCTCTCCTTCTCCGTGGCCAACATGAGTAAAACATTTAAATGTGTTAACCCTCGCAAGTCTGCCGGCCCAGACAGCATCCCTAGCCGCGTCCTCAGAGCATGCGCAGACCAGCAGGCTGGTGTGTTTCCCGGACATGTTCAATCAATCCCTATCCCAGTCTGTTGTCCCCACATGCTTCAAGATGGCCACCATTGTTCCTGTTCTCAAGAAAGCTAAGGTAACTGAACTAAATGACTATCGCCCCGTTGCACTCATTTCTGTCATCATGAAGTGCTTTGAGAGACTAGTCAAGGATCATATCACCTCCACCCTACCTGATACCCTAGATCCACTCCAATTTGCTTAGCGCCCCAATAGGTCCACTGACGATGCAATCGCCATCACTCTGCACACTGCCGTATCCTATCTGGACAAGAGGAATACCGATGTAAGAATGTTGTTCATTGACTACAGCTCAACATTTAACACCATAGTACCCTCCAAACTCGTCATTAAGCTCGAGACCCTGGGGGCGGCCCATCAGGACTTCCTGACGGGCCGACCCCAGGTGGTGAAGGTAGGAAACAACATCTCCACCCCGCTGAAACCTCAATACTGGGGCCCCACAAGGGTGCGTTCTCAGCCCTCTCCTGTACTCCCTGTTCACCCATGACTGCGTGGCCATGCACGCTTCCAACTCAATCATCATGTTTGCAGACGACACTACAGTGGTATGTTTGATTACCAACAACGATGAGACGGCCTACAGGGAGGAGGTGAGGGCCCTCGGAGTGTGGTGTCAGGAAAACAACCTCTCACTCAATGTCAACAAAACAAAGGAGATGATTGTGGACTTTAGGAAACTGCAGAGGGAGCACCCCCCCATCCACATTGATGGGACAGTAGTGGAGAGGGTGGAAAGTTTTAACTTCCTCGGCTTACACGTCACGGACAAACTGAAATGGTCCACCCACACAGACAGCATGGTGAACAAGGTGCAACAGCGCCTCTTCAACCTCAGGAGGCTGAAGAAATTTGGCTGGTCACTTAAACACTCACAAACTTTTCCAGATCCACAATCGAGAGCATCCTGTCGTGCTGTATCACCGCCTGGTACGGCAACTGCACCACCCTCAACCGCAAGGCTCTCCAGAGGGTAGTGCGGTCTGCACAATGCATCACCGGGGGCAAACTACCTGCCCTCCAGGACACCTACAGCACCCGATGTCACAGGAAGGCCAAAAAGATCGTCAAGGACAGCAACCACCCGAGCCACTGCCTGTTCACCCCGCTATCATCCAGAAGGCAAGGTCAGTACAGGTGCATCAAAGCTGGGACCGAGAGACTGAAAAACAGCTTCTGTCTCAAGGCCATCAGACTGTTAAACAGCCATCACTAACATAGAGAGGTTGTAGCCAACTTACAGACTCAAATATCTGGCCACAGTAATAAATTGAGTTAATAAAGGTATCACTAGTCCCTTTAAATAATGCCACTTTAATAATGTTTACATATCCTACATTACTCATCTCATATGTATATACTGTTCTATACCATCTACTGCATCTTGCTTATGCCGCAGGGCCATCGCTCATCCATATACACTGCTCAAAAAAATAAAGGGAACACTTAAACAACACAATGTAACTCCAAGTCAATCACACTTCTGTGAAATCAAACTGTCCACTTAGGAAGCAACACTGATTGACAATAAATTTCACATGCTGTTGTGCAAATGGAATAGACAACAGGTGGAAATTATAGGCAATTAGCAAGACACCCCCAATAAAGGAGTGGTTCTGCAGGTGGGGACCACAGACCACTTCTCAGTTCCTATGCTTCCTGGCTGATGTTTTGGTCACTTTTGAATGCTGGTGGTGCTTTCACCCTAGTGGTAGCATGAGACGGAGTCTACAACCCACACAAGTGGCTCAGGTAGTGCAGCTCATCCAGGATGGCACATCAATGCGAGCTGTGGCAAGAAGGTTTGCTGTGTCTGTCAGCGTAGTGTCCAGAGCATGGAGGCGCTACCAGGAAACAGGAGACGTGGAGGAGGCCGTAGGAGGGCAACAACCCAGCAGCAGGACCGCTACCTCCCCCTTTGTGCAAGGAGGAGCAGGAGGAGCACTGCCAAACCCTAACCCTAACCCACAGGTGGGGGTTGTGCTTACAGCCCAACACCATGCAGGACGTTTGGCATTTGCCAGAGAACACCAAGTTTGGCAAATTCGCCACTGGCGCCCTGTGCTCTTCACAGATGAAAGCAGGTTTACACTGAGCACGTGAGAGACGTGACAGAGTCTGGAGACGCCGTGGAGAACGTTCTGCTGCCTGCAACATCCTCCAGCATGACCGGTTTGGCGGTGGGTCAGTCATGGTGTGGGGTGGCATTTCTTTGGGGGGCCGCACAGCCCTCCATGTGCTCGCCAGAGGTAGCCTGACTGCCATTAGGTACCAAGATGAGATCCTCAGACCCCTTGTGAGGCCATATGCTGGTGCGGTTGGCCCTGGGTTCCTCCTAATGCAAGACAATGCTAGACCTCATGTGGTTGGAGTGTGTCAGCAGTTCCTGCAAGAGGAAGGCATTGATGCTATGGACTGGCCCGCCCATGCCCCAGACCTGAATCCAATTGAGCACATCTGGGACATCATGTCTCGCTCCATCCACCAACGTCACGTTGCACCACAGACTGTCCAGGAGTTGGCGGATGCTTTCGTCCAGGTCTGGGAGGAGATCCCTCAGGAGATCATCTGCCACCTCATCAGGAGCATGCCCAGGCATTGTAGGGAGGTCATGCAGGCACGTGGAGGCCACACACACTACTGAGCCTCATTTTGACTTGTTTTAAGGACATTACATCAAAGTTGGATCAGCCTGTAGTGTGCTTTTTTAATTTTGAGTGTGACTCCAAATCCAGACCTCCATGGGTTGATAAATTGGATTTCCATTGATTATTTTTGTGTGATTTTGTTGTCAGCACATTCAACTATGTAAAGAAAAAAGTATTTAATAAGATTATTTCTTTCATTCAAATCTAGGATGTGTTCCCTTTATTTTTTTGAGCAGTATATTTATATGTAAATATTCTTAGTCATCCCTTACATTTGTGTGTATAAGGTAGTTCTTGTGAATTTGTTACATTATTTGTTCGATATTACTGCGTTGTCAGAACTAGAAGCACAAACATTTCGCTACACTCGCATTAACATCTGCTAACCATGTGTATGCGACCAATACAATTTGATTTGATTTGGGTTTTGGGATAAACAGAAAATAAGGTCTAAGGTTAACACAGGCTTAGGAGATCTGATACGTTTTGTTCTGTGAGATAATATCAGTCAGTTAACATGACCTTTGTAAATTATGTCGTCTTTATGTGCTTGTTTTGATTTACATAAATGCTTCAAAATTCACAAAAAGTGATGTTCACTGGTAAAGATTCTTATAGAGCAAAACGTATAAGATCTCCTAATAAGTCCTATAAAACAGAAATGAGTTACCTCTGGTTCGTTCAGCCATTCAAATGGGGTAAAATACCTTATTTTTGGCATTTATCCAAAAACTCTAGGAAACCCATTCATTTCCCCATAGGCTTTGGCCAATGAGCCATGGCAGAGTTAGTTCCTACAAAAATACGCCATTACTATTGCTCGCTATAATATTTCTTTACCAGTGATACTGGATTTAAATCAGTTGTAGGGTATCACTGTTGAGTCTTGGAATCAGATCAGAGTAGAGCGTAATACTTGGGACTGATTTGTGACTCACCATGTGACCATTTACATATAACTGGGTCCATTACACAAGGTGCACAATTGTAAATGGAGATTGTCATAGACTGTAAATATATCCTCCTTGGCAGGAATCTACACATAGTATATAAACTAGCATAATACTCACAGTAACGATCTTTCAAAATGTCAACTAAAGATAAGGATTTCACTAACCATTACAAAAGATAAAAGGCAAAAATAGAATAAAGACACACACTATATGTGGCATTACACTGTTGCGGTCCAAACTGCAATGGATGGTCCACCAGCTGTCTATGTTTGCAGTGTGAGGCTAGGCCAAACCAAGAGAAAACACACTTCCCATTTGCGCTCTGTGTTGGTTATTTGCTTTTCCTGAACGCCTCTGTTGTTATGGCAACACATCCTGTGTCTGTACTGACGTAAAGGACAAGAGAAACTAAATGGACTGTGAATTTAACTCTTTATTGATGTGAATGATGGCCTGCAATCGTAGTTTCCCTATAGTAGGTGTTTTTGTGTAACGGCATGGTCTTCCTAGGGGTGCTGTGAGGGGTCCTCTGGTCCTACATTCTAAGTTCTTGGGTGAAATACAGAGAAAATATAATTGCAAGATCATCTGATAGACAAAAAACATTCTGTTCTTCAGATCAAACTTTAACTTCCTCCTTGTCGACTGACACCTCTACTACCCCATCTTGGTCCAAAGAGAGCAAGGCAACAAATAAATTGATGGTGTGAATTTGTCATATCCTTGACCTCACTTGTAGCTGTCACAATTAGGTTTACTGTGGTTTCAACAATGCTGTCTATCTCATGCGTCAACCATTGAGTGGGTGGTCTCTTACCTTCATCTAGAAGTGAAAATCACACTAGCAGCACCATGCAAGATTACATTATCTAAACAAATAATAGCTTGTGCTCCCACTTTATAGGATATGGGCAATGTAGGTCTACATAGACAGTTTTCTTTGCAACTATTGATCTGTCTATTTGGTGACCTGTTCAAAGGTTGTGTTTTCCCTACATATGGATTAGGACTATGTACGTACATGCACAGATAACTGATCTCAGGACAGGTTTATCTGGAGGCATTAGCATTTAGCACTGTCTCTTCACTGCTGATTGCATTGACAGTGAGAAGATAGCATATCCAATCCATTGGCTTAGCCTGAAATGTACTAGTAGGCTATTCCCAGAAACCTCTCATTTAGAGTAAGTGGCAAACTGAAAAGAATATGAGCTTTAGTAGCATATAGGGTTACTATAACAAGTGCGCTGAGAGTCGGGAAGCAAGTTCAGGGAGTGAGTGTTTTAATATATAAAAGCAACAGTGAACACAAAACACAAACAACACACCGACATGAATACAGAGTCAATAACACCTGAGGAAAGAACCAAGGGGAGTGAAAGGTATAGGGAAGATAATCAAGGAGGTGATGGAGTCCAGGTGAGTGTCATGAGGCGCAGGTGCACGAGACGATGGAGACAGGTGTGCGGGATAATCAGCAGCCTGATGACCTAGAGGCTGGAGAGGGAGTATACCTGACAGTTACAAAGTTACTGGTAATTTACTAAACTTACCGGAATATTCAGTAATTTTTGCAATTAAGGCAATCTATCGTAACTTTGGTTATCCACATGTAGTATTTATTTCTTATATCTGTGTCATCATATTGTCCATGAGTTTCTAGTAGATAGACCGTATGGTTCTAGAGAAAATAGACTAATTCATGAAAAAGCATCTAAATAACAATGGCTTTATTTTCAATTAACTCTGCAACTCTTCACAACTGCCACCACTTTGATGCCAAAGCACTGACTACAACTACAGTTGAAGTCGGAAGTTTACATACACTTTGGCCAAATACATTTAAACTCAGTTTTTCACAATTCCTGACATTTAATCCTAGTAAAAACTCCCTGTCTTAGGTCAGTAAGGATCACCACTTTATTTTAAGAATGTGAAATGTCAGAATAATAGTAGAGAGAATGATTTATTTCAGCTATTATTTCTTTCATCACATTCCCAGTGGGTCAGAAGTTTACATACACTCAATTAGTATTTGGTAGCATTACCTTTAAATTGTTTAACTTGGGTCAAACGATTTGGGTAGCCTTCCACCATCTTCCCACAATAAGTTGTGTGAATTTTGGCCCATTTCTCATGACAGAGCTGGTATAACTGAGTTAGGTTTGTAGGCCTCCTTGCTCACACACGCTTTTTCAGTTCTGCCCACAAATTTTCTATAGGATTGAGGTCAGGGCTTTGTGATGGCCACTCCAATATGTTGACTTTGTTGTCCTTAAGCCATTTTGCCACAACTTTGGAAGTATGCTTGGGGTCATTGTCCATTTGGAAGACCCATTTGCGACCAAGCTTTAACTTCCTGACTGATGTCTTGAGATGCTGCTTCCATATATCCACGTAATTTTCCTCCTCAATATGCCTCCTCTATTTTGTGAAGTGCACCAGTTCCTACTGCAGCAAAGCACCCCCACAACATGATGCTGCCACCCCCGTGCTTCATGGTTGGAATGGTGTTCTTCAGCTTGCAAGCCTCCCCCTTTTTCTTCCAAACATAACGATGGTCATTATGGCCAAACAGTTCTATTTTTGTTTCATCAGACCAGAGGACATTTCTCTAAAAAGTACAATCTTTGTCCCCATGTGCAGTTGCAAACCGTAGTCTAGCTTTTTTATGGCGGTTTTGGAGCAGTGACTTCTTCCTTGCTGAGCGGCCTTTCAGGTTATGTCGATATAGGACTTGTTTTACTGTGGATATAGATACTTTTGTACCTGTTTCCTCCAGCATCTTCACAAGGTCCTTTGCTGTTGTTCTGGGATTGATTTGCACTTTTCGCACCAAAGTACGTTCATCTCTAGGAGACAGAACGCGTCTCCTTCCTGAGTTGTACGATGGCTGCGTGGTCCCGTGGTGTTTATCCTTGCGTACTATTGTTTGTACAGATGAATGTGGTACCTTCAGGCGTTCATAAATTGCTCCCAAGGATGAACCAGACTTGTGGAAGTATACAATTCTTTTTCTGAGGTCTTGGCTGATTTCTTTTGATTTTCCCATGATGTCAAGCAGAGGCACTGAGTTTGAAGGTAGGCCTTGAAATACATTCACAGGTACACCTCCAATTGACTCAAATTATGTCAATTAGCCTATCAGAAGCTTCTAAAGCCATGAGATAATATTCTGCAATTTTCCAAGCTGTTTAAAGACACAGTCAACATATTGTATGTAAACTTCTGACCCACTGGAATTGTGATACAGTGAATTATAAGTGAAATATTCTGTCTGTAAACAATTGTTGGAAAATGTACTTCTGTCATGCACAAAGTAGATGTCCTAACCGACTTGCCAAAACTATAGTTTGTTAACAAGAAATTTGTGGAGTGGTTAAAAAATTTGTTTTAATGACTCCAACCTAAATGTATGTACATTTCCGAACTTTACACATTGACATAGTAAAATAAATATGTAAAAAAAATACATACAGTACCAGTCAAAAGTTTGGACACACGTACTCATTCAAGGTTTTTTTTCTTTTTACTATTTTCTACACTGTTGAATAATAGTGAAGACATCAAAACTATGAAATAACACATGTGGAATCATGTAGTAACCAAAAAATGTTAAACATATCGAAATATATTTTATGTTTGAAATTCAAAGTAGACACCCTTTGCCTTAATGACAGCTTTGCACACTCTTGGCATTCTCTCAACCAGCTTTGTGAGGTAGTCACCTGGAATGCATTTCAATTACCAGGTTTTCCTTGTTAAAAGGTAAGTTGTGTTGTGGCAAGGTAGGGGTGGTATACAGAAGATAGCCCTATTTGGTAAAAGACTAAGTCCATATTATGGCAAGAACAGCTCTGATGGAACCGAAGAACATGGCTGATATTTTACATTCTCCCAACCAATTGTGCTATTTTGTTAGTTTTTTAGCATTTTGAATCTTATTTTTTTACTTATTCTTTACATAATGTTGCTGCTACCGTCTCTTCTGACCGAAAATAACTTCTGTACATGAGAACAGCGATTACTCACTACGGACCGGAAGAAACTTTTTTCATTAACGAATCCGACGAGAAGGATATCCTGCTTTCACTGGAACTGGCCCAGTGTAGCTATTCCCTCCGCAAGGCACTCAAACACGCTAAGCGTTAGTATAGAGACAAAGTAGAGTCGCAATTCAACGGGTCAAACATGAGACGTATGTGACAGGGTATACAGTCAATCATGCATTACAAAAAGAAAACCAGCCTTGTCGCGGACACCGACGTCTTGCTCCCAGACAAACTAAACAACTTCTTTGCTCGCTTTGAGGACAATACAGTCCCACTGACACGGCCTGCTACCAAAACCTGCGGGCTCTCCTTCTCCGCAGCCAACGTGAGTAAAACATTTAAACGTGTTAACCCTCGCAAGGCTGCCAGCCCAGAAGGCATCCCTAGCCGTGTCCTCAGAGCATGCGCAGACCAGCAGGCTGGTGTGTTTACGGACATATTCAATCAATCCCTATCCCAGTCTGCTGTTCCCATGCTTCAAGATGGCCAGCATTGTTCGTGTTCCCAAGAAAGCTAAGGTAATTGAGTAGCACTCACTTTCGTCATCATGAAGTGCTTTGAGAGACTAATTAAGAATCATATCACCTCCACCCTACCTGACACCCTAGACCCACTCCAATTTGCTTACCGTCCCAATAGGTCCACAGACAACGCAATCGCAATCACACGGCACACTGCCCTAACCCATCTGGACAAGAGGAATACCTATGTAAGAATGCTGTTCTTCGATTACAGCTCAGCATTTAACACCATAGTACCCTCCAAACTCGTCATTAAGCTCGAGACCCTGGTTCTCGACCCCTCCCTGTGCAACTGGGTCTTGAACTTCCTGACGGGCCGCCCCCAGGTGGTGAGGGAAGGAAACAACATCTCCACCCCGCTGATCCTCAACACTGGGGTCCCACAAGGGTGCGTTCTCAGCCCTCTCCTGTACTCCCTGTTCACCCATGACTGCATGGCCATGCACCGCTCCAACTCAATCATCAAGTTTGCAGACGACACTACAGTGGTAGGCTTGATTACCAACAACAACGAGACAGCCTACAGGGAGGAGGTGAGGGCCCTCGGAGTGTGGTGTCAGGAAAAAAACCTCACACTCAATGTCAACAAAACAAAGGAGATGATCGTGGACTTCAGGAAACAGTAGAGGGAGCACCCCCCAATCCACATCAATGGGACATTAGTGGAGAAGGTGGAAAGTTTTAAGTACCTCCACATCACGGATAAACTGAAATGGTCCACCCACACAGACAGCGTGGTGAATAAGGCTGAAAAATTTGGAGGCTAAAGAAATTTGGCTGGTCACCTAAACACTCACAAACTTTTCCAGATCCACAATCGAGAGCATCCTGTTGGGCTGTATCATCCCCTGGTACGGCAACTACTCCGCCTACAACCGTAAGGCTCTCCAGAGGGTAGTGAGGTCTGCACAATGCATCACCGGGGGCAAACTACCTGCCCTCCAGGACACCTACAGCACCCGATGTCACAGGAAGGCCAAAAAGATCATCAAGAACAACAACCATCTGAGCCACTGCCCCACTATCATCCAGAAGGCAAGGTCAGTACAGGTGCATCAAAGCTGGGACCGAGAGACTGAAAAACAACTTCTATCTCAAGGCCATCAGACTGTTAACCAGCCATCGCTAACATTGAGTGGCTGCTGCCAACATACTGACTCAAAATTGGATGTAATAAATGTATCATGAGTCACTTTAACCTGTTTGGTATAGGGGGCAGTATTGAGAATTTTGGAAAAAATATGTTCCCATTTTTAACGGCCTCCTACACCAACTCAGAAGCTAGAATATGCATATTATTGTTCAGGTTTGGATAGAAAACACTCTGAATTTTCTAAAACTGTTTGAATGGTGTCTGTGAGTATAACAGAACTCCTATGGCAGGCAAAAACCTGACAAGGTTTCAAGCAGGAAGTACCCTGTCTGACAAGGAGTCGTGCGTCTTACCTCTTTTTATTGAAAAGTAAGGATCTTAGCTGTAACGTGACAATTCCCAGGGCTCCAATAGGCTCTCAGAGCCCGCGAAATAACTGAAGGTTTACGAGGGAACCTCAGGTTGAAATATATTATCGCCTTTTGTAAGTGGATGCTCGGAGGACCTTTCAATGATGCGCGTGCATGAGTCGCTTCTGAGGAGAAATTTTATTCGGCTGTTTAGGCTCAATGCATACTCCCGGTCGGAATATTAACACTTCTCTATGACATAAATGGCATAAAAATTGGTTTTAAACAGCGGTTGACATGCTTCGAAGTACGGTAATGGAATATTTAGACATTTTTGACACGCCAATGCGCCATGCGCGACACCGCGAAAAAGCATTCTAGAACTCACGAACAAAACGTCGCTGTTGGAACATAACGATGGATTATTTGGGACCAAACCAACATTTGTTATTGAAGTAGAAGTCCTGGCAGTGTATTCTGATGAAGAACAAGCAAGGTAAGAACATCTTTCTTATAGGAAATGTGATTTTGGTGGAGGCTGACCTGGGTGGGTGTCTAAATAGCTAGCCCTGTAATGCCGGGCTATGTACTTAGATTATTGCAAAATGTGCTTCATCCGAAAAGCTATTTTAAAATCGGACATATCGAGTGCATAGAGGGGTAATGTATCTATAATTCTTAAAATAATTGTTATGCTTTTTGTGAACGTTTATCGTGAGTAATTTAGCAAACTGTTAGTAAATTCACCGGAAGTTTGCGGTGGTTATGCTTTTTCTGAACGTCACATGCTAATGTAAAAAGCTGGTTTTTGATATAAATATGAACTTGATTGAACAGACATGCATGTATTGTATAACACAATGTCCTAGGTGTGTCATCTGATGAAGATTATAAAAGGTTAGTGCTGCATTTAGCTGTGGTTTGGGTTTATGTGACATGATATGCTAGCTTGAAAAATGGCTGTGTGATTATTTCTGGCTGGGTACTCTGCTGACATAATCTAATGTTTTGCTTTTGTTGTAAAGCCTTTTTGAAATCGGACAGTGGGGTTAGATTAACGAGATTCTTGTCTTTAAATAGCTGTGAAATAGTCATATGTTTGAGAAATTGAAGTTATAGCATTTCTAACGATTCAAAAATCGCGCCACTGGATTTCAGTGGCTGTTACGTAGGTGGGACGAGTTCGTCCCACATGTACTAGAGAGGTTAAACAATGCCACTTTATGTAATGCTTACATACCCTACATTACACATCTCATATGTATATACTGTACTCTATACCATCTACTGCATCTTGCCTATGCCGTTCGGCCATTGCTCATCCATATATTTATATGTACATATTCTTATTCATTCCTTTACACTTGTGTGTATAAGGTAGTTGTGAAATTGTTAGATTACTTGTTAGATATTACTGCACGGTCAGAACTAGAAGCACAAGCATTTCGCTACACTCGCATTAACATCTGCTAACCATGTGTATGTGACCAATACAATTTGATTTGATTTGAGATCCACGCCTTTTGTGTGAAGAAAAGACGCAGGAAAATGGGCCGCAGATCGGGCAACCTTCTGAGAATCCGTAGGCGAGCGAGGAAACTCCGATTGCCATCCATTCTTCTTGCTAACATGCAATTATTGGAAAATAAAATTGATGACATACGATTAAGATTATCCTACCAATGGGACATCGAAAACTGTAACATCTTATGTTTCACCGAGACGTGGCTGAACGACAATATGGACAATATAGAGCTAGCGGGATTTTCCATGCACCGGCAGAACAGAGACTCTACCTCTGGTAAGACGAGGGGTGGGGGTGTGTGTCTATTTGTCAATAACAGCTGGTGCACGATGTCTAACATTAAAAAAGTCTCAAGGTATTGCTCGCTTGAGGTAGAGTACCTTATGATAAGCTATAGACCACACTATCAACCAAGGGAGTTCTCGTTTACATTATTTCATAGCTGTCTATTTGCCACCACCGAACACTGCTGGCAATAAGACCGCTCTCAACCAGCTCTATAAGGCCATAAGCAAAGAAGAAAATGCTCACCCAGAAGCGGCGCTCCTAGAGGCCGGGGACTTTTATGCAGACAAACTTTAATCCGTTTTACCAAATTTTTACCAGCATGACACATGTGCAACCAGAGAAAGAAAAATCCTAGGCCACCTTTACTCCACACACAGAGATGCATACAAATCTCTCCCCCGCCCTCCATTTGGAAAATCTGACCATAATTCTATCCTCATGATGCCTGCTTATAAGCAAAAACTAAAGCAGGAAGTAGCAGTAACTCACTCAATATGGAAGTGGTCAGATGACGTGGATGCTACACTACAGGACTGTTTTGCTAGCACAGACTGGAATATGTTCCAGGATTCATCCAATGGTATTGAGGACTACACCACCTCAGTCATCGGCTTCATCAGTAAGTGCATCAACGACGTCGTCCCAACGGTACAAATCCCAACCAGAAGCCATGAATTACAGGCAACATCCGCAGTGAGCTAAAGGTTAGAGCTGCTGCTTTCAAGGAGCGGGTGACTAATCTGGACGCTTATAAAAAATCTTGCTATGCCCTCAGACAAACCATCAAACAAGCAAAGCGTCAATACAGGATTAAGACTGAATCCTACTACATCGGCTCTGACGCTCGTCGGATGTGGCAGGGCCTGAAAACTATTACTGATTACAAAGGGAAACCCAGACACGCGCTGCCCACTGATGCGAGCCTACCATACGAGCTAATAGCCTTTTATGCTCGCTTCAAGGCAAGCAACACTGAAGCATGAATGGGAGCACCAGCTGTTCTGGATGACTATGTGATAACGCTCTCGGTAGCTGATGTGAACAAAATAAACAGGTGAACAGGTACAAGGACGTGTACTCAAAGCATGAGTGGACCAACTGTCAAGTGTCTTCTGACATTTTCAACCTCTCCCTGACTGAGTTTGTAATACCTACATGTTTCAAGCAGACCACCATAGTCCCTGTGCCTAAGCAAGCAAAGGTAACCTGCCTAAATGATTATCGTCCCGTGGCACTCAGATCGATAGCCATGAAGTGCTTTGAAAGGCTGGTTATGACTCACATCAACAGCATCCTCCCAGACACCCTAGAACCACTCCAATTTGCATACCTCCACAACAAATCCACAGATGACGCAATCTCAATCGTACTTCACACTGCCCTTTCTCACCTGGACAAAAGGAACACCTATGTGAGAATGCTGTTCATTGATTACAGCTCAGCGTTCAACACCATAGTGCCTACGAAGCTCATCACTAAGCTAAGGACTCTGGGACTAAACACCTCACTCTGCAATTGGATCCTGGACTTCCTGACGTGCTGCCCCCAGGTGGTAAGAGTAGGCAACAACACGTCTGCCACGCTGTTCCTTAACACTGGGGCCCCTCAGGGGTGTGTACTTAGTCCCCTACTGTATTCCCTGTTCACCCACGACTGCGTGCCAAACACGACTCCAACACCATCATTAATTTTACTGACGACACAACAGTGGTAGGCCTGATCACCGATAACGCTGTGACAGCCTATAGGGAGGAGGTCAGAGAACTGGCAGTGTGGTGCCAGGACAACAACCTCTCCCTCAATGTGAGCAAGACAAAGGAGCTGATCGTGGACTACAGGAAAAGGAGGACCGAGCACGCCCCCATTAACATCGACGGGGCTGTAGTGGAGCGAGACGAGAGTTTCAAGTTCCTTTGTGTCCACATCACCAACGAACTATCATGGTCCAAACATACCAAGACAGTCGTGAAGAGGGCACAACAAAACCTTTTCCCCTTCAGGAGACTGAAAAGATTTGGCATGGGTCCCCAGATCCTCAAAAGGTTCATCACCTGCACCATCGAGAGCATCCTGACCGTTTGCATCACGGCCTGCTAATGCAACTGCTCGGCATCTGACCATAAGCCACTCCAGAGGGTAGTGCGAACGGCCCAGTACATCACTGGGCCCAAGCTTCCTGCCATCCAGGACCTATACAATAGGCGGTGTCAGAGGAAAGCCCATAAAAATCTCTGAGATTCCAGTCACCCAAGTTAGACTGTTTTCTCTGCTACCGCATGGCAAGTGGTACCGGAGAGCCAAGTCTTCTACCCCCAAGCCGTAAGACTGCTGAACAATTAATAAAATTGCCACCAGACAATTTACATTACCTCAACTAACCTGTACCCCTGCACACTGACTCGGTACCGGTGACCCTTCTATATAGGCTCATTATTGGTGTCCCTGAACAAATGGGGGGTCAAAATCAAAAGTAACAGTCAGTATCTGGTGTGGCCACCAGCTGCATTAAGTACTGCAGTGCGTCTCCTCCTCATGGACTGCACCAGATTTGCCAGTTCTTGCTGTGAGATGTTACCCCACTCTTCCACCAAGGCACCTGCAAGTTCCCGGATATTTCTGGGGGGTATGGCCCTAGCCCCCACCCTCCGATCCAACAGGTCCCAGACATGCTCAATGGGATTGAGATCCTGGCTCTTGGCTGGCCATGGCAGAACACTGATATTCCCCGTCTTGCAGGAAATCATGCACAGAACGAGCAGTATGGCTGGTGGCATTGTCATGCTGGAGGGTCATGTCAGAATGAGCCTGCAGGAAGGGTACCACATGAGGGAGGAGGTTGTCTTCCCTGTAACGCAAAGCATTGAGATTGCCTGCAATGACAACAAGCTCAGTCCGATGATGCACACTGCCCAAGACCATGACGGAACCTCCACCTCCAAATCGATCCCACTCCAGAGTATAGGCCTTGGTGTAACGCTCATTCCTTGGACTTTAAACGCAAATCCAGTCATCACCCCTGGTGAGACAAAACTGCGACTCGTCAGTGAAGAGCACTTTTTGCCAGTCCTGTCTGGTCCAGCGATGGTGGGTTTGTGCCCATAGGCGACGTTGTTGCCGGTGATGTCTGGTGAGGACCTGCCTTACAACAGGCTTACAAGCCATCAGTCCAGCCTCTCTCTTCCTATTGCAGACAGTCTGAGCGCTGATGGAGGGATTGTGCATTCCTGATGTAACTCGGGCAGTTGTTGTTGCCATCCTGTACCTGTCCAGCAGGTGTGATGTTCGGATGTACCAATCCTGTGCAGGTGTTGTTACACATGGTCTGCCACTGCGAGGACGATGAGCTGTTCGTTCTGTCTCCCTGTTATGCTTTCTTAGGCGTCTCACAGTTCGGACATTGCAATTTATTGCCCTGGCCACATCTGCAGTCCTCATGCCTCCTTGCAGCATGCCTAAGGCATGTTCACGCAGATGAGCAGAGACCCTGAGCATCTTTCTTTTGGTGTTTTTCAGAGACAGTAGAAAGGCCTCTTTAGTGTCCTACATTTTCATTACTGTGACCTTAATATATATATATTTTTATATATATTTTTAAAATATTTTTTTCACCTTTATTTAACCAGTTAGGCAAGTTGAGAACAAGTTCTCATTTACAATTGCGACCTGGCCAAGATAAAGCAAAGCAGTTTGACACATACAACAACGCAGAGTTACACATGGAGTAAAACAAACATACAGTCAATAATACAGTAGCAAAATATGTCTATATACAATGTGAGCAAATGAGGTGAGATAACGGAGGTAAAGGCAAAAATAGGCCATGGTGGTGAAGTACATACAATATAGCAAGTAAAACACTGGAATGGTAGATTTGCAGTGGAAGAAAGAGCAAAGTAGAAATAGAAATAATGGGGTGCAGAGGAGCAAAATAAATAAATAAATAAATACAGTAGGGGAAGAGGTAGTTGTTTGGGCTAAATTATAGATGGGCTATGTACAGGTGCAGTAATCTGTGAGCTGCTCTGACAGCTGGTGCTTAAAGCTAGTGAGGGAGATAAGTGTTTCCAGTTTCAGAGATTTTTGTAGTTCGTTCCAGTCATTGGCAGCAGAGAACGGGAAAGAGAGGCGGCTGAAGGAGGAATTGGCTTTGGGGGTGACCAGTGAGATATACCTGCTGGAGCGCGTGCTACAGGTGGGTGCTGCTATGGTGACCAGCGAGCTGAGATAAGGGGGGACTTTACCTAGCAGGGTCTTGTAGATGACCTGGAGCCAGTGGGTTTGGCGACGAGTATGAAGCGAGGGCCAGCCAACGAGACCGTACAGGTCGCAATGGTGGGTAGTATATGGGGCTTTGGTGACAAAACGGATGGCACTGTGATAGACTGCATCCAGCTTGTTGAGTAGGGTATTGGAGGCTATTTTGTAAATGACATCTCCGAAGTCGAGGATTGGTAGGATTGTCAGTTTTACGAGGGTATGTTTGGCAGCATGAGTGAAGGATGCTTTGTTGCGAAATAGGAAGCCAATTCTAGATTTAACTTTGGATTGGAGATGTTTGATGTGAGTCTGGAAGGAGAGTTTACAGTCTAACCAGACACCTAGGTATTTGTAGTTGTCCACATATTCTAAGTCATAACCGTCTAGAGTAGTGATATTCTCCATGGACTTTACAGTGTCTCATAACTTTTTTGAGTTTGTGTTGCAGGAAGCAAATTTTTGCATGAAAAAGCTAGCCTTGGCTTTTCTAACTGCCTGTGTATATTGGTTTCTAACTTCCCTGAAAAGTTGCATGTCATGGGGGCTGTTCGATACTAATGCAGAACGCCACAGGATGTTTTTGTGTTGGTTAAGGGCAGTCAGGTCTGGAGAGAACCAAGGGCTATATCTGTTCCTGGTTCTAAATTTCTTGAATGGGGCATGCTTATTTAAGATGGTGAGGAAGACATTTAAAAAAAATAACCAGGCATCCTCTACTGACGGGATGAAGTCAATATCCTTCCAGGATACCCGGGCCAGGTCGATTAGAAAGGCCTGCTCACTGAAGTGTTTCAGGGAGCATTTGACAGTGATGAGTGGAGGTCGTTTGACCGCTGACCCATTTCGGATGCAGTCAATGAGGCAGTGATCGCTGAGATCCTAAGCCAGTATTCAGACACGGCTAGGACATCCAGGTTGGCAGAGTGTGCTAAAGCAGTGAATAAAACACACGTAGGGAGGAGGCTTCTAATGTTAATATGCATGAAACCAAGGCTATTTACGGTTATAGAATTCATCAAAAGAGAACGCCTGAGGAATAGGAGTGGAGCTAGGCACTGCAGGGCTTGGATTCACCTCTACATTGCCAGAGGAACAGAGGAGGAGTAGGATAAGGGTACAGCTAAAAGCTATGAGAATTGGTCGTCTAGGACGTCCGGAACAGAGAGTAAAAGGAGCAGGGTTCTGGGGGCGATAAAATAGCTTCAAGGTATAATGTACAGACAAAGGTATAGTAGGATGTGAATACAGTGGAGGTATACCTAGGCATTGAGTGATGATGAGATATATTGTCTCTAGAAACATCATTGAAACCAGGTGGCGTCATCGCATGTGTGGGGGGTGGAACTGAAAGGTTGGATAAGGTATAATGAGTAGGGCTAGAGGCTCTACAGTGTAATAAGCCAATAAACACTAACCAGAACCGCGATGGACAAGGCATATTGACATTAAGGAGAGACATGCTTAGCCGAGTGATCATAGGGGTCCAGTGAGTAGTGAGGTTGGTTGGGTTCACGGCGATTGACAGCTAGCTTGGCCATGGGTAGCACGCTGGCAGAAGATGGTCTGTTTTTAGCCACCTCGTGCATTTCCGTCAGTAGATTAGTGGGGTTCCGTGTGGTAGAGGGGACCAATCCAATTGGCAAAATAGTTATAGTGGCCCAAGAAAATTGTCCAATAGACCGATTCAGATAGCAGCCGATAAGACAGCTAATGATTAGCGGGCTGCAGATGGGAGTTCAGGTTACGTCGCGACGGAGGGGCCAGTTGGATAACTCCCTCGGGCAGATAACGTCTGTAGTCCAGTCGTGAAGGCCCGGTGGGGCTCCGCATTGGCAGTAAAACGGGTCCGGATAGGTGATTGTAGCCCAGGAGTGGCTGATGGAACTCTTCAGCTGGCTAGCTCCGGAATAATGGATATTTGCTCCGGGACCGATGTTAGCCAATAGTCATTCCATCTGGTTTGCGCTTAGTGGGACTATCATTTGTTTTTCAGCAGGACAATGACCCAACACACCTCCAGGCTGTGTAAGGGCTATTTGACCAAGAAGCAGAGTGATGGTGTGGTGCATCAGATGACCTGGCCTCCACAATCACCCAACCTCAACCCAATTGAGATGGTTTGGGATGAGATGGACTGCAGAGTGACGGAAAAGCAGCCAACAAGTGCTCAGCATATGTGGGAACTCCTTCAAGACTGTTGGAAAAGCATTCCTCATTAAGCTGGTTGAGAGAATGCCAAGAGTGTGCAAACCTGTCATCAAGGCAAAGGGTGGCTACTTTCAAGAATCTAAAATATAAAATATATTTTGATTTGTTTAACACTTTTTTTTCTTACCACATGTATTTATTTATTTAAACTTTATTTAACTAGGCAAGTCAGTTAAGAACAAATTTGTATTTACAATGACGGCCTACACCGGCCAAACCCGGACCCTGCTGGGCCAATTTTTAGCCGCCCTATGGGACTCCCAATCATGTCCGGTTGTGATAGTCTGGATTCGAACTAGGGTGTCTGTAGTGACGCCTCTAGCACTGAGATGCAGTGCCTTAGACTGCTGCGTCACTCGGGAGCCCATGATGATACATGATTCCATGTGTTATTTCATAGTTTTGATGTCTCCACTATTATTGTACAATGTAGAAAATAGTCAAAATAAAGAAAAACCCTTGAATGAGCAGGTGTCCAAACTTTTGACTGGTACTGTATATTTCATGCTGAAACTCTCATATTAATCACCAATGGTTGATAGTTTATATTTAGCATAATGTTTTCCAGCTTTGTCAATCTATTATTTAAAATCATCTTATTCAATTATTTCTTATAACTGTATTTTAGATGTGATAAGGCCGCACAGAGAGCCAGAGATAATTACAGACACCTATGATAATCTGAGGTACCCAAAAGGGCGACTAGATGTATTTTGATAGATTACATAAAATCCTTGAAAGATAACACAATTCTGGTAATTTACCTGGTAAACATCTAAAGTTTCCAGTAATATACCCTCCTTTTGTAACCCTATGTGTTCAGGGTTGTTTTTTGACCCCTACTTTATTCTTGGAGAAGGAATTTCTGATGATCCCATCAGAAATGTGCAGCGTAGACTTTTGAAGACCTTACTGGGTTGAGTAAGAGTAGGTTATTGACGCAGGGAGGTTGATTTAACACTATAAACCTCACATTTCAAATACAAGGTATAAGGAAGTGCTTGCATTGCTCTTTGTGTTCATCCTGTGCCCATATTAAAAACTCCTCAATAAAACCCTGTCAGCTATCCTTATATAAAGGGACACATCGCAAAAGGAGATTTCCGGAGTTCATTTTTAATAGAAGGCCTTTCTGAAGCAATCTAGTCATATCTGACATCATAAAAATTGATACCCCATTTGGGGATAAAAAAATTGCAAGTATTGGTTTACACTCAAGTGTATACAGAGCAGAAGGAAAGACTGTTAACCATGACAACCTTGCCAGTGAGTAAACACAAGGGTGAGCACCCTTGAGGAAATGGTGTTCCAGGAGAGGAATGTCATATATGACAGGCACTTGACCACACTGCTAGGTTACAGCTCAGCTCCCAATCAACACATTAGCTCCAGCATATATGCATGGCTAGTTTTGAAACTGAGCTCTATGCATGCAGGATAAGGAGTAAGTTGTTGTTTTGGGTCAAATGCCTTCAGTGACTGACACAGTATTTTGGCCAAATACTGGACCTATCACCCATTTGTGTTGACATAACAGCCGTCTCCAGAAAGATATAGACTGGTTGCTCACAGCTTACACTGAGGAATTGAGAGCTTCTTCTTTTTCTATTTTTGTATTATTAAACCATGTATTCTGCCCTCATATAGCTTCTGTTTGTGTTGTCATCAAGTAGTAAGAAATGTTTTCCTTATTGAATCAAACTTGAGACAAACTGTAAAACTGTCAAAAAGACAATGGAATGCAAGAAATTACATTTCTTTATCATTTTCATTTATTTATCTTGTTTAGCCGATCAAAAATAAATTCATATTTTTTTCTCAATTTTTCACACATCGTTTTTACAGACCCTGACAAGTTCTTGATAAATAAGTACAAAATACATTGTTATTACCACAATAAATATCATAATAAATATATTAGTTAAGTCTATACAATTACAAAAAGCAAAGAAATGCAAATAAGTCAACATATAGTCTATGGAAATACTGTGATGTTACAGTCCCTGATGAAATAGAAGTCACCTACTACAGTTGAGTAGGACCCGACCAGGGTTGTCAAAACATTATGCAACAAAACAGGTCTCTAAATAAATGGCAAGGTTACACAAATACCCCCTCCTAGATCTGTGACATACACAGAGGGTGTACTAGCACCTTCTCACTTTTGTCACAGATGTGTTAAAATATGATGAAAGTCCAAAAATAATATGAAAAACTGTTCTTACCCATAGAATTTGGCAAAGGTATAAAAGAAGTGTAAAGCTTTGGTTAAATGCTACATAGAGAGACTAGTCTCACAATACCTAGTTTAAAGTGCATATCACAGTGAGAGAATGTATTGTTGTCATTTTCCAAGTCACATTAATGGTTTGAATAGTTCTTGGTATACACATGAATACCAAGAGTATAAACAGACCTGACAAACAGTTCTGTCAGCTTACTAAATGGAGGGGAGTCTTTTGTTTCAAATGATCATATATTTAAAGGACTAATCGAAGTAAGGCTACTAGGTCCTTCTCATATTGATTGAGACAGGTAAAGCTACTTAAAACGTTGTTACTATCATAACATCAAGGTCATTTTTAAAGAAAGCAATTAATGGAAGACAAGATGAAAAGTTAAATGAAAATATACATAATTATAAAAAATATACAGATTTTGATAGAAGTTTGAGTACCAAATAAATGTCACTGAGCAAGTAATTTACTAATATAAATAAACAGTATAAAGTGTTGATGCGCATCATATTGATAGGATTTCTGATTTGTGTAAGCAGAACCTTCACAGTTGATCAAGGTTCGTGTGTTGGATTGTCTCTATGTGATTTGGGTTTCCTAGTCAGAGAGTGACAGACGCGCAAAGACGGTGAGGCGCTTGTTGCCAGCCCCATCAAATGTGGGGGACTCTGAACCGCTGGTGCTGCCTGTGCTGGTGTAACTATCCCGATCTGAGAGGGAATCTTCAGAAGAGAAGCGCTGGAGGTTTTGCTGGGTGATGTAGATGTTGTTGCGGTCCTCCATAGCGTACGATTTGTTCAGAGTGTCTGGGAAGTTATTTCCGTGGCCACAAACGCAGCGTGAGGGCTTCTGTGGCTCAACTATCATAGGGATTTTGTGGATGTCACCAACACTGGGTCGGCTCTGACAAAACTGAAATGTGTCGCGTTGGGTGTCATTGAACACTGGGGAGAGAATGTCCGCAGGGGGTGGTGACACCGAGGGAGCACGGGTGAAAACAAGGGGGTCGTGGAGCGCAGGGGGGGTTGAGCTGCGTGATCTCAGGAAACCTGCGAAACTGACGCTCTGACGGAGCTGACGTGGGCTCTGATCAGCAAGTGCTTGGTTGTGGAACTTTTGGGTTAAGGGGGTGAGCTTCTCTTCGTGAATGAAGTGACAGCGGGCTCCATATGGGCAGTAGCCAAAGTTGTAAAAGGTGCGGCAGGCCTCCGTTTTGTATTTTGGGTGCCTGTACAAACCACGCAACTCAGGCCCTCCATGGGCAAACTGACACTTGCTCCCATATTTACAGCTGCCGTTCTCCTGGAAACTACGGCACAGTTCGGTCTTGTAACGGTTGGAAGGGAGAGGTGTCGGGCTGTTCAGTGGAGGAAATCCAGGCGGGGGAGGCACTTCATCCAGGGTCTTCATTTTACCGAAGGAGAGGACACTGGATTCGGTCAGACTCATGGAGCGGTCAGGTCTGAAGGAAACCTGTGGTTGACTTGGAGCCATCTTGCTCCAAATGTCAAGTGGCCAGGGGGTATCATCGTTCAATTGCTCAGAGCTTAGACTATGGCTCTTTGGTGAGAAGAACGAAGTTGAACGGTTGAGACGAGGTAACATCGGTTGAATTGGTTTCTGGGTGAATGGTTCATCTAAACCCAGATTGATCAGATTCTGTGGAGAGAAATATAACAGGCAATAAATGATCACGTTATAACCATATAATAGCCTACTCACGATGCAGAATTGTAGCATATGCTCTGCTCCTCAGAAGCTTAATCGTTAAATATGTTTTGTGAATATTTCAACATATAATCAAAGTTGAAAGGAGCCAACAACTAATAAAATAGTCTAATTGTGTTTTTTTACCCACCAAATGCATAACCATAGCTTATGTTACTGATCTGAACATAAATATAAACCCAGTGAATAAAACTTACCCTCGTGATAATATCGTCGATCATATCTGACATGCTTCTATGTATTCTTGTCCGTTGAAAAGTTTTAGTTCGCCTGTCACTTTCAGCTGCAAGACACGGGCGATTGCGCTGCGCTGTTACTGCAGGACTCGCCTTTTTATAGTTTATTTAGGGCGGCAGGCGGGGTTTCCTGTGCTATCTTCCCGGACACCACTCCCGTAAAGTTTCATACACAGCAACCAGGGTTGTCGTAAAGCCCTGTTTTTGTATTTTTAAACAGCGGTGTAATGTTTCGGTTTCACCAACATTCAAACATAAACGCATCATATAGACAGTGCTACATAATACGCACACAAATAGTGACCCACTTGTTCATTATTTTCCTATGTTCATTCGATTTTAAGTTACGATGACGACTAGTTTTGGGATAGTAGGCTATGATTAACTACTTCGTTGCTGGACACATTTCCCCCAAGGCTGTTACCAGAATCACCCCAGACTTTTTCCTCATTGGTTTCTATGCGTGAGACCTACTCTCTGTTTTTATTCTGTCTTTAATAATATATTTTCCAGTCTTTACTTTCATTTTCCAACAGTTATAGGCTAGCCCTCAAAGGAGGGAAAGATAGTTATTTATATACCCTTAGGCTATAGAAATAAATATGCCAATGTGCATTATTTAAACTCAATGTTTTCAATCACATCTTCAGACAATTACACTCACATTTTGGCACAAAACAGACATGGTCAATTTCATGTAGACTACGTTTAGTTGGAGACCGGATGGTGGTCATGTAGACTATAGATCTAACAAGGTGGCCTAAAATGTATCTGTATGTCCATCTGTATGTCCATTTTACATGACAATCTAAAGACAGGTGACAGAATCCATTTAGGCAATGACTTTAGTATGATCTTACTGTAACAAATAACATTATCCAGTAATCAGTCTAGACTTGAAACACAGGGTCTATCAGGATATGGTTGAGTTTCTATTTGTGATATCATGTAGTGTTTGCTAAGTCGTGTGTGGTACCATGACAAGGCTGAATTAGGTTATGTAAGTCTTTTTTCCATCTGTGTTACTGGTAGCCCAATGGTAAACAGACAATGTGATTACTAATCCCTCGATAGCAGGAAACTCTTGGATAATGACTATGTTTCTGTTTCTGCTATTTAACCATCAATGAAACCGTGGGTCTATCCCTTGCCTGACATAGCACTGTTCACACGCGTGAGAAACGCATCTGAATTTGTGTGGCTAAATAAGTCATTTTGGCATTAACTCGACACCAATAAAGTAGGTGCAAGAATGGCCCGATTTTAAAGTGTGGAATAACCCACTCTTTGTCTTGATTAGTAGACTACATTCTGAGAGTATTTGGTACATTAGTTGTGCTACACTTGCTCATGTAAATAGTGTCAAGTTGAAGAAGTTAAGAGGGTTTAGAAACATATCCAGTCCAAATATATCCAGTGACAGTGTCCCATGGATCAACTGGCCCATGTTGAGTTGATCTACAGTTCTTAGAGGTGACTGTATCTCTATTTGTCATGTGGGTTTGTTGTCACACAGTTCATAAGTCTAACAAGGAAGTGCGATAGAAAGTCATATATTTACTTTGAAATGCTTACACTTGGATGTGCGTTGAGCTCTTTCAAATGAGTCATTTGATTGCCAAACGACCTAATGGCAGAAGGGAAACTGTTTCAACTATTCAATGTTTAATAAGGAAACTGCTCATTTTACTTGGACCCTATCACTCCCTCAAAATGTTTATACATTGACTTCAGCACCGTTGTTACCGGATAGTGTTTTTGTATAATCTGGTTGTGTCCTAAACTTTAAAGCCTATATTTAACTCAGTATTAAGGTTGTATTATGGAGACAATGTGAGGGGAAATGGGTGCAGAGACTGGCCTATCATGATGTGTAGTAACTGCTGTATACATATTCCTGTAAGCCGGCTCCTCATTGCCTATATAGCCAAGGGGTGGATGTGGAACTGAAACACAAACTTGAGGCAGAAACACTTTATGTCCCTCCCCCCCAAGACATATTATGCCAGTTTCCCACCTTAGTGGTCACAGTGTACCTTTTCTTTACATTATGTCATTATCTCAACAGCAGTGTTACGTGTCCATCAGGGGCCCTGAAAATCTCAAGTTTCATCAATTGCAGGCAGCATAACTCCCGGCCACAGAAGCAGGTAGGGCAGGCATGCCTACTCATGTCCAGTTAAAAATAACCCCAAGCTTCCACTACCTTGTCAAATTTGGTTGGAACTTATATTTAAAAATGGTTAATGAGAAATTGCAAATATTTTATTCCTTGCCTTTTCTTTCCCTTTTTTTCTATTTTGTTTCCCAATCCACTTCTTTGGTTTCTCAAACTGTGAAGTGGTGTGCATCTTTCTCCCAAGTTTATTTTCTTCCCTGGTCCCAAGAGTATGGAAAGTCGCTCCTAGTCAGTTGGGAGGTGCGCAGCATACTTGCTCATACACACATGCTCACACAAATATACATACTAGCTAAGCCCTAAGGGACATTCTATAGTGAGCAACAATGTGCGATACGCCAAGCTTTCCAGTGGGGCTTTCCAGTCTTAACAAAGGTACAATTTATACACTACAGATATCCCAATAGGCATGTTTAGACAGGAACCCCCTTATGAACACTCATGGTGACATGTGCATGGGGTGGGGTGGCTGTGGTATAAATTAGGGAAATTATTACAAAAACGTATGCAAAAAAAATCTGACAGAATTGAAATTGCTACATTTTATAAAGCACCTTTTATAGCTTGTATTAGCATTACCTTCCATGTAATGCATACAGAAATCACATTTTGTGCATTGTGGATTGCCACTGAAAATCACGTATGCCATGTCCTTTGTCCCAATTTCCACAAATCATTAACCCACACAATCATTCACCGATAGCGCTTATGCTAAGTGACCTGGGAGTGACTCAAATGGCCCAGTCATCAAATGTCTCAGCTAAACTCACTGTTTTTATGCTGTAGTTATCTTACTGTTGACAAAATTGTTAGCTCGTAGTGAGCTGCTCTTATTATAACTCCTCTCAATGCTGTTCAAGACATAAATAAGTGAAGGGTTGTGTCCAGACACATCTGTGTTCAGCACTGTCAATAGACTCAACACCTAAATCCAAATATATTTTTCTTCTACAGTAGTCAGTATTTACAGTGACTTCAGAAAGTATTCGCACCCCTTGACTTTTTTATTTAGTTTTAATTGTAATTTTTTTTTACATTTTGTTGTGTTACAGCCTGAATTTAAAATGTATTAAATTGAGATTTTGTGTCACTGGCCTACACACAAAACCTAATAATGTCAAAGTGGAATTATGTTTTTAGAAATATTTACAAATTCATTAAAATGAAAAACTGAAATGTCTTGAATCAACAAATATTCATTGTCTTTGTTATGGCAAGCCTACATAAGTTCAAGAGTAAAAATGTGCTTAACAAGTCACATAATAAGTTGCATGGACTTACTCTGTTTACAATAATAGTGTTTAACATGATTTTTGAATGACTACCTCATCTCTGTACCCCACACATACAATTACCTATAAGGTCCCTCAGTCAAGCAGTGGATTTCAAACACAGATTCAACCACAAAGACCAGGGATGTTTTCCAATGCCTCGTAAAGTAGGGCACCTATTGGTAGATGGGTAAAAAAAATGCAGACATTGAATATCCCTTTGAGCATGGTGAAGTTATTAATTACACTTTAGATGGTGTATCAATACACCCTATCACTACAAAGAAACAGGTGTCCTTCCTAATTCAGTTGCTGGAGAGGAAGGAAACCATGAGGCCAATGGTGACTTTAATAAAACAGTTAGAGTTTAATGGCTGTGATAGGAGAAAACTGAGGATGGATCATACTAACCTACTGACTGTCACGACACCTACGGAAGGTGGTGCCCCTCCTCGCCCGGGCGGCGCTCGGCGGTTTGTCGTCGCCGGCCTACTAGCTGCCACCGATTTATGTTTCACGTTCTGTTAGTTAGGCCTAGGTTAGTTACTCACCTGTTTTGTATTAGTTGTTAGTGGGGAAGGGTATTTAGGCTAGCTAGTTAGGTTTGTGGTTTGTGCGGGATTGTTCGTTGTCAGGGTTGATTGTTTGTTATGGGGTTCTGTGTTTTTCCCTCTTGGAGTTACGTTGTATTGTTTTTGGGCTGCGTCCCTGGTGAACGTTCTTATGAGGGTGGTGCCTTTATTTTGCACACCCTGCACTCCGTTCTTTGCATATTTTTCCGTGTGAATATTTTATTAAACTTTATTTCCGGAATCATCTGTCTCCTGCGCCTGACTCCACCTCTCCTGATTCCTCAAGCCACCCGTTGTGACACTAACATACTAATCTAAATGACAGTGAAAATAATGAACAGAATACAGAATACAAATATTCCATAACATGCATCCTGTTTGCAATAAAGCAATATCCAACACAACACATCTCTGAGTACCACTCTTTATCTTTTCAAGCATGGTGGTGACTGCATCAAAAAGAAATGGAATAGAGTT
This sequence comes from Salmo trutta, assembly GCF_901001165.1. NCBI lineage: Eukaryota > Metazoa > Chordata > Actinopteri > Salmoniformes > Salmonidae > Salmo > Salmo trutta. The sequence continues at coordinate 8,359,642 of NC_042982.1, read as the reverse complement.
AAGCACAGGCTAAACCTGGTTCAAGAAAACCTGGTTCAGTCTGCTTTCCAATAAACACTGGGAGACAAATTCACCTTTCATCAGGACAATAGCCTAAAACACAAGGCCAAATATATTCTGTAGTCGCTTACCAAGAGGACATTGAATGTTCCTGAGTGGCCTAGTTATAGTTTTGACTTAAATCGTCTTGAAAATCTATGGCAAGACTTGAAATGGCTTTCTAGCAATGATCAACAACCAACTTGACAGTGTTTAAATCATTTTTAAAAGAATAACGTGCAAATATTCTACAAACCAGGTGTAAAAAGCTCTTAGAGACTTAACCAGAAATGCTCACTGCTGGAATCGCTGCCAAAGGTGATTGTAGCATGTATTGACTCGGTGTGAATACTTATATGAATTAGATATTTATGAATTTAGTTTTCAATAAATTTGCTAAAATATCTAAAAACATGTTTTCACTTTGTCATTATCGGGTATTGTGTGTAGATGGGTGTGAAAATAAATACATGTAATCAATTTGAATTCAGCCTGTAACTCAAAATGTGGAATAAGTCAAGGGGTATGAATACTTTCTGAAGGCACAGTACACATAACAGAATCACCCCACCCTCACCCTCACCCCTCCCGTTACCCCAAATGACATATTTAATTTTTACCTAAATGATTGTGGACCATAACTTCCACTCAAATGGAAATGTACTCCTTACTTGTTGTGTGTATGTACTGACCTTAATGTGTAACTGATAGATGTGCACACACACACTACATGTTAATGTTGTTAAGTGTACAGTACAGTACCAGTCAAAAGTTTGGACACACCTACTCATTCAAGGGTTTTTCTTTAGTTGTGCTATTTTCTACATTGTAGAATAATAGTGAAGACATAAAACTATGAAATAACACATATAGCAACCAAAAATGTCTTAAATGAAAATGTGTTATATATTTGAGATTCTTCAAAATAGCCACCCTTTGCCTTGATGACAGCTTTGCACACTCTTGGCATTCTCTCAGCCAGCTTCATGAGGTATTCACCTGGAATGCATTTCAATTAACCGGTGTGCCTTGTTTAAAGTTAATTTGTGGAATTTCTTTCCTTCTTAATGGGTTCGAGCGAATCAGTTGTCTTGTGATAAGGTATGGGTGGTATACAGAAGATAGCCCTATTTGGTAAACGACCAAGTCCATATTATGGCAAGAACAGCTCAAATAAGCAAAGTGAAATGACAGGCCGTCATTACTTTAAGACATGAAGATCAGTCAATACTAAAGGGTACCAATAAGAAGAAGAGACTTGCTTTGTCCAAGAAACACGAGCAATGGACATTAGACCGGTGGAAATCTGTCCTTTAGTCTGATGAGTGCAATTTGAGACTTTTGGTTCCAACCGTCTACCGTCTTTGTGAGATGCAGAGTAGGTGAACGGATGCTCTCCGCATGTGTGGTTCCCACCGTGTCAGCATGGAGGCGGAGGTATGATGGTGTGGGGGTGCTTTGCTGGTGACACTGTCAGTGATTTATTTAGAATTCAAGGCACACTTAACCAGCATAGCTACCACAGAATTCTGCAGCGATACGCCATCCCATCTGGTTTGTGTTTAGTGGGACTATCATTTGTTTTTCAGCAGGACAATGACCCAACACACCTCCAGGCTGTGTAAGGGCTATTTGACCAAGAAGCAGAGTGATGGTGTGGTGCATCAGATGACCTGGCCTCCACAATCACCCGACCCCAACCCAATTGAAATGGTTTGGGATGAGTCGGACCGCAGAGTTAAGGAAAAGCAGCCAACAAGTGCTCTGTATATGTGGGAACTCCTTCAAGACTGTTGGAAAAGCATTCCTCATTAAGCTGGTTGAGAGAATGCCAAGAGTGTGCAAACCTGTCATCAAGGCAAAGGGTGGCTACTTTCAAGAATCTAAAATCTAAAATATATTTTGGTTTGTTTAACACTTTTTTTTCTTACCACTTTTGACTGGTAGTGTATTTCTTGCTTAAACTGACAGAGTTGTATGGGGATATATATATTTTTTGCTAATTAGATTTCCGTGGGGGAGCAGACATCGACCTTAGTTAATGGAAGCTTCTGACTGGTACTGTATGTAAATTGGTTTCAGTATCATCAGGGCACTTGAAGATGGGTCAGTTGCACCACATACTCTTCTCATTGGGGATGACCTTACAGGAGGAGGACAGAGGGCATCGACTGACTCAGCTGCTGCGGTTGGTCACGAGCCCATATTTACAGACCTTTTACAAGGGAAAGTACCTTCCTTTCCTGCTCGCCTTACATTACTAACAGTGAGTCTCACCCCTTAGAAACACAGTGGCTCTTATTTTTTCAAGAGGTGTTTCCGTGTTCTGTTCCTTTGTTTAAAATCAGTGTGTCTTTGTGAAATAGGTGTATATGAGGACTTGTGCTGTATAGTAGGCCGACGTTCTTTACCGTAGCTACGTATTGCTCTGCATTGATTATAACGTTTGTATGATAACCGTTTTCCTCTATTGCCTTTGTATGTTTTCCCTTAGCCTATTTGGTTTGTTCTGACAAACTCACTGGGTAACTTGTCCTTGAGGTTAATCTCCCTGAGTTCACAAATTCAGTTTGAGATGCTTTTTAAAAGATTTGCTTTTGGAAAAAAAAAAACTGAAATTGGGTAATACTTTGGTACATAAGGTTTTCCAGGTATGTCTGTTTTTTAGAACTACCTCAGCGAATCAAAGCGGTAGCTTACTCTAGCGGTCCTCAGAGGGATTGCATTTTTGCCACTCTGTTTTCGCTATGGAGGTGCAGTTTTTACACTTCCCTTCGAAACACATTTTAGCAGTGTGAAATATTCCCTGAGGAACAAACATAGCCTTATATATGGAATACCACCCCTCGTCTTTCACATACTGGCTCTGTGAGTTGATGCTACCTCCCTTCTATTTACGCAACCCCTCTTAAACACAGCACTGTCTACCACACCTGGAAAACCTGAATGGATGTCAATACACTGTGCCCTGTCCCCCTGTTATAGAAAAATGGGCTATCAATGAATATCAAAACCGTGACACATAAGCCACTTGCTTTGTGCCTGTTAATATGTGGATGCTTGTTTGTCAATCCAAGCATAAAACCGTATTCCTTAACTTTTATATGCACCTGTCACTGAATACAGTGGCCCAGCGTGCAGTGACAACACCCCGCAGTGCCAATGACGCTGTCCTTTATTGTCCATCTCGGTCAAATTTCTGACGCACTATTTTCACACTGAGCAGAGGTCGGAAATGGGATCATTAGCCTGTCGGGGAAAGAATGCTGTAGAATATTGTCCCAGGAAATGTACCACAATTCAGGTTCACTCAAGGTTCAAGATTGCGTGGAAAACTAGATAGTCTTTGAAGAATCCAGCATGTTGAATTACAGATATTTGAGGCTTGACTTGTCAGTGTGGCACTTCCATTCTCAATAGTCTCTACAAATATTACTGCTTTACAGGTGTGACGTCATCACACAACATGTAACCACATTTTGACCACACGTGTGACATCGCACATGGAAGGCAGTGTCATTCTATAATAATATTCACAAATGGTGGATGGTGACATCATCTCAGATTTGACCATTTGTGGGAGGGATAATAAAAAAATAATACAAGAAAGGCCTTTATGATTCCAATAATAAGTTCAGCACTGTCTTGTGAAGTTGGTATTTTGATCATTATTTCAATTCTTGTCTCGTTATAGGTGTTACTAAAGGCAGTGCTAGTCTGTTCTTTTTAATAACTTGGATGATCCTAGGTCCTAATGGCCAGGCGCCGTGGGAATGATTGAGCCATCCCCTCACAGGCAAGTGTGGTATGGCAGTCAAAGCTGAGTGCAGAATCTGCCAGTCCTGAGATAGGTCAGAAGTCCCACTCACTCTGCAGCAGCACAGCTCTCATAGTCTCTCTCTGTCTCTCTCTCTCTCATGCTCTCTTTCTCTCAGTATAAAGTAGGGAACATTATTGTCAGTGAACCATGTAGCTGTGCCCAGAGTGGGGACGCCTTGTGACAAAGGGGTCAGACACTGCCAGAAGACAGTTCCTATGGTGCAATGTTTTTTTCTCGTCCATGTGAAATAGTTATGTTCTGCAAAGTTGTGTATTTTTAAGTGTATCTATTCATAACATGCAATAGGCTTTCAAACCTAACCTCTGTGAGAGCTCTTTAGGCTTCGGCCAAGCACACACACTCCCTTTTCTGAGTTCTTCCATGTTTCACTCATAGCTGTATTCAAGGTAAGGTGCTGTACTGCTGGATGATAACTGTGCGGATGTGGACCCACTTAGTGTTTGGTAAGATTATAGCTGTGTTCGAATTATTCATACTAACCGCCATAACCGTACTATTTGTGACGTAAATTGAGTTTAAAGTATGCTTATTAGTCATAGTATGGATATAGTTAGTATGCTATAAGTTCCCGGATGTTGACACTATTTCCGTACTTTTAGGGCCTATATTGCAATTCTTCCGAAAATGGGCGTGGCTTCACATCGTTTTCAGATTTGAAGAAAATTATGGAAAATATGTAGCCGAAGTCCAACGAGAGCTTCATCCAATTCATTGCTTTAACTAATTGGGAAAAATGTTAAGAAAATGTTGAGCAATGTAATAAAGTAATGACTTTTCAAATAGGTTACCTTTACATGTTATGTTGGCTGACAATTTGTTAGCTATGCTATTCTTACTCACCACATAGCATATCATTACAGCAGTATGTAACGTTACCATTATGTTAGCTAGCTACCTAAAGTTAGTTGGCTACTAATACATCAAACTTGTCAATATATTAACTATATGCTATATAAGTAACTACCCAATGTTTATTGACTTGATTATTCCCATAATTTTTAGCTTAGCTAAGTGGTGTAGTCGTTACGCGTTCTCAATTGACATTATGGTGCTTTTGTAAATTCGCTCTGGCTATACTCCAATTTCAGAGATGGCCAGTGTCAGTAAACCTTGGCAAAAGCGTAATTAAATTGTTGCCAGCAGCATTGTTACAGTCACCAATGCTCTGGATAACATGAAAACTGCCTAACCAGCTCTTCTAGGGCAAGTAAAATGGTCAGTTAGGTGTTTTCTCATTTGTATCTGGAAGTAGCTAGCAAGCTAGCCAACGTTAGCCAGTTGGCTTGGGTACTTGACTGCCATTGTAAGATCAGAACGCTCGAATCAACCCTATTCCTCGGCCAGAGCATCCAGTGTGCGCTCTGAACGCTCCAAGAGCGATAGCAACAGCATCAACTTCCGGTAGACAGGCGAAGCGCTAGGACGCTTTACAGTATAATTAAAAGAACTAATAGTATATAGTATGTACTCATTAAGTATGTAGTATACAGTATGTTAGTATGGGTTAAGTATGTAGTATACAGTATGTAGTATACAGTATGTAGTATACAGTATTAAGTATGTAGTATACATAGCCTTATACCCCTTTTTGAGGTGTTTTCCCATCAGCCTCGTGACCTCACACTTGATAGGAGAGACCTGGCAGTGTCTACCTTTTACGTGGATGTCATGTGATTTAGCTCTCTGTCTGGTTTGTCAGTAATGAGTGGTCATACACAACTACTCATCATTACTATAGTAGACTGTACACCAATTCCTCCTTTGGCCGCCTCTCCTTCCAGTTCTCTGCTGCCAATGACTGGAATGAACCACAAAAATCTCTGAAACTGGAAACACTTATCTCCCTCACTAGCTTTAAGCACCAGCTTTAAGCACTCATCTATAAATAGCCCAAACAACTACCTCTTCCCCTCCTGTATTAATTAATTAATTTGTTTATTTTGCTCCTTTGCACCCCAGTATTTCTACTTTGCACACTCATCTACTGTCAAATCTGTCATTCCAGTGTTTTAATTGCTATATTGTTATTTACTTCGCCACCATGGCCAATTATTGCCTTTACCTCCCTTATCTCACCTCATTTGCTCACATTGTATATAGACTTATTTTTCTACTGTATTATTGACTGTATGTTTGTTTTACTCCATGTGTAACTCTGTGTTGTTATATGTGTCGAACTGCTTTGCTTTATCTTGGCCAGGTCACAGTTGTAAATGAGAACTTGTTCTCAACTTGCCTACCTGGTTAAATAAAGGTAAAAAAATATATATATATTAGGTCAGGGAGTATTCAGTTGTTTCTGTCTGACTGCTGACAATTTCTTTATATACCGTAAAACTGATGCATTGTCAAGAGCAAAGAACAAAATAAATGCAAAAAATAGTAATACCTCTGTCATCCTTGGTCACACCTATGAAATAGTACATTTCCTCAAGATTAGGTTTCAAACGTCATGACCAGTATTGTTCAGTTTCAGTAATATCAATAGAGTTTCAGTGTTGGATTGGTTTTCATGTGGTTCTTTGACAGGCTTGAAGTTATGAATACTTTGTGTATTAGAACATATAGCATATACTAATCCCTAGGGCCGTGCTTATTTGAACTCCCCTCTGTAATTTAGCTCCATGTCAACACCCCTTTTCTTTCTTCCCCATCCTCTTTGCCCTCTTTATCATATTTCTACATTTTTCCTCTCTCAAGGAAGTGGGGCCAGCACAGCCTAGCAGGAGGTTAAGGGGTGGGAGAGACGGGAAGCAGAAGAAGGAAAATTAAACCAAACGTCTTGAAAGCTCTCACAGTGGTTCCGCAACACCAGATGTTTTGTTCTTTTTCTGGTCTAGTGAAGAAAAAGGAAAGCAGATGACTGCTATTGGGAATCCAAGGGAAGCAGCTTCCCCTAAATGTTTCATATCACCAGCAGTGCTTGTAAATCCTGTAGAGGGAAACACAGGCATGTGAACTCAATTGAGATGGGCAATAAAATAAGGGAGAAAAGAGTGTGTTCCAAAACCTTTGATTTGTCAATTAACCTCCATTGCTATGGGAGGATAGCATTATTTTATGAAAGAGGTAAAGAAACATTTTGTCATACGGGAAGGGGAGGAAAGTAAAGAAAAGGGCAAGAGATAGTTAGATGGAGAGGGGGATAGAGATGGATGTAGGGAGGGAGTGGGCGTGGAAGTCTGCCATGCGTCACACCAGGCCTGATGTGCAGGCGCTATCTCAGCACCATCCCGCCTGTCAACATTCCCCATTCCATTGATAACAGGCCCTACTTCTCTCACTCTTTCACTCACTCTTTCACTCACTCTTTCACTCACCCTTTCAATCACTCACTCACTCACTCACTCACTCACTCACTCACTCACTCACTCACTCACAATCCAGTGTCTGCTCTTTTAAAATAAAAAAGTATTTCCCTGTAGGGGAGGGGAGGCAAAATGTGCAGGGTAAAGTCTGATGTACGAGGAGAGCGTTTCTGGGATTTGTGCTGCTGGTTCTTCTCCGTATGTCATGTTGAATAATGTCCGACACTCTGGTGCCTGACTCAGGCCATTCGTCAGCCATGTCTGATGGGAGAAATGTGGAAATATCATAAATTATCATAATAGCATTAATCAGAACAGCAGTAGTAAATACCAATGGTTGTGTGGACACGTTGAGCTGTATTTTTCCATAACATAAAAAACTTCCCCATACTTTTTTGGAAAGGTCATGTATGCTGTAGTCATATTTAAAGCGTGAAATATTCTAGATAATCAAATTGAAGCACAGTGGATTTGAAAAACGCCACACGTCATTGGTGTATCCCTTTCACCAATCAGATCTGAAGCTTCTTTGTCAGGTGGCGTCTCCCTATGAATGCTCTCACATAAAAGTAGACCAAAGGTACAGTGCAACACCTTTCCGATATCTCACACGCCGCCTTGTATGTCTCCTAGGTCCTAGGTGCGTATGTGTGTCCCCCTATTAAAAGTCTGTGTAGTTCCTCTGTCTCCTGAAGGAAGCTTCTCCCTGCTGCCGTGCTCTCACGTATGCTCTGTATTTGCCACCATGGCACTATTGACACTCACAGCAGAAAGAAGTGAAAGGCTAAGCAATAACAGCAAATGTGTGGACATAGACACAAATACATACACACGCACACGCACACGCACACACACACACACACACACACACACACACACACACACACACACACACACACACACACACACACACACACACACACACACAGTCCCTCAGGCTTTTAAAGGGAACCTTGTGAAGTGGGTGAAAACACTGAAGAGGAGTGAAGGAGGTTACTGTTTGTTGTGTAGATGTCATAAACGCTGGGTCATGTTCATGGTCTGCTTGACAAGGCCTATATTCTGTATATACCAGTGGAGGAACCTCAGAGGAGGAAGAGGAGGACCATTCTCCTCAGTGAATTTCAGATTTTAGTTCTTTATACAATGCTGATAAAACAATATCATTGACTAAAACACACTGTTTTGCAATGAAGGTCGTATACTGTAGCCTCAACAGCAATCTCTGGGTTAGCACCATGGTGTAGCCGGAGGACAGCTAGTTTCCGTCCTTCTCTGGGTACGTTGACTTCAATACAAAACCTAGGACGCTCATGGTTCTCACCCCCTTCCATAGACTTACACAGTAATAACTTCCAGAGGACATCCTCCAACCTATCAGAGCTCTTGCAGTATAAACTGACGTGTTGTCATTCCAATCAAAGGATCAGACAAAGAATCGACTACTGAAAGCATAAGCTACAGCTAGCTAGCACTGCAGTGAATAAAATGTGGTGAGTAGTTGACTCAAAGTGAGAGAAGGACAATAGCTGAACAGTTTTGAAGAAATTAATTCATAAGAAAATTAAGGAGAAGTGAGAGAAAGAGAGAGAGAGATAGCTATATACTCTCTATATATATATCTTTACTTTTACTCGAGTATGACAATTGGGTACTTTTTCCACCACTTCAGAGCACGTAGATGCGAAAAGGAATTATACAGCAAAATGATCATGGTGTTTGTATGTGGTTGCTATGAAAGTGAACTGTGTTTGCGTTGATCTGGGGTCTATTCAATTTGCTGAATTTGATGAAAAATGTTTCGTAAACAGAAGAAAACAGAGATCGAAACTGGGATCAACATACCTGAATTTGTCCAGTAAAAACTCTTGTTTGCAACTGTTGGACTAATGATTACACCCTATATCAGCTAGATGCAGGCAAGAGTGTGCCAGGTGCTATTGAATGTGTCACTGTTTGGATTACTCCAATTTTTCTCTCAACCTGTTGTAACAACCTCATGATGGGTATAGGGAAAATTTGAGTATCATGTAGTAGCTTAAACCTATTGATGTTACATTGAGCTGGGTGAATGGAATATGAATGACAGTCATCCAATATGCTGTAATAGAAATAAGGCCATGCCCATTAAAAAACATTGTTCTTCCTCATCTTAAATGGCACCGACCGCCACTGGTATGTACTGATAGAGAAACTAAAATCTGACAGTTACTTTTATAACTGATACATTTACATTCAGCTGACATTGTCCCTCAATTGCAATACCCTGATTTAAGAGCAGGTTAATTTAGAACCTAACCCGATCCAATTCCATGCATAAACATTTCCCTTCATCGAAACTGGTTCCAGTCCACTCCTCTTATCCATCTACCAGTGACTCCTACTCCCCATGCCCAAGGACATGAATGTTTATCCATGATTGTGAAGTGCAAATATTGCTCAAATATTGCTCTGTGAAATGCACTCTGCCCTCAAAGGGCATAGCTGTCGGTTTATGTCAAATAAAATTAAATAAAATTGTATTTGTCACATGCGCCAATTCTTTTCAGTCTCTCGACGGGGAATAGACGTTTTTGTGCCCTTTACGACTGTCTTGGTGTGTTTGGACCATAATAGTTCATTGGTGATGTGGACACCAAGGAACTTGAAGTTCTCAACCTGCTCCACTACAGCCCTGTCGATGAGAATGGGGGCATGCTCAGCCCTCCTTTTCCTGTAGTCCACGGTCATCTCCTTTGTCTTGATCACGTTGAGGGAGAGGTTGTTATCGTGGTACCACACTGCCAGGTCTCTGACCTCCACCCTATAGGCTGTCTCATCGTTGTCGGTGATCATGCCTATCACTGTTATGCCGTCTGCAAACTTAATGATGGTGATGGAGTTGTGCTTGGCCATGCAGTCATGGGTTAACAGGGAGTAATGAGGGGACTGAGCACACACCCCTGAGGGACCCCCGTGTTGAGGATCAGCACCGGGGGGAAGGCCCATCAGGAAGTCCAGGATATAGTTGCAGAGGGAGGTGTTTAGTCCCATGGTCCTTAGTTTAGTAATGAGTTTTGAGCGCACTATGCTGTTGAACGCTGAGCTGTAGTCAATTAATAGAATTCTCACCTAAGTGTTCCTTTTGTCCAGCTGGGAAAGGGCAGTGTGGAGTGCAATAGAGATTGCGTCATCTGTGGATCTGTTGGGACGGTATGCAAATTGGAGTGGGTCTAGGGTTTCTGGGATAATAGTGTTGATGTGAGCCATGACCAGCCTTTCACAGCACTTCATGGTTACAGACGTGAGTGCTATGGGTCGGTAGTAATTTAGGAAGGTTACCTTTGTGTTCTTGGGCACAGGGACTATGATGGTCTGCTTGAAACATGTTGGTATTACAAACAGATGAAGACACTTGCCAGTTGGACAGCGCATGCTCGGAGTACACGTCCTGGTTATTCCTCTGGCCCTGCGGCCTTGTGAATGTTGACCTGTTTAAAGGTCTTACTCACATCGGCTACGGAGAGGGTGATCACACAGTCGTCTAGAACAGCTGGTGCTTTGATGCACGCTTCAGTGTTGCTTGCCTCAAAGCGTGCATAGAAGTCATTTAGCTCATCTGGTAGGCTCGTGTCACTGGGCAGCTCGACCATTGTAGTCCGTGTAGTAGGTTTGAATCTTAGTCCTGTATTGAAGCTTTGCCTGTTTGATGGTTCATCGGAGGGCATAGCAGGATTTCTTATAAGCATCCGGGTTAGAGTCCCGCTCCTTGAAAGCGGCTGCTCTACCCTTTAGCTCAGTGCAGATGTTGCCTGTAATCCATGGCTTCTGGTTGGGGTATGTACATACGGTCGCTGTGGGGAGTGTCAGGGCTGGTGTGTGTTCAGATTCAGGGGCCTACAAATCAAAGCAGGTCACTAGTGTCTTTTTATCACTACATCAAACCTCTCACTGAATGTGCCTCTTTTTTTAAAGGGGAGGCTTAATCTGAGCAATAATCCACACATCAAACATCCCGGGCCACGTGCGTGAGACCCTAGACCCTGGGATTATTTCTAATGAAATCCGCCTTAAGAAGGCAAACCTCCAAAGTTCGCCCTATTGTTTTGACCGTGCTTGGGTTGTACGTGGTTATGTGAGAGTGCAATCTCCTGAATCAGAACCAATTACTCCTGCCTCCTGTATACCGAACATTGCCAAGCCATCCGAATGGAAGGCTAGAGAGAGGGCCGGAAAAGGGATATATGATCACCTCCATCTGGGACAAGGGTGGATTCATGGACACTTGAGTCAGTTCTACCTTATCAGAAAAGTTCATGTCATAGCACACAAGGAAGAAATACATCTGACCGCTCGGAAGGATTTAGTTTTGAGCTCTTCTTAAAGTTTGTGAGGATTTAAAAGGGGAGTTATCAGGGTCAGGAAGGGTAATAAGCAAGAAGCCAAAGAGCATCAGAGTAATGCTGTGACGCAGGCTGCGGTTGTGTAAATGGGTGATATCTGCATAATTAATCCCTGTGTTTTCACAGGCCAATCTCTGTTGTTTTGGATGGCAAACAACAGTACTGGAATTTAGGAGCTCTGATAACCTGTTCACATCAGTTCTTCTCAATGTGGGTACATCTGACATTTTCAGAAAGGGGAATGGAAAATGTCTCTTTGTTCCTTTTGATGAGGTGTAAATTATCTTCCACCTACGGATATTTTCTAAATTGTCACAAAATCTAACATTTTCTTTGTCTTGATATGTAGGTCATATCTTTCTAAGGTGAGCTTCAAAATGCCCAGGTTGAAGTGTGTGGGTTGTGGACTTTTTTAACTCGCCCTTCACACCATATAACATTGTACCATCTGACATACAAAGGAATCGCTTTTTCAAGTGACAACTTAATAAAGTGTAATTATTTTTATTAGATGAGCAATGTGTGTCATCTTTTGATCAAAACCTTACTTGACATTCAATTTAAGAATGATTATCTAATCATGTGTGTGAAGTTTTATGTCTTTGTATCAGTTGTTGAAACAGGAGTATGAAAACATCTAGAAGGGATATTGAGGTGTGCCGTCCATTGCGCAAGAACCATAATTTAGCCAACACTCTTATCCAGAGCGACTTACAGTTAGGGCTTTTCATCTTAAGATAGCTAGGTGGGACAACTACACATCATAGTCATAGTAAGTACATTTTTCCTCAAAGTAGCTATCAGCAAAGTCACCGCTAGTAAAGGGAAAAGGTAAAGTGCGAGTGTTAGTTCACGAAAGGCTTTTTTTTTTTTGGGGGGGGGGGTGCTGTGGAATTAAGATACTCTTTGAAGAGGTAGGGTTTCACATGTTTTCGGAAGATGGGCAGGGACTGTCTGAGCTTCAGGGGGAAGTTGGTTCCACCATTGGGGTGGGCCAAGAGACCAGAGGTGGCAGAACGGAGTCCTCGGGTTGGGGTGTAGGGTTTGAGCATAGCCTGAAGGTAGGGAGGGGCAGTTCCTCTTGCTGCTCCGTAGGCAAGTTGTGGATGCGAGTTTCGGCTGGAAGCCAGTGGAGTGTGCTGAGGGATGGGGTGACATGGGAGAAGTTGGGAATGTGGAACACCAGGCGGGATGCAGCATTCTGGATAACCTGAAGGGGTTTGATGGCACAAGCAGGGTGGCCAGCCAACAGCAAATTGCAGTGGTCCAGACTGGAGATTACAAGTGCCTGGATTAGGACCTGCTTCGCTTCCTGTGTGAAGTAGGGTCGAGTCACTGCTTTTGATGTTTTCAGAGAATGACAGGGTGTTGTCCAGGGTCATGCCAAGGTTCTTTGCACGCTGGGAAGGTTGACAACCATGATGGCGAGGTCTTGGAGCTGACTGGCCTTCCCCGGGAGGAAAAGCAGCTCCGTCTTGTCGAGGTTGAGCTTGAGGTGGTGGGCCGACATCCAAGCTGAGATATTTGCCACAAATGCAGAGATGTGTCGCGACCTGGGTGTCAGAAGTGGGAAAGGAGAAAAGTATTTGAGTGTCATCTGCATAACAATGATAGGAGAGACCATGTAAGGATATGATAGAGGAAAGATACTTTATGATGTCACATAGCAGGTGCAACCTGTTTCTGTTGGTAGCAGGCAGGAAGTCAGACAGTTTGCAGAGAGAGAGAGAGAGAGAGAGAGAGAATGGATGTTTCTTGTTGTTTGGCTGCCTTCAGTCTTCTTGAACCGAGCCGTCATGTTACATGTCATGTTTGTCTATTTTGTAAATTTTAATGAGCTGTAAGAAAAGTGAAAAGGTCTGAAAATTCAAATCATGATACATTGAAAGTGGTATGTGTGCCAAGTTGGCTAATTTAGCTAAGAAATGTATTCTGACACATCTTCTCAGATTTATACTGGTCTGGTACAAACTCATTGAGAATAATTGAGAGAAAGGATATAGGCCTACTAAACAATCTTAGCAATGAAATGTCACTAGAAACAGTTGTATACTGAAGACTTGGGCCAACTAGGGAAGTGACTCATGGCATACTTTGAGGTCAACCAAAAACCATTTGTTGGGCAATGGACAATTAGCTTTGGAAATAAATGCATTGCATTTTGTCCCCTTATCAGGTTTCCTGTGTTTTGGCTGGCAGGGGAGATGGCAGATAGATAGAGGATTCTCCTTTCCTTTCCTCTCCTCATCTCTCAGTGGGGTCCGTTTGGGGTCTTAGTCACCGGGGTGTGAATCAGAGGCCGTATTTGCATCGAACACAGTGACTCACCCTGCTGCTTTAAATCACAGGAATGCCCGCAATGCTGCAAGATGGCTGCCTCTGGGCTGGTGGCATACGGACTCCAGCTGAAAGAGAGGTTTGACTCCCTCACTGCCAGAGAATTCCCCCCTCTGCCCTTCTCCTTATCCCCCTTCAGTCATACCGATTTGGTACACTGTTTTAAACAGGTTGATTTAATGTCTTCAGAACAACATAGCTTTGACTGATGCTTGTGTTTAACCCAGAGTTCCTTGCATAGTTTTGAGGTTGATAATAACCTGCATACAAACAAATGTTTAGCTTTTTTCACTCACTCACTCACTCACTCACTCACTCACTCACTCACTCACTCACTCACTCACTCACTCACTCACATCAGGCTTTTTTTAACAACCTATTGACCTCTTAATGTTACGACAGTAAAACCCTATTTGTAAGTCTATATCTGTTGGCCCAGAGTGCAAAGACACCCCAAATGTTGTAGAAATGTACACAGTAGTGTTAGTGTTACATACAATATTAGCAATAGTGTAATAAGGCTTTTATTTCCTAAGAAAAATAATGACAAGGTCACACATACAAGACTAATTAAATGTATGCTTATGTTAGGTATAGATATGTACCTTCACTCATCAGTCAAATGCATAACAATATTGTATCACTTTCTGTTAAGATCATCAAGCCATTCATACTGAGAGAGCTTTTATGAGAGGTTCAAGCCCCTCTTAAATGGAGGAAGGGGTCTGGGGAATGTTCAGATTTTTCTTGGAGTATCCTTTTCTGTATGAAATACAGTCCAGGCTTTCCCACATGTTTTTCATTTCCGTCCTTGGTTTTTCTTCTCTGCCCGTCATCTGGAAACCCTTCTCATTTGTTAGTGAAATATAGCTGAGAGGTGTTAGTCACAGGCCCAGCTAGAGCAACTGGAGACGCTAGGAGACGTCGCGAAGAGGGCCCTCTCTAACAATCGGCAGATGCTGGGAGAGGAGGCGGATCAAGACCCTAGGCATGTGCCTACCGCATGGAGGGGTGTGGTACTGGGCTAAAGGCTTAGGACTGGGCCTATGGAGGGTGTGGTGGTGGGCCAAATATTGTGGCTTAGGCTGACTATATGGAGGTGTGTGGTAGTAATGGAGGGAATGATTCAGTCTCACTCTTCTGCAATTTATGCCATTAGTGATTAGGGGTACGGAAATGAAATACAAGTGTTTATTATAAAATTCTTAGCTGATTTTAACAAAGGGGCAATCATGAAGTTTAGTCAAACCTAAGGTATATCTGTTCAAATAAATAATCTGCTGTACAAATTGTGTGGTTACCAACTTTGCGTACGTTATTTGTATTTTAAATGTGTATTTATACATTTGTATTAGACATTTGCTGTATTTGAAAGCGGCCACACATAGTAGGAGGTTCCTGGTTTCTATTGTATTTGTAAAGTCAGCATATTGTCTGTTTGAGTTGTCTTGGTGATACGGTGAGAAGGGTGTATACTTGTTGTTACTAGAGACCAAGTCATGAAATGCTTCACTAATAGTTCCTCAATCAGTAAAACCTTAAAGCAAACAAAACACCTGTCAACGCCTAATGCACAATAAGATGAAACTGTAACGTGATGCTTGCTATGAAGTATGGAATGCTTCTCATACATTATTACATTTTCCATTAGGATCTATAAAAGGCGGACCGGGTAATTGAAATGATAGAGAACATTTAATGCTGACGCAAGTTTTTGGATTTACTTTAGCAAAGTAAATTTGCTTTCAGAAGCCATGTGCCAACATATTGACACCACCCACATCCTTTTTAATCAGTATTGGTTTTATAATATAAAAATGTGCATAATTACATGTTTACACTATTTAGCCAAAGCACATACTCTGGGGTATGGATTTCAATTCCGTTCATCTACCGCATCACTGAAACTCTGTCAAAAACCCTGATAGTTTCCCATTCCCCAGAGACCATATCACAGTTCATTCCTCCGGCTGAAACCTCAGGCCATATGTTGAAAATGTCACCAGGGAGGTATCGTTCAAACCATGCTATTCTGCGCCCCACCCACTCTATCCTCAGCACTTATCATGAAGAACTATGAAGAGCCTAGAACTAAAGCAAAACGTCTGTCTTCCTAGATCAGTGAGGAGGAAGGTGAGAGCTGCATTCCTGCCCTGTGGAGTTGAGGTCCATGGGAGGAAAGATCTGCTGCTCGATTGGTGGGTTTTCTTTTCAATCCAAGCTGCCAAGAGCATAAGCCAGCCAGTGTGGCTAAGAGTACATCCACAGGTTTCTAAGAATTCTAACGACAATTCCAAGGAAGAGAGATTAACACACTTCCTGTAAGAACACACACTAATTAACCAGAAATCTGTTTGTGATTCTTAGGTTCCCAAAGCCTACAAATGACTGGCAGTTGAACATATAATGAAATCAAGGGGGTGGGTGATCTCTTTTCAACCTGACAATGTTTCTTCACAAGTTCTACACTTTGTTGTCACTGGATGTACATTAAAAGCTTTACTGGCAAAAACATCCAGAAACATACCACTGCTAATGTTGACTCAGTCTACCAATGTTTTGGCATTGATGGGTGTGACTGTAATGTTTGATTTGAACAGGTAAATGTGAAAAGCTTTACATCTCTTCCATTAATTACGTCATTCTAGTGAACTTTTCAGCCTGTGGAGAGGCTTGCTTTTTATTTTATGTCCATATTGTCTATTTTGTTAAATGCCAGATTTTTTTCTAATAGGTCATGTGACACCATAATATATTGATATATATTTCTATTTTATTTTTAGTTAAGCCTGGATGGAAGAACCCAACGCTTGCATGTGTTTGTGACAAATCTTAATATCTCCGCTACAACAACTTTTTGTTACTATCTACTGAATCACTGCTGTAAATCAGGTTGTCCGCCATTCCTTGGCTTTGTCGTAACCGTATTGCTTATTCTGCCTTTCAACAGTGCTTCTTTGTCAAATGTGCAATGTTGTTTTTTTCTGCCTCTAACACAAATGCCTAGGGAATCTGAGACATAAGGAAGTTATTTGAAGGAATAACACACACAAAGCGTGCCATCATCTAAGCATTTATATTCTTGTTTTGATTGTCTGTTATGTTGTCTCGAACATTAAGACAATCCATTTGTCTTCTTTTGTTCCCTCACAGATGAATCCATCTGAAGTCCCTAACGCTGTGCCAAAACCACAGTGAAACAGAGTCACATGAGGTGGAATGAACATCGAGGCCTCGTCACAGGCCACAATGACTCAGACTTAGAGGACCAACTTACTTCTACACTCACCAATTTACCCACCCGCTAGCTCTGAGACAAACACTCGTTCTTCTCCATACTCAAAACTATTTCTGCACATTCTGAGAACTTGGTTTACCGCTTCTCAAAAGTGCCACATGTTGTATAGCAGAAGAAAGTGAATCTTTTGATGAGGATACAGGTTTATCCCGTTCCCACACGTGAAGAGCGAGAACAACATGAATGAGGTATTGGTACAGAGCCAATATTGAGCCTTTTTAAGCTCTGAAAGGGAAAAAATAGCCCTTGTGGTCAACCGAACCGCAAATATTTACCTGGCGTGGTTTACTCTATTCTTTGGTGGCAAATGCAGTAGTTTTTTCCAATAACATCGTCAAATTTGAGAGATAACCTTTCATAATAAAAAAACAGCAAACTGGACAAATCTGAGGAAATCTAACAGCATCCCAGACCGTTAATTGGCAATACAACTCGGCTCTGCTGCTTGGTAGCTTAAGCAATGGTACACTTTTAGAAAAAAAAGTTATTCGGCTGTCCACATAGGAGAACCATTTTTTGGTTCCTATGTGGAAAGGGTTCTACATAGAACCCTAAAAGGTTACACCGGGAAACAAAAAGTGTTCTTCAAAGGGTTTTCCTATGGCATCAGCTGAAGAACCCTTTTAAGTTCTACCATAGCAATTTGTTTTCTAAGAGTGTACCATAAATCATGTTGTCACAAAGCTGATTGGTGGAACAAGGGTCAGTGTGACAGAGTTTTACTGTAGTCATCACAATTCTTTGGTGACAAATGAAGCTTTGTTTATTTCCATTTGCTATTAACAATAAGACACACCTCTTCATCCTCAAAATTGATAGAGAACGTTTTCATAACACAATGAAATAGGACACACTTGAGGAGTAATTGGTTATACAACACAGGGCATCTGATTGGTAGATTTATCTGTAGCGTCATAAATAATAAAAAAAACATAATCTAATTGGTGGAATAACGGCCAGTGTGAGTCCCTGGTTTACAGCCTTACCCCTAGGCGTGCATTGTGCCAAGAGACGGGACTGACTTATGGAGCTGTCTTTGATTGGGCAAGTCTCTGAGCTGGTGAAACGGGTTATACTGTTCCACAGCAGGGGCAGAACTTTTACTTTGAAGTCGGGGTGGGGCACAGATAGGGACGAGGCCCCACATGACACAAAATCCACAGGACAACAATTAATTACCTGTCAAAATGTCTCAGTGATATAAGATCCAGAGTACTCAACCAAACAATGATGAAACCATGCAGGTTTACTACATTATTCCAATGGAAAAGTTCACAAGTTTACAGAGAATATTTTCTTCATGTCATGTGTCCCAATCGCATTCCTTGTCATACTATTGCAAATAAGAAACTCTATGACTGAGTTAAAATAGCTGTAAGGACCTATACTCCACTGAACCACTTAGTGAATAGTGAGGGTGCAGCAGAGGTTTCATACAGGTCATAACACACAGACACAGACACACACAGACAAACATGCACAAGCACAAACCGCTGACCTTTACGCTGGTAATGTTTTCTCTCAGTGAAAAAAAATCCATAAAAAAAATTGTCAGCATTACTGGAAAGAATTACTGTACTAATACTCCAGTGACTTGAAATTTGAAGCCAACCTGTTCACATAGATTCTTGTCTCAAGGCCCCTTACATAAGGCAACAAATGATTGCATGGAAATGTTGAATAGTAAGGTCAGGTGAAATAAATACTAAAGTTCTGTCTTTTTGTTGGGTGACTGTGGATTATTCCATGTTCTGTCTTTGTCTGTTGTCTATTCAGAGAACCCACACCCTACTTTAAATAGTCCCACCCAGTTACCGATATTTAGAAAACTGGAAAGACAAGCTTAGCTTACCGTAGATCTTGCATTCCTAGACAGAGAAACAGTGTGTATAAATAATGCCAAAATATTATACAAAACATCAACAACCTCTTTCCGTGACAGAATGACTAGGGGAATCCAGGTGAAAGCTATGATCCCTTATTGATGTCACATGTTTAATCCACTTCAATCAGTTTAAATGAAGGGGACGGGACAGTTTCAAGACGGATTTTTAAGCTTTGGGGCATTTGAGACATGGATTGTGTATGTGTGCCATTCAGAGGGTGAAGAGACAAGACAAAAGATTGAAGTGCCTTTGAACAGGGTATGGTATTAGGTGACAGGCGCACCGGTTTGTGTCAAGAACTGCAACCCTGCTGGGTTTTTTCCCGCTCAACAGTTTCCCGTGTGTGTCAAGAATGGTCCACAACCCAAAGGACATCCAGCCAACTTGACACAACTGTGGGAAGCATTGGAGTCAACATGAGCCAGCATCTCTGTGGAATGCTTTCGACACCTTGTAGAGTCCATGCCCCGACGAATAGAGGCTGCTCTGAGAGAAAAGGGGTTGCAACTCAATATTAGGAAGGTGTTCTTAATGTTTGGTGTACTCAGTGTATGTCAGCCACAATACAAAAGGGGGCATACTAAACATCTGAGTGTGCACTAGCTGGTGCTTGGTTACAATGTTGACCGCCATTAGAACGTTTTAATTCACCCGCTCTGCAGGCCGCATGTCTTAACTACTTATCCGTCTCTCTCGCTCTCCCTCTCACCCATACACACACGTACAACCCCTCACATACTCATAGACGGACGTTCATACTTTGTAGCTTTAAAGTTTGAGCTATTGTAGCCTGCTGTGTGCAGTGTTTGTGTGTAACACGATGTAGGTGAGGGAAGAGCAGGGGCGGGCGGCTCTGCAGGTTGTTCAAGGAGTGGTTTGTGGTGTACGTCTCCCACAGCTGTGAGCCAGGAGGGTGTTGTTCACCATTCACTAGCCGAACCTCCTCACAACCCTTATTTGCCATCCTTTGGGGACAAACACAGCATTTTTTTTTCTGACTCTGTATACCAGGCCTTCGGCCAAGTGTTTGCAGAGTGAGTTTGTGTTTCTGCCTGTGAGTAATAACAGCCCTTGGATTTCTAAATGTGGCCATTATCACAGCTGGCTGAAAGGGGAGAGCTGTGGGCAGAGGGAGTTGGATGGGGGTGGGGGAGTTTATTTGTTTTTTACTAGTAAGTTTGGGTCAGAGCCCTGGATGTTGTGTATGCTAAATACATATTACACAATCAATAGTAGAGTAGATCTATAGTAGAAAGAAGAACAACACGGGAACAGGTTCTCAATGAAGTACCTGTTGTAACCAAACAAAAGAATCACAGGGGAAGCCGTGTTAGTAAAGATGAGGTACAGATTAACAAAGGGCAGACAAAGGAAAAAAATGACTTAACGCAGTTAAAGATCAACTTCTCCTTATCAACGGTCATTTTTAGCTCATGGGTCAAATCAGTGAAGGAGGTTGACATACTTTAACCTTTACCATAAAATAATCATAGGACCTGAGTAATGTTTTTCCAAAGACTGAGGGAAAGAGACTTCCTGGAAGAAAGTTCTGTCTCAAAAAGGCTACATGGTTCTTGAAGCGTTTCCACCTGACTAATTATTTATAGAATGACGTAATTCAGAGACAATCAATTTTGGCATTGCTAACGCTCACCTGATTTAGCAAGGTGCAGATGGTGAGATGTAAGCTGGCCAATGTTAACAATAAACCTATGGGACAAGTCATCAAAATACAATATTTTACACCCCTGTAGTTCTAGGCCAGTTGTTGTGTAGCCAAGCTTATCTGCCATATTTGTTTATTTTATTTTATTTAACTAGGCATATGTAAATATAAAGATACTACTACTTCTACCATTAGGTCTGTGTGGCTTAGCTTGCATCATATACTAGACACACAGACTATTGTCCTCTATCAGTTCACTATCTGCATTTGAAATCCAAGGAAACTACAGTGATTCATGTTTTGTAGCTGCCCTCATTCTAATGGACATAGGACTCAATATCTCACTTTATTGTACCTTTTAGGTCTGTACACTCTGCCGTCTGTATTGTAAATGCTCTCTGACGTCAGTGTCTGTGCTTGGCCTGAATACTGTTAGGCAAACACCCTTTGGACAGTGTAGAGGAGGAACTGCACACTTCCTCTGTATTCTTGCATTGCGGTTAGCCTGTGGTACCTTGTATTGTATTGTACTATAATGGCACTAAAACGTTTTTAGCGCACAATGGAATAATTCAATGTTGATCGGTTTGTCTTTTATTTCATCTTAGACGCAGGGACCATCTCAAAATTGGAAGTTCTCATTCATAATTGAGATGAATGTACCTGCTTTAACTTAAACTGAAGGTTGATTAAAGAACTGAGCAAGATTAATGGTGGCTACATAGCTTCTAGACATGGCCACTATTTACACTGCACTGGTCAAAGTTGGCCTGGGCCCGGGTGGAATCTGCACACCCTCATAGCGGTGCCTTTGTTTTTCTTCTTACCTTTACGTCATGGTGTCTCCATTCTCGCCTCTTGGTGTGAAGTGCACTCTACCAGTACAACCACAACATCCTGTCCATGCAGACTGTTAACTTCTCAGGGAGCTGTGCAGAGGGGCGGCTGCTGATTTTAGACGTGTTAATAAGACGTGTGGGAGTGCTAACTGCACGCACAAACACGGTCTAATGAGTACAGAAAAGTCCTTATGTGCTGCATGGGTTTGACTCTATTTTGATGGTAATACCAGTGTGTGCAGTGGCCTCAGTTTAGTAAGTGAAGGTGGTCGCTTTTTTAGTGTCATAATGGCTGGCTTTGACTAGTCAGCAAGCACCATTTGGGTCAGTATGACATGGTTCAAGTCATCTTTGCACTAGTTGAGCAAATCTGTCTGATCACTTCTGAGAACATGACTGTATCAGGTGCAGTGTGATGGTTATATAGTGTACAAATTAGGGCAGGTTGTGAAAGCATGTACACATGCATTGTTCATGCCTGTGGGACTGCACCAACCACAGTGTGACAGACAGCGCGTCTTAGAAACTGGAAAGTCAACCTGCTTTCCTGCTCAGCATGTTCACACAAAACAAAAGTATAACCATCTCACCCTTACACCTATTCTTCTAGATGGATCTATAGGCTATACAACAAGCAAATCATTTCCCAATGAATACATGTCTTTATTGCCAAAGGTTTATCAAGGTACCAAACTCACTCTCTATTGGACAACAGTTGTACTTAACTTTTAACTAGTGACTCATTCCCCTCAATCCTATTTCTAGTTTAATGTTCAAATCAAATTTTATTTGCCACATGCGCTGAAATATACTGCTCAAAAAAATAAAGGGAACACTAAAATAACACATCTTAGATTTTTCTTTACATAGTTGAATGTGCTGACAACAAAATCACACAAAAATAATCAATGGAAATCCAATTTATCAACCCATGGAGGACTGGATTTGGAGTCACACTCAAAATTAAAGTGGAAAACCACACTACAGGCTGATCCAACTTTGATGTAATGTCCTTAAAACAAGTCAAAATCAGGCTCAGTAGTGTGTGTGGCCTCCACGTGCCTGTATGACCTCCCTACAATGCCTGGGCATGCTCCTGATGAGGTGGCGGATGGTCTCCTGAGGGATCTCCTCCCAGACCTGGACTAAAGCATCCGCCAACTCCTGGACAGTCTGTGGTGCAACGTGGTGTTGGTGGATGGAGCGAGACATGATGTCCCAGATGTGCTCAATTGGATTCAGGTCTGGGGAACGGGCGGGCCAGTCCATAGCATCAATGCCTTCCTCTTGCAGGAACTGCTGACAGACTCCAGCCACATGAGGTCTATCATTGTCTTGCATTAGGAGGAACCCAGGGCCAACCGCACCAGCATATGGTTTCACAAGGGGTCTGAGGATCTCATCTCGGTACCTAATGGCAGTCAGGCTACCTCTGGCGAGCACATAGAGGGCTGTGCAGCCCCCCAAAGAAATGCCACCCCACACCATGACTGACCCACCACCAAACCGGTCATGCTGGAGGATGTTGCAGGCAGCAGAACGTTCTCCACGGCGTCTCCAGACTCTGTCACGTCTGTCACGTGCTCAGTGTGAACCTGCTTTAATCTGTGAGGAGCACAGGGTGCCAGTGGCAAATTTGCCAATCTTGGTGTTCTCTGGCAAATGCCAAACGTCCTGCACGGTGTTGGGCTGTAAGCACAACCCCCACCTGTGGACGTCGGGCCCTCATACCACCCTCATGGAGTCTGTTTCTGACCGTTTGAGCAGACACATGCACATTTGTGGCCTGCTGGAGGTCATTTTACAGGGCTCTGGCAGTGCTCCTCCTGCTCCTCCTTGCACAAAGGCGGAGGTAGCGGTCCTGCTGCTGGGTTGTTGCCCTCCTACGGCCTCCTCCACGTCTCCTGATGTACTGGCCTGTCTCCTGGTAGCGCCTCCATGCTCTGGACACTACGCTGACAGACACAGCAAACCTTCTTGCCACAGCTAGCATTGATGTGCCATCCTGGATGAGCTGCACTACCTGAGCCACTTGTGTGGGTTGTAGACTCCGTCTCATGCTACCACTAGAGTGAAAGCACCGCCAGCATTCAAAAGTGACCAAAACATCAGCCAGGAAGCATAGGAACTGAGAAGTGGTCTGTGGTCCCCACCTGCAGAACCACTCCTTTATTGGGGGTGTCTTGCTAATTGCCTATAATTTCCACCTGTTGTCTATTCCATTTGCGCAACAGCATGTGAAATGTATTGTCAAAGAGTGTTGCTTCCTAAGTGGACAGTTTGATTTCACAGAAGTGTGATTGACTTGGAGTTACATTGTGTTGTTTAAGTGTTCCCTTTATTTTTTTGAGCAGTGTACAATAGGTGTAGACATTACCGTGAAATGCTTAATTACAAGCCCTTAACCAACAATGCAGTTCAAGAAATAGAGTTCATAAAATTTTGACTAAATAAACTAAAGTAAAAAATAAAAAATAATCAAAAAGTAACACAAGAGTGGGTTAGGACATCTACTTTGTGCATGACACAAGTCATTTTTCCAACAATTGTTTCCAGACAGATTATTTCACTTATAATTCACTGTATCACAATTCCAGTGGGTCAGCAGTTTACATACACAAAGTTGACTGTGCCTTTAAACAGCTTGGAAAATTCCAGAAAATAATGCCATGGCTTTAGAATCTTCTGATAGGCTAATTGACATCATTTGAGTCAATTGGAGGTGTACCTGTGGATCTATTTCAAGGCCTACCTTCAAACTCAGTGTTTCTTTGCTTGACATCATGGGAAAATCAAAAGAAATCAGCCAAGACCTCAGAAAAACAATTGTAGACCTCCACAAGTCTGGTTCATCCTTGGGAGCAATTTCCAAACTCCTGAAGGTACCACGTTCATCTGTACAAACAATAGTATGCAAGTATAAACACCACAGGACCACGCAGCCGTCATACCGCTCAGGAAGGAGACACATTCTGTCTCCTAGACATTTAACATTTACATTTAAGTCATTTAGCAGACGCTCTTATCCAGAGCGACTTACAAATTGATGCATTCACCTTATGATATCCAGTGGAACAACCACTTTACAATAGTGCATCTAAATATTTTAAGGGGGTGGGTTAGAAGGATTACTTTATCCTATCCTAGGTATTCCTTAAAGAGGTGGGGTTTCAGGTGTCTCCGGAAGGTGGTGATTGACTCCGCTGTCCTGGCGTCGTGAGGGAGCTTGTTCCACCATTGGGGTGCCAGAGCAGCGAACAGTTTTGACTGGGCTGAGCGGGAACTGTGCTTCCTCAGAGGTAGGGAGGCGAGCAGGCCAGAGGTGGATGAACGCAGTGCCCTTACATTTTACATTTTGCCGACGCTCTTATCCAGAGCGACTTACAGTAGTGAATGCATACATTTCATACAATTTCATACATTTCATATTTTTTATTTTTTCCTGTGCTGGCCCCCCGTGGGAATCGAACCCACAACCCTGGTGAACCCACAACCCTAGTGTTGCAAACACCATGCTCTACCAACTGAGCTACAGGGAAGGCCCTTGTTTGGGTGTAGGGCCTGATCAGAGCCTGAAGGTACGGAGGTGCCGTTCCCCTCACAGCTCCGTAGGCAAGCACCATGGTCTTGTAGTGGATGCGAGCTTCAACTGGAAGCCAGTGGAGAGAGCGGAGGAGCGGGGTGACGTGAGAGAACTTGGGAAGGTTGAACACTAGAGATTAACGTACTTTGATGCGAAAGTGCAAATCAATCCCAGAACAACAACAAATGCCCTTGTGAAGATGCTGGAGGAAACATGTACAAAAGTATCTATATCTACGATAAAACGGGTCGACATAACCTGAAAGGCCGCTCAGCAAGGAGGAAGCCACTGCTCCAAAACCGCCATAAAAAAAGCCAGACTATGGTTTCCAACTGCACATTGGGACAAAGATCGTAC
This sequence comes from Salmo trutta, assembly GCF_901001165.1. NCBI lineage: Eukaryota > Metazoa > Chordata > Actinopteri > Salmoniformes > Salmonidae > Salmo > Salmo trutta. The sequence continues at coordinate 8,334,106 of NC_042982.1, read as the reverse complement.
TTTTTGCAGAAATGTCCTCTGGTCTGATGAAACAAAAATAGAACTGTTTGGCCATAATGACCATCGTTATGTTTGGAGGACAAAGGGGGAGGCTTGTAAGCCGAAGAACACCATCCCAACTGTGAAGCACGGGGGTGGCAGCATCATGTTGTGGGGGTGCTTTGCTGCAGGAGGGACTGGTGCACTTCACAAAATAGATGGCATCATGAGGCAGGACAATTATGTGGATATATTGAAGTAACATCTCAAGACATCAGTCAGGAAGTTAAAGCTTGGTCGCAAATGGTTCTTCCAAAAGAACAATGACCCCAAGCATACTTCCAAAGTTGTGGCAAAATGGCTTAAGGACAACAAAGTCAAGGAATTGGAGTGGCCATCACAAAGCCCTGACCTCAATCCCATATAAAATTTGTGAGCAGAACTGAAAAAGTGTGTGTGAGCAAGGAGGCCTACAAACCTGACTCAATTGCACCAGCTCTGTCAGGAGGAATGGACCAAAATTCACACAAATTATTGTGGGAAGCTTGTGGAAGGCTACCTGAAACGTTTGACCCAAGTTAAATTATTAAAAGGCAATGCTACCATATACTAATTGAGTGTATGCAAACTTCTGACCCACTGGGAATGAGATGAAAGAAATAAAAGCTGAAATAAATCATTCTCTCTACTATTATTCTGACATTTCACATTCTTAAAATAAAGTGTTGATCCTAACTGACTTAAGACAGGGGATTTTTTACTAGGATTAAATGTATGTATGTATGTATGTATGTATGTATGTATGTATGTATGTATATATATATATATATGATTGCTTTTAAGTGTGTCACTTTTTCTAGTACATACAAAATACAAGGAAGAAGTTGTGTGTGAAGTTGGTCACTCATCTGGATTGGCTCCCTATCTTTTTCCATAGCAACAGTTCTCATGACCTAGCAACTAGCTGCACACGCCTCAGAGAGACACCCAGCATCTGAAGTCTGAGGGAGGGAAACATGTTATTGTTAGGCAAAGTCAGGGTCAAGAAGCAGCTACCTCAGTTCCAACATTTCATGCAATAGAAGATGTTACAGATGTTCAGTCAGTGAATAATGGATGGTCAGTGGTAATGGATGTGTTCCAGAGGGTTGAGACTGTGTGAGGGGTGGTGTGGGTTGGTGGTGTAGGGTGACTTGCTCATTGTTACTGCTTATAGAGATGGCGGCTGAGTGAAGGAATGGGTCAAATCAAACTTTATTAGTCACATGCGCCGAATACAACCTTACAGTGAAATGCTTACCTACGAGCCCCTAACCAATGACGCAGTTTCAATAAACACGGATAAGAATAAGAAATAAAAGTAACAAGTAATTAAGAGCAGCAGTAAAATAACAATAGCGAGACTATATACAGGGGGGTACCGACACAGAGTCAATGTGCGGGGGCACCGGTTAGTTGGTTGTGATCGTATGCGTAGGCGGAGCCCTTTAGTCCAGTTGTGGTTAGATACTGCAGGGGCTTTTTTTGGTGTCGGGGGTGTCGGGTCATGTTGACCTAATCTCTGAGGAATGTCCTTCCTTCAAAGTCCAATTGTGCAAACTCAAGGACATTGGAGGGGGGGTGGGGGGGAGGGGGGGGGTGTGACGCTCACTCAAATATCAGACTGTTTAAGTCAAAGATGAATGGATCAACAGATATCTGCAAGCTGTATTCATTCTGTCAATGGTTTCTGCAACCAAAGTATCTCATTTTATATCTTTGTCTCAGAGGTCGAATAGCACATTGTGTATCATAAACAACATATGTGTTAAGATATAACTGGTTCCGGCAGTCTAGTTAGGAGGGTTTGAGCAAATCAGAATATAACAACCTTACAATACAGGTTTTATTTACAGTTAACTTTAACAAAAAGTTCAACAGTATGTACAGGTTGCTTGACAGCTCAAAAATACTCCCTAAGCTGAGTTATCAAGAGAGCTTCGCAACACACGTTGTATAAGCAGTTCTCTTGAACAATGAATATGAGGCATAGGTTAAATAGGCCTACCTGAACTTGACACCTAATAGGCCTAAACGGGTAGTTTTTTTCAAAGGTAAAATGCACATAGGCCTACCAAAGTAAATAGACAAACATTTACACAACAGAAAACATAAATACTGAAACTTCAGTCACCGATGATAGCAGGTGTTAGTATTTTCAGTAGCGTATTACAATAGCCTACTTATCCGAAATGGAATAAATCAAAGCAATTCCTGGAGTCACCAATACAATGCATTGAGGAAGTGAAGCGAGTGCGCACCATAGATATAGTTAGAGGACTCATCTTTGTATCTGTGCCATTGTAGCCTCTTTGACAGCATGGGCAGCGCCATTGAAGCTATCTCCATTTTAAAGTAGTCAATTTTCTTTCCTATATTTGATGATTTCTCCCAAATCATCGGAATCCCCACCCAGTTGACTACTTTAAAATGATGGAAGCCCTCAATGGCAATGCCCATGCTAAAATTGTTTATATCCATGATGAGTCCTCTATCTATCTCTATGGTGTGCCTGCTTCACTTCCTCAATACATTGTGTTGGTGACTAATTTATTCAGTTTCGGATAAGTAGGCTATTGTTATACGCTACTGAAAATATTAACACCTGCTATCGTCGGTGACTGAAGCATCATTACTGATGTTTTCTGTTGTGTAAATGTTTGTCTATTTACTTTGGTATGCCTATGAAAGCACCTATACAACAAAAGGAGAAGGCGAACACAGACACAGGCTGAAAATGAAATGTATGCCCTAACTTTGTTCAGAAGATACAATAAATTCTCACAATGATTTAATAAGAAGTTGTTCGTGAAGTCTTTATGTATTAGAATCATTAGTAGCACAAACAATATGCGTGCGCCACGGTGCACTCATGTAAGCGCAAATGTTGGCCTACATTTTTTTAAATTGCGTTTGGCGCCCTATGGAGAAAGAGAGTGGTTGAGCTGGTTTCATGGTGGTGGTAAGTGCAACTGAGTTCACTTCACCATAAAACTTTTTCATAAAAGCTGAACCAAGCGGTACCGAAGCGGCAAGTCTTGGGCCAAAATCATCCTTAACAGCTTCTACCCCCAAGCCATAAGACTGCTGAACAATTCATCAAATGGCCACCCGGACTATTTGCATTGACCCACCTTTGTTTTTACACTGCTGCTGCTCGCTGTTTATTATCTATGCATAGTCACTTTACCCCTACCTACATGTACATATTACCTCGACTAACCTGTATGCAGCCTCCTTATCGTTATTTTATTGTTTATTTTACCTTAGTTTATTTAGTAAATATTTTCTTAACTCTGTTTTCTTAAAAATGCATTGTTGGTAATGCTGACCAGCCTGTTCCCACGCATGTTGAACCTGATCAGGACAAGCATGTTGAAATATCAAAACAAACTCTGAACCAACTATATTGATTTGGGGATAGGTCGAAATGCAATAATAATTTATGAAAATTTAGCTAGCTAGCTTGCTGTTTTGGGGAATTTAGCTAGCTTGCTTGCTGTTGCTAACTAATTTGTCCTGGGATATAGACATTGGGTTGTTATGCATGAAATGCACAAGGTCCTCTACTCCGACAATTAATCCACAGATAAAAAAGTAAACCGAGTTTGTTTCTAGAAATCTCTCCTCCTTCAGGCTTCTTCTTCTTCTTTGTACTTATTTGGCGGTTGGCAGCCAACTTTAAGGTGCATTACCACTACCAACTGGACTGGAGTGTGGACCTCAGTTAATCTTTCAATCACCCACGTGGGTATATGCTCCTAAAAACCAATGAGGAGATGGGAGAGGCAAGACTTGCAGCGTGTCAAAGTGTCACAAATTGTGATATTTAGGGCCTGACTACGTAGAGGCTCCTTGACGTGCGTGAGCAGTGTGGGTGCAATGATTGAATAACATGTATGTGTAAATTTATTTTGCAATGCGCATGCGACACGAGCGGTGTGGTCATCATGTCAGTAAGCATTTCACGGTAGTATCCGGTCCATGTGACAAATAAGATTTGATTTGGAAATACAAGTCAATATGTATTTTCTAAATTACTTAATTAGTTTACCCTTACAGAGAAGTTTCAACCAAATGTAAAATATTCACAAATATGGGAGACCGGGCCTAAATGTAACAAGGGTCAGTTGTAAGAGGTTAAGTAACTCATTACAGAAGCCACTTCCAAAGCTCTCATGTGTCAACATGCCAATGATTTTTTCATAAATTTGAGGTTTTATTGACCTCTCTTTTTTAATTATCGACCTAAGGAACACTCCAAGTATCTAAACATATCATTTTTATCTTTAGGATGTGGTCTATTGATTGGTATAGTTTATGACAATTATTGTCCGGCTCCCGAGTGGCGCAGCAGTATAAGGCACTGCATCTCAGTGCGAGAGGCGTCCCTACAGGCATCCTGGTTCGAATCCAAGAGGTTTCGCAACCAGCCGTGATTGGGAGGCCCATAGGGCGGCGCTCAATTAACCCACCATCATCCGTATCACGTTTCATGTATAACCCAGATGCAGACAGTGTCGACGAAATGAAAGTTTAATTCTAAAACAGGGGCAGGCAAACAAAACAGATCAGGGTGTGACAGTACCCCCCTCTCCCCCCCCTCTAGTGGCGCCACCTGGCGTCCTACCTGGGCGCATACCTGGTTGACCAGGGTGCCAGAGTTGGAAATCCGCGATGAGGCATGTGTCCAGGATGTCCCTGGTGGGGACCCAGCACCTCTCCTCCAGGCCATAACCCTCCCAGTCAACCAGGTACTGGAACCCCCTGCCCCGAGGTCGAACCTTCAGGAGACGCCTCACTGTGTATGACGGTTGGCTGTCGATGAGACAAAGGGCTATGAGACATGGGTTTAACTCTGGACATATGAAAGGTGGGATGTATACGAAGGGTACGGAGCAACATAAGATGAATAGCAGAGGGGCTAAAGATTTTGGAGATGGGAAACGGGCCTATAAACCGGGGAGAGAGTTTGCGGGATTCCAACCTGAGGGGCTGATCCCAGGTGGACAGCCATACCTTCTGCCCAAGATGATACTGGGGAGCCGGGGTCCGGTGGCGATGTCGTAGCTTGGGGAGAGGAATGTAGTGGGTGGCTTTGGAAAACCGATCCACAACAGTCAGGATGGCAGTGTTGCCATCAGACAGAGGGAGACCCGTGACAAAGTCCAGAGATCAGGGATGGTGAGGGACAGACAGAGGTTGGAGGAGACCAGCCGGAGCATGCTGAGGAGTCTTGTTCTGTGCACAGACCGTGCAAGCGGTGACAAATGCGGAGACGTCAGGAACCATGGTAGGCCACCAAAAGCATTGTCGCACAAAAGCCAGGGTCTGCCGGGTGCCCGGGTGGCAGGCAAGCCTGAAGGAGTGGGCCTACTCCAGGACCGTGGAGCGGACCACGTCAGGCACGAACATCCGGTTATCTGGACCTCCCTAGGGTTCGTCTAGGGACACCCTAGCTCTGCCTAGTTGCATGGACTCGGGAAGAGGTGAATCAGCAGCCTTTGGAGACTCTCGGGGTAACTCGAGTAGCCTCAGGTTCACTCGGCAACTGAGCCATCGGGGACTTCCGGGATACTTTTGAGGCGAGGTGGAATTCTTGAACGGGCGAGTGAAATCGAATCTCCTCTCTTTCCTTCATTCCGGTAGTTGCCCATCGATCCAAATGGTCAAGGTGATGAGCAAGTCGAGATCCGTCGGTAGTTCCCGGGCAGCAAGCTCGTCCTTTACTTCCTCCAAAACTCTGTGCATTAACACGTCGAACAGTGCCCTCCCGGTTTCCAGGCACTCTCGCTGCCAACATGCAGAAATCCACTGCGTAGTCTGCCACACTGCAGGAGCCTTGCCAAAGCTGGAGTAACTTCCGGGCAGCCTCTCTCCCGGACAATGGAGCATCGAAAACCTTTACCACAAGCTCCTCCAGATTGGAGCATACGGCCGACTGTTGCTCCCATACTGCCGTAGCCCAGGCCAGAGCCTTCCCAGACATCAGCGTGATGAGGTACGCTATCTTAGAGCGGTCCGAGGGGAAGGAGGAGGGCTGCAGCTCGATAATGAGTGAACACTGCCCGACTCTCCATTGAAGCGCTCCGGGGGAGGTAAGTGATGTTTCCGGGAAACCCGGGGTGACGGCACTGCTAACAGCCAGGTTACTGAGGGGCTGGGAGGTTACCGTCGTGGTAGGCCGCATAGTAGACAACCCACGGAATTACTCCAGCAATGTGTTTAATGCTTGGTCGTGACGTTCAGCCAAGGTCTGGAATCCTTCCATAAGACCCCGACGCAACTCCTCGTGCCTTCCCATGGTGGCTCCTTGGGAGGGTCAGGGCAGGCAGAATGGTCAAAACTGGGAAGGACTAGAAAACAAGAGCAAGAAACAGGCAGGAGCAGGGGAACAAACACTGGTAGGTTACACGAGCAAAACAAACTGGCAACAGACAAACAGAGAAAACAGGTATAAATACACAGGGGATAATGGGGAAGATGGGCAACACTTGGAGAGGGGTGGAGACAAGCACAAAGGCAGGTGAAACAGATCAGGGTGTGACAGTCCGAGTTCGGACAGTTTAGGCCATCATTGTAAATAAGATTTTTTTTTAACTGACTTGCCTAGTTAACCTCTCTGGCGCATGTGGGACGAATTCGTCCCACCTACGTAACAGCCACCTGAATTCAGTGGCGCGATTTTTGAATCGTTTGAAATACTATTACTTCAATTTCTCAAACATATGACTATTTTACAGCTATTTAAAGACAAGACTCTCCTTAATCTAACCACACTGTCCGATTTCAAAAAGGCTTTACAACGAAAGCAAAACATTAGATTATGTCAGGAGAGTGCCCAGACAGAAATAATCAGACACCCATTTTTCAACCTAGCATATAATGTCACATAAATCCAAACCACAGCTAAATGCAGCACTAACCTTTTATGATCTTCATCAGATGACACACCTAGGACATTATGTTATACAATACATGCATGTCTGTTCAATCAAGTTCATATTTATATAAAAAAACAGCTTTTTACATTAGCATGTGACGTTCAGAAAAAGCATACCCCCCGCAAACTTCCGGGGAATTTACTAACAGTTTGCTAAATTACTCACGATAAACGTTCACAAAAAGCATAACAATTATTTTAAGAATTATAGATACATTACTCCTCTATGCACTCGATATGTCCGATTTTAAAATAGCTTTTCGGATGAAGCACATTTTGCAATATTCTAAGTACATAGCCCAGCCATCACGGGCTAGCTATTTAGACACCCACCCAGTTCAGCCTTCACCAAAATCACATTTACTATAAGAAAAATGTTATTGCCTTTCCTGTTCTTCGTCAGAATACACTCCCAGGACTTCTACTTCAATAACAAATGTAGGTTTGGTCCCAAATAATCCATCGTTATATCCAAACAGCGACGTTTTGTTCGTGAGTTCTAGACACTATCAGAATGCTACATCACGGTCGTGCGCATGGCGCATGGCGTGACAAAAAATGTCTAAATATTCCATTACCGTACTTCGAAGCATGTCAACCGCTGATTAAAACCAATTTTTATGCCATTTATCTCGTAGAAAAGCGATAATATTCCGACCGGGAATCTGCAATGAGCCTAAACAGCCGAATGAAATTTCTCCACGGGGGCGAATCGTGCACGCGCCTCATTCAATGGTCCTCTGATCGGCCACTTACCAAAGGCGATAATCTGTTTCAGCCAGAGGCTTCCTCGTCATCCTTCAGGTTTTTCCCGGGTTCTGAGAGCCTATTGGAGCCCTAGGAATTGTCACGTTACAGCTAAGATCCTTACTTTTCAATAAACAGATGCAAGACGCACGACTCCTTGTCAGACAGGCCACTTCCTGCATGAAACCTTGTCAGGTTTTTGCCTGCCATAGGAGTTCTGTTATACTCACAGACACCATTCAAACAGTTTTAGAAACTTTAGGTTGTTTTCTATCCAAACCTGAACAATAATATGCATATTCTAGCTTCTGAGTTGGTGTAGCAGGCAGTTAAAAATGGGCACATATTTTTTCCAAAATTCTCAATACTGCCCCCTATCCCAAACAGGTTAACTCACTTAACTTCACTCTTTTAAGAGAAACGTGCCCGTTTTCTGTCACTGCGCATTTAGCCAGCCGCTCTGACTCGCTGAGGAATTCAGCAGATGGAAACATGTCTTTGGCCGTGCTCCCACATTCCCAGATGGCCATCATGTGCCGAATTGGAGTATCTCCTGAGCGTTTCCTGAACGGCGGTCCAAGCCAAGCTAGAAGGAGATCAGATTTGGAATGTAGGGACCAGGACAGAAGTTAAAAGCCATAGGCTTTTATTGTCTCTGGTGCTAGTGCCATGTACAAATTAGTTGGACGGGCTTTTGATATCCATAGGTGGGCAGGTTTTTTTAATGGGACCCCTTATGTGTGCACGCACTTGAGCATTCACACATTGTTTTGGGGGTGTTATAGTAAAGACCAGCGGTGATTTTAGCATGTAAATCTTGGTGGGCCAAACAAAAAAACTTAAAAATGGTGTTATGCATGCCAGCAAAGCCACTACACAACATTAAACAATACATGAATTGCACTATAACGGTTACAAATGGTGCCCACATACTGTTAGGGCCTACATAAAGCTTTCCCAACAGCAGACCTAACACCTTACCACTGCTACACCTGGCTATCAGCGGAGCCTTGTCTGGCAGCGAAACAGTTCATTCAGCCTCATTTACTGCCTTTAAAAAAACATATTTGAAATGGCTGACTTACTTAAACAAATGTGGTTTCTGCTGACAATTGAGATGTACAGTCGTGGCCAAAAGTTTTGAGAATGACACAAATATTAATTTCCACGAAGTTTGCTGCTTCAGTGTCTTTAGATATTTTTGTCAGATGTTACGATGGAGTACTGAAATATAATTACAAGCATTTCATAAGGGTCAAAGGCTTTTATTGACAATTACATGAAGTTGATGCAAAGAGTCAATATTTGTTGTGTTTGACCCTTCTTTTTCAAGACCTCTGCAATCTGCCCTGGCATGCTGTCAATTAACTTCTGGGCCACATCTTGACTGATGGCAGCCTATTCTTGCATAATCAATGCTTGGTGTTTCTCAGAATTTGTGGGGTTTTGCCAAATGCCTTATGCCTTATGGCAAGGTGCTCCATCATGCTGGAAAAGGCATTGTTCGTCACCAAACTGTTCCTGGATGGTTGGGAGAAGTTGCTCTCGGAGGATGTGTTGGTACCATTCTTTTTTCATGGCTGTGTTCTTAGGCAAAATTGTGAGTGAGCCCACTCCCTTGGCTGAGAAGCAACCCCACACATGAATGGTCTCAGGATGCTTTACTGTTGGCATGACACAGGACTGATGGTAGCGCTCACCTTGTCTTCTCCGGACAAGCTTTTTCCGGATGCCCCAAACAATCGGAAAGGGGATTCATCAGAGAAAACGACTTTACCCCAGTCCTCAGCAGTCCAATTCCTGTACCTTTTGCAGAATATCAGTCTGTCCCTGATGTTTTTCCTGGAGAGAAGTGGCTTGTTTGCTGCTCTTCTTGACACCAGCCCATCCTCCAAAAGTCTTTGCCTCACTGTGCGTGCAGATGCATTCACACCTGCCTGCTGCCATTCCTGAGCAAGCTCTGTACTGGTGGTGCCCCGATCCTGCAGCTGAATCAACTTTAGGAGACGGTCCTGGTGCTTGCTGGACTTTCTTGGGCGCCCTGAAGCCTTCTTCACAACAATTGAACCGCTCTCCTTGAAGTTCTTGATGATCCGATAAATGGTTGATTTAGGTGCAATCTTACTGGCAGCAATATCCTTGCCTGTGAAGCCCTTTTTGTGCAAAGCAATGATGATGGCACTTATTTCCTTGCAGGTAACCATGGTTGACAGAGGAAGAACAATGATTCCAAGCACCACCCTCCTTTTGAAGCTTCCAGTCTGTTATTCGAACTCAATCAGCATGACAGAGTGATCTCCAGCCTTGTCCTCGTCAACACTCACACCTGTGTTAACGAGAGAATCACTAACATGATGTCAGCTGGTCCTTTTGTGGCAGGGCTGAAATGCAGTGGAAATGTTTTTTGGGGATTCAGTTAATTTGCATGGCAAAGAGGGACTTTGCAATTAATTGCAATTAATCTGATCACTCTTCATAACATTCTGGAGTATATGCAAATTGCCATCATACAAACTGAGGCAGCAGACTTTGTGAAAATTAATATTTGTGTCATTCTCAAAGCTTTTGGCTACGACTGTACAAACTGTCATAAGGTGAAGACAAGCGGATAAGAGGCCATACGTAATTTCGATTAAGACATTAATGAGCGAGCTAGGATGCACATAGTCAATATAACTATTTATTCAGCACTTTTGAAATGTACAGCGACAGAATTCAGAACACGGGCCGTTCTTACAGTGTTCTCCCTGTACACCAAGTCAGAACCATAGGATAAATAAAGGGGGCATATAAGCATACAATGAAAGCGCTTACAGTGTTCTTCAAAACAAGTTATCTCTTTCTACAACAGCATGTTCAACTGTGCTGATAGAAGAACGGCTTATCGCCTTTGTCCCCGGCTTCAAAAACACAAAACCGCTCCCGACAAGTGAAAAGCCAAAGGCAGTTGTAAAACAAATGAAGCTGACCACAATCTGGGGTAGTTAAATCACCACCCATCCCACAGCTTACGTCTGCCGACTGTAAAGGGGTGAGTTTTGACTACGCCCATGACCTATTCTGAGGTTCTTATAACTGTATATGGGGGGTGTAGTAGGAAAACAGTTAATGTCTGTCACTTTTATATTCCATGCCACCTCTACATTACTTCAACATCTCATTAAGACTCACCTCAAATGGTTTTTTCTGTAAGTTATGCTTTTGTATTTCTGGAAAATAATACCATTTTCAAAGTTTTTTATTGTGAATTTCCCCCAAAAAGAAGACAGGACTGTTTTGAAAGTTAACTCCTCAAAATGAGACAAGGGCTCATTAACAAATAGCAAATTACACTCAATGGACAAAAAAACTGAACTGATGTACACACACACAGTAAAGATTACATATAAAAAAAATACATTTCAGATCAAAACACGAGCACTTCCTTTGACATTTTAGTTTTTTTCCCCCTCCAAATGTCACCAGCTTAATGTTCTAGGCCTGTCAGTGGTATATCAAGACAACTGTCACCACACTTCGATCAGTGACATTTGATTTCCCTCTTATCCACTAACAAGACATTTTACAACATGTGAACTTTAACTGTACAGTACGTGGTAAACCCATATTAACTTATGTCTTGTGTGATGGGGGGTGATAAGTATTCTAGATGGAATCTCTCAACACTACAGAGCAGGGGTTCTGTTTCCATCGCCTCTTCTCTGTCTCTCCGTCTGGGGGCTTTCATGGCTAAAAATAACAGTCGGGTTAACCGTTTCCACCCTCTTGCCTGGCTTTTTTTTTAGTTGACACCAACATGTTCATGTAGAGCAATGTGTTGATGGGGTTTATTTTTGACAGGCATGGCTCCAAAAATATATTATTTTCAGAAGATGGTCTGAATGCTTCACTGAATATGAAACAGTAGGTCTGAAATAGTGTTTCATTGTGAAGTCTAGTCACACATACAGTATAATGTTACAATGCAGTCCTACTTCTTTCTCCCCAAGGAATGCAATAGAAAGACAGTTGGTGTAAGAGATGTTCCAAGGAAAATCGAAACATTGATCCATTGAACAACATAAGTTACTGTAATTACCATGAGTGATGTCTTTGATTGATTGTCTGCTATTTCTACATCAGATGAACCGTCAACATAACATACAGCTACTCAAGACCACATTTACATGGCTGTGAAGTCATACTGAAAACGATGTGATACCGAAAAGCAACTCATAAAGTAGTAGTGATACAGCTCACCACACATTGTATTCTCAGATTGAATATGACACTGTATCTGTAAGAGCCTCAAAATAACGACAAACTGAGCTCCAAATTAGGGCCTTCAATTGAATGAATCTATAAAGCTTAGATGTAATCTCTACTCAGTAAAACAAATCAAACAAAACAAAAGTGAGTTAGAGATGATTGGAGGAATGTCCATTGGGTTTGGTTGACGCGGAGCAGATTTCTTTTCAGGATAATACAATGGTGCCACATTACATAGATGGCTTACTGGCGTTTAATAATCACCTTACTGCTATTCTAGTCATGCCTTAAAGTTTGAGAGTCAAGAGGTAGACATTTCACCTCAGCTACTTGAAGATCACTTGTCCATGCAATGTGTCTCAGACACCCCACATACATAAGCATAGGCATTTCAAACCTAGAGAGCCAGTGTTTCTTTTTTAATTTCAAAGAAATAGGAGATGTCAGCTAATGTGACAGACTTCCTAGCCAGGCCTAGAAACTTCTAAACGCCGTCAGTCATCCAATCCAAACACCGTTTAGATTGCCTTGAGGGTTAAAGTGCAGAACCAGCGCAAGAAATACACATTTTATTTATTTTATTTAACCCTTATTTTACCAGGTAATAACTCGTCAAAGCAAAAGGTTTTCATTAGACCCCTCTGAGTAGCCCCCAGTCCCCCGTCCCCCTCAGTTCAGACCTGGCTGTTGGTGTTGGATCAGGTTTTGTCATTGCAGGAGGAATTGTGCATTGTTTCCTGCGACGGCTGCCACCGGAGCGGTAGAAATTTGGTATTTTTAGCACCTGAACTTCCTGAGGCCGGCCCAGGGAGAGATGATCATGGGAAACCACTCATGTAAAACTTCTGACTACACAAATTCCAGGGACTTTGTTATTACACTGAACAAAAATATAAATGCAACATGTAAAGTGTTGGTCCCATGTTTCATGAGCTGAAATAAAAGAGCCCAAAAATGTTCCATACGCACAAAAAGCTTATTTTTTCTCAGATGTTATGCATACATTTGTTTACATCCCTGTTCGTGAACATTTATCCTTTGCCAAGATAATCCATCCACCTGACAGGTGTGGCATATCAAGAAGCTGATTTGATTAAACAGTATGATCACTACGCAGGTGCACCTTGTGCTGGGGACAATAAAAGGCCACTCTAAAATGTGCAGTTTTGTCACACAACACAATTCCACAGATGTCTCAAGTTTTGAGGGAGCGTGCAATTGGCATGCTGACTGCAGGAATGTCCACCAGAGTTGTTGCCAGAGAACTTAATGTACATTTCTCTACCATAAGTTGCCTCCAACGTCATTTTAGAAAATTTGACAGTACGTCCAACTGTCAAATTAACAAATATGTTATTAGCTGAGCTCAGAAAGATCCAGAGTGAAAGCAAGAGATAGTGAAGTCAGAGAGTAGGTCTGAGCAGTGAAATTCAACAGGTAGGCCTGTAGGGACACCAGGTATGCCAGTACAATGTTCAGAACTCTCACACTAATGTACAGCGAGACAAAATGAGAGGAGATGAGATGCCAACAATTATTGTGACGATTTTATTGATATCATGGCAGATTTCTCACACGCAACCACAGGATATGGAAACCACACTACCGAACATAAAGTCACTTTCCACCAGAGATTTTTTTTAAATGAAGAGCGCTTGCATCAGTGGGGTCTGGCACGTTCCACTTGCAAAAGTGCTTTCATGTAACCTTAGCAGGCCTAGTGAACAGTACATAACAGCATCAGATGATAACAAACATCCAATAGACCTTATTCACGTGGGGTAGTCAACACATTTTATACATCTCACGCTGACATTCAAAGTTATTTTACCGATTCTAACCAACTTAGGTTTGTTGGCAATACTCCAACCGAATAAATGGTCTGCATACCATAAATGTACAATTTTTGACATTTACATGACTTTGAGTTTAGATTAAATAAATATCCTGGATTCTTGGTGTTTAACCTACCCAGTAATGCAACCCTAAAAACCAACACACTATCACAGCTTATTCTAAAATACATACAAATGACTAAATCAAAATTACACCATTTTCATCACAACGCAATTTGTTTGTATTACACGGTTATGTTTCTTCATATTGCATTCATGTTCATACACAAATTCCAATTTGCTGTGGCTAACGTAAGCTAGGCTAGCTGGGTGGCTAATGTTAGCTAGGCTAGGGGTTAAGGTTAGGGTTATGTAATATGCTAGCTAAGTAGTTAAAGGGTTAAGGTTAGAGATACGTTAAGGTTAGGAGAAGGGTTAGCTAAGTAGTTGCAAAGTTAATCAACTAAAATGATAAAGTTGTCTATGATGAGATTTGAACACGCCACCTTTGAGTTGCTAGGCGCTCACATTATGCACCCACCCATTTTCCCAACCAATATTCCTCCTATTGTTTCTGTCTTAAAAGTAACCTACTGTCTTTATCTGTGATTGAAATTCACTATATACAAAATCATGTACTGCACACGAAAAAATGTACTTTTTCGTGTGCCTGTCACCAATTTCCAATACATATTTTGTCTATTTCACAATGATCTGTGATACTGGGTTGCTAAAAACAGCTTTACTGAGCAGTGACTGGGTCTATTGTCCAAGTTATGCTCCTGTTATCCTTTGTATTCCTATTCTACAGTTTTTATGTTACAGTTGGACAGCTAACCCCATATTTTCCAGCCACATACCTGAGATACTGTGGTATTTTATGGGCTATTTAAAAGGATGCTTTCACGACAAGAGCTTTTTAGCAACAACATGGCAGTTTCATGATTTCACAGGTCTCAGTTTGCATCCAGACTGTTTAATATGGCTGACAAGTGGTCGGAACCTGCCTATTGTACACACCGATCCCGTAGAAGTTGTAATGATCAATTGGCTTGATGAGTTGTGATCCTCATGTTTGTAGTATGTAGTTCAGTGAAATGATACCATGTCTGTAGGGGGTCATGGCCTTTACAGTGTTGCACAATCTTGTATTTTCTGTGAAGGGTAGCAACTCCAACTGAACATAATGTATAGGTAGAATATGCACCTAGCCACATATCTAGGATCAGTTAACCCTCCTTTTAAATCCTAACATTGCATGTAGCCCCTAAAACAGTGTTTGGGGCAACGTTCTATACCAACTTGCTTCAAATCCATTCTAATAGGGATCCATTGACGAGGAAAAACAAGGATCTCTTCTTCTGTTGTGGTGCCACCTGGTGGAGAATTTAGACAAAATCCAAAGTCCAACACTGGTATGTGAATCAGCATACTATTGATGTGTAGTTCGCGAACGATTTGTTCTTTTTGAACGACGCTTTTCACTGACTCGAGAGTCATGATTTGTTTTTCAGAGTGACACTTTCAGTTTAGTCTTTCATTTGAGTCCTACAGCAGGATTAATACACGCTCCTCTGGATCAGCGGCTCCAGAGACGTGCTCCGACCACCAACTGTTTGTCATATGCGCAGGAAAAATAGATCATGAGCATAGAGAAGAAAATTACGTAACGATAATTGATCGCATGGTGCAATAATGACTTAAACTAATTGATTGTTGAATGGTATGATGGACACAGCTTCGTAGAACGAAAACATACAGTACACAGCCCCTGCTTAACATGCTCGAGAACGAATCGTTTGGGAGGCTGCATTTCCTGAATGACTTGTGCTTATCACGGTTATCTCACGGTTGTCAAGCAATGCATTCCGCACCGGGCCACAGCTAGACCTCGAATCCAGTAGCTGTGCGTGGGAAAAATCACTGGGGAAGCCAAGCCAGAAAAAAAAAACACATTGCAACCTATGTGTTGTGACAATAGCGTTGTTTGCTCTATAACCTGTTAGTTCATACGCCTTGCGACTGTGATATATAGGCCTAATGCCGAGACAATAAGAAGACACAGTGGCAGAATAAATTCAATCACACCTTTGTTTCATCACAAAACCAGAAGGCAACCTCTGTTAGGTGAAGTCCACAAAGCATATTGCATGTAACAAACAGTTACATGACTAACAGCAGTGAATCCCAACCTTTTTTGGTTACTGTACCAACTGAATTTTGCTCCTAGTACCCCTGGCTGGGAACCACTGGCCTACAGCAAGGTCAAGCAAGTACATGTCAACGACATTTTCAGTCTACTAAAAAACTTTTGATTTAGAACTAGTTACCGATTTAGAACGAGTTACCGTAAATCGCAAAGAAAACTGGAGCTGCATCCACAATACAAGCACCATTCAACGAAAGCTAAATATGATGTGGCTGTCCATGGTTCTGATTTGTGTGTGTGTGTGTGTGTGTGTGTGTGTGCATGCGTTCGTGAAAGTAGAAAAAACGTGTTAATTGTATTTATTTATTTTTTCTCAGGGGGTGGATCAGCTTTAATATTGCAGATAGATTGTTGCTTCCATCAATGTAATTGTATGCATCATTTCCAATCCCCCCATGTATTGTTTGGGTAAATATATATCTATATACATATATACACATACACATATACATATATATATATACATAAACATTCATACAGATACACATAAATATCATATATACATACATACAGTACATATACACACTTTTGTTTGGAATATATGCAAACCCTACCACCCCTCCAATAAACAATAACACATAGACCCAGTTTGATTTCTATTTGTAACTGTGCTATTTAACAAAATGTCTGCCTATTTACATTTTACAGACCCTGTATGTTTTACATTGGTTATCTTGTTGTTATTAGTCCCACCCTTCAGTTCCATTCAACTCCTCCCATCTATCTCTTAACACCATCCATTTTGGATTTCTATATGCCATATCTTTTTCACACTGATGTGATGCTTCACAAAAGTACTGAACCTTTCTATTCTCATAGCTTCTACAGATTGTACATTAAAGATAAACATTTTTGCTAAAATAATTAGTATATTATTGATCAATTGACTATGCCTTGTCAAATCACCCAGTATTGCTATCTGCAGCATTAGTTCTAGGTAAACATTGCAATTCTTCAGCCATTTCTGGACCTGTGACCAAAAACGAGCTACATATGGACAGTAGCAAAATAAATGTTCTAATGACTCTGTCTCCTCGCAGCTAAATCTGCAGAGCAGGGAAGATTGTATCCCCCATATATATAACATATATATAACATTCTATTGGTTGCAAGAATTTTGTATAATAATTTATATTGAAAAATGTGAAGTTTTGAAACCCGGGTCATTTTGCGTGTCAATTCATAAACCATGTGCCATAAACCATGTGGCTCAGTTGGTAGAGCATGGTGTTTGCAATGCCAGGGTTGTGGGTTCGATTCCCATGGGGGACCAGTATGGAGAAAAACTACTGTAAGTCGCTCTGGATAAGAGCGTCTGCTAAATGACTAAAATGTAAATGTAAAATGAATCGGTACATTGAAAATCTCTTCCATTTATTTTGCAATGTATATGGTACAGCTGTCAATATTTTGGTCCTTAAATGAAATTGGTATTCATTTTTATTTTTAACAATTTTCTTTAACCATTTTTGGTCTTTAATGCAGGGCCGACAGACAAGTTCCTTACTTTTTCCCCCTTCCACTTGCCTCTTCCATTTTTGTGGTAATGCTGCAAATAGTTGGTTGTAATTTTGGGTAGAGCAGACATTTCCATATGTCTGTGTTATCTGCATGTGTGACATAATTCCACCAGTCCTATTTATGATATAATTTACAAAAAGTATACCTATTTGAAAAATTTTATCGAAAAATACTTTTTTTTTTATCAATTAGTATATTTGAGTTTAACCACAATATTTGTTGTATTATTGGTTCTGTCTTTTCAGGTGGATTAAACTGAAATTGCAACCAACTTCCTAAGGCTTGATTAAAAAATAACGATATTTAGGAAAAACTTTTTTTTTTTAAATAACTGAAAGTGAGTAGTTGTAATCTGAATAAAGGGAAAAATGCCATTCTTGAATATGGGGTGAGACATTCTGACTAATTTATTAGAGAACCATTTCGGATTTATGTCTAACTTTTGTATGACTGATGCCTTTAGTGAGAGGTCTAATGTTTTAATATTAAATAATTTCTGCCCTCCGAATTCATATTCGTTATATAAATAGCCCTCTTTCTGGGACTCACCCACAAACAGGACCAAGCCTGGCCTGCTGAGGAGTGATGGACTCCATCCTAGCTGGAGGGGTGCTCTCATCTTATCTATGAACATAGACAGGTTTCTAACTCCTCTAGCTCCACAATGAGATAGGGTGCAGGCCAGACAGCAGGCTGTTAGCCAGCCTGCCAGCTTAGTGGACTCTGCCACTAGCACAGTCAGTGTAGTCTGCTCCGCTATCCCCATTGAGACCGTGTCTGTGCCTCAATCTAGGTTGGGAAAAACTAAACATGGCGGTGTTCACCTTAGCAATCTCACTGGAAAAGAGATCCTCTTCCATTCCTGTCAATATTGAAAGAGATTGTGATACCTCACATCTCAAATTAGGGCTAATCACTGATCATAATCTTGATGTGATTGGCCTGACTGAAACATGGGTTAAGCCTGATTAATTTACTGTGTTAAAGAGGCCTCACCTGGTTACACTAGTGACCATATCCCCCACGCATCCCGCACAGGTGGAGATGTTGCTAACATTTACGACAGCAAATTCCATTTACAAAAAAATTAAATAACTGCGTTTTCGTCTTTTGAGCTTCTAGTCATGAAATCTATGCAGCCAACTTATAGTTACTGTTTACAGGCCTCCTGGGCCATATACAGTGTTCCTCACTGAGTTCCCTGAATTCCTATCGGACCTTGTAGTTACGGCAGATAATATTCACATTTTTGGTGACTTTAATACTTACATGGAAAAGTTCATAGACCCACTCCAAAAGGCTTTCGGAGTCATCATCGACTCAGTGGGTTTTGTCCAACATGTCTCCGGACCTCCTCACTGCCACAGTCATACTCTGGACCTAGTTTTGTCCAGTGGAATAAATATTGTAAATCTTAATGTTTTTCCTCATAATCCTGGACTATCGGACCACCATTTTATTATGTTTGCAATCTCAACAAATAATCTGCTAAAATCCCAACCAAGGATCATCAAAAGCCGTGCTATAAATTTTCGGACAACCCAAAGATTCCTAGATGCCCTTCCATACTCCCTCCGCCTACCCAAGGACGTCAGAGAATAACAATCAGTTAACCACCTAACTGAAGAACTTAATTTAACCTTGCGTAATAGCCTAGATACAGTTGCACCACTAAAAACAAAAAATATTTGTCACAAGAAACTACCTCCCTGGTATACAGAAAATACCCGAGCCCTGAAGCAAGCTTCCAGAAAATTGGAACGGAAATGGCATTACACCAAACTGGAAGTCTTCCGATTAGCTTGGAAAGACAGCACCGTGCAGTATTGAAGAGCCCTCACTGCTGCTTGGTCATCCTATTTTTCCAACTTAACCACCCTGGGCAAGGTGGGACGCTTGCGAATATGGGAATATTCAAAGCTGTTTAAAGGCACAGTCAACTTAGTGTATGTAAACTTCTGACCTGCTGGAATTGTGATACAATGAATTATAAGTGAAATAATCTGTCTGTAATCAATTGTTGTCAATTACTTGTGTCATGCACAAAGTAGATGTCCTGACCGACTTGCCAAAACTATAGTTTGTTAATTGAAGAGAATAAGAACAATCCAAAATGTATTTTTCATACTGTCGCAAAGCTAACTAAAAAGCAGCATTCCCCAAGTGAGGATGGCTTTCACTTCAGCAGTGATAAATTCATGAACTTCTTTGACGAAAAGATCATGATCATTAGAAAGCAAATGACGGACTCCTCTTTAAATCTGCATATTTCTCCAAAGCTCAGTTGTCCTGAGTCTCCACAACACTGCCAGGATCTAAGATCAAGGGAGACACTCAAGCTTTGTAATACTATATCTCTTGACACATTGATGAAAAAAGTAATGGCCTCTAAACCTTCAAGCTGCATACTGGACCCTATTCCAACTAAACTACTGAAAGAGCTGCTTCCTGTGATTGGCCCTCCTATGTTGAACATAATAAACGGCTCTCTATCCACCGGATGTGTACCAAACTCACTAAAAGTGGCAGTAATAAAGCCTCTCTTGAAAAAGCCAAACCTTGACCCAGAAAATATAAAAAACTATCGGCATATATCAAATCTCCCATTCTTCTCAATTTTTTGGGAAAAAGCTGTTGTGCAGCAACTCACTGCCTTCCTGAAGACTAACAATGTATACGAATTGCTTCAGTCTGGTTTTAGACCTCATCATAGCACTAAGACGGCACTCATGAAGGTGGTAAATAACCTTTTAATGGCGTCAGACCTGTCCTCGTGCTCCTAGACCTTAGTGCTGCTTTTGATACCATCGATCAACATATACTTTTGGAGAGTTTGGAAACCCAAATTGGTCTACGTGGACAAGTTCTGGCCTGGTTTAGATCTTATCTGTCGGAAAGATATTAATTTGTCTCTGTAGATGGTTTGTCCTCTGACAAATCAACTGTAAATTCCGGTGTTCCTCAAGCTTTCCTCAAGCTTTCCTCAAGCTTAAGATCTCTATTTTTTTCACTATATATTTTACCACTTGGTGATGTCATTCGGGAAACATAATGTTAACCTTCACTGCTATGCGGATGACACACAGCTGTACAATTGCCCTCCCTGGAAGCCTGTGTTTCAGACATAAGGAAGTGGATGGCGTTAAATGTTTTACTTTTAAACTCGGACAAAACAGAGATGCTAGTTCTAGGCCCCAAGAAACAAAGAGATCTTCTGTTGGATCTGACAATTCATCTTGATGGTTGTTCAGTTGTCTCAAATAAAACTGTATAGGACCTCGGCGTTACTCTGGACCCTGATCTCTTTTTTGACTAACATATCAAGACGGTTTCATGGACAGCTTTTTTCCATATACATGGCATTGCAAAAATCAGAATCTTCCTGTCCAAAAATGATGCAGAGAAATGTATCCAAGCCCATGTCACTTCTAGATTAGACTACTGCAATGCTCTACTTTCCGGCTACCCGGATAAAACACGAAATAAACTTCAGTTAGTGCTAAACACGGCTGCTAGAATCTTGACTAGAACCAAAAAATGTGATCATATTACTCCAGTGCTAGCCTCTCTACACTGGCTTCCTGTTAAGGTTAGGGTGGATTTCAAGGTTTTACTGCTAATCTACAAAGCATTACATGGGCTTGCTCCTATCTATATATCCGATTTGGTCCAGCCGTATACACCTACACGTACGCCACGGTCACAAGACGCAGGCCTCCTTATTGTCCCTAGAATTTCTAAGCAAACAGCTGGAGGCAGGGCTTTCTCCTATAGATCTCCATTTTTATGGAATGGTCTGCCTATCCATGTCAGAGATGCAGACTCGGTCTTGACCTTTCTGAGATGTAGACATTATTTACTATTTTACACCTAGGGTTACTATACATAACTTTACCACATTTTGTTAGAGATTCTCCAAAATGTAAATATTCTAGGCATTTATATTTAAACTCGTGTCGTACTTTATCAAAAGTCTTTTCAAAATCAGCTATGATAACCAGGCCTGGTTTCCCTGATATTTCATAGTATTCTATTGTTTCCAGTACTTGTCTTATATTATCTCCAATGTATCGTCCATGTAAAAAACATGTCTGATTAGGGTGAATAATATCTGACAATACTTTTTTAATTCTATGGGCCAAGCATTTAGCTAGAATTTTTGCATCACAACACTGAAGTGTACGAGGTCTCCAATTTTTCCAGTGGACTGGATCTTTATATAAACCACTTGGATCCTGTTTCAGTAATAATGAAATCAGACCTTGTCGCGTGTCCGATAATCTATCGTTTATATAGGAGTGGTTAAAACATGCTAATAATGGTCCTCTTAGTGGGACTCTTTTTACAGACTCTTATTTCCCTCATTAAAATGCAAATCAATTTATAACATTTTTAACATGTGTTTTTCTGGATTTTTTTGTTGTTATTCTGTCTCTCACTGTTGAAATAAACCTACCATTAAAATTCTAGACTGATTATTTCTTTGTCAGTGGGCAAACGTACAAAATCAGCAGGAGATCAAATACTTTTTTCCCTCACTGTAACTACAAAAGAATTGGAGCAGTTCTTGGTATTGTGGTGTACATGTCATTGTTTGGTTTACCAGGCACCCGCATGTTTTGGAACAAAGCCTGCGGAATGTCCCAAGTAGCTGACACCATGATACTGAATAGATGGGAGGCCATCAAAAAATCCCTGCTCTTCAGTAACAATGAAGAGAGAGAGACAGGAGGAAAATGATGATCCACTCCACAAGATCCGACCACTGTTCACTCATCTAACCTAAAAACTGACGTCAATCCCAATGGGTGAGAAGGTGGCTGTTGATGAGCAGATGGTCCCATTCAAGGGAACAAATAGATTGAAGCAATACCTGCCATCAAAACCAAAGAAATGGGGCTACAAGATACTCGTCTTGGCTGCCTCTGATTGTGTCCTGCACAACTTAGAAATCTACGCAGGGAGAGTTGTACAGCCACCTGAGCTAGCAGACGTGGGAGCAAGTGGCAATGCTGTCCACCGACCTGGCCCAGCCTATACCCAAGCAAGAAAACTACAAGCTCTTCTTCGTAACTGGTTTATGAGTGTCCCTCTTGTGCTCACAATGGCTCAGCAGGGAATTCACTGCACTGGTACTGTTCGTGGCAAGAACTGGTACTGCACTGATACTGTTCGTGGAAAGAATACAACAAGAATATGGGTGGGATGGATCTGCTTGACTCACTGATTGCACTGTACCGGAACAGAATCAGTTCAAAGAAGTGGTACTACCAGCTGGTGTTCCACTTCCTGGATATGAACATCGTGACCAACTGGCTGCTCTACTGAAGAGATTGTGAAGGTACTGGCATGAGAAAGAAGGAACAAATTAAGCTGTATACCTTCAAGTCATACATCGCTGAAGGTCAATGCAAAAGTGGAAAGAGTCTGGAGCACAAGAAAGGTCGTCCCAGTTCCACAAAATATGAGGAGAAGAGGAGAAAAGGGCGCGCTGCTCCAATTCCAGTCCCTGATGTGCGCCTGGATGCCACAGCCCACTGGATGATTATGGCTGAAAAGAAGGGGAGATGCAAGGTACCAGGATACACAGGTACACCAAAAGCTAAGTGCTGGAAATGTGAGGTCCACCTCTGTTTCACATCCACCAGCAACTGCTTCCTGAGGTTCCACACAGAATAGGAAATCAGAGTGTGCTTTGTCAAAAAGAGAAACACTAATTCAAACAATAACCCCCACAAACACATATACAGACACACTGAAACAGACACCCACTCACACATATACCCACACACACACACACACACACACACACACACACACACACACACACACACACACACACACACACACACACACACACACACACACACACACACACACACACACACACACACACACACAGCCAGGTCTATATGTTTATATGAAATGTGAGAAACATTTATACATGAGGTGTTAGTTGTAATTGGTAGTAGTTTGTTTATTTCATTGTTTGATGTTTTGACTAAATATTCTAATTGGGATTGGTTGGAACCATTTGTGGTTGATGTTTGTCAAAATAAAACTTTTTCTAATGCATATATTGCTTGTTTTCCTTATTCCACTTATCATATGTACAATAGAAAACCTTGGTGTTTCAGTACCCTCATAGCACATTGTTGCCCTGAGGCAACAAAACAATATCTGGTTGGGGGGGATGACACATTTTATGATGGATATCTTATCAGGGACCCCCAAGCTCCCAAAAAATGGGAAAAAATGGTTTTATCTTCATACAATTATCATAACACTTCAAATGTGATTTTTTTATATTGAAATACACCATCAGAATTTGTTGCCCACAAACTTCCTCACACCAGGATTGTGTGTGATGAGTTGGCATTTTGTGAGATGATAATCTAGTTCTTGCTGTAAAACCACATGTAGCATAAACAAATTAATGCAAGGTTTCTTTAAGAGACAGGCTGCAACCAGTTGGGCTACTCTTCCCATTTCCTAGCATATGAGGAAACACAACCAGACGAACCAGTACCTGTTAATTTCACTTTCTGTAAAAAACAGCAGGGGTCCCCAGGTTACCTAATAAATCAAATCAAATCAAATGATATTTGTCGCACACGCCTAATACAACAGGTGTAGACCTTACTGTGAAACGCTTACTACAAGACCTTAACCAACAATGCAGTTCAAGAAATAGAGTTTAGAAAATATTTACTAAATAAAATAAAGTAAAAAATTAAATAATAATAACACAATAAAATAGCAATAACGAGACTATATACAGGGGGTACCGGTACCTAGTCAATGTGCGTGGGTACAGGTTAGCCGAGGTAATTTGTTTGTGCAGGTAGGGGTAAAGTGAGGTAGGGGTAAAGTGGCTGCAGCGAGTATCAGCAGTGTAAAAACAAAGGGGGGGCTCCCGAGTGGTGCAGCGGTCTAAGGCACTGCAGTGCTTGAGGCATCACTACAGATCCAGGTTCGATCCCGGGCTGTGTTGCAGCCAGCCGCGACCGGGAGAACCATGAGGCGATGCACAATTTGGTCCAGTATCATCCGGGTTAGGGTTGGGTGCATGCTCGTTGACACGGTCGCCAGTTGTATGGTATTTCCTCCGTCACATTGGTGCGGCTGGCTTCCGGGTTAAGTGAGCAGTGTCTCAAGAAGCAGTGCGGCTTGGCAGGGTCGTGTTTCGGAGGTCGCATGGCTCACAACCTTCGCCTCTCCTGAGTCAGTACAGGAGTTGCAGCGATGAGACAAGACTTTAACTACCAACTGGATATCAAGAAAAAATGGGAAAAAAGTAATAATAATAATAACAACAAAAAAAACATGTAAATAGTCCGCTTCGCTGTTCTGGCCCCTGTAGTTGGGTTTGAGTTCCTTAAGGCTATCATGTAATTCCATTGTTGACCACTTGGGGGCCACTGTCCTGTGTTGATATGTGTTGTTCTTTTAATGTGCTAAATCCTGTAGAAGAAGAATTGTTACATTCCAAAATGGTGAAAGTCACACTGTGGAGCTACAGGCATGAATCTCTGATCCACCTCTACGCAGACGACACCATTCTGTATACTTCTGGCCCTTCTTTGGACACTGTGTTAACAACCCTCCAGACGAGCTTCAATGCCATTCAACTCTCCTTCCGTGGTCTCCAACTGCTCCTAAACACAAGTAAAACTAAATGCATGCTCTTCAACCGATCGCTGCCTGCACCTGCCCGCCCATCCAGCATAACTTCTCTGGACGGTTCTAACTTAGAATTTGTGGACAACTACAAATACCTAGGTGTCTGGTTAGACTGTAAACTCTCCTTCCAGACTCACATCAATCATCTCCAATCCAAAGTGAAATCTAGAATTGGCTTCCTATTTCGCAACAAAGCATCCTTCACTCATGCTGCCAAACATACCCTCGTAAAACTGACCATCCTACCAATCCTCGACTTCGGCGATGTCATTTACAAAATAGCCTCCAATACCCTACTCAACAAGCTGGATGCAGTCTATCACAGTGCCATCCGTTTTGTCACCAAAGCCCCATATACAACCCACCACTGCGACCTGTATGCTCTCGTTGGCTGGCCTTCACTTCATAATCGTCGCCAAACACATTGGCTCCAGGTCATCTACAAGACCCTGCTAGGTAAAGTCCCCCCTTATCTCCGCTCACTTGTCACCATAGCAGCACCCACCTGTAGCACGCGCTCCAGCAGGTATATCTCTCTGGTCACCCCTAAAGCCAACTCCTCCTTTGGTCGTCTCTCCTTCCAGTTCTCAGCTGCCAATGACTGGAACGAACTACAAAAATCTCTAAAACTGGAAACACTTATCTCCCTCACTAGCTTTAAGCACCAGCTGTCAGAGCAGCTCACAGATCTCTGCACCTGTACATAGCCCATCTTTAATTGAGCCCAAACTACTACCTTTTCCCCTACTGTATTTATTTATTTTATTTATTTTGCTCCTTTGCACCATATTATTTATATTTTAACTTTTAACTTTCTTCAAACTACAAATCTACCATTCCAGTGTTTTTCTTGCCATACTTTATTTACTTTGCTACCATGGCATTTTTTTGCCTTTACCTCCATTATCTCACATCATTTGCTCACATTGTATATAGTCTTATTTTTTTCTACTGCATCATTGATTGTATGTTGTTTTACTCCATGTGTTTTTGTATGTTGTCGAACTGCTTTGCTTTATCTTGGCCAGGTCGCAATTGTAAATGAGAACTTGTTCTCAACTTGCCTACCTGGTTAAATAAAGGTGAAATAAAAAATAAATAAATAAATGATCAAACTCCATCCTTCTTGCTATCATTTTGTAGAAGCATTGTCTGTAAGTAAAATTAATCATAACATATTTGGCATTCAATTCATGATGATATTTTGTACAGATGATCGTTTTAATGAGATTTATGAATCTTCTTGATAGCCACATGGATATCTGTTCAGTGCATTGAACTTGTCATGTTTTGGGGAATTATTTACATCTGATTGAATGCATAATGCTGCATATTGTATGCCCATGTATACAAATACATGCTGTGTTATTATTGAGAATTAAGCCAAGTATTAGGTTAGCGTACAATAAGTCATACTCATTGTTCTTTTCTTTCCATATTTCATCTTTACTCATTTCAGTCACTATTACTGTACCTACGAAGCAGTGGCAAATCATCCTTCAACACTACAGTAGCTTTACCGGGTTTATCTATCTGCTAAGCTTAAGAAGAATGGTGGCCATTTGATTAATTGTTCAGCAGTCTTATGTCTCGGGGGTAGAAACTGTTAAGGAGCATTTTGGACTTAGACTTGGTGCTCCGATACCGCTTGCCGTGCGGGACAGAGAGAACAGTCTATGACTTGGGTGACTGGAGTCTTGGACAATTTCTTTGTGCCTTCCTCTGACACCACCTAGTATATAGGTCCTGTATGGCAGGAATATTGGCCCCAGTGATGTACTGGGCTGTACACACTACTAGGGCTGCGGCGGTCAAGACATTTCGCCAGCCGGTGTATTGTCAAGCAAATAACTGTCTGTCTCACGATAATTGACCGTTAATTAACATAAACACATTTAGCATCTCCTTGCTTCCACACAAGCCATTTTTAAAAGTCTAATAAATCCGTGTAATATAGCCTACACCTTCACAATTTATCCATAATTTATTTTAGACGGGTCTAAAGAAGCATGATATGAAGAAAATTTAGTTTATTTCAGAAGAAAAGAATAGCATACTCTGAGTTGTCCTTATGTTAGGTCCTGATGTGGCTATGCCAAATGGCTGTGGGCTATACTAGTTCATTTAGCAGAAAAGATTTGCTTATAATTCCGTGGCATTATTTTATATTATTTTATAGTATGAAGAATACAATTGAATGAAGAATACAATTGAAATATTTCCCCAAACGATTTAAGGGTGTAAGCACATGCGGCTATTCTGTGTTGAACGGTTAACAAAGAAATAGGTACTCCTATATGCTTAATTTAGAGTTATTAATGTAACTTCAGTTGTTCTACAAACGTTGGGCTATATGTTTTGATTTTTAATACATTGTAAGCCTGCATGATGAGACTCTAATGATGATTTGAAAAAAGTCCCTTGAAAGGCATGAGCTTAGCTTTGTTTTCTTGCATAGGCTAAACACACTCCAATAGTCTCTCATTCACAATTTGACAAGTACTTGATAATGCCTCGAATTTCACGGTGGCATCCTCTTTGTGGCCTGTAATGCACCCAGAAAAGGGTGCATTACAGATCCAGGCCTTTTGCGGCCCGGAGTGCTGCATTCTGCCCTTCTCCCTGAGTGTGCTGCGCAATCCGAAGCGTCTCTCACTCACACGGCTCAGGTCTTTCTCACAGGCTACAAGTTAAGATAGACACATTGGGGATGCAATTGCGTGCGTTCTTAACCAATTCTGAGGTGCATATTGAAGATATTGGAAGAACTGTCCACATTTACTTTTCGTCAGCCAACAAGATGAGTAGGCCTATCGAACAGCAAAAGCACCAACGTACAGTTGAAGTCGGAAGTTTACATACAACTTAGCCAAATACATTTAAACTCAGTTTTTCACAATTCCTGACATTTAATCAGAGTAAAAATCCCCTGTCTTAGGTCAGTTAGGATCACCAGTTCATTTTAAGAATGCGAAATGACAGAATAATAGCCGAGAGAATGATTTATTTCAGCTTTTATTTCGTTCATCACATTCCCAGTTGGTCCGAAGTTTACATACACTTAATTAGTATTTGGTAGAATTGCCTTTAAATTATTTAACTTGGGTCAAACGTTTCGGGTAGCCTTCCACATGCTTCCCACAATAAGTTGGGTGAATTTTGGCCCATTCCTCCTGACAGAGCTTGTGAAATTGAGTCAGGTTTGTAGGCCTCCTTGCTGACACCCACTTTTTCAGTTCTGCCCACAAATTTTCTATAGGATTGAGGTCAGGGCTTTGTGATGGCAACTCCAATAGCTTGACTTTGTTGTTCTTAAAACATTTTGCCACAATTTTGGAAGTATGCTTGGGGTCATTCTCCATTTGGAAGACCCATTTGTGACCAAGCTTTAACTTCCTGACTGATGTCTTGAGATGTTGCTTCAATATATCCATATACTTTTCCTCCTCATGATGCCATCTATTTTGTGACGTGCACTCGTCCCTCCTGCAGCAAAGCACCCCCACAACAACTGCCACCCCCGTGCTTCACGGTTGGAATGGTGTTCTTCGGCTGGCAAGCCTCCCCCTTTTTATTCCAAACATAATGATGATCATTATGGCCAAACAGTTACATTTCAGTTTCATCAGACCTGATGACATTTCTCCAAAAAGTACGATCTTTGTCCCAATGTGCAGTTGCAAACCGTAGTCTGGCTTTTTTATGGCGGTTTTGGATCAGTGGCTTCTTCCTTGCTGACCGGCCTTTCAGGTTATGTCGATATAGGACTTGTTTTACTGTGGATATAGATACTTTTTTACCTGTGTTCCTCCAGCATCTTCACAAGGTCCTTTGCTGTTGTTCTGGGATTGATTTGCACTTTTCTCACCAAAGTACGTACATCTCTAGGAGACAGAACAAGTCTCTTTCCTGAGTAGTATGAGGGCTGCTTGGTCACATGGTGTTTATACTTGCGTACTATTGTTTGTACAGATGAACGTGGTACCTTCAGGCATTTGGAAAATGCTCCCAAGGATGAACCAGACTTGTGGAGGTCTACAATTGTTTTTCTGAGGTCTTGGCTGATTTCTTTTGATTTCCCATGATGTCAAGCAAAGAGGCACTGAGTTTGAAGGTAGGCCTTGGAATACATCCACAGGTACACCTCCAATTGACTCAAATTATGTCAATTAGCCCATCAGAAGCTTCTAAATCATTGACATAATTTTCTGAAGTTTTCCAAGCTGTTTAAAGGCACAGTCAACTTAGTGTATGTAAACTTGTGACTCACTGGAATTGTGATACAGTGGATTTTAAGTGAAATAATCAGTGTAAACAATTGTTGGAAAAATTACTTGTGTCATGCACAAAGTAGATGTCCTAACCGACTTGCCCAAACTATAGTTTGTTAACAAGAAATTTGTGGAGTGGTTGGAAAACGAGTTTTAATGACTCCAACCTAAGTGTATGTACACTTCCGAATTCAACTGTATGTCAATAGTACAAATGTCGACCTATTCTGTGCGAGAACCTTAAATTGTTGATTAACTATTAGGCTATTTCTTCAGATTATAAGTGCAGAAATGCGCACATGGTAGTAGGCTATAAGCGCGACTGTTCCAAAATGCAATCAATTTGCGGGAAAACACCATTATCAAAGTGACCAAATGCAATTATTTATATAAAGGTGCATTTTTATGGTGAAAATTAACTTCCCCAAACTTGAAAATCACGCACTGCTTATATATGCCAGTTAGGGTCTACACCCCTTGTAAAGCGGATTAATGTGTTTAATTTTAAGAAGTTATTTGGCCACTTTAGTTGTGATACAAACCTTATTAAAACA
Source organism: Salmo trutta (assembly GCF_901001165.1). Taxonomy (NCBI): domain Eukaryota; kingdom Metazoa; phylum Chordata; class Actinopteri; order Salmoniformes; family Salmonidae; genus Salmo; species Salmo trutta. The sequence goes on along the minus strand of NC_042982.1, from coordinate 8,304,077 downwards.
TATAGGCCTATGGGCTAGGCTACATGAGGTGTGCGGCTATGATTCGTCACACACCTCATGTAGCCTAGCCCATAGGCTTATAAGTGTAGCCTAACCCATAGGCCTATAAGTCACAAAAAAGGCATTGTTTCTTATGCTGGGCATCATTCACAAGTAATAATATTCACAAGTGATAATATATAATTCACAAGTGATAGGTTAATATTGTCACCCATCAGACTATTATTGATTTAATGTTGTCTTTACATGTACTAAATAATATATGTGTGACATTTGTTTTGATTTAGAATGGACCATTATTATGCACCTGTATCAATAGAGGGGCAGCGTGAAAAAATACATGTCATCTATGCACTTAAATAGCGAATGGAGGACGTTTTTCCCCGTGGTTCATTTTCATGCCAGCCAGGTAGGCTATACTCCTGTTGTAAATATAAAAAATGTGCTTAATATTAGGACAGTTCAGAAATAAATATAGTAGGCCTAGCCTATAGAAGCTGATGGGATCCTCCTCTTTTTATTAGTGGCCATCACTCTGTTTTCTCTCACATTTGCATAGCATATAGAAATGTTGCGCAACATGAGCTCATGGGCTCTCATGAAGTGTTTGATTAGATTTTCTTGGTGTGTTTGGACCATGATAGTTTGTTGGTAATGTGTACACTAAGGAACTTGAAGCTCTCGACCCGCTCCATTACAGCCCATCGATGTATATGGGGGGGAGTTTGGCCCTCCTTTTCCTGTAGTCCACGATCATGTCCTTTGTCTTGCTCACATTGAGGGAGAGGTTGTTGTCCTGGCACCGCACAGCCAGGTCTCTGACCCCCTCCTCCCTGTAGGCTGTCTCATCGTTGTTGGTGATCAGGCAGTAATAACCCAGTGTATCACAGTATACATCACTTCCCCTGCCCACAGAGATGTTCACTGAGAGCCAAATCACATTTTGAATGTACTGCACACTCCTCCAGGAACCTCAGTTTCCTTGTAAACCAGAGATATTTGGCTGGGAAGTATGGTGCCACCTCTGCAATATTGTGTAATCCCCTTCCATCATCAGATGTGGATTCATGTTTTTTTCAGTATATTCTTTGATTTCACATAAACACCCACTTAGGAAATGTGTCACTATTTCTCCCACGTACTTTACGTTTTCCAGTGATGCAATGTTTTGGGAAGTGGGGATGTGGGTGGAGAGAGGGGTAGAGCTGTTGAACAGTGTAACATTGGGGAGCACCGTAGTCTGCCTCTCAGAACATATTATATAGTTTTACACATCTCCCAGAGCGAAGTTGAAATAATATTGACACACAGAATCTATGTTGCGCACAGTTTTACATGTTTTCCCAAGAAACCTTAATATCTCTTTTGAGGATTTCATTGCTGTCGGACAGTCACAGAACACAGCATGGAGGGCAAGACTTCCCCTGGTTATTCCCTTTTGGTGAAGTGGATGACTTGTAATAACCTCTGTGGTGTCTGCTGGCCTGTGCCAATTTCCTCAAACCCTCACTGGCTCCAGACAGTGTCTCTCTGATGTCACCCAGCAGACAGGGGCACCAGGATGAGGCAGGTTCTCTACTTCTGCTTCTGTCATTCCTTATGTCACATGTTTTTCACAGAACTCCCCAGTCCGTGTTGAAAATTATGACTACAGAGTTTCCTGAAATGTGTGTGAATGAGTGTGTTGGTGTTTGTATGTACATGTACGTATATTTGCATGTGAGTATGTTGACTGAATTGTTTTGCTTTGTATGCCTTCATGTCCCACCATTTGTGGTGACACCATTTACCGTACATTGCTGCCCACATTTCCCAGAACCATAACATACAGTAAGTACATTGACTAGAGAGCTACGTAGTTTCTTCATATCTTTTGTCATTTACAACTTGTTTATTCCAGTCCTCAATCCCATGGAACAGTCTTTTTCCAGTTCCCTTCTTTGAATACAGGATAATCTATTACACCAATTAAATGTGGAATGGATAGATGTAATTGATACCCTGAGTATCATAATCTACCTCCGTAACGTTTACATAAAACCTGCATGGAAATGAGCAGCCCTGCCAGTAACTGTGCTGTCATGTAAACAGTTCTGCTTCGCATGGAAATGTTTTATCGTGGCACATTTGACCTCCTCAAACACTATTGAAGATGTGAGAGGTGTGTCACAGTGGCACAGTTGAAAACGTAACTTCCAGGAAACACCACGTTCACAGATAGAGAACGGTCACGTTTCACTGTGACTCATCATTTCGAGATGGTTTTGATCTGGTCGGAAGCACACACAGATATAGGCACACATACACAATCACAACAAAACATCCAGTAAGCAAAAGAGAAATGAGTAACCGAGCAAAATCCTGTAACAGGCTAAATAGATATCTCGAAACTGTCACGACTTCGGCCCCTCCTTGTTCGGTCGGTGCTCGGCGGTCGACGTCACCGGTCTTGTAGCCATCATTGATCCATTTTTTATTATCCATTGGTTTTGTCTTGTCTTCCTACACACCTGGTTCCAATTCCCATTCATTACATGTTGTGTATTTAACCCTTTGTTTCCCCTCATGTCCTTGTCAGAGATTGTTTGTTGTTTAGCGTGTGTTGTCATGTTTGGTGCGCAACAGGGTTTTGGTACCAATGTTTCCTTTTTTATTGTACTTTGGTTTTTGGAGTTTGTTTTACTTTATTAAACTACTCCAGTTCCACCAAGCTTGTTTCTCCTGCGCTTGACTTCTCTGCCACGTCTTGACAGAAACTATGACGATGCAACATTGTAAATTCTCTCCCATGAATCAAGTGTTCCTTACATATAGGCAACTAACAAAATATAACTTAAATAAAATGTGTATAAAAATGTGTTCATTTGATGCTGGCATTGAGTAGTTCTAAATCTGAATGTTAAAAGCTGTTTTACATGTTGTCTTTGGCTTGCAGCAGTGAGTTTATTTTCCCTCCAAGCTGAGACCAAGCTGAGACCTGTTTGTCGTTCTTTCAGGAACTTACTGTGTGAATCAGGTATCAGAAAATATGTTTCTATGAGGCTGAGTTATGTTTTGGATTGTGAATGATAAAAATGGGAATAACGGTATTGTAGTTACAATGTAATGTGATTCAAAGACAAATCAAAGTTTAGTGGTCGCGTACACAGATTTGTAGATGTTATCGCAGGTGCTGCAAAACTCATCTGTTTCTAGCTCCAACAGTTCAGTAATACCTAGCAATACAAAACAATACACACACACAATGCAAAACGTTAAAAAGAAAGAAATTAAGAAAAATCTGAACGTGCAATGTCATAGTCCAGTATATACAGTACCAGTCAACATTTTGGACACCTACTCATTCAAGGGTTTTTCTTTGTTTTTACTATTATCTACATTGGAGAATAATAGTGAAGATATCAAAACTATGAAATAACACATATGGAATCATGTAGTAACCAAAAAATTGTTAAACAAATGTAATATTTGAGATTCTTTAAATTAGCCACCCTTTGCCTTGATGACAGCTTTGCACACTCTTGGCATCAATGTAGATGTCCTGGAGGGCAGTCAGTGTGCCCCCGGTGATGCGTTGGGCTGACTGCACTACCCTCTGGAGATCCCTGCGGTTGCCGATTGCAGAGTAAACAACCTGAGAATATTCCAGCCTGCCACGGAAGGACTTCCTGAATGGTTCGCCAAGCACTCAATAGGAATACAGTACGATTTAATGTACTTTAGTGTCTACTGTAATATATGATATAATGATTGGTCCAGAATATAACTCAGTTAGGGGTGTCTTTTATTTGTTTATCTCGTCCAAATACAGTGTTGGCAGACATGTACAGATGTAATTATTGTCCCTTCTCTGTTTATCAAAGACCAAACAGTAGATGGCAGTAATGCACCTCAGAGAGAGAGAGAGAGAAGGAAAGAGCGAGAACGAAAGGGAGCTTGAGCATGAGAAAAAGAGGTGGATAGCTAGAGAGAAGTTAAGATACATGGTGAGGAGAGCATGTCATGACTAAACAAGTTAACACATGGAGAGAGATGGATTGAAAGAGTGAGATGAGAGAGATGTATGGATATACAGTATAGTGTGCGGAGATTAAAATGTGGGAAGAAGCTGAGACACTCGTGGTGGTTATGTTTGAAGTTTGTGCTCCATGTTTGATCAGTGTCCAAGCAGTCAGCATGATATCTATTCAACGTTAAATTAATTTGAATGTTGAAGTCTGGATTTGATCTATTTCTCGATTCTCTTTCAGCAAGGGTCTGTAGATAGAAGGGCAATTTGAGAACAAATAAACCAAATGAGACAATAGCCGGTGCTTGACATGGACTGAAATAGGTGCCGGTGTTCACTTTGGGTGCCGGTACTGTTTATATTTAGGTGCAGGAGCTCCACAATACTTTTTTAACTAATATTCTATAAAAAGAACAGGAGCTCAAACAGTAAAAATATGTGAGGTGCCGGTACTCGGCTCCGGTGAGCTTCTCCCCTAGTCAAGCACTGACATTACCAACTCTTACTTGCATTTGAGTAGGAATGCAATATATACATTTTTTATTGCAATAATGAATAGAATATGTAGATGTCTTTATTAGACAATGGGAAAATAATCGAATGCTTTAAACTGAAGCGCCTCCTCAGCTCTGAAGTCTCACAGCTCTCTGAATACATTATCAGTCTATACATCACCCATCTTTTTTAGTGTTCTTTACAAAATTAAGCAATATGATAATAGCAGAGCCAAGAAAAGAAAATTCAGGGCCGCCATGTTTTCAGTGCAGCCTCCTGCCCTATGATTGATTCATTCTCCACGAAATCATCACCATTAACTGCCAGTGCACCTCTTTGGGTAAACACCACACACACAATCATAAATTACTTTCAAAAACTGCCTGTGCATGTACAGTGTATGCCACATATACTTTGCTGGTGGATAGTCTGTATTGTTGCGGAGGACATAATCATGGTTAACTGATGACTTACATAGTAACTTCATAAACACACCTTGACCTGACATATAGTGGCTAGATTGCATATAGTGGCTAGATTGCAGCCAATTGATGGCATCTTTGAAAAATAAATCATCCTATGTTTGGTTTGTAAGGTGATAATGAGCACGTTAACTTTGGGTAACAAATGCATACCATTGGCCATTGGCACTGAGAGTAATTGTCATGAACACCCATGACATTTCAGAGATACTGAAGGCTGCTCTACAGTGAGATAATACAGTTTTCTACAGCAGGGTACTTTCTGTTAGTGTACTTATCTTCATATTGACATACTTAAAGGAACAGTTTGTGCGGTCAAACCCACCCCAAATGTTTAAACCCACCTACAGACCTTGAATGTTTGGGCTATTTTGAGCATCTGATGGTAGACTCATTGGCCAATGATCCAAAATCATTTATTTGAATGACAGCGAAAGTATTTTTTTGTATATATATATTTTTTTACTATTTCCAATATGGTATCATAGCTGCCTTTACCCATGAGTGAAATAGACTCAGAACATCAGCAACTCTTCCTTCATCAAACATGAAAAGCAATGGGAGATGCCCTTGAACTAGGTCACTGGAGTAAACTCAAACTCTCCCATCAACAATGTAGCAGTATCCACCAATACAATAACAATACACACATAATGCAAAAAATAAATATTAAGAAATTGAAATGTCAGAATGAACAATGTCAGAGTATGGAATATAAATAGATAAATATCTGAATGGTGTGTATAGACAGTACGAACAGTATATGAATAGAAAAGGTGTGTACAGCATTATTTATACAGATGAGCCATGACTAAAATAAAGTATATACAAATATCTCCCCAGCCCCAGTGGGTTTGGCTTTCTATTCAGCCCTGGTAATGGGTGGGTGGGAGGAGAGCCCTCTGGCGTTTCCACTTTCCTCACATTAGTGCTGAGCCTTCCATCCTAATGACAGCACGGGTATGATTGGAATGCTACAGGCTGTTAGGATAAGGAGAATCGGTCCTCGCTGCAAATTCCTGCTGGAGATGACTTACTGGCATGAGGCGAATAAATGGTGCTGACTGACGTGCAAGGCTGCTTTGGATTTGGTGAAAGTCAACTGCCGTTTTCCACAGAAAGTCGGACCGCATACGCTAACTCCATCCACACTACCAGTTAAATCTTGTATAGATTCTGGTTACTGCAACCTGACTTACAGTATGACCCTAGCTAGCTCCTCTATTTTTACTGGGTTTACTGTCAGACAGGTGGGGGGCTGTATTATGACACAGGGCGAGATCCAGATGCAGACACGGGTGGCAGATGGTTAGAGTCTGATATTTATTGAGCAACAAGGGGCAGGCAAGAGGCAGGTCGAGGACAGGCAAGAGTTCATAACCAGGTCAGAGTCCAAACGGTACACGGCGACAGGAAGGCTCGAGGTCAGGGGTAGGCAGAAGGGTCAGGCGGGCTCAGTGTCAGGGCAGGCAAGAGGTCAAAAAAAGGAGAACACAGGAATAAATACCCTGGGATAATGGGGAAAACAGGTGACACCTGGAGGTGGGTGGAGACAATCACAAAGACAAGTGAAACAGATCAGGGCATGACAGTATCCCCCCTCTAGGGGCGCCACCTGGCATCCTACCTGGGCACATACCTGGTTGACCGGGGTGCCGGCGGTGAAAGTCGGCAATAATTGCCGGTTCCAGGATGTCTTTAGCAGGAACCCAGCACCTCTCCTGGGCATAGAAACAGAAGACAAAGGCCTGTGAGACAAGGGCTTAATCCTGGACACATGAAAAGTATGGTGTATACAGAGGGTATGGGGTAACAGCAGGCAAACAGCAGTGGTACTAAGGACTCTAGAGATGGGGAATGGACCAATGAAATGGGGTTCAAAAGCTGAGGGAAGGAGTGGTAGAGGCTAGCGATTCTTGATCGTGATGTCATTGAGGCCCCAGTAATCAATACATGGACGCCTTGTCCTTCTTCCCCACAAAGAAGAACCCTGCTCCGGCAGGGGAGGCAGAAGGGTGAATGCTCCCAGCAGCCAGAGAGTCCTCAATGTACTCCTCCATGGGCTTGGTCTCAGGGCCAGACGGGGAATATAGCCGGCACTGAGGCGGTCTGGTGCCCGGGAGGAGGTCAATAGCACAATCATAAGGACGATCTGGAGGAAGGGAGGTAGCACGAGCCTTGCTGAATACCTCCAGGAGGTCATGGTACTCTGTTGGAACGGCAGAGAAATCCGAGGCCGTACTTAACCCTGGAGGCGGACGTTCCAGGGAAGGCTGTGCCGCCTTCAGGCAATGTGAATGACAGAACGGGCTCCAACCCAGGATTAAACCCATGGTCCAGTCAATATCATTGTTGTGCTTCTGGAGCCAAGAAAATCCCAAAACAATAGGGATGTGGGGAGGCTCAATAAGGAGAAGCTGTATTGATTTCCAGATACCCGCAGATTAATGGGAACTGCGCTGTGCGTGACTCTTCCAATGGAGCGGCCGTCCAGTGCCCTGGCATCCATGGGAACGGAGAGAAGTTGAGTGGGGATACCTAGGTAGCTATGTAATGCCCCTCAGCACCACAATACGAACAACTGTTGGAACTTAGCCTTTGTGAACGTTCCCTAGGCGATAATCTAGCTCTGCCCAGTTGCATAGGTTCCAGTATATACAACTCACCCGTCGCCGATGATTCTGAAGGGAACTCGGGTGGCTTCGGATCTTCTCGGAAATGCAGCCATCAGGGACTTCCGGGTTCCTTCGGAGGTGAGCAAGCAGCAGCAGATGAACATGTGTTACCGAGACCCGACCTCCTCTCATTCCTGCGTTCCTGTAGATGCCCATCAATCCTAATGGTAAGGGCGATGAGGGAATCGAGGTCCAAAGGTAACTCCCGGGCTACTAGCTCGTCTTTTATCTCCTCTGATAGTCCGTGAAGAAAGGTCAAACAGGGCCTCCGGATTCCAGGCACTCTCGGCGGCCAATGTGCAAAAATCTACATCGTAGTCTGCCACACTACGGGAGTTCTGATGTAATTTCAGTAGTTTTCGGGCCGCCTCTCTCCAGGGCACCGGAGAATCGAACACCTTCTTCAACTCCGCCATAAAATCTTCCAGATAATAGCAAACGGCGGACTGTTGCTCCCAAACAGCTGTAGCCCAGGTGAGCGCCCTTCCAGACATTAGCGTAATAAGATATGTTATCTTCAACCAATCCAAAGAGAACAAAGATGGCTGTAGCTCAAAAATAAGGGAGCACTGGGAAAGGAATGCCCGGCAAGTTCCAGGATCCCCAGCATATCGCTCTGGAGGTGGTAAGCGGGGTTCTCGGGGAACCCGGGTAGGCTGAACAAAACCTCCGCTGGTAGGGGGGTTACTGAGCGACTGGGAGGTCTCAGATGTGTCATGCTGCCTGTGAGATAATTCACAGAACTGCTCCAGTAACGCCTTGAACCTCTGGTTGTGGCATTCCACCAGAGATTGGAACCCTTCCATAAGTTCTGAAGTTGCTCCTCATGGTTTTTAACGGTGGCTCCCTGCAGGGTCAGTCAAGGCCAGTTCGTACTATAATGACACAGGGCAAGATCCAGATGCAGACACAGGAGGCAGATGGTTCGAGTCTATTTATTGAGCAACAAGGGGCAGGCAAGAGGCAGGTCGAGGACAGGCAAGAGTTAACCAGGTCAGAGTCCAAACGGTTCATGGCAGCAGGCAGGCTCAAGATCAGGGGCAGGCAGAATGGTCAGACAGGCGGGCTCAGTGTCAGGGCATGCAAGAGGTCAAAACCGGGAGGACTAGAAAAAACAGATACAAGGAAAAAGCAGGAGCACGGAAAAACACGCAGGTTGACTTGACAAGACAAGACAAACTGGCAACAGACAAACAGAACACAGGAATAAATACCCTGGGAATAATGGGGAAAACGGGTGACACCTGGAGGTGGGTGGAGACAATCACAAAGACAGGTGAAAGATCAGGATGTGACAGACCGAGAGATATATCTATTCTTTGACAAGTCATGAGAGGTTCACTGCTGCCTCGATCTGATCTCACACTCCTCTCCTTCACAAGGCCCTCTTTTTATCCCTAAGTCATATCTGATATAGCAACTTCTTCCAGCTCACTCTCTTGTTCTTTCCTGTTCAAAAGCTATTTGGGCCTTCTTCCTTCCTCCCAAGGTTGGTAGAGAGGAAGGCTGAATACCCTCTCACGAACACACACTTCAAAGATGAGCGAGAGCCGTACAGGAGGAGATTAAGAGACAATGCAAGGCGTGTGACACGACGCCGAGCGGAGAGTAGAAGCGGTACACTGAATATAGCGCATTATGCCGCCGAGAGCGAACGCTGCAAAAAGATTAGCAGGGCGATGAGTCAGAAGCACACACATTCAGCTTCACTATTAGTCATGAATTAGGCTGATGTGGCTCTGTTCAGTGGCCCGGTTCATCACAATGCAAATTAGTGCCGACGGATGTGTAGTGTTCTCTGTGCTCGTGTCCTAAGCTCCAAAAGCTTGCCAGTTCCCACCATGATACTCACATGGTACTTGCTGGGAGAAAATACATCTTGTTAAAAAAAGCATACCACATCTGTCAAGGCTGTTGGCATTACACAGCAGTGCTAGGATTCAATCACAGTGGGGAAGACAGACACGCAATGAAACGGCACAGATGCTCCGATGACCTTAGCCAACCTTGTTTGTGACCCTGAGCAAAGATGTAATTAGTGCTAAAAACAAACACTCCAAGGGACCAAACGGTCTGAATAAATAAAATGGTGTCTGCTGTAAATTGCATCCCAGCAGTTTGACATTAAACAGCTCTGGAGGCCCGTGGAGAAACACCCATCATGTCATGTTAGCACACAACTCCTGCTTAGACATGGCATAGTACTAGCGTTTTACTCACTTCAACGGTGGAGGGCTAGCGCTCTGCTAACACTCAGCATACAGCAGCCTACATAGCAGTCTGCTATTCCACCCAGACACAACTTCTACTGAGGCTAAATCTGCATGTGGACAATGTGAATTATAATATAACGGTTCAAGGAGGATTAGAGAGAGACCAAGTGACGATCTATAAAGGCTTGGCTTTAGTTCTCCACATTTCTGTATTGAAATCAATATACCAATGATTGGATAGGCTCAAGATGTCTAGTGTGCTTCTCAAGAGATTATTCTCCCAAACACTCCATTGTTCTCCAGTCTCCCTATTTAGAATCACCCCAGTGGTATGTGAAGGGTTGAATCCTAAATTGTTGGGAAGTACACTAGTCTACTTTTTACGATGGTCACAGCCATCTGTGGAGGGGTACGATAGTGGGGGAGGTGGAAGAGCCAGACGGGAGTCCGACTGAACTGGCTAGTCCCTCTCTGGGTTTCACCCAAGCAGATGGATCTGATGATGAGGAGTTTGGACACCTTCAAGTGGGATCTATCTCCCTGACAGAGTTGTGAATCAGTGGGATGTTTCCACTCGCTCTGAACAGAACACTGTGTTAAAGCCGAAAGCCGAACAAACATCCCTGCCAACACCAGCTCCCAGGTTCAACTGAACCCCTGCTCCCCTAACACACGCCTGCCAAAAGGACTAACTTTTTCTGAGCTGGTCACTCCCACGGCCCCAACACTAGAAACCTGCAGTAGCAGAGCAGCAAACAAACATCACACAGGCTGGTTTAGTCATATATATTTAAGAACAGTTTGACCTTGTCGGTAAATGTGTCAGGGGAGATTGGAGTTAGTATTCATTTCACTATGTACTGTCTGTGTAAAATGCAATCTGAAAAGAATAAATTGACTTCTGCGCCAACAGAGTGCTTCAACCAAATCAATCCAATACAGAAAATTAAGATAGTCTTCTTAGAAACCTTTTTGAATATACACTGAGCCAACACCGAGAGGAAAGATAAAAAGAGATGACTTCAAACACTTCAAAAGTGCTAACAGTTAGGGTTTCCCCCTCTCCATACGGTGCTCTCCCTCTCTCAGAAACGTTGCCAATCTGACTGAAACTGTGTTTCAATTCCATTAGAGTGAGCTTCAGTTTGAACTTAAATAAGGCTCTAACGTCATCATTGTACTGTAGATATAGACAGGCTATAAGCTATACAGACCTTTACTATATGCACAAGATGATACCAGCATAAAGATTCTACTTCATAGTGAACATGTAAATATGTACATGTAAATATCCAATTCAACAAAGGCATTTACTTACAAATATATAATTTGGCTCATACATTACTTACCCACTGGGCACAGATGTCATTTCAACGTCTAGTTGATTTGAATTTGATTGATTTGTCAACTAATGTGAATTCAAAGTAATACCAACAAACATTTAACCATCTCATTGCATTTAAGGTAAAAAAGAAACATCATCACATCAAATTGTATTTGTTGAAATGACATTGAAACAATGTTGATTCAACCAGTTTGTGGGTAATGTCCAGCATTAGGGACTGATCTGGCCAAACTGTCATTGTTATTCATCTCAACTCAATGGTTTGAATATGGCACCTCCTGCTGGCCCATGGAGTGCATCACTAGCTACACGAATCTAGCTTGTGTAGGCTAAGTGTAACTCTTTTCGTTTTTCACAAAGATTTGTGAATATTCTTCCTTCCCCTACTATCATTTCCCATTATGAGCAAACTGTGCTCATAGAAGGGAAGCCTTGAGTAGAATCCATTTGGTCCTCTTAGGAGTAGTCCTTTGAACAGGTGCATGAGAAGCTGACGATATTGAGTGTTGCCTGACAAGCTCTGTTGACAGTAGGACTGAGGTGAAGTCGAGTCTTGTAGGCTTTTATCTGCCAGATTTAACCTGTTAATTTTGAGTCTCCCAGTGGGTATTACCCATATAGTCAATTCAAACAAAACTAAATTTTAATGTACAACCAGCTTATATAGACCATACTTTTGCTTTTCATTTTCAAATTAAGCCAATAAAAAAAATTCTCGTCTGTAATCCATCTGTTCAAAAAACAGTTGTGAGGTGTACTGTCAATATTAAATACAGCATAACTGTGTGAAAGCCATTTATACTTTCTGTGTGGGTGCATCTGCAATTGCTATAGCGCTTAACAGACAGTAGTTCCACAAAATTGAGCACATGATAAGGGGGCCTTAGGGGAACAAAGGCAAATCTACTTATCCCATCCGTGGATATGAGTTCTCAATAAGGTTATAAAAAGTTATTCTGCTGCAATCATAGGTAAAATAAGGTAAGGTAGGACATTCTGTGTGTGTGTGTGTGTGTACGTGCGTGCATGCGTGTGTGCGAGTGTGTTTGTGTGTCTGTGCGCACTTGTTTGTACGTGTTCAAATGTTATTTTTAAGCCCAAAATAAATGTAGAAATGGCCTGCTAAAATGCCATCCCACATTCAACTCAAACCATACAAAAGTAATGAATCCAAGAATGGTGCTTTAGAAATCCTACTCACAAAAACCTTGTTCTTTCAGGGCATTAAACTAATCTGGATACAAGGTTGACGTGTTCGCTGCTGTAGTCAAGTCCTGTACTGGGAGAACAGAAGATTGTATGGGGAAATGATCTGGGCCAGCTTAGTCTAATGCATTCAATTAATACTTCCTGCCATTAGAGAGAGGGCAAGGTGCCCCCTATAAATGCCCACCCTTGCCACTCGATGGGCATTTCAAGGATAACAGAAAGGGGCCAGCCACGGCCATCATTTCGTCACTTGCAAAGCAAATTACTGTTTTGAACACTTTGTTTTCCTGTGTCTTCTGCCAAAGCTGTGTTATTGTTCTGAGACAAGTGCCTGAAGATGTTTGTATTCACCTATCGAATTTGGACATTGTGATGCTAGCATTTGTTTGGTTTATTGCTGGTCCTGTCACTTCCTTAAACGTACTGGTGAGCTCCAACGTCAAAGCCTTTAAATCACGTCATTGTCTCCTGCAAGGGAGAATTCATTATCAAAAGTGTTGTGTGTTGCTTTTTCTGTAATACTTTGTATGTATGAAGAACTGTATGTCAGGGTGCCAGATGCAACTGCAGGTAAATAGAAATTCTAACAGATCTTTGGAAGAAGAAGACTCATTTCAATAGAATTCCATCGGGTTTCAAATAACATATAGGGTAGATGTCATTTTCTTTCTTGAAATGCCTCTGTTGTTAGAAACTATCCCACAATCTTATTATTTTAGGGTACATCGCTAAACCATATGCATTACTTCCAAATGTTAATAAGCCAACAGTGCATTGCAAAATTTGAACCGATACACTTGTGTGGGGAACCGCCTCTTATAAGACATGCTCCTTATATCTACAGTACGTCTTACATGAGAGAACAGGAGAGTGGAAAGTGGTGACTCTGGCAGACTGTTATCATCTCTGTCCTCTTAAACCTTTGATATTAGTTCGCTACGCTTCCTCCGAGTTCCTAATTCAAGGTTTGACAGAAGCTGATTTAAGTCCTCTCTGGCAGTGTCAGTCCTTCTGATGCTTCGTCTGTGGGGAGCTGTGAGGAGTGGTGCATGCTAAGTTCAGTACCTTATGATAGGTTGAATAACAGCCACGATGTCGCTTACGGTCTCCCAACTCCGGCTGTGCTCCACGGTGGCATTATGCTGACATTTCCCTGGCAGGTGAGAGCAACAAAGGGTCTTAAAAGTCATGTGGTAAGATAGCAGGGGCCACTGACACAACAACAGATTTATTCAGGGGATAAGGCTGTTATCGCTGATTGACTTTGGGCAGCCAGCCCTTACTCTGCAATATGGGTGCGATAGGGATTTCACCAATACTGGTTTGGTTGGACACTCTCCAATTCCTAATGCATTCTGGGATGTAATCTCAGCCATATACTAGGAGTGTTAGCAGCTGGCAGGAAAATGTTGATGAGATGTGTTTGAATGAATTTTGTTAATGATGTGATTAATTATACATTCATTATTCCCTGATTGTACTATTTTTTTTATTGGCAATCAATGCATATGATGGCACTGTAGGGAAATAACTATAAGCATATAATCGTAATTAAAGTGGTTGATGGTGGTTTATTGCCTGCTGGGCTCGGCAGAGTCAAAACCAAACAAGCCTTGGTAGACTACAAACAGAGGGACAGTAAACAACATACACTGGTCCCCAATTTCATCATCAATGTTATGACCATTTACAACAGGCCGAGACATCTCTATTTCTGGACACCAAGAGAGAACTATAATCATCATCTGAATAGACAGACAGACAGACAGACAGACAGACAGACAGACAGACAGACAGACAGACAGACAGACAGACAGACAGACAGACAGACAGACAGACAGACAGACAGACAGACAGACAGACAGACAGAGGGATAAATAAATAAAGTCGGAAAGAGACAGAGAAAGAGATGTGTGAAGGGAGAGATTGACCACCGCTACTCATTCCTTATACCTGACTAAAAGTCGTGGGCTTTGAAAATAATCGATTAGAACACTCAGGCATAAAATGGAAGGCTGCAGAACAAAGGCGATTTTCGTGACATGCCACAGAGAGAAAACGTTTGTTGCCTCTGCAGCTTGAGCGGCCCCTTAGTGCCCATGGTAACTCATCCATAACTTCCAACTGTCAGCCATAAAATTGAGTATAAGTAATAGAATTTTTAAATACACCTTAGCATTTCTGCTTAGCTGGTCTTATTTACTGATGTGCACACCTCAAATGCTTTCTCCTACAGTTCTTGAGCACAGCTGACAAGTCTCAAGGATCACCATATGACGATTCTGTTCTGAGGCAGGTGTTGCAAATATACTGCTCAAAAAAATAAAGGGAACACTTAAACAACACAATGTAACTCCAAGTCAATCACACTTCTGTGAAATCAAACTGTCCACTTAGGAAGCAACACTGATTGACAATACATTTCACATGCTGTTGTGCAAATGGAATAGACAACAGGTGGAAATTATAGGCAATAAGCAAGACACCCCCAATAAAGGAGTGGTTCTGCAGGTGGAGACCACAGACCACTTCTCAGTTCCTATGCTTCCTGGCTGATGTTTTGGTCACTTTTGAATGCTGGCAGTGCTTTCACTCTAGTGGTTGCATGAGACGGAGTCTACAACCCACACAAGTGGCTCAGGTAGTGCAGCTCATCCAGGATGCCACATCAATGCGAGCTGTGGCAAGAAGGTTTGCTGTGTCTGTCAGCGTAGTGTCCAGAGCATGGAGGCGCTACCAGGAGACAGGCCAGTACATCAGGAGACGTGGAGGAGGCCGTAGGAGGGCAACAACCAAGCAGCAGGACCGCTACCTCCGCCTTTGTGCAAGGAGGAGCAGGCGGAGCACTGCCAGAGACCTGCAAAATGACCTCCAGCAGGCCACAAATGTGCATGTGTCTGCTCAAACGATCAGAAACAGACTCCATGAGGGTGGTATGAGGGCCCGACGTCCACAGGTGGGGGTTGTGCTTACAGCCCAACACCGTGCAGGACGTTTGGCATTTGCCAGAGAACACCAAGATTGGCAAATTCGCCACTGGCGCCCTGTGCTCTTTACAGATGAAAGCAGGTTCACACTGAGCACGTGACAGACGTGACAGAGATGCCGTGGAGAACATTCTGCTGCCTGCAACATCCTCCAGCATGACCGGTTTGGCAGTGGGTCAGTCATGGTGTGGGGTGGCATTTCTTTGGGGGGCCGCACAGCCCTCCATGTGCTCGCCAGAGGTAGCCTGACTGCCATTAGGTACCAAGATGAGATCCTTAGACCCCTTGTGAGACCATATGCTGGTGCGGTTGGCCCTGGGTTCCTCCTAATGCAAGACAATGCTAGACCTCATGTGGTTGGAGTGTGTCAGCAGTTCCTGCAAGAGGAAGGCATTGATGCTATGGACTGGCCCGCCCGTTCCCCAGACCTGAATCCAATTGAGCACATCTGGGACATCATGTCTCGCTCCATCCACCAACGCCACATGCACCACAGACTGTCCAGGAGTTGGCGGATGCTTTAGTCCAGGTCTGGGAGGAGATCCCTCAGGAGACCATCCGCCACCTCATCAGGAGCATGCCCAGGCATTGTAGGGAGGTCATACCGGCACGTGGAGGCCACACACACTACTGAGCCTCATTTTGACGTGTTTTAAGGACATTACATCAAAGTTGGATCAGCCTGTAGTGTGGTTTTCCACTTTAATTTTGAGTGTGACTCCAAATCCAGACCTCCATGGGTTGATAAACTGGATTTCCATTGATTATTTTTGTGTGATTTTGTTGTCAGCACATTCAACTATGTAAAGAAAAAAGTATTTAATACGATTATGTCTTTCATTCAGTTCTAGGATGTGTTGTTTAAGTGTTCCCTTTATTTTTTTGAGCAATGTATATTTAATCTTAATCAATCAATTTAAAATGATTTGAAGCACTGGACATCAAATGGCCTATTGTGTTTGCCAAATGATTTGGCCAATTTTGAATTCATTGGATTTGGATTCTGATGCTTCCTGTGTTCCCTTGAAGTAATGGGTATGACTAAAGCAGTGACTGAAGCAAGGCCACCCACACAATCACACACACACACACACACAATGACATGCATGCACAGACACACACTTACACACACTCCGATTCTTCCATCACCCACTCTGCATTATTGTATTGTATTTGTTCCTAGAAAATTTGAGTGCAGAAAGATCTCCAGTATTCACAAGAGTGTATTATTATTCAAAATCAAAACTGGTATTTTGTATGAAAGTTATGTACCTTTCCTGTTATTTTTTCAGCTGTGTGCCAGAAATGTAGAGCTAAGAAAACAACCTATTTTTCCCTTCCATTTTTGTCCATTTTGTTTCTCTCCGGTCCACCAAATCAGTCTGTTGAAAGTAGCTGTGCACTGTCCTGCCTTGGTTTTAAAAAGTGTCAAAAGTAATTTTGCTCCCTCTGCATCAGTGTGCGAGGGAGAGGCAGATGGAGAGAAGCAGGAGAGAGAGAGAAATATTTAGTGATCGATTCAAAGGTGTGGAACCTGACTTTCATCTAATATCTAAACCAGATGGCCTATGGCAAGAGATAAACACTGTTTTGTTGAAGCAGCCTGGAGGGAATATGCACACCAAAGGAGGCTGCTGAGGGCAGGATGGCTCATAATAATGGCTGGAACGGAGCGAATGGAATGGCATCAAACACATAGAAACCATGTGTTCGATGTATTTGATACAATTCCACTGATTCCGCTCCAGCCATTACCACAAGCCCGTCCACTCAAATGACGTTGCCACCAACCTCCTGTGATGCACACCTATAGCCTTCTATCAAAGGACATCAAACTCTGGGCACAGACTGGGAGATGGTCTCGGGCCTTGAGGGGATAAGGCCCCATCACTGATCTGTTATAGACCTGTTTTTATGTATCACCCAGATCAAGAGAAATTAGACATTCAGGTAGGTGCTGCTGCTCCTCCTCTGAGATTTGCTTGCATCAAATGGTAATGTATGTTATAATTTTAGTAAAAAAAGATATCCACATTCCACACATACAATTCTACCCTTATTGACCATAATCTCATGGTCACTAATTTTAAAACAGTTCACTTCCCCCACATGGGTGGCAAGCTGACCATAAATATAGAACCCATATGTATTGTCTATGAACCTGACCAACCACCCATCTCGCTCACTCAAAAGGTTCGGTCTTGGTTCTTTAACGTCATGGAAATGCATGCTCTGATCTGTAGGTGTACCCATGGTACAAAAGATTCTTATTGCTTCTGTGTTCCCATCCCTTGTTCTGTGCAGTACGTTGATCACCCACCAGGCCAACCTTATTCATGCACTGTGTTGTGAAAGGCTCCCAAGGCATCCGTGTCTCTTTGTCTGACTGGGCACAGGCTACCATGTTCTGTAACCCGCAGGCGCTGTGTTCAATGGGCGAAAAGGGATGAGAGGAATGGGAACACTTCACGTCTTGTGAGGAGAGAGTAACGGAGAGAGGCGAGAGGGGGAAAAAACGTGTGACCATGCTTGTGATTGAGCAGTTTTGTCTGCCTTCTTTGGAACGGGGACTGGCACGGGGTGAGGTCAGCCTTGTCCACTGAATAATCTGTGGAGCACAACAGTGGAGTAGTGTTTGGATACGATGACTGACTATTGAGTGCAGGATCAGACAACATATGGATTGTCAGCCACTTGGACTTCTGTTGAACTTAAAGATGGATTATGCAAACTGAAGAATTATTTAAATATCTTCACGTTAAGGTGACTAAAGGAAAATGTTGGAAGGGAGTGATGGAGATACATGGTACCAGTGTTTTGCAGTGTCGGTGTCTGTTGCTGTGTAGATTGCTTATTTTTGTATTACTGAAACAGCTTACATACATTTCTTGACCAATTGCACATCCATTAAAGTGGTATAATTTCCCAAATGCACCTTGGGAAATGTTAATACCCCCCCAGTGCTGAAGCATTATGGGAAAATCTGCCCAGTGATTATATTACACCTCTTTACACTGAGTATACAAAACATTAAGAACACTTGCTCTTTCAATAACATAGACTGACCAGGTGAATCCAGGTGAAAGCAATGATCCCTTATTGAAGTCACTTGTTAAATACACTTTAATCAGTGTTGATGAAGGCAAGGAGACAAGTAAAATAATGCTTTTAAAGCCATGAGAGATATGATGCATGGATTGTGTATGTGTGCCATTCAGATGGTGGGCAAGACAAAAGATTTAAGTGCCTTTGAACGGGGTATGGTAGTAGGTGCCAGGGGCAACGGTTTGTGTCAAGAACCGACACTGCTGGGTTTTTCACGCTCGACAGTTTCATGTGTGTATCAAGAATGGTCCACCACCCAAAAGACATCCGGCCAACTTGATACATCTGTGGGAAACATTAGAGTCAACATGAGCCAGCATCCCTGTGGAACGCTTTCGACACCTTGTAGAGTCCATGCCCCAACTATTTGCCCTGGCAAAAGAGAAAGGAGCGGGGGGATGTAATACAACTCAGTATTAGGAAGGTGTTCCTAATGTTTGGTATACTCTAGCCCAGGGATGCACAATTAGAATTCAAAGAGGTCCAGTGACCTCATTTTCTCCCATCAAAGGTCCAAACCATTAAAAATGTCTAACGTGCACTATGATTTGGGGGCATATGTAGTTCTTGTATATGTATAGCTAATAAACAAAGTACTACAATTCAACAATATGTATTGCACATTTCCAATGCAGACACATTAAACATGAGGTAAAATAAATATGCAGCCTAATAGTTATTAAAAGTAGGCCTATCATAAATGTTCTCATTTCAAGCAAAACAATCTTCACAAAAACAATAACAAAAGTGCCTGTTTCTGAAAAAAGTGCTTTGATATTTGAACAAATAAGAAACCACAGGTTTAAATATTTTTTTTTCTTCTACTCTCTCCTACTTCACTTCTCCATCTCTCTTCTTTAGTGAGAGAAATGGGCTTTTGCTTGCCCTGCCAGCAATTTGAACCTTGGCTGGAATGGAGTCAGTGCCGTTCTCATACACATATGTAGGTGCTCATTGGTGAGTCTAGAACGGTACTTATTGTTAATGATGTTCATAGTGGAGCCAGAAGACTCACAACTGTATGTGGAGCCAAACCTGGTCAAGGTGTGTAGAGCTACTTTGGTTAGACCAGGGAAAACAGTCTCAGGCACAGCCTGCAGCCAGAAAGTGTCACGATCAGTTAGTTGAAAGTGCTCTCTTAGTGCAACATTTGCTTGCAGATCAATCAGTTCCATCTGTAGAGATCCAGCATGTGCTCACTTGAAGGTCTGTGTCACCTCCTTTGAAAATCCCCTGACATCTGTGATGAGGAATGGATTCTCAATTAGATGATGGAGCTGATGTCCAAGGCTGAAGCTGTCAAGGCGATTTCTAAAGTTTCCAATCAGCTTATCTGTGAAGTCAACATGAGGAGAAACATCTCTCTCACCCTGAATCTGTTCCTGCACCTTTGGGAAGTGTGCACAGTCTCCTTGAAGATATTTATTGAACACTTCCAGTTTCCTCTGGAAGGAGCGGACAGATGTCATCAAATCACAAACTGAATTGTTCTTGCCCTGTAGGTTCACATTGAGCTCATTAAGGTGTGATGTGATGTCTACCAAAAAAGCGACAATATCCATTTTGATCTCGTCTTGCAAAAAAAGTGAAAACTGTGTTGCCTTCTGACCCTTGAGCTGTACTAGGAAAGCTGTTATTTCCTTTCAAATGGACCAAAAGCATTCCAACACCCTGCCTTTACTGAGCCATCTTACGTTGTTGTGCAGCAGTAGGTCATTTGCATTTGCCTCGACTTTCAGGAATTCTCTCAGCAGGCGATGTTGATGAGATGAGGATGCCCTGAGGAAGTGGATGAGTTTCATCATTGTATTAATCACTTCAGCATACTCTTCTGACAGATTGGCGCACAGGACAGACTGATGAATGATGCGGTGGTAAGCTGCGAGATCAGGGTTGTCCTCTTTCAGCCGTGCCACAGCTCCTCTCTCTCTTCCTGTCATGGCAGGGGCCCCGTCTGAGGTGATAGAGATCACTTGTTTTAGATCTATCCCCCCCTCTTTCTCAGCATCTCCTTTATGGCCATGTATATGTCCTTTCCTCTTGTATGCGTCTCGAGTGGTGTTACACCTAACAGGTCTTCACAGAATCCTTTCTTCTCTGTGGAGTAAAATCTAACATACACCATGTTGGATTCGGGGTAAACTTTGAACATTCAGATATTACATACATGGTAGATCAGAAGCATAGAATATAAGGTGGGAGAGATACTGGGTTTTATGTCAGAAGTTAATGGTTTTCTGTGGAAAGACAGATGGATTTGGAATGTGTTGGATGGAGATCCTGGAAACTAGCAATGTCACTGAGGGAGAGAGGGTAATGTATAACGTTTACATGATGTCAGGATATGTTATTGTTAGCCATCAGGGATACTCTGGGAGGAGAGGAGACACAGTCTGGTATCAATAACCATGACAGCCTTGAGTTGGGGAGGAGTGAGCACTTTGGGGTAGAGGTCAGGTTAGATGAAGTGAGGAAGAAGAGATATCACTAAGGTTCTGTCTAGCAACAGAGATGCATTGGCTGTTCAGTTGTGGAGGAGGAGACTCAGCCTAGGAGAAAGGGTTAAATATCAGTGCTTGTGTGAAATGTTCTTATTTTTTTTTAATTACAGCTGTAACAACCCTTTGGGAAGAATTAAACTTGGTTAAGCTTCTCTAATGTCCATGAGCTATTTACTCTGAAAAATAAGAACCTAACAACCAGAAGCTGGACATTATCACTTACATTGATTCCAAGATGGCGTAGCAGTTCAGACGTCCTGTCGTGTCTCGTGTATATATATATTTACATATTTTTTCTTCACTTATCTTTAAAAAAATTTTTTTATTCAATTACTGAACCTCAAAGCACTCTCCTGCAACCCGCCTCACCAATTTAAAAAAAAAGAAAGTATTATTTACCTCATCTGAATTCCACAACAGAAGCTAGCCAGAGGTTAGCCATTTTCACTGGCTAACGTTGAAGTTCAGCTAGCCACGGTTAGCTGTCCTCAGCTATCCATTAGCTCGAAAAGCTATCGCCAGTTTTTGTACAGCGCGACTCAGACCAGAGCATATCGGACCTATTCTCTCTCCTTTCCCCGATTTCTACCGCAGGCTCTGGACATTTACACCTGGATCTTGCAGCTAACTAGCTGCTACCTGAGTGACTATTGGCAACGTCGGTCACGGAATTAACACACATTATTACGGAGCTAGCCAGCTAGTCAGCTGAAGAGTTCCGTCAGCCACTCGTGGGCTATTCCTGAGCTAGCCAGCTGAAGTGTCTCCTGGGCTACAACTCACCTATCCTGACCCGTTTTACTGCCGATGCGGAGCCCCATCGGGTCTTCACGACTGGACCACCGACGTTATCTGCCCGAGGGAGTTATCCAACTGGCCCCTCCGTCGCGACGTAACCTGATCGCCCATCTGCGGCCGGCTAATCGTTAGCTGTCTTTTCGGCTGCGATCTGAATAGGTCTATCGGACACTTTTCTTGGGCCACTATAACTAACTATTTTGCCAACTTGGACAGGTCCCCCCTTCCACACGGAACCCCACTAACCCACAGACGGAAACGCACGAGGTGGCTAAAAACAGACCTCCCTCCCATCTTCCACCAGCTTGCAACCTATGGCCCGGCTAGCTGTCTGAATCTCACTGGACCCTCTGATCACTCGGCTAAGCATGCCTCTCCTTAATGTCAATATGCATTGTCCATTGCTGTTCTGGTTAGTGTTTATTGGCTTATTTCACTGTAGAGCCTCTAGCCCTGCTCATTATACCTTATCCAACCTCTCAGTTCCTCCACCCACGCATGCTATGACATCTTCTGGTTTCAATGATGTTTCTAGAGACAATATCTCTCTCATAATCACTAAATGCCTAGGTTTACCTCCTCTGTACTCACATCCCACCATACCTTTGTCTGTACATTATACCTTGAAGCTATTTTATCGCCCCCAGAAACCTGCTCCTTTTTCTCTCTATTCTGGACGTCACAGACGACCAATTCTTATAGCTTTTAGCCGTACCCTCATACTTATTCTTCTCTGCTCCTCTGGGGATGTAGAGGTGAATCCAGGCCCTGCAGTGCCTAGCTCCACTCCTACTCCCCAGGCGCTCTCTTTTGATGACTTCTGTAACCGTAATAACCTTGGTTTCATGCATGTTAACATTAGAAGCCTCCTCCCTAAGTTTGTTTTATTCACACTCTGCCAACCCGGATGTCCTAGCTGTGTCTGAATCTTGGCTTAGGAAGTCCACCAAAAACTGTGAAATCTTCATCCCTAACTACAACGTTTTCAGACAAGATAGAACGACCAAAGGGGGCGGTGTTGCAATCTACTGCAGAGATAGCCTGCAGAGTTCTGTCCTGCTATCCAGGTCTGTACCCAAACAATTTGAACTTCTACTTTTAAAAATCCACCTCTCCAAAAACAAGTCTCTCACCGTTGCCGCCTGCTATAGACCCCCCTCGGCCCCTAGCTGTGCTCTGGACACCATATGTGAACTGATTGCCCCCCATCTATCTTCAGAGCTCGTGCTACTAGGCGACCTAAACTGGGACATGCTTAACACCCCAGCCATTCTACAATCCAAGCTTGATGCCCTCAATCTCACACAAATTATTAATGAACCCACCAGGTACAACCCCAAAGCCGCAAACACTGGCACCCTCATAGATATCAACCTAACCAACGTGCCCTCTAATTACACCTCTGCTGTTTTCAACCAAGATCTCAGCGATCACTGCCTCATTGCCTGCACCAGTAATGGGTCAGCGGTCAAACGACCTCCACTCATCACTGTCAAACGCTCCCTGAAACATTTCAACGAGCAAGCCTTTCTAATCGACCTGGCCCTGGTATCCTGGAAGGATATTGACCTCATCCCGTCAGTAGAGGATGCCTGGTTATTTTTTTTAAATGCCTTCCTCTCCATCTTAAATAAGCATGCCACTTTCAAGAAATTCAGAACCAGGAACAGATATAGCCCTTGGTTCTCCCCAGACCTGACTGCCCTTAACCAACACAAAAATATCCAGTGGCGTTCTGCATTAGCATCGAACTGCCCCCGCGATATGCAACTTTTTAGGGAAGTTAGAAACCAATACACACAGGCAGTTAGAAACGCCAAGGCTAGCTTTTTCAAACAGAAATTTGCTTCGTGCAACTCCAACTCTAAAAAGTTCTGGGACATTGTAAAGTCCATGGAGAATAAGAACACCTCCTCCCAACTGCCCACTGCACTGAGGATAGGAAACTCTGTCACCACCGATAAGCCCACTATAATTGAGAATTTCAATAAGCATTTTTCTACGGCTGGCCATGCTTTCCACCTAACTACCCCTACTGCATTCAACAGCACTGCACCCCCCACAGCTACTCGCCCAAGCCTCCCCCATTTCTCCTTCTCCCAAATCCATTCAGCTGATGTTCTGAAAGAGCTGCAAAATCTGGACCCCTACAAATCAGCTGGGCTTGACAATCTGGACCCTTTCTTTCTAAAATTATCTGCCGAAATTATTGCAACCCCTATTACTAGCCTGTTCAACCTCTCTTTCGTGTCGTCTGAGATTCCCATAGATTGGAAAGCAACTGCTGTCACCCCCTCTTCAAAGGAGGTGACACTCTTGACCCAAATTGCTACAGACCTATATCCATCCTACCCTGCCTTTCTAAGGTCTTCGAAAGCCAAGTCAACAAACAGATTACCGACTATTTCGAATCCCACCGCACCCTCTCCGCTATGCAATCTGGTTTCAGAGCTGGTCATGGGTGCACCTCAGCTACACTCAAGGTCCTAAACGACATCGTAACCGCCATCGATAAGAAACAATACTGTGCTGCCGTATTCATTGACCTGGCCAAAGCTTTTGACTCTGTTAATCACCACATCCTCATCGGCAGACTTAGTAGCCTTGGTTTCTCAAACGATTGCGTCGCCTGGTTCACCAACTACTTCTCTGACAGAGTTCAGTGTGTCAAATCGGAGGGCCTACTGTCTGGACCTCTGGCAGTCTCTATGGGGGTACCACAGGGTTCAATTCTTGGGCCAACTCTTTTCTCTGTATACATAAATGATGTCGCTCTTGCTGCTGGTGAATCTCTGATCCACCTCTACGCAGACGACACCATTCTGTATACTTCTGGCCCTTCTTTGGACACTGTGTTAACAACCCTCCAGACGAGCTTCAATGCCATTCAACTCTCCTTCCGTGGTCTCCAACTGCTCCTAAACACAAGTAAAACTAAATGCATGCTCTTCAACCGATCGCTGCCTGCACCTGCACGCCCATCCAGCATAACTTCTCTGGACGGTTCTAACTTAGAATTTGTGGACGACTACAAACACCTAGGTGTCTGGTTAGACTGTAAACTCTCCTTCCAGACTCACATCAATCATCTCCAATCCAAAGTGAAATCTAGAATTGGCTTCCTATTTCGCAACAAAGCATCCTTCACTCATGCTGCCAAACATACCCTCGTAAAACTGACCATCCTACCAATCCTCGACTTCGGCGATGTCATTTACAAAATAGCCTCCAATACCCTACTCAACAAGCTGGATGCAGTCTATCACAGTGCCATCCGTTTTGTCACCAAAGCCCCATATACAACCCACCACTGCGACCTGTACGCTCTCGTTGGCTGGCCTTCACTTCATAATCGTCGCCAAACACATTGGCTACAGGTCATCTACAAGACCCTGCTAGGTAAAGTCCCCCCTTATCTCCGCTCACTGGTCACCATAGCAGCACCCAGCTGTAGCACGCGCTCCAGCAGGTATATCTCTCTGGTCACCCCTAAAGCCAACTCCTCCTTTGGTCGTCTCTCCTTCCAGTTCTCTGCTGCCAATGACTGGAACGAACTACAAAAATCTCTGAAACTGGAAACACTTATCTCCCTCACTAGCTTTAAGCACCAGCTGTCAGAGCAGCTCACAGATCACTGCACCTGTACATAGCCCATCTATAATTTAGCCCAAACTACTACCTCTTCCCCTACTGTATTTATTTCTTTTATTTATTTTGCTCCTTTGCACCATATTATTTATATTTGAACTTTGAACTTTCTTCAAAATACAAATCTACCATTCCAGTGTTTTTCTTGCTATACTTTATTTACTTTGCCACCATGGCATTTTTTTGCCTTTACCTCCCTTATCTCACATCATTTGCTCACATTGTATATAGTCTTATTTTTTTCTACTGCATCATTGATTGTATGTTGTTTTACTCCATGTGTAACTCTGTGTTGTTGTATGTTGTCGAACTGCTTTGCTTTATCTTGGCCAGGTCGCAATTGTAAATGAGAACTTGTTCTCAACTTGCCTACCTGGTTAAATAAAGGTGAAATAAAAAAAATAAAAATAAAAAATAAAAAAAACATCAGTCGATTCATCAACAGCTAATGCTATGCATGATGCACTCCGTATAGTTTCACCAAGCTGTGTTAATACATCCTCTGTTAGTATTTCACTCTTTCTTGCTGTTGTTGTACGTGACATTGGGATTTGCTTGATCTTTTCACACAGCTCGTCTTTTTATTTACCATCAAGTAAAGTTTCAGCAACAGCATTCACGCACTCCATCACCACTCCCCCGTCAGTAAATTACTTTCGGTGTTGACCCAAAATCCAAGCTATTTTTAGTGAACGTTCATTTGCACGTTGTTGGGCAGTGAATGCATGGGAGAGGACTCTGGTGGACCAATCATACTGGGCATTGAGTTATTTTGCGTGCCCTCACCACAGACTGCTGTGGATATGTTTCCTCAAAAGATCTGTGCTTCGTCTCGTAGTGGCGCTTCACTTTGTCACTTTTTATTAGAGTCACGGACTCTGAACATATCAGGCAGAGTGGTTTGACACTTGCTGCGGGAAGGATAAAGGCATATTTGTCTGTCCACTCCTCTTTGAATGAAGCTCAATTTCATGTATCGGCTTTCCTGACTTTTGCGCACGGAATTCTATAATTTCTCCTCTCGCGTCCGCTTTTGCTTCTCCCGCTGTCTCTCTCTCTGACAACATCGGTCTCCTAACATGCATTGTAAACATTCACTTTGATTGGCTGAGTTTCGTGAAGGGATTTAAATAACGCACGTGATTGGACAACAAACAGTAGTTTGGCGCGCTGTCTGTGACCTTCCCAGCTGAGCTGAGCCAGCGTAGTGTGTGTACATTGAAAAAAAGGGTTGCTTCATCAGTATTTAATTTAACAATTATTTAGGAGAAACGTGTCGAGGTCCAGATAGAACCTTCACCGAGGTCCGCCAATTGTGCACCTCTGCTCTAGCCTATAAACATTCTAAGGGGGCTGTATTATGCAATCATTGGCACTCTACTATAGTAATGACTACATTGTTAGAGTATTATCTTCTGTGTCAACAAAACTGTACTCTTGTGATTCATCTTCCTGAAGCTCAGTTGTCTCAACAGTAGGAGGAGGTATAGATAGGTAGGGGCACTGTTGGTGTAGGTGAGTGGAGGTTACATACCTATGATTAAAAGGCAGCTAGAAAAGACTGTCTAGAATTGGAATGACAGTACTGACAATTATCCCAAGACTTTCCCCTGGCATTGCTTCCACACATCTGATTTTAGCTTATAGCTGTGCACCTTCCACAGAGAGTCGGCTGTTCACCTGAATAACCGTAGAAGTGCTGTCTGCTACCCAGTTACCAAAACCTTTCTTTGTGTGTAGTTTTTAAAATACATATGGTTGTGTTCAGTGTGAGAGATATGATATTTGTTATAAAAGTTGTGCACCTTCCACACACAGTCAGATATTTAGCTGAATAACTGTAAAAGTGTTGTCTGCTACCCTGTTACCAAAACTTTGCTAACGTTTTTAAAATGCATAAGGGACTTTTAAAGATTGTTTTCAGTGCGAGAGATATTTTTGCTATCAAAGTTGTGCTGCATGTCCTTGATCAGCCCATGATGTGGCCTCCCTATGGCTCTAAGGCCTAGCCTTAGTTGCCATACTTTTGAGCTTACATTCATTCCATAGAGATAGGATATCCCAATGCTGTTGTATGTTTAATCGGCACTTGGCAAATCAGAGAGGGGCTGAGAAATCAAACATCTTGGTAAGCTGTTTCATCTCTTAGAACTTGATAGGAGAGTGAATTGAATTACCGTAAAGCTCATTCTGATTCTGTTTATGTGGGGGCGAATTGAAGCCACATTGTTTATCATAGAGCCAAATGTCCTACCCTGTGATTCAGCTAAACCTTGTTTTGTGATAACAGCTTTGTGTTCATCATGTTTGGAGAGGAAGCCAGAAACCAAGAAACCAATGCCTAAAAGGGACCTTCCTCTTTTAGGGATATGTTTTTGAGGAAGACATTATGAAACATTGTTCCAAGTCTATGAATTTGAGAGAGTTACATTTCCCCAGCCCCATCCCTTAGCTTAAGTAGGGTTATACACATATGATTAAACAGGCTGTCATAGACTGTCAAGAATTGGAACAACAGTACTGACAATTATCCCAAGACTTTCCCCTGTCATTGCTTTCACACATCACATTAGCTTATATCTGTGCTTCTTCCACATAGAGTCAGGTGTTTACCTGAATAACTTTAGAAGGTTTGTCTGTTACCCTGTTACCAAAACCTTGCTTCAGTTTTAAAATGCATAAGGTACTCTTAAAGATTCTGTACAATGTAAGATATATAATTGTTGCTATCAAATTTATGCTGCTTGTCCTTGATCAGCCCATGATGTGGTCTCCCTATGGCCATACTTTGAGCTTACAGTATTTGAGCTTACATTCATTCCATAGAGATAGGATATTCCAATGCTGTTGTATATTTAATCGGCATTTGGCAAATCAGAGAGGGGCTGAAGAATCAAACATCTTGGTAAGCTGCTTTTATCCCTTAGAACTTGATAGGAGAATGAATTACCGTAAAGCTCATTCTGATTCTGTTTATGTGGGGGCGAATTGAAGCTACATTGTTTCTCATAGAGCCAAATGTCCTACCCTGTGATTCAGCTAAACCTTGTTTTGTGATAACAGCTTTGTGTTCATCATGTTTGGAGAGGAAGCCAGAAACCAATGCCTAAAAGGGACCTCTCCTCTTTCAGGGATATATTTTTGAGGATCACATGACATTATGAATTATTGTTCCATCTCTATGAATTTGAGTAGTTACATTTCCCCAGCCCCATTTGTAACACTTAACATTAAGTTGCTGTTATAAACAGAGACATGGGCCAAAGTTCTCTCTCTCTCTCTCTCTCTCTCTCTCACTCACTCACTCACTCACTCACTCACTCACTCACTCACTCACTCACTCACTCACTCACTCACTCACTCACTCACTCACTCACTCACTCACTCACTCACTCACTCACTCACTCACTCACCAACCCAGTCCCTCTCTCAGGTTGGAGTGATTTATCTGTTTTCTGAGACAGTTCTTATTTCATGCTCCATAGGCACTACTAAGACTCTAAACTGCAGCTGGGCTAAATATTGGGACATTGGCCAAAGCTCTCTCTCTCATATAGTTCATTTTCATGAAGATAACATTATTAACCAATTCTTAAGATTTGAAAATAATGGTTCCGTTCCACAACACTGGAGATTACTTCTGTTCCCGTTTCCTGAACCGGTTCCAACTCCTGCTACAAACAAAACATGATCTAGTCTTCTAAAGAAGTCACCAGTGTCCACAATATAAATGTTTGATCTTGTAACTTGTTAACGACACAATAGACAAAAAATCTGAAAAGGTTCTGAAAAAATGAGTGGGAAACATGCGAGGATGTAGCCAATCATTGGATCCCGGAGGATAAATGAGAAGTCCTCTGTTTGATGTATTGCATTGTTTTGACCTTTTTGGCACATCCCACAGCGTGTACACATAGATATTGTCAAAAAGGAGGGTTTCATTTAAAATGGAAGTGTTTAAGACAGATTTAGGGCAGCTAGGTAGACACACAGTTTCATACGAAGGTTTGGTTTTACTTGTATGTCAAGGTAACAATATACCTTCTGCATATACACTAAAAAAACAGTTGCCATGGTGATGAGAATGTAATCAATATTTAAAAGAAATACTATGATTTGAAGTGAGGAAAAAGTAATTTAAAGTATTATAAAATACATTTTGACTATCTGCTTTGGATAAACATCTGCTATATCTGTGTCACTGTTCTGTGCAATTCAAGGTGTAAAACTAAAATTATAATACAAAAAAATATATACATATACACACATACATACACACAAAGAATAATTATTAAAAAATAAAAAATAAATATATATATAAAACTTGCAGCAGCACTATCAAGGTTCTTTTTAGCTATTTCCAGCCTTAACTGAGACGACGAGCAAATAATTAGTTTTTAGATTTTACAGCACCTTACACAACATGTTTCTGCTCATTTCCCTAATCACCCCATTCACTCTGTCCAATTTGAAATATAGTTGAGTAGTGGAGACCAGTCTATCAAACTTGGGCTGTCTCTTGCGGAGGTCATAAGTGAGCTTTTCAAGAGAGAGAAAGTCAACAATCTGGTCAATCCACATTTTAAATGTAGGAGAGGTATTAGAGGCCCGCAATAGAAGAATACATTTCTTAGCAAAGTATGTAATAGTCATAAGCAAATGTTCTCTGTCAGGATCAAGAACAAAGTCCTGCTGGGCATTAAGAAGATAGATACACGGGGTAATATCAAACTGTACATCTAGTATTTTCTGTGCAGCGGTGGAGCAGCTAATTGGGAGGGAGATCCAGGTTTGGAGATCGTTCTTGATTCGATCCAGGAGTGGAAGATAATTTTCCTTGAAAAGGCTATTCAGATCTGGTGTTATGAAGATCCCAAGGTATTGAAACCCCTGTGTCTTCCATTGGAATGGACATAGTGTCTTCATAGAGCTGGTGAGTGTAATATTGAGAGGGCAGACAGTGGATTTGATCTTATAACCTGAAAACTTGCCATACTTAGCAATTGTGTCTAAAATGGGAGGGAGGGATTTCTCAGGGTTGGATATGTAGAGCAAGACATCATCTGCGTAGAGCTGTGCTGCAGGCCGCCTGCAGAAACACCCATAATACTTGGATTGCTCCTTATCAACTCTGCCAGAGTCTCCGCCCCCAACAAGTAGAGCAGGGGGGACAGCGAGCACCCTTGTCTTGTGCCCAGTCCCAAAGGGAATTAGATTCCGTCTCTCACAGTTGAAGTGTACCTATGATAGAAATTACAGACCTCTACATGCTTTGTAAGTAGGAAAACCTGCAAAATCAGCAGTGTATCAAATACTTGTTCTCCCCACTGTATATAGTTTTCAGTAAAAATCATGAAAAGTTACATTTATCTTTTTTGGGTCATATTTGACCTCGTCCTCTGCTGTTCGGATAGCCATGATTGTACGCTCTGACTACTCTTTTTTTAATTGGTAAGCAAGCAATCTACTCGGCCTATTGCTATACTCATGGTATTTCTGTTTAGTAAATAAAACTTTTTTTTAATCTCCCGAGTATAGTCCAAATTCAGTTTGGCTTTGGCTGCTTTAAGTTGACTCCAGGAAGTGCTGTCTGGGGATTGTTTATGTACTTTTTCACAGCGTTCCAGCTCCCTCTCAAGATCTAGCCTGTATGCTTCCATTGCTTTTTTCTTAGAGGAAGCATATGCAATTAGATGACCTCTTAGTGTGGCTTCAGCAGCGTCCCACATTGTGGCCGGAGAAACAGGGGAATCTTTGTTGTCTTGTGTGTAGTTGTCTATCCATGTAGTTACCAATGGATGGAACGCTTCATTTGATAACATTGAGGTGTTGAATTTCCAGCTCTTTGACCTCGGGATGTTTTTGCAGAGGTCAAAGCGGAGGTGGACAAAGGCGTGATCTGAAAGTGCTATGGGTCCGATTTTACACGTTGAATTTATGAATCTCTTTGGGATAAAAATGTAATCTATATGGGAGTAGGTGTTATGGACATTAGAGTAGTATGTATAGTCCATAGATGATCTATTAGTCTCTCTCCAGATATCTATCAGTCCCATTTCTTTAGTAAGAGAGTTCAACATGTTTGCAGATCTAGGATTTGTGGTGGGGACTTGAGGTGATTTGTCTAGGGTTGGGTTAAGGGTACAATTAAAATCTCTGGCCACCACGCCAAAGGAAACACAATGCTCAATGAACAGGGTTATCATTTTTTACATGAAAGCAGGAGTATCTGTGTTATGGGTGTATATGTTTAAGATAGTAATTGGTTGTCCATACAGTGACCCAGTTATCGAAATAAATCTCCCCTCTGGATCAGATATGTTTTTGTCAATTATGAATGGAACATTCTTATGGATAAGTATGGCTGTACCTCTATTGTTTGATTTGAAAGATGAGAAATACACCTGTCCCACCCAAGCTCTGCGGAGTTTGGCATGTTCGGCATCACAGAGGTGTGTCTCTTGTAATAGCACGATGTCTGCTTTTTCCTTTTTTAGAGCACATAGTATCTTTTTTCGTTTTATTGCATGACCTAGACCATGGCAGTTCCATGTCAATAGATTTAAGGTACTGGTCATCGTCATCGAACAATAATCAAACTTTAGTGCAAGTCATCTCTGGGTAAAGGTGGATAATAGTTACAGCTGCGTTCACATAAAAGGAAAATAAATGGTGTACATAAAATAACAATTTCTGAACACCCCAGCCGAGTTCCCAAACAACTTGACATATCCCGTTAGATCTATTACCCCCACGCTCAGTCTCAATTCTGTGTTCCGAAAAAACAAAAAACCGGGAACAGTTAGCAACGCACAACGTCTCCCCCACCCACCAAAGAAATGCCTCATCCTCTCCTCTCCGCCCCACATTGAGTAAATGACAACGTAGCCCCCGTCCAGACCACATTAAAAGAGGGACAAAATAAAATCAATAGCCCAGCCTACATATACCTCCCCCAAGGGACATAGGGAACCACAAGTAATAATGGCAACAAAAAAAGGGAAATAAAAGTAGGCTGAAACGTTAGTAGGCCTAGGTTAGGCTATAGAGCCTATCTCTCTCAGCTAAAGGAAAATAAATATAGATTAGACGGCTATAATGACATTTAGCGGGGCGGGTGGGTCTTTGGATGTCGGCTATATGTTGTCTTACCTCCTTTAGTAATAACAGTAATCGCATTTAGTCATTGGTCCATTTCTCATTGACCAGGATTGTCTTTCAAAAAACGTTTTGCCTCTTCGGGAGTTTTGAAGTGTCGCAGGGCTCCTTGGTGAAGAATCCTGAGCTCGTTTGGGTATTTGAATCCCCTAAAGATGCCTCGGTCAATGGAGTATTTCTTCACCTCATCAAACTCTCGCCACTTTTGGCATATTCCAGCTGACAGGTCCTGGTGTAAAGTGAGTTTGGCGTTCCCCACTGTAATGGTGTTGATTTTTGCCACCTGTAGGACTCGTTCCTTGTCGGTGAATCTCAGGAAACGTATGGTGATTGGGCGCGGTGGTTGTCTGGCTGCTGGTGGGGGCCTCAATGCTCGGTGAGCTCTCTCTTACTGTTCTATGGGCCTGTCGGTGGACAGGTGGAGCCACTCGGGAAGTTTGTCTTGTAGGTAGCGGATCAGTGGCATGTTTCCCTCTTATTTTTCGCCCAGATTTAATAGAACACAATTATTCCTTCGCCCCCTGTTTTCCAGGTCCTCTGTTCTCTCTTCCAGATGCTCTATTTTCTTTTTAGCATATGCTATTGTTTCTATGGCATCTGTCAATAAGTTTTCCATGGATAGGATTCGCCCCTCTGCCTCGTCCAGCCGCCCCGCGTTTATGGTTATCTTGTTGTTGATGTCAGGCAAAGCATTTTCCAGGATTGTCACCTTGCCCCCTATCGCACTGAGCTGAGAGTTAATGGCATCTAATTTAATGTTGAGTTCTGTACGTTGGGATCTCAGCTCAGAAAGGATGTCTTCGACAGAGTGCGAGGTTGGCATTCATTGGGCCCCGCGGGGGAACGGGTCCTCTTGCTCCTGGCTAATGGCGCTAGCTTTTTCTGAAGCTAGCTGCTTCTTGGAGGCTTTTTCCGTCGCTAATGCTCGAGTCCGCGTAACAATGTCACCTGTAATGTCACCTTTTGTAGCCGCCATGACTTTTTGACTAAAGCTAAATGAGTTTAAACTTGAAGTGGAGGTAAGATTAGGAATTGGAAACTACTTGGGCGGAGCTCTTAGTTCATTTGGCCATCTCGTTTAAGGGTCACGTGATCCCCCCCTTAATGTCACTTCTGATATATTCTGTCTTAGAGAAGATTCCAATTAAAAGTCTGGCAGCAAGAGCTTCAGACAGTACTTGATGCACCTTTTGAAAAGTGTAGTAGATTCTGTCTCCCTCACTCATTACCACACACAAAAACCTCTAGCAGTGTCATTAAACTGAAGGAGACGGACTACATTCATTATGGGCCTGTCTCTCTGAAAAACAACAATAGCATTCGGAATCACTGCACTTTAGGAACCTAGGGAAACCTTGACAAAAATCTCTATGACAGGGCTAAAGGTATGCATTTTCTACTAGGAAGTGAATTCAAATGTAATAATAGGATGGCTATGAATACAGGACAGAGAATGCTTCTTCTGACTTTTTTCCCAGATTTGCATTGCTTATTTTTGTTAGTGCAGAAACGTTTTTCTCTCGCTAGCTGTGTTTCAGTCATATTTAGGGTTATTATGGCAACCTTATTACCACCACACCAGCGGTCATGAATCATGAACGCAGTCAAATTCCATGTGACCATTTAGTCACAGTAACTAGGCTTCTCCAAGCTATGATGCTGCTGATGGTCATTAGTGGCCTACCAAATTTGATAACTGCCTGGTACTCAGTACTCTACTGTCCCTCTAATCACTCTGAAATGAATGCAAATGTAATCTAAAATCTAATCAAACACTTCATGAGAGCCCATGAGCTCATGTTCTGCAACATTTCTATATAATTGTGTGTGAAAACAGTTTTGATGGCCTCTATTAAAAAGAGGAGGATCCCATCAGATCTCCATAGGCTAGGCCTACTATATTTATTTCTCAGATTTCCTAATGTTAAGCACATTGCTTCTCTTTACAACAGGAGAATAGCTGGCTGGCATGAAAATGAATCACGTGAAAAGCAGCCTCCATTTGCTATTTGTGCATATATTACATATTTTTCCCCCCTGTTTCGAGACAAGTGCATTACATGCATAATTGCATTTGTGGCCACTTTTGAGAATGGTGTTTTCATTTAATTGCATTTTGGAACGTTCATGTTTATAGCCTACAGCCGTGTGCACATTGTTGCGCTTATAATGTGAAGAAATAGCTTACTAGTTTACCAACATTTTAACCTAAACATTCTGATCTGTTGCATCAGCCTCGTTGCTTTAAAAAAAATTTATGCTAGTGGTTGTATTCATTTGGGATCTATCGCATCCCACAACTGTGCGAGACTACGCTTGGAATATTTATTTATTGCACAGAAGGACAAGTTGACCAATAGAATAGGTCAACTTTTGTACTATGGGGGATAGTAGATTGACATAGGCTAGTGCTTTTGCTGTTTGTTTGGCCTACGCATCTTCTTGGCTGACAAAGTAAATGTGGACAATTCTTTCAACATCTTCAATGTGCGCCTCGGAATTCAATAAGGACATGCACAGTTGCGTCCCGATGTGTCTGTCTTCACTTGTAGCCTGTGAGAAGGACCCGAGATTCTGTGAGAAGGACCCAATCACGTGATGGGCATTGGCTAATAAGAGTTGAGATATCTGAGAGAGCCATGTGAGTGAGAGGGCACAACGGCCACTGGCCGCAAAAGGCCTGGATTTTTTTAGGGGGCACTACGTCCACACAGAGTGTCACGACTTCTACCGAAGGTGGCTCCTCTCCCTGTTCGGGCGGCGCTCGGCGTCGCCGGTCTACTAGCTGCCACCGATCACTTTTCCTTTTCGTTTGGTTTTGTCTGTCTTGTGTTTCACCTGTTCTGAGTTTAGGTTCATTAGTGGGTTATTTATTTGCGCACTACCAGTTTGGGTTCGTGCGGGATTGTTTTGTTTTACCTGTCGTGGTTTTGTGTTGCTTTGTATTTTCTGTGTCTCTATGTGGACAGGCATTCTTTCTGGACTGCGTTCTGGACCTTTTTGGTGGACTCTATTTCGGGTCATGTGCCTGTTCATTTTTGGTTGGACTCAGGAATATACATTCTTCTCTTGCATATTTGGTCTCCTGCGCCTGACTTCACCCCCCCCCCCCCCCCCCCACCTACCTCTCCTAGGGAGAACTGACACATAGGGGATGCGGCCGGGAAATTCGAGGCATTATCAAGTGCTTGTCAAATTGTGAATGGGAGACTGATGAAGTGTGTGCAAGAAACAAAGCAGAGCTCATGCCTTTCATGCAACTTTTTTCATTTTCATTGGAGTTGCATCATGCACCCTTAAAATGTATAAAAATCTAAACATATAGCCCAACGTTTGAATCACAACTAAGGTTGCATAAATAACTCTAAATTAAGCATATAGGTGGACCTGTTTCTTCGTGAACCGCTCAACACAGAATAGCCTCAGGTGTGCACTCCCTCAAGTCGTTTGGAGAAAATATCCTTTCTGTTTTATTCATCTATGTTAATTTGTACTCTTCATACTATAAAATAATATAAAATAATTCTAAACAAATCTTGTCTGCTAAATGAACTAGTGTAGCCCACAGCATATGGCATAGCCAGATCAGGGCCTAACATAAGGACAACTCAGAGTATGCTATTCTGTTCTTCTGAAATAGACTACATTTTCTTCATATCATGTTTCTTTAGACCTGTCTAAAATAAATAATGGATTTATTGTGATGGTGTAGGCTATATAAAATGGATTTATTAGACTTTTTAAACTGTATATGTTTGGGCCTCCTGTGGCGCAGCGGTCTAAGGCACTGCATCGCAGTGCTAGAGACGTCACTACAGACCTGGGTTCGATCCCAGGCTGTGTTGCAGCTGGCCGCCATGAGGAGACCCAGGAGGCTGCACACAAATGGCTCAGCTTCATCCGAGTTAGGCAAGGATTTGGCCGGCTGGGATATCCTTGTCCCATCGCGCTCTAGCGACTCCTTGTGGCGGGCCGGGCACATGCGCGCTTACTCGTGTCGCCAGTAGTGCGGTGTTTCCTCCAACACATTGGTGTGGCTGGCTTCCAGGTTAAGCAGGCAGGTGTTAAGGAGTGCAGTTTGGTGGATCATGTTTCGGAGGACGCATGACTCAACCTTTGCCTCTCCCAAGCCCATTGGAGAGTTGCAGCGATGAGACACGATCGGAATTGGACATCGTGAAATTGGGGAGAAAAAGGGGGTACAAATAAATAGCAATAAATAAATCATTTAAATATAGATGTTCCAAAGGTCTTCATCAATGGCTTGTAGGCTATGCATGGAAGCCAGGAGATGTTAAATGTATTTATGTTAATTAACTTTAGACTATAAACTCTCCTTCCAGACTCACATCAAACATCTCCAATCCAAAGTTAAATCTAGAATTGGCTTCCTATTTCGCAACAAAGCATCCTTCACTCATGCTGCCAAACATACCCTCGTTAAACTGACCATCCTACTGATCCTCGACTTCGGCAATGTCATTTACAAAATAGCCTCCAATACCCTACTCAATAAATTGGATGCAGTCTATCACAGTGCCATCCATTTTGTCACCAAAGCCCCATATACTACCCACCACTGCGACCTGTACGCTCTCGTTGGCTGGCCCTCGCTTCATACTCGTCGCCAAACCCACTGGCTCCAGGTCATCTACAAGACCCTGCTAGGTAAAGTTCCCCCTTATCTCAGCTCGCTGGTTACCATAGCAGCACCCACCTGTAGCACGCGCTCCAGCAGGTATACCTCTCTGGTCACCCCCAAAGCCAATTCCTCCTTCGGCCGCCTCTCCTTCCAATTCTCTGCTGCCAATGACTGGAACGAACTACAAAAATCTCTAAAACTGGAAACACTTATCTCCCTCACTAGCTTTAAGCACCAGCTGTCAGAGCAGCTCACAGATTACTGCACCTGTACATAGCCCATCTATAATTTAGCCCAAACAACTACCACTTCCCCTACTGTATTTATTTATTTAGCTCCTTTGCACCCCATTATTTCTATTTCTACTTTGCACTATCTTCCACTGCAAATCTACCATTCCAGTGTTTTACTTGCTATATTGTATTTACTTCGCCACCATGGCCTTTTTTGCCTTTACCTCCCTTATCTCACCTCATTTGCTCACTTTGTATATAGACTTATTTTTCTACTATATTATTGACTGTATGTTTGTTTTACTCCATGTGTAACTCTGTGTTGTTGTATGTGTCAAATTGCTTGCTTTATCTTGGCCAGGTCGCAATTGTAAATGAGAACTTGTTCTCAACTTGCCTACCTGGTTAAATAAAGGTGAAATAAATAAATAAATAAAAAACTGACAATTACCGTGAGAGCTGCAGTTATTTGCTTGACAATCACTGGCTGGCAAAATGTCATGACCGCCACACCCTTAGTCTTATTGCTGACTGTGAGAGCATCAAGGTTAATACTTTTCTCTCTCTAAAATGGTAGCAGTTTCTGGGCTATCCCCATCTCCTAACTGTCTCTGTACAGTAGTTTGTTTGCTGCTTTTCTAAATGCTTCCAGATGTGAAATACATTCTAGACCATGGCGTAGGTATGCAGAGCAATTGATGTAATATGACATAATTACATCAAACAAATAATTAGGGACACATGGCACACCTGGCACACACTTGCCAGGTCCCTGTATAATTGGATATATTATAGAACACTTTTGAGCACTTCTCTTCAAGCTGGAACAGAGACATGCAACAGGGGAAGAGTGGGAGACAACACAACGTGCTGTGGGCGAAAACCAAAGACAACAGCTGACACTACAATGCAAACATAACATGAACATTTTAATTAAAATTGACAGGGGGTACGTTATGCTCCAACACAGATTTTCACACCGCTAATGATATGAGCTTTGAAACGTTGTTTTCATGACAACAGACAAACAAGGAGATGCATATTCTGCTAAAACAAATCCACATTAACTGGGAAACAAGGACACTGTTTACTGTTTATGTTCTGCTGAAGTGTTTATAATGACAAGGTAAAAATCAGTCGTTCTGCCACTGTTCCCCGGTAGGCCGTCATTGTAAATAAGAATTTGTTCTTAACTGACTTGCCTTGGTAAATTAAAGTTACATTTTCAAATTATCTTCGACTCCAAAACTAAGGAATGGGATGGAGATGACAACGTAGTAAATATTTTAAGACAATATTATGATTTGAAGTGAGTAAAGTCAGGAAACATACAGTAAAGTATTATAAAATACATTTTAACTATCTGCTTTGGAGGAACAACTGCAATATCAATATACCACTGTTTAAGTGCAATTCAAGTTTAAAATCAATGTAACATTTGATATATTCTGTCTCTGAGAGGCAGTTGCTTTGCAAGTGCAATTAAGTCTCAGATTCCTATTAAAAGTGTGGCAGCGAGATCTTCAGAATGTACATGATGCACCTGTGTGTCCCTCACACAGCAACCTCTAGCAGTGCCATTAAACAGAAGGAGACAGACTACATTTAAAAACGAATCATGAAAAACTATTTAGTAAACTGAAACATAATAATAATTTACGAACCCATTTGAAAAATTAAAACTATACTGAATGTATTTATCTTTAACTCCAAAATTAACAAAAATTAAATAAAAAACATAATGATTTATGTTCAGTTTCAGTTTATTTCTTAAAATGAATGGGGTTTTCAATGGGGTTTTCATGCTTTTTATCAAGTGGGGTTTTCAAGCTTCTGAATCTGGCGGGTCACATTATGATTGACTTCAATTTAAAGGTAGACTCAGTGAGATGACATTGCCACAGATACAGATATTGGTCTTGTTCTCCTGCTTAGACGTTGATGACGTGGCACACAATCATTGGTTGATGCATGCAACATCTGAGCAGGGGATTGAGACCATGATGTGGTTAGCTGACAAGTAAAATACCTTGTTGTAAGATAATCTGTACCCCCACACATTGACTCGGTACCTTGTATATATCCTTATTATTGTTATTTTCTAATCTTACAACTGCATTGCTGGCTAATTAAGGGCTTGTAAGCATTTAACGGTAAGGTCTACATCTGTTGTATTCGGTGCATGTGACAAATAACATTTGATTTGATCTGGCAGGCATCAGCAATGTCTGAGCAGAGGAATGAGCCCATTGAGATGAGTGTGATGCAAGACATTGTTCTCACACCGTCACACAGAGTATCTGCACATATGCACGGGTGCACGTCACGCTGCTACAACGTGGTAGGTAAGGGACTAAAACAGCTGGGAAATTTAGCCTCGCGCTTCAACGCTCCTGGTTGTTGAGGAAATCGACCCACTCCTACCGTTTACTTGGTGCATGTTCATCATCTTGCTGAGTCTACCTTTAAACAATGATCTGACCCATCACCTTATGTGTAACTTCCCCATAGTGGCAAAAAGTGACAAAAACCCCCCAAGTGATCCCAAAAAACACCAACTATACAACACAAATGGCTCCTAGCCTCCTACGCATAGGCTACTTTCGTTCCATATTATTACAAAATAATATAAAAACAAAATATAAATGTTTTTATCAAATGTCAACTAAATCAATTAGAGTAAATCCGATCTGAAAACTAAATCTAACTAAACTGAATTTCAAATAAAAGTCTTAAAAATAATAGAAATAAAAACTAATATAAAAACACAAAACTATCATTATCTTGATCTGATCTATATACCAATAATGAAAAACAAATTATGTTAGCATTCACATAAATTGGATGTGAATAACTTGCTGTCTAACATTCATACTACATATTGTATATCAACCCCTAGCCGCGTCAGAATAGTTTTATCCAGCAGAGTATTTTATCCCACCTGTTTCCTCAGTGGATGAGCAATCCTGTTGTCCTAGTTACACACATCCTAGCCTCGGAAGCCCAGGCTTCTCATGCTGAGTGAACAAGATGGGATTTGGAAGGATGGTCACACCAGGCCTTAACTCTGTAGTGTTTTTCCAATGTGAGGAGAGAGGAAAATAAATCCGATAAATCCAGGACTGGACAGGCCTTAATGCTGAGAATATCTTGAGAGGAGTAAAGGGAGAATGAGCCTTACTTTCATGGTGCAGACAGGAAGGGAGCTCT
This sequence comes from Salmo trutta, assembly GCF_901001165.1. Classification (NCBI taxonomy): domain Eukaryota; kingdom Metazoa; phylum Chordata; class Actinopteri; order Salmoniformes; family Salmonidae; genus Salmo; species Salmo trutta. The sequence continues at coordinate 8,263,367 of NC_042982.1, read as the reverse complement.
AACACCATAAATGGCATCGCTGAGCAGCTTTCAAATATTTAAGGGAGAGCTGTGTATTTATTTATAGAGATGTAAATCGATAGCGCATGTACCTCGCTTCCATTTGTTTCTCTTCACCTCCCCAGGACAAAGCCGATGTTATCAGCCTGGGAAATATGAGGCTCTTTCTGCTTGTTTCTGCCCAAAAATACGCTTGTTTGCACATTCATCAGATTTAGCGAGTGCCAAGCATAGGACACCAATAGAGAAACATCAAGGGTTGTTTGTGTGTTGCATCTGTATGTGTAGCCTATACACACGTGCATACGTGTTTGTGTATCCATGCGCACATTCATGTTGTGTTTGTCTGAGTACCTGTATGTCAGTGTTTTTTATTTATTTATTGTACCTTTATTTAACTAGGCAAGGCAGTTAAGAACAAATTCTTATTTTCAATGACAGCCTAGGAACAGTGGGTTAACTGCCTTGTTCAGGGGCAAAACAACAGATTTTTACCTTGTCAGCTCAGGATTTGATCTTGCAACCTTTTGGTTACTAGTCCAACGCTCTAACCACTAGGCTACCTGCCAACGCAGTGTGCACATTGCAAGCTGGTGTATGGAACCTCAGCTCCTAAGAACTATAAATTAAGTTCTAAATACAATTATTACGTGCATATTTGAATGAAGCAAACTTTAACAAGTATGTGCAGAGACTTGTAATAGGGCATTTAGGCCACATAGTGTTTAAAGCAAATAGACACATTTCTCAATTTAAGAGAAAATAAATACTCTAAAACAGAATTATAATATTAGCTTGTCTCTCATCTACAGAGCTCAGCAGGTGGATTGTTAAATATGCCTCATGATAAAATATAGCAGTTCAATATCCCACCAGACTAAATAAAGTAAGCAGATCGTACGCAAGGTTTGATCATAAATTATAATTTTCTCTTTAGCTTTATAGTTTAGAAAAAGAAAAAAAAAGATGGCGCTGACAGAGATGGTCGCCTCGCTTCGAGTCCTGAGGAAACTATGCAGTATTCATTTTTTATGTATTATTTCTTACATTGTTACCCCAGGAAATCTTAAGTCTTATTACATACAGCCGGGAAGAACTATCGGATATAAGAGCGACGTCAACTTACCAACATTATGATCAGGAATACTACTTTCCCGAAGCGGATCCTCTGTTCGGACCACCACCCAGGACAATGGATCTAATCCCAGAAGCCGACTCAAAACAACTGCGCCCACCGCTCCCGAGTATACTCGCCAATGTCCAGTCTCTTGACAACAAGGTAGACGAATTCAGGCAAGGGTTGCATTCCAGAGAGACATCAGCGATGATAACATTCTCTGTTTCACGGAAACATGGCTCTCTCGGGATATGTTGTCGGAATCGGTTCAGCCACCGGGCTTCTCCATGCATCGCGCATGTACCAGTGACTAGAACCATTCAACGATGGTCTGACCAATCGGAATCAACGCTTCAAGATTGTTTCGATCACGTGGACTGGGATATGTTCCGGTCAGTCTCAGAGAATAACATCGACCTATACGCTGACTCGGTGAGTGAATTTATAAGGAAGTGCATTAGAGATGTTGTACCCACTGTGACTATTAAACCCTACCCTAACCAGAAATCGTGGATGGATGGCGGCATTCGCGCAAAACTGAAAGAGCGAACCTCCGCATTTAACCATGGAAAGAGGTCTGGGAATATGGCTGAATATAAACAGTGTAGTTATTCCCTCCTCAAGGCAATCAAACAAGTGAAATGCCGGTACAGTGACAAAGTGAAGTCGCAATTCAACAGCTCAGACACCAGACGTATGTGGCTGTGTCTACAGGAAATCACGGACTACAAAAAGAAAACCAGCCACGTCACGGACACTGACGCCACACATCCAGACAAACTAAACACCCTGTTTGCCCACTTTGAGGATAATATAGTGCCACTGTCGTGGCCAGCTAATAAGAACTGTGCCTCTCCTTCTCCGTGGCCAACGTGAGTAAAACATTTAAACGTGTTAACCCTTGCAAGGCTGCTCGCCCAGACGGCATCCCTAGCCGCGTCCTCAGAGCATGCGCAGACCAGCTAGCTGGTGTGTTTATGGACATATTAAATCGCTCCCTATCCCAGTCTGCTGTCCCCACATTTTTCAAGATGGCCACCATTGCTCCTGTACCCAAGAAGTCAAATATTACTGAACTTAATGACTACCGCCCCGTAGCACTCACTTCTGTCATCATGAAGTACTTTGAGAGACTTGTCAAGGATCATATCACCTCCACTGTACCGGCCACCCTAGACCCACTTCAGTTTGCATACCGTCCTAACAGGTCCACAAATTATGCAATCGCCACCACACTGCACACTGCCCTATCCCATCTGGTCAAGAGGAATACCCATGTAAGAATGCTGTTCATTGACTACAGCTCAGCATTCAACACCATAGTACCCTCCAAGCTCATCATCAAGCTCGAGGCCCTGGGCCTCAACCCCGCCCTGTGCAATTGGGTCCTGGACTTTCTGATGAGCCGCCCCCAGGTGGTGAAGGTAGGAAACAACAACTCCACCTCGCTGACCCTCAACACTGAGGCCCCACACGGGTGAGTGCTCAGTCCCCTCCTGTACTCCCTGTTCACCCACGACTTTGTGGCCATGCACACCTCCAACTCAATCATCAAGTTTGCAGACTACACAACAGTAGTGGTATTGATTACCAACAACGACGAGACAGCATACAGGGAGGAGGTGAGAGCACTCAGAATGTGGTGTCAGAAAAACAACCTCTCACTCAACATCAACAAAACAAAGGGGATGATCTTGGACTTCAGGAAACAGCATCGAAGGGACAGCAGTGGAGAAAGTGGAAAGTTTTAAATTCCTCGGCGTACACGTCAACGATAAACTGAAATGGTCCACCCACACAGACAGTGTTGTGAAGAAGGCGCAACAGCATCTCTTCAACCTCAGGAGGCTGAAGAAATTTGGCTTGTCACCCAAAACCCTGACTAACTTTTACAGATCCACAATCGAGAGCATCCTGTCGGGCTGTATAACAGCCTGGTATGGCAACTGTTCCGCCCTCAACCGCAAGGCTCTCCAGAGGGTGGTGCGGTGTGCACAATGCATCACCAGGGGCAAACTACCTGCCTTTCATGACACCTATAGCACCCGATGTCACAGGAAGGCAAAGAACCACCCGAGCCACTACCTGTTCACACCTCTATCATCCAGAAGGCGAGGTCAGTACAGGTTCATCAAAGTTGGGATCGAGAGACTGAAAAAGAGCTTCTATTTCAAGGCCGTCAGACTGCTAAGCAGCAATCACTAACTCAGAGAGACTGCTGCCTACATGGAGACCTAATCACTGGTCAATTTAACAAATGGATCAGAAGTCACTTTAAATAATGCCACTTTAATAATGTTTACATATCTTACATTACTCATATCCTATGTATATACTGTATTTTATATAATCTATTGCACCTTGTCTATGCCGCTCGGCCATCGCTCATACATAAATGTATATGTACATATTCTCATTCACCCCTTTTAGATTTGTGTGTATTAGGTAGTTGTTGGGGAATTGTTAGATTACTTGTTAGATATTACTGCACTGTCGGTACCAGAAGGACAAGCATTTGCGAACTATGTGTATGTGACTAAAATAATCTGATTAAATTTGATTTGACTTGAAAGTGGTCACTGAAAGCTACAATTTCAGCCTTGCCGTAACCTGCAGACATTGTGATAAAATGTACAGAATATTCCATAGGTAATGATATCTTCGTATCATAAATGTTTTGTCCGCTTGCCCACAGACGGAAAACACCTTAAATACTATTAAAGGATGGATAACAAACCAAAGGTAAACCAACCAGCATATGCCTCGCCAACTATAGGCCACATGCTTCCTCCTAGCCTCCAGGTCTGCAATATTAACTATATGTAATTTACACTGAGGTAATCAACTCCACTTCTGCTATTAATGTTAGGTAGGAGCAGTGGCAGAGCCCCACCTGTTTTGAGCCCCACACTTTTAGGTAAAAAAGTGTTGACCGGAAAACGGTCAATGCTTGCATCAGCAATGCAATGAATAAAGCTACACAGTACATGGTTGTTATTTTGACATTAATATTTGTCACATATCAGTTTGCAAACAACGTAAATAAAACATGGTTAATAAAACCTCATACAAACATGGTCTCTTTTTTGCTTTTTTGAGTAAGGCAGCTCCAGAATGCAGGTGTTTCAGTGTCTCCCGACCTTTCCTGTCTCAGCCTCCAGTATTTATGCTGCAGTAGTTTATGTGTCAGGGGGCTAGGGTCAGTCTGTTATATCTGGAGTATTTCTCCTGTTTATCCGGTGTCCTGTGTGAATTTAAGTATGCTCTTTCTTTCTTTCTTTCTTTCTTTCTTTCTCTCGGAGGACCTGAGCCCTAGGACCATGCCTCAGGACTACCTGGCCTGATGACTCCTTGCTGTCCACAGTCCACCTGGCCGTGCTGCTGCTCCAGTTTCAACTGTTTTGCCTGCGGCTATGGAACCCTGACCTGTTCACCGGACGTGCTACCTGTCCCAGACCTGCTGTTTTCAACTCTCTAGAGACAGCAGGAGCGGTAGAGATACTCTGAATGATCGGCTATGAAAAGCCAACTGACATTTACTCCTGAGGTGCTGACCTGTTGCACCCTCGACAACCACTGTGATTATTATTATTTGACCCTGCTGGTCATTTATGAACATTTGAACATCATGGCCATGTTCTGTTATAATCTCCACCCAGCACAGCCAGAAGAGGACTGGCCACCCCTCATAGCCTGGTTCCTCTCTAGGTTTCTTTCTAGGTTCTGGCCTTTCTATGGAGTTTTTCCTAGCCACCGTGCTTCTACCCCTGCATTGCTTGCTGTTTGGGGTTTTAGGCTGGGTTTCTGTACAGCTGATTGGACTGATCATGTCAACATCATACCTTCAAAGTCTTAGCTAGCAAGCTAGCAGTCGTCACCATGAATCAAGTCGACGATCAAATCTGTTTCAAACCTTGTCATATGAAGAGAAATTAGAATAGACATCTCGGTGTTCATTGGCTATTGGATATAAACATTACACAAAAAGATGGAAATCGCAAATACAACAATGAGTGGTTTGGGAAGGAATCAGTGGCTAAATGTGAGTTCAAGACAACTGGGAACTCGGGGAAAAATGAGCTACGACTGGGAAAATACATTTTGAACGGTCATTCAACTCGGAATTGTAAATCCGGCATCTCTTCTCTTTGATGACAAAATTTGCCTACGAAGGACTGCTGCGCCACATTCCTGTTCAAGTACATCACAACATGAGTCCAAAAATGTCATTTTGCTGCTTCATAAATTATATAGGATGCCAGAGAGATATGTATACTGTAGCTAAAGTAATACTAAGTGTATGTTGTGTAGTAAGCTGTTAGTAGGCCATGTGCCTCACCCTAATAATTTGGTCTATTTTTATCAAAGCGGTATTGTAAACACATCATTCGTGGCCGGTGTGTGCTTGTTTGCCTATAACCTGTTTTAGAGAAACGTAATCATTGAATATTGTAAGAGCTTTCATTGTCTGTTCATATGTAAGAACGGCCCATGAATTCTGCCACTGTACATTTCAAAAGTGCTGAACTAATAGATATATTGACTATGTCCGTCATCTCTCGCTCATTAATGTATTAATCGAAATTACGGATTGCCTCTCATCTGCTTGTCGTTCCCTTATGCCATAGTTTGTACATCTCAGTTGTCAGTAGAAACCACATTTGTTTAAGCAAGTCAGCCATATCACCTGTTATTTTTTAAAGGCATTAAATGAGGCTGAATGAACTGTATCAGTGGTAAGGTGTTGTGGCTGCTGTTGGGACTCTGCGGTTGGGACAGCTTTATGTAGGCCAGATTGTGGGCACAGTTTGTCACTGTTATAGAGCAATTCATGTATTGTTTAGTGTTGTGTTGTTGCTTTGCTGGCATGCATCCCACATTTTTGGGGGACCCCACCAAGATTTACATGCTGAAATCGCCACTGGGTAGGAGATTGGTAGCCAGAGGCTTATCTGTTTCATCCTGAGAACCATGCGAGTAGAGAACCATGCTTAAGAAGTCATTAACCTTGCTACCTGTCATCCCACTAGTCATGTTGCTCTGATGTTTATCAGAGCGTGTTTACCCTGCCTGTTGGGCCACTCTTTGGTCAAATGTATGTGTACTTGCAAATAATTGGTTATGACATTGGAAGGGATTGGTTGAATTTAAATATCTTTGAAGCCATTCTGTGATGACCTATTTGGAGCTTCGGTAACAACTCTCCAACAGCGAGGTCTGTACCTGTACTATATCTGTGTGTTGCACTGCGGAGGTAAAGGTTAGATCAAAAACACACAGGACAGAGCTCACAGATTGGAGATTTGATGTAGATAGGCTATGGATACAATAAAAGTATTTTGGCCTGGGGCCTCCCGGGAGGCACAGTGGTCTAAGGCACTGCATCACATTGTTGTGGCATCACTACAGCCTGGGGTTCAAGCCTGTGTCAAAACTGGCCATAATCGGGAATCCCATAGGGCGGCGCACAATTGGCCCAGTTTCATCCGGTTTAGGGGAGGGTTTGGCCAGGCGGGCTTTACTTGGCTCATTGCGCTCTAACGACCCCTTGTGGTGGGCCAGGCGCTTGCAGGCTGAATACGGTTGTCAGTTGAACGCAGTGGAGGATGCTGGGGGGAGATCTGCTCATAATAATGTCTGGAACGGAGCAGATGGAATGGCATCAAACACCTGGAAACCATGTGATTGATGTTTTTCATACCATTCCAGTAATTCCGCTCTAGTCATTACCGTTCTCCCCAATTAAGGTGCTACCAACCTCCTGTGGTTGAACAGTGTTTCCTCCGACACAATGGTGCAGCTGGCTTCTTGGTTAAGTCATCCAACATGTGAATAGGACAAAGGAGCGTCATCATATTTCACCCCCAACAAATCGTGTTTCAGCCATAAGCCGTGTTAGCAAGGACCATGCTTCTTCACAAACTGAATACATGCAGATGGCTTCATGAGTACCACGCAGTAAGTAGTAAAAGCTTTGTGTCAGCCAAGAAGCCAAGCACATCGTTATATCTTCTTTTGCAGTAGATTAACACGTGTTATATGTTCTTGACATTGACATTCAAGCCAGAAGGCATACAATTAGTGACAAAGTACCATGGCAGGACCCAATCCACGTGGGCAGTAACATCTTAGTGGGTTGTCCACCTTAGCCAACGCAGAGTGCTGGGAGTGAAAATACCCTTTTAAGGACTCACATTAGACACTGTGATTCTTGGCATGGATGATTCTGGGGCCAAGTAGTTGAAGGATTTACATCTTACATGTCAGTCAGTGATTATACTTTATACGCACTTGATCGAAAAGAGTGTAACATTTTAATTAAGATTGCCTCCATAGTGACAGATGGTAATGTAAATAACCTCCCAAACATGGCTGCCTTCAAGGGGTCGGGAGGCAGTGCCATACAGTGTGTAGCAAATCATGGTGGTTATTTATGACTTGAAAGCATGGCAAACCTTAAAATGATACTGCCTTTCGCTGCAATGTTTTACTAACAACCACTCTCAAATGCTTCTTCACTTCAGTTATCTATCTCCCTGCAACTTAGCAATGTTGTCAGGTGTGTAGTCATCTGCTAAATACTGTAGCTCTAGTTTCCAGCAGTTTGACCCGGGAAAACCAGTGGACAAATCCTCTAGCCGTTTGTTTATTTATCTCTCTCCTTAATACTGTAAATCCGGAGAAGGGTCAAGGCTTGCGTCAGCAATGCTACATAATAAATAGCTGCATCTCCCCTTCACAGATGAATCATTTTAATTCAACTTTGCATTTTGCCACACGATTATTAAGCACGATGTGATAGAATATAACCCTGACCAAGGCTCAGAAGAATCCTAAAATGAACCTAGAATTGATCCCTCGCCATATTCCACAGCACCTGTTTAAGCTGAGCGGGCTTGCTTTTAACCTTGAGGATAAAAATAGTGTGCAGTGTAATTTGTCTGGAGTGTGCGTGAGAATTATACAGCAGTGGAGGGAGGGCCAGAAATAGGGTGGGTGAGAGAGAGAGAGAGGGTGGGAGAGAGAGAGGGATAAAGGCAGAGCGAGAGGCATGCACCCATGGCCATGGGACTTTAATGAGTATTGCAGAGGAGCCAGAGGAGGAAAGAGGAGATCAAAACAACCGTCCTCTTTGCATTTAGTTGTATTTGTCTTTGATGGTTGTTGTCTCATGACAAAAAAACGTGCACTATGTAATCTATGTATTGCCTGTCAGAAGATTAAATCAGATGATAGTATATGTTAGAGTAGCAAACACAATAGAAGATGATTGAGTGTGCAGAATACCACCCTGATTCTTTGTAACTCAATATCAGCAGTGGCCTATATTTTCATCTGAGGTGCTTGAACAGAGCGATGCAAGGGGAAGAGGAGGATGGGAGGGATGGGGGTAATCCCAGATTGGTTTCTCCTTCCTGTATCAGTGTTTCAGAGTGGAAGCTAAACGAACTCCTCTGCTCTGGTAGAGGAGAACAACAACAACACTATACTGTATGTCTCTGGAGTGAAAGCCTATCTATTGAATGATGGCTGGAGCTTACTCTGGTGAAAGAGAAACAATTCATCAAGACATTTGGCAGCAACAGAACAAATACACTGTGGGTCATCAGATGTTCAAAACAGTCTAAATCTACAAATTCAATGTTCCTTTCGAAGTAAACTTGCTACCCATTTGTCAAACGTTGGTTTAAAGAGAAGGGTATAAATAGGGGTCGAAGTCAAGAGAAAAATGTCAGCTTCTACATATGCTGTATGTGACCAAAGCATGATTTCATACTGCTCTATGGAAAAGCAGCATAGCAAACACAACTTATAAACAAAACACGGATTCTGGTGTTGATTGATTAAACTAATAGCTGGACTGGTCACTTAAAAGTTCCTATGGTTTTCAGTTTCATTTGGCGGTATGTGGCCTATTCAGATATCCCACTTCAAAGACTTACCAATTGCTTTGTAGTCTGGGTATATCAAAACAAAATGCTCAGCTCCTGGTATAAAAATTCAAGAGGCTTCTTATACTAAACAATAATGCCACCTGCCACCGCCTCCCCCTTGGCATTTGAAGTTAGGCAGCTAAAAAACGATGCTTGCTATATCACTCCAAAAAATAGAAATCTGGTGAAGTAGGCAGGGGGTCCAGGGACCAAAGATACGTCAATACTTTCAAGCAGGTCTAGATGACAGAGTGGCTATAGTCTTCTCTGCCCTCTGTTATGGCAATGAGCCAGAGACAGATAGACAGGTTTTATTAGGAAAACGGACACAAGCCCACTACCATCACCACTACCACCCCCACACAGAGACCTGGTCTAACTTTTATTGTTGGTTTATTAGCCTGGGTTTTTGGCTGACGGAAATGTAACTATGTTCAATATGAAAGATGTGGTAAACATATTGATATAATGTTACAGCGCTGTATGCTAGACCTTGGAAGGCAGTTCACTCTTTTATCTGCCATTGTCATCAAAGCAGACGTATCTTACTATGACGATTTGAATCGTTCATTTGAAACTTGACGGGTGCTAACATTACGAAATACTGAGGAGACACACAGTTCATTCTTTATTTTACAAAGTGAACACAAAGAAGCCTCTTTTGGGGCGTATATGTTTGAGGATGTGTTTAAAATCTCAGGATGGTGTTTGAGTCCTGGGTTCATCCTTGGTGTGACCCTGAATATCAGGCTTGTACAAAGAGGTAGGACATATCAGTAGGGATTGTACAAAGAGGAACAATATATAAATTCATGTCTCTGAGTGAGAAAAGGATGGTGGAAGCACTGAGATTTCCCCTCCCACCCCAGTAGGTTTTGTGAAATGTTTCATTACCTCAGCTTTGCTTTTAAGCGCTGTAAATAAATATATAGTATGTGTGTCAGATTTGTAAAGGTTTGATGTGGCTTCAGCTACCTACTTCATGTGATCCATCACTGAAATACTATAAAACATACCGATGCTTAGGAAGATGCTAGTTGAATCCACATTTAGAGCGCCAATGAGTTTTGTTGGGGCGAGGTTATCACAGGAACTCGGAAATCTCGGTCGATTAATAAGTTGTGTGAATTAATAGAAGCTGACTGCGTGCTGACCTCCTTTTTCATATTCAGGGTCATCATCTCAATCCCGGAGCCAGCACGGATAATCTGTCGCCGTGGTACGGATGTAGCACTTATTACTGCGCTGCTTCCCTTCCACCTGGCTGGATCAGCAGCCACTATCTTTGTTTTTGTCACACATCTCCCCACAGGCCTGTCTGGCCAGACACTGCTAGCTAAACCTGCCCATTCCCCCTCAAACTCCTTCCTATTTATCTTCCTTGCTCTATGCCTTGCCCCTTTGCGTACAGGTCATGGAAAGTCTGGCTAACACAGACGAATGGCCATGGCCTGGTGAAGGTGGACTATCAGGCAGGCTGTCCACTGGGAGAGGAGGGAGCGATTTATTAACTACTCTACTTACTGGGGGGGAATGTAGGCCTGAAGAGGAAAAACAGAAGTGGAAGGGATGACAGTGAAGAAATATATCAGGTATATCACTATTTCAGGTATATCACTCAACAATAGAGATGGGGAGAAGAGACAAAAGACTATAGTACCTATTACATATTGTGTTGGTACTGTTGGTACAAGAAGAGAAAGCGGCTGATGACGCCAATTCATCCATTGACTCTCCCTGCTAGTGAGTTGTACTGTAATACAATAGCAATGTGATAGATGAACGAAATCCCATCTTATTGTAATGACTGCTGTGTCTTCAGGATATTCAAACAGTTGGCTTGTTTGTAGACACTGTGTGTTCAAAATGGAAATCATTTTATTAGTGGACTCAAATTATCCTGTTACCTGGTGTTTAATCGATTTGTTGGGACTAGTTGTACATTGCCATCATTTCTGACAGAAAAACATCAATCTATCTGTGGAACATCAGTGTTCAAATTTGTACTAAATAATATTTAAGCCTTATTGCTCTCTGAACCATTTTGACAGTGATGCGCTCTAATGACAAATCAACGTGATAAATGAAATATGTACTATACAGCTTGAATGCGTGAGGAGAAGAGAGTGGCAGATATAAATCATGGATGAGAAACATATTTACGTCAACACCAAGCCTCACATACTCTCAGTTCTCTTGAAGTATGCCAAGGTTGTTTGAACCCATCTTGGATAAATGCACTTACACTACATGACCAAAAATATGTGGACACCTACTCGTCGAACATCTCATTCCAAAATCATGGGAATTAAAAGGGAATTGGTCCCCTCTTGCTGCTATTATAGCCTTGACTCTTCTAGGAAGGCATTCCACTAGATGTCAGAACATTGCAACGGGACTTTCTTTTATTCAGCCACAAGAACATTAGTGAGGTCGGGGACTGATGTTGGGCGATCAGGCCTGGCTCGCAGTCAGCAGTCCAATTCATTCCAAAGGTGTTTGATGAGGTTGAGGTCAGGGCTCTGGGCAGGCCAGTCAAGTTCTTCTACACCTTTCTTGACAAACCATTTCTTCATTTGTGCTTGGTGGCATTGTCATGCTGAAACAGGAAGGGCCTTCATCAAACTGTTGCCACGAAGTTGGAAGCACAGAATCGTCTAGAATGTAATTGTATGCTGTAGAGTTAAGATTTCCCTTCACTGGAATGAAGGGGCCTAGCCCGAACCATGAAAAACTGCCCCAGACCATTATTCATCCTCCACCACACTTTTCAGTTGGGACTATGCATTGGGGCTGGTAGCATTGGGCCAGGTAGCGGACTGCCAGATAATGAAGCCTGATTCCTCACTCCAGAGAATGCATTTCCACTGCTCCAGAGTCCAATGACGGCAAGCATTACAACAGTCCAGCCGACGCTTGGCATTGCACATGGTGATCTTAGGCTGTGCGGCTGCTTGGCCATGAAAAGCCATTTTATGAAGCTCCCGACAAACTTCTGACGTTGCTTCCAGAGGCAGTTTGGAACTCAGTAGTGAGTGTTGCAACCGAGGGCAGATGATTTTTATGCGCTGTGTGCTTTAGCACTCGGTGGTCCCATTCTGTGAGCTTGTGTGGCCTACCACTTCTTGGTTGAGCCGTTGTTGCTCAGACTTTTCCACTTCACAATAACAACACTTACAGTTGACCGGGGCAGCTCTAGCAGGGCAGAAATTTTCCGAACTTACTTGTTGAAAAGGTGGCATCCTGTGACGGTGCCACATTGAAAGTCACTGAGCTCTTCAGCAAGGCCATTCTTCTGCCATTGTTTGTCTATGGAGATTGCATGGCGATGTGCTCAATTTTATACACCTTTCAGCAGCTGGTGTGGCTGAAATAGCCAAATCCACAAATCTAAAGCGATGTCTACATACGTTTTGATATACAGTGCCTTTGGAAAGTATTCAGACCACTTGACTTTTTCCACATTTTGTTAGGTGACAGCCTTATTCTAAAATTGATTAAATCGTTTTTTCCACCTCATCAATCTACACACGATACCTCATAATGACAAAGCAAAAAATAATTTACATAAGTATTCTGACACTTTACTCAGTACTTTGTTGAAGCACTTTTGGCAGCAATTACAGCCTCGAGGTATGACGCTACAAGCTTGGCACACCTGTATTTGGGGAATTTCTCACATTCTTCTCTGCAGTTCCTCTCAAGCTTTGTCAGATTGGATGGGGAGCGTTACTGTCACTCCTGAACTCAGAGCGACATATGCTACGTTTTCATTGGTTTGTACATTGAGTCGGGGGCAGGATACTTGTTATTTGGCCATTGGCCAAGTTGTACTGCAAGGACTTCTGATTGGTCTACCCCAGGCTAGGTTGGGGGGTTATAAATGGCATCCTGTTCCTTTGTTCAGTGGGGAAAAGCTGAGGACAGGGGAGACTGAACATCTGAACATCTACCTCCCAGCATAACATCTTGATTTGTCCTTCTCAAATAAACCTATTTTTCTCCTCCTGATTTGCTTTGGAGTTTGTGTCATTGAAGAATAACATAAATTGCTGACACTGCACAGCTATTTTCAGGTCTCTCCAGAGATGTTCGATTGGGTTCAAGTCCAGGCTCTGGCTGGTACACTCGAGGATATTCAGAAACTTGTCTCAAACCACTCCTGCGTTGTCTTGGCTGTGTGCTTAGAGTCGTTGACCTGTTGGAAGGTGAACCTTCGCCCCAGTCAGAGGTCCTGAGCACTCTGGAGCAGGTTTTCATCAAGGATTTCTCTGTACTTTGTTCCGTTCATCTATCCCTCGATCCTGACTAGTCTCCCAGTCCCTGCCGCTGAAAAACATCCCCACAGTATGATGCTGCCACCACCATGCTTCACTGTAGGGATGGTGCCAGGTTTCCTCCAGACGTGACGCTTGGCATTCAGGCCAAAGATTTGAATCTTGGTTTCATCAGACCAGGGGTGTCTGTTGACAAATCCAAGTGGGCTGTCATGTACCTTTTATTGAGGAGTGGCTTCTGTCAGGTCACTCTACCATAAAGGCCTGAATGGTGGAGAGCTGATGAAATGGTTGTCTTTCTGGAAGGTTCTCCCATCTCCACAGAGGAACTCTAGAGCACTGTCAGAGTGACCATCGGGTTCTTGGTCACCTCCCTGACCAAGGCCCTTCTCCCCCAATTGCTCAGTTTGGCCGTGCGGCCAGCTCTAGGAGGAGTCTTGGTGGTTCAAAACTTCTTCCATTTAAAAATAATGGAGGCCACTGTGTTCTTGGGGACCTTCAATGCTGCAGACACTTTTGTTACCCTTCCCCAGATCTGTGCCTTGACACAATCTCGTAATTTTAGAATAAGTCTGTAAAGCAACAAAATGTGGAAAAAGTCAAGGGGTCTGGATACTTTCCAAAGGCACTGTATAGTGTATGTTGAGCTGCACTTTCAACTTTACACCAATTATCAATGTTATCATCAACTATAATCACCTCAGAAGATTGCCCCTAGCACATTGATTTTTCTCCAAATCAAACCTCTCTCCCATTCCCTCAGCATTGCTCAAGCTTAGCCCAGATATGCAGCCTACCTTGACAGTGAGAGGTGAGGGATCAGAGATTAATGAAGCATCATTGATTAATCAGAACAAGAGTCTCCCTCATGCCCTATCCACCCCTCACACTCTCTGCTAGGTTCACCATCAACAGCATTACTGTAAAGAGACTGTCCCAGGAAGCGGCTTATGGGGCTACCTCTTGACCTGACCCAACCTCTAGCGTCCTCTAATATCTTTTGGCTGTCAACTCCATGTAGACAATTCTGATGTTATTCACAGATCTTTAGGCAACACAATGATGAAATAAACATGTTGATGAGATTCTTTGAAGAAATAAACTTAAGTGGTGGGCCGACGATGAAAACAGTGAAGTTGATCGATCTCCCTCGAGGGAGGAGCAGATTTTTTTTAAATGTTCAAATGATTACTGTACAATATGTTGGCACCTTCCATTCTTCTGCATTTTCTCAGAAAAAGTATATTTCAGGCAAATTGTGAACTGCTAAACTTAGAACCAATCAGAATTCCCATGCATACCCTGAGTGATGAAGGCATCCAATGGCCTGCTTCTAAAATGTAAATACCGCCTCTGATCTGCTGTCAGTGTGTTAAGAGGAACTAACGTTAGCTCCCAAATACTGAAATAAGATATCTGTTTTTGAGTGCACTTGAAATATGCAGCATGCAATATGATTGGTCTTGATCATATAAAGCGGTAACTCCGTTTACCATTTATCCAATTTATTGAAAGCTAGCCAATGTTACAGTTGACTAGCCTAGCCAGATAATACTGTTGTTTTGTTATTCAGTTTATTTATACGTATTGCATAGTTTCACAGTGAAAATAAAATGTGGAACGACACACAGGCTGCACTTTGGTCCGCTCCTTCCTATGACAACCGTGACACAACGGTGTTTTGTGGGTAGTTGTTTTGTTATCTGTACTTGACAGAACTGTGCGCTTTCGTTTTTCCCTTATGTTATTTTGTTTGTGTTTTTTGATAATAAAAATCATGAACACTTACCACGCTGCGCTTTGGTCCACTCCTTCCGGCGAAACCCATTACAACTGTTGCACAATGTGCTCTACAATTGATTTCTAAACTAGATGAGTTCTCAAATAGCAGCTGACAAATACCATGGTGGGTATGCATAATCTTGGATGAATTGGAAGATAAGATATGGAGAATGATGTAGAGCCTGTAGAATTATAGAAAAAGGTTTGAGTTTCAAATACTAAATGTTCAGTGAATGTGAGTATATTTAGGAGGTTTCAATTATTAACTTTTCTACTAACCTTTGAAAAGTTGACGGTGCCAAAATTATGCCAGTCCATTCATTATTCTTCTATGACTGAGTGTGAGACATATTTTCCATAATCTTTGTTTCATGAATATATATTCAAAGAACACCATCACAAATATTGTTTCAACATTTATTCAGTACTGAGGCAAATAGTAAAGGTGTCTCAGGCGGTATTTGAAGTATCTAAATATAGTGTTACTTACCAATCGATGCATATAATGTGCCATGGAGGTCACAATCTTACAATGTCGCAGTCCAGAAATGAAAGCTTTACCATCTGTCAAAGCATGGGCCTCTGATGGAGACTGTGGGACTGTCATCAACACATGCTTCAGTATTCCCCCTTCTCTCTAGGAGAATTTGTGTGCCCAGGCGCCATAGGAGTATCGTCAGGATCCCACCATGGTCACCATTGTAACTGACCGATGTGGAAGACAAGTGCCTTAGCAGAATGCAATCTAAAGCTTGTGTTGTCCAGAGACGAGAACTCTACCATCTATGGCAAAAGCCTGGGCTCCTGGTGGGGACAATATACTTTTTACCACTGCATGTTACAATAGTAAAATAATATTTTTGTCACCTGTTAAAATTCTTCTACATAGAATTTAGTCTTTGAAATGCTCAAAGCATGTGTATCTATATTTGGTGTTCAAATCTAAATCGCATTAGACTGTAAGACAAAATCCACAAAGAAAAGACACCAGGCAAATGCATATATTTTCTCAATGTCTAAATAGTGACAGCAGGGCTAGTTCAAACTGCAGGACTTGGTGAATAGATCATGGGAGACAAAAGTGAGAGATCATAATGAATAAAGATGCTCAAACAAGCATGTGTATCTGTAGTGGGAGTTCTTCAACTCTAAAATGCACTAAAATCACATTTTATTGATCACATACACGTGATGAGCAGATGTTATTGCGGGTGTAGCAAAATGCTTGTGCTGCTAGCTTCGGTAGTGCAGTAATATCTAACAAGTAATATCTAACAAATTACACAACATATACCCAATACACACAATCCGTTCAGTAGGAATATATACATATGGACGAGCGACGTCAGAGCAGAACGGACTAAGATACAGTAGAATAGTATAGAAAAGCAGTATACACATATGAGATAAGTAATGCAAGATATGTATGCATTATTAAGTGAATGAGATACCATAGAATAGTTGTAGAAAAAGCCATGGAGTTGGTGGAAGAATCCTTTAATTCATGGCCACTTGCTCAGCTGGGCCAGGGGTGCTTTAATTAGGTCAGGTGGAAATATCCGACAGATCTCAACTCATTAAAAGGAGGAAATCGCCATCGCTCGATCTCGCTGCTTTCTCTTCTTTAACTCCGTCTAATCCAGACGTTCTGTGCGTCCATGAATCCACATAAGTCCACCGAATTTGTTACCTTTCATCTGTTGTGATCGGGAGAGCGGGCCATCAGTTATTCTTTATAGTTATTACCGTGGAGTGCGGCTTGGAGCGCACGCTTCAAACCTATTGTGTAATATAAATGATCAATTATCATGACCCTACAGATCACAGGCCAATTATGCCATCGATATATGGTTAATATGTAATGAAATTACATGTACATATGAAGACAGACTTGAAAGGAAGAAATATGAAATGTAATTGTTTGCTGAACTGATCAATTCTGATATCAAATTGATGGGGATTATAGATTGAATAACTGATCACTGATTGAATTATTTGTATTATTCTTATCATGATTATGATGAATAGTTATGAGCCTAAATGACTCAAGGATGATTCCTATTGACTTCTTATTGAACTGAATTGCTGAATTACCTAATTATGTTAATAATGAGAATGATTGTTATGATTTGATCTTTGTGATTATGAATTTGAATGGATACATGTTATTCTGTTTCCTTTGTTATGCAGCACAGACTACCCAGTAAATATGCCACTTTATGGTTAAAGGAATTCCTGCCACAGTCTCATCCATTCCTCTGTCACCTGACCTGTGACCACCTGTTCACCTTCACTGTCAGTCATCCTACCTGTCCAGCTACCCACACAGATTCCACTAATCTTTCGATAGTCCTTCGAGCCGGATGATTACTAAACCAAAGACAAAGGAAATGGAGGAGAAGGAAGAATTGTCTCCACTCGAAGGAAGGAGATACGAGGAAAGAGCAGCTGAGGGAAAAGTCTTGGTACAAATAAAAGATCCAGGAGCTAAGCCTAAAGCAACAAAGAAGGCTTCATCCTCAACCACCAGCAGCACCAGAAGAACCAGACAACAAACGAGCAGACAAGCACCTGGTTACCTTCAGGATTATGTGGTGGAGTTTCCCACGCCAAACGGCTAGCCCACCCGAGCTCAAAGTGGCGATGGATCAACTGTACGTTTCAGCCATCAACCATCCCCTCCGAGCCAAGGACTGGAAACTGCTTTGGGATGGGAAAGTGGTCTACAGGAAGACCCCATGGAGGAGGTAACTCCCACCGCACAGGTCGACCAGCTTCCCGAGGCAGGCTCCGCTCACCCCTTAAGTAATGGGAAATCGTTGAGGCACTCGAGACGGAGAGGGAGTTCGACCAGTGGATACCCCTTTGGAAGTGGCCATGGAAGCCGCCATTCACTAGCCCTCAGCGATTCACAGACCGCTGTCCTGCGAGAGAGGATGAAACTACTAGCGTTGGAGGAAATTGAGCATCAGGTTGATTAGGAACAACAGGCTGATGAACGATGTCACCTTTTGGATGTGCAGGCCTGTAGAGCTCTACAGTAATGGGAATACATTGTCGTTCCTCCTCAACCTGACGCTCAATTTCCTCTAACGCTAGTAGTTTCATCCTCTCTCGCAGGACAGCGGTCTGTGAATCGCTGAGGGCCTGGCATTGCCAAGGACCTGGCACAGCAGCGATGGCACCATCAAACAAGAAGGGAATTGGAGGAGGCACGGATGGTCTCATCGTTCCTGGAGAGGAACGAACAGGGAGTTGACATGCCCACCACTCCACATGGAGCTGACCTGTCTGCCTTTCGTTCCCAATCTGCTCCTCTGGTACAGCATGGCACACAGACCCCGGAGGCTCCGAGGTCAACAGCCAGCACGGGGGACAGGCCGCTCAGCCAACGCCCTCTATACCATTGACACAAGTTAGCATTCTTCCTTCATCTAGACAAAGCACCACTCCTTTGCCTTTCCGCCAATTACCAACCAAAGCAAATCGTTACTCTCATCCAGGCCCTGGGCCAGGCCAGTCATCAACCGTCAGGTGGGAGGGCTCTCAAGTAATTCAGGCTGTCACCAATGGAGGGTCTGGGACAGTAGGAAACAGGCCCAATGCGGCCACAGTGAGCGCATCAGCAGTCCAGGGTTTATCCTTTACGCAACCAGAATAGGGAGCCAACATCATAAAACTGCTAGTAGCCTCATCCTATGGATTTCCCAGACCCAAACTGCCATACTTTGAGAGAGGAAAAGAGTTATTTTGACCTTTTGGAAATGGCATTGGAGAGCCTACTGGGTATTCACAGTCATCTGTCAGAATGCTACAAATATCAAGTACTGATGGATCACTTGCGGTTTCCCAGTGTATACAAGCTGGCCAAATCCTTTATGCACTCCACAACACCATACGCTGCCGCTCTCCAGGCCCTGAAAGCGAGATATGGTGCGCCACGCCAGCTAGTCCATAATGAACTAAACAACATCCTGAACACGTCCCCAATCAAAATGGGAGACCATGCTGCCTTCCAAGAGTTCTCCCTCGCTGTTAAATCCCTGACCTCGATGCTCCAATCCTTTGAAGGAGAAGATGGGAACAAGCTGCAATGTGGCTCTCATGTGGACAGGTGTCTTAGCAAGCTTCCAGCCTACCTCAAAGACAGTTTCATTGAACATTGTTTGAACAAGGGCATCCTGAAAGAGGGCTTGAGAGGCACTTTTGCCTTCAAAGATCTTGCCGCATGGTTGCAGGCGAGGGCGAAGAGCATCGTTCACCAGGCCACAAACTCAGCCACAGCCTCCGGGGTAAGGAAGGAGTTTGAATGTAAGGAGGGACATAAAAGGCCAAATCCCGCTACCATGTACTTAAATAGTGAAGCGAGGGAGGAACCCGGGAAGAAGACCTCTCTCAAGAGCAAGAACATCAAATTCCAGCTTTATTGCAATAGTAAGGGGCACTTCTTTGGCTCATGCTCCAGGGTAAAAAAGCTCACTCAACCTCAATTGAATGCCTGGATAACTTCAGGCGAGTGATGCTAAAAGTATGCCAGTAGCCATAAGGCCCGAGACGTGCACATTGAGGAAACCCTGCAATCGCTGTAAGGAAATCCATCACACTGTTGCATGATGTAATTCCCCAAGCACAGAAGGAGCAGAGTATGCTCATGGTGGAGCTGCAAAGGAGCTCTTCCTCCACCAGCAGAACTGGTCTCCCAGGGTCATGTTGAAGGTGGTAAAGGTCACTCTGCAAAGTGAAGGGAGGAGCATGGATACATTCGGCGTTCTAGATGATGGGTCTGAAAGAACAATCATTCTCACGGCCGCTGCCTGTCAGCTTAACCTGGAGGGGACCCTCGAGACCCTTAATCTCAGAATGGTGCGACATGATGTTATCCAAGTGAAAGGCTCTGCTGTGACCTTCAGCATTTCACCTTCAGGACAGAGGAACATGCCCTATAACATCACCAGCGCCTTCACGGCAGATGGCCTGAATCTCGCAGAGCACTCCTGCCCGGTAAATGTTCTACAGAAACAATATACTCATCTTTGAGGATTGCCTCTTCCTAACCTGGCCAGGGTTGCGCCACTCATCCTGATTGGCTCAGACCACCCACATCTAGTCACCCTGATTGAGCCTATATGAGCTGGACCAGAAGGAGGGCCCGTTGCTGTCCATACATCCTTGGGTTGGGCTGTGCAAGGTCCAGCCCATCTACTTCTCTCCACCCAAGCTGTACAGTTATAGCAAGTCCTCTTCACCACAAGCAATCCAGCTCCATCCCCCTGTCCAGCCACTAACCTCATTCGGAATGTGGAGATGCTCTGGAAGATGGACACCTTCTCCAACCGGAAGCTACAGGAGATAACACCTGCTCGAAACATGACTCCTATGCATTAGACCTCCTGGAGAAGCGCACCACCACTGAAATGGATGGCGTTCAGAAGTATGCGACCCCACTGCTACGGGTGCCCAAACAGCTTCCTCTGGCAACCACGACACGGGCTGTACTCCCACTACTGCATGGAACAGAGCGACACCTGGTGAAGAATCCTGAGATTGCTGAAGTTCATAACCGAGAGATTCATAACCTTATGAAGGCAGGCTATGTCACCAAAGTGACAGCTCATGAAGAGGGAAACCCACTTAGCGAATCCTGTTATCTCCCTCACCATGTTATCCAGCAACACGGTGAGAAGTACAGACTTGTCTTCAACTGTTCATTCCAAGCCGCTAGTTAAAGCCTGAATGACTGTCTACTCCCCGGACCAACCTTAGGTCCTTCCTTGCTCGGTGTCCATCTCTGGTTCCGGCAGCACTCCACAGCCATCAGTGGAGACATCAAAGCCATGTTTCATCAGATTCGTCTGTTGCCTTCCAACACCACACTGCTCCAGTTCATATGGCGAGATATGGAACGAGACGCAGAGCCCACAATCTATGAATGGGAAGTACTCCCATTTGGCACCACCTGCAGTCCTTGCTGTGCCATATATGCTCTGCAGAGACACACACGGGAGCACCCAGACAGTGACCCAGAATTATGGGCTTCAGTGGAGAATGCAATCTATGTGGATAACTGCTTACAGAGTGTCCCATCCACGGCTGAAGCGAAATCACTCCTTGATAAGGTCTAGAATCTCCTGTCCAAAGGGGGATTCGAGGTCCGACAGTGGGCGAGTAACAGAGCGGAGGTTATCCAGCACCTCCCGCCACAAGCCAGGTCAAGTAGCAGTGAACTATGGCTATCGCAGTCTGGCGCTAACCCACAAGAGCCCACTCTAGGACTGAGATGGTGCTGCATACCAGATACCTTGGGGTACAAGCACCGCTCAGCCCTGAGAACCAAAACCCCCACTCTCACCCACCATCTATTGGACCCTGGCCAGCCAATATGATCCCCTTGGGTATATCCTGCCATACACAACCTGGGCCAAAGTCTTAGTCCAGGACCTGTGGCAGACCAAGAGGGACTGGGATGAACCGATCCATCCGGCTGACCTAGTGGAACGATGGATCTTTTGGGAAACAGAGTTATTGGAGCTATCTGAAGTCCAGATGCCAAGGTGTTATGTACCACCCTGTGCTGACCAACTGGGATCATGCCTGGACCTGCATGTGTTCTGTGACGCTTCAGAGCGCGCTTATGTGGCGGTTTCCTTTCTAAGAGTGGAGGATAAGGCTGGCCTAGAGCCCAGTTGGCCTCCACCTTGTGAGCCGAGCTCACCTTGCCAATCCAAAGGGTCATCTACTGGAGTGATTCGACCACTGTACTGACCTGGCTCAAGTCGGAGGCCTGCAGGTATAAAGTGTTCATCGGACTTGCATTGTGGAAATTCAAGACCGAACAGAAGTCCAGGACTGGAGGTATGTTGACAGCGTAAACAATCCTGCTGATGACACTACTCGTGGGAAAAGCCCGACAGGATGCTTTCAATTGTGCATCTGTAAAAATGTGTGAGGGTTTTAAGTGACAAGCCAAATTTCTTTAGCCTCCTAAGGTTGAAGAGGCTCTGTTGCGCCTTCTTCACCACAGTGTCTTTGTGGGTGGTCCATTTCAGTTTGTCCGTGATGTGTACGCCGAGGAAATAGAAACTTTCCACCTTCTCCACTGCTGTCCCGTCGATGTAGATAGGTGGGTGTCCTCTGCTTTTTTCTGAAGTCCACGATCATCTCCTTTGTTTTGTTGACGTTGAGTAAGAGGTTGTTTTCCAGGCACCACACTGCCAGAGCCCTCACCTCCTCCCTGTAGGCTGTCTCGTCATCGTTGGTAATCAAGCCTACTACTGTTGTGTCGTCTGAAAACTGGCCACGTAAATCATGGGTGAACAGGGACGGGGCTGAGCACGCACCCTTGTGGGGCCCCAGTGTTGAGGATCAGCAGAGTGGAGGTGCTGTTTCTTACCTTCACCACCTGGGGGCGGCCCGTCAGGAAGTCCAGGACCCAGTTGCACAGTTCAGACCCAGGGCCTCAAGTTTAACCTCTTACATCGACGTTCCGCTAGCGGAACACCTGCTCCAATATCCAATGATGGGCGTGGCGCGAAATACAAACTCCTCTAAAATCCGAAAACTTCCATTTTTCAAACATATGACTATTTTCCAGCATTTTAAAGACAAGACTCTCGTTAATCTAACCACACTGTCCGATTTCAAAAAGGCTTTACTACGAAAGCAAAACATTAGATTGTCAGCAGAGTACCCTGCCAGAAATAATCAGACACCCATTTTTCAAGCTAGCATATAATGTCACAAAAAACAAAACCACAGCTAAATGCAGCACTAACCTTTGATGATCTTCATCAGATGACAACCCTAGGACATTATGTTATACAATGCATGCATGTTTTGTTCAATCAAGTTCATATTTATATCAAAAACCAGCTTTTTTACATTAGCATGTGACGTTCAGAACTAGCATACCCCCCGCAAACATCCAGTGAATTTACTAAATTACTCACGATAAACGTTCACAAAAAACATAATTATTTTAAGAATTATAGATACAGAACTCCTCTATGCACTCGATATGTCCGATTTTAAAATAGCTTTTCGGTGAAAGCACATTTTGCAATATTCTCAGTAGATAGCCCAGCCATCACGGCTAGCCATTTAGACACCGACCAAGTTTAGCCCTGACCAAACTCCGATATACTATTAGAAAAGTTTGATTACCTTTGGTGTTCTTCGTCAGAATGCACTCCCAGGACTGCTACTTCAATAACAAATGTTGGTTTGGTTCAAAATACTCCATTGTTATATCCAAATAGCGGTGTTTTGTTCGTGCATTCAAGACACTATCCGAAGTGTAAATAAGGGTCACGAGCATGGCGCATTTCGTGACAAAAGATTTCTAAATATTCCATTACCGTACTTCGAAGCATGTCAACCGCTGTTTAAAATCAATTTTTATGCCACTTTTCTCGTAAAAAAGCGATAATATTCCGACCGGCAAAGCGTGTATACGTACAAAGAGAGAGAAAATAAAAGCATGCTATCCCCTCGTGCACGAGCCTGAGTCTCATAGTACTGTTACTGGCCACTATCCAAACGCGCTAATGTTTTTCAGCCAGAGCCTGCAAAGCCACGATTCAGCTTTTTGCCGCCTTCTGAGATCCCATGGGAGCCGTAGGAAGTGTCATGTAACAGCAGAGATCCTCTGTAATGGATAGAGATAATCAAGAAGGGCAAGAAATGGTCAGACAGGGTACTTCCTGTACAGAATCTTCTCAGGTTTTGGCCTGCCAAATGAGTTCTGTTATACTCACAGACACCATTCAAATAGTTTTTGAAACTTTGGAGTGTTTTCTATCCAAAGCTAATAATTATATGCATATTCTAGTTTCTGGGCAGGAGTAATAATCAGATTAAATCGGGTACGTTTTTTTATCCGGCCGTGAAAATACTGCCCCCTAGCCATAACAGGTTAATGATGAGCTTGGAGGGTACTATGGTGTTGAATGCTGAGCTATAGTCAATGAACAGCATTCTTACATAGGTTTTCCTCTTGTCCAGATGGGATAGGGCAGTGTGCAGAGTGATGGCGATTGCATTATCTGTGGATCTATTGGGGCGGTAAGCAAATTGAAGTGGGTCTAGGTTGGCAGATAAGGTAGAGGTGATATCCTTGACTAGTCTTTCAAAGCACTTCATGATGACAGAAGTGAGTGCTACGGGGCGATAGTCATTAAGTTCAGTTACCTTTGCCTTCTTGGGTACAGGAACAATGGGGGCCATCTTGAAGCATGTGGGGACAACAAACTGACATAGGGATTGATTGAATATGCCTGTAAACACACCATCCAGGTGGTCTGCGAATGCTCTGAGGACGCACCTAGGGATGCCGTATGGACTGGCAGCCTTGCGAGGGTTTACACATTTCAATGTTTTAATCACGTCGGCCACGGAGAAGGAGAGCCCACAGTCCTTGGTAGTGGGCCGCGTCGATGGCACTGTGTTATCCTCAAAGCGTGCTTAGCTTGTCCGGAGGCAAGACATCGGTCTCGGCGATGTGGCTGGTTTTCCTTTTGTAGTCCATGACTGTCTGTAGTCCATGCCACATATGTCTCGTGTCTGAGCCATTGAATTGCGACTCCACTTTATCTCTACTGTATACTGACGTTTAGCTTGTTTGATTGCTACGTAAGACAAAATCCACAAAGAAAAAACAACAGGCTAAGGCATATGGGTCATTCTCAGGAAACCATTAAAATACCACGACAGTAATGATTTTAAATATAAAATGAGTAATATAACAAAATATCACAATACAGATACTGTTCTCTACCTTGCACAAATAGTAATCTCAACGTAGAAATGTATTATATTTGTATTTTATTGCATTTTCTGCTGAAATTCTTATTACAGCAACGTGTCCAGCTTTGTCTGAATGTATGTTATATTATAATTTAAACAGAGTAAAATGAAAATACTCTGAAAAAGATAAATGGATGTTTTACTAGATGTTTTCAAATGACAGCAAAAATATTAACTGAATATTAATGTATAATAATAATAATGAAAAATGACTGATGTTCTCATCCTCCACAACATTTTTGAAGGACTGTTTACATACACACAGAGAATTTTAAACAAAGTTTGACTTTGAATAAAACAACACATCTGCCAGTACCTTCAAGATGGCTACCATGGAAGCAGATCTCTTTATATTTCTCCAGTTAAAAGTTAAACATTCTCTTGTTAGACTGCGTACACGACAGCATTGATTAACATTACCGATACAGGTAGGTTTCCACATTTAGAAAAACGTTAGATTTCACATTTTCAAATGAAAATATACTTCATTAATGTCTAATTATGTACATTGAGTAAAAATGTGCTTAGTCATCATGTCTTCTCTATTGTTAGCAAAACATGCGAAGGTTCCTCATCCTCCTCAACACCATTCTCACTTACCGCTGCAATTTAAGGGCAGTTGCGGTAGAGAAAATTTAATCATACAGACTATATTTTTAAATATATAATGAACTATTAATTTAATATATTATTTACTAACTGTTGATATTTTGCTTTATGTCCTCTTTAATTGCAGACAGTCAGCAAGGGACAAAAAGAAAGCTTTAGCGAAGGCTGACAAAATTCTGAGAAAATGTTTACACCAACCCAGAACTGCTGGAAGAGTACAGAAGGAAGGTGAGAGAGAGGTAAGGGGTTGGAGAGGTTACAGCAAGAGTAATTAGTGTATATATATATATATATATATATAATGTCGTGTCTTTGGGTACCATTAAACTGAAGATAGGTTTATCAATTAACTCCCTGTAATTATTATCACGCGATTAAACTGATTAATCGTTTAATTGTAATTAACTAGGAGATCAGGGCACCAAGAAAAATATTCAGATTACAAAGTTATAATTTTCCTAATATAACTTTCCTATATTATAATATAGGCCGATTATCTTCTGGTTTCAATGGTGTATTTTACCTCGCGTCCAGTCTCATTCCCAAACGTCGTAAATTGTTGTATCTGCACGAACCCAGTCTTTACTAAAATCATCCATACATCAATTGTCTTAAAATCATTTATTTACTACACTAAGTAATTAACAGAAAACACACAAACAGTAATTATCGTCACAAAGGATTGGTATAGTAATGTGCCCTAATGGCTAACAAGCATGGCTGGTCTGTTAGACAATGGGTCATAAACGGTAAGCTGAGAAGTTACAGAGTTCATTAATATTAACAATTGACAATTGAAGGCTCACTCATTCGGGAACAATTGCAATCAATATATATTTACGCTCATGTGTCGTCGGGATCCCTTTGGAAGAGTTATGTTCTGATGGAGAGTTTGTCCGCGTTCTCTCTCTCTCTCTCGGTTAGAATGGATCTTTCAGAGCGACATTCATTAATGTCGTCATAGAATGGATGTGGTTGGTCTTCGCGTTCGATGATATAATTTACTTAGCTGCAGACTAATAATTAATATCAAAGACTTGTTCTTATTCTGTCGGTCTCGATAGTAAAAGTTAACCACGTGGTATAGTTCACTTTCAGTAGAGTACTTGGATGGTCGAACCTATGAGCCAACTCGCAATGGAGTGTAGGCCTGGTCTGTAGAAATGTAAATCAGGGGGTGTTTTATAGTGCCCATAGAACAGGCTTGTCAAATGACGCCTGGTCCTGTATGTGTCCCTGGGGGCGTGCCTATGACTGAGTTAGACTTGGTTACAGAAATACAATTCTATCACATTAACATCAGTACATAGCATCTCAATGTATTACAAATAGCTTTATCCTTATTAATACATTTTATACAACCATGTGGATTCGAGTCTCATCGCTGAGGCTATCATATAAACCGTTTTATGGTAATATGGCTATATTGTCTCTTCTGAGTATCACAAAATTGTACCAAGCGGACCAGTTCGTAGCTGGAGTCTTTATCAATCTTCCATATCTTCTCCAGAACACACATGTCGCTCGGTTCTCCAATTCTATGAGTTGGAAGAATTTCCTTTGTCTCTCTATGAAACATGTTGTAGTAGATTCTCCTCTTGGAATTTTTACAACCCTGGGTTGGGGGGAAGGTAGGTTGGGTGATGGTACAAAGGGGAGGGGGTCAACGGTCCTTCCTGTACCCAAAGAGGCCAACGTCATGACAATATATATAATATATATATATATATATATATATATATATATATATATATATATTAGTCTATAGGAAGCCTATGCCCTTATACAGTGTCTATAGGAAGTCAATACCCTACAGTGTTAGGAAGTCTACAGATGCGTGTGCACACGTCCACCACACACACACACACTCAGTAAACCATTTAGTTTGTACTATAGGATGTCCACACACAGTCTGTAAGCCATTCAGTTCCTACTGTAGGATGCACACACACGCATACTGTAACGGTTGTCCAAAGGAGTAGACCAAGGTGCAGCGTGGTAAGTGTTCATCTTGATATTTATTTTTACTCAGAACACTTAAACAAAATAATAAACAATGGTAAACGACTGTCACGTCTTGTAGGCTTTACCAAGCAGTACAAAAATAAGATCCCACAACTCAAGGAGGGGAAAAGGGCTGCCTAAGTATGGTTCCCAATCAGAGACAACGATAGGCAGCTGCCTCTGATTGGAAACCATACCTGATCAAAACATAGAATGCCCACCCCACACCCTGACCTAACAAAATAGAGTAAAATACGTCTCTCTCAGGTCAGGGCGTGACACATGCGCACATATACAGGCACACATACACGCACACGCATACGCACACATACACGCACACACACACACAGAGCCATTGTCTTTACTATAGGATGACTTGTCCATAACAGTAAGATTTTTCCCATGTTTTGAGACATGCTCATTTCATGTCATGTTTCCTTTCCTGTTCCAGATATCAAAAACGAAATCAAAATGTAAAATCAAGAAAACTCAAGATCTGACAAAGAAGCAACATGAAAAGAAGAAAAAACAGTGCCGGGAAAACTCAAAACGTTATTACAGAAGAAAGAAACGGCTAAAAGCTGTATTGGACATAACACCATCAAGCCAGGAATATGATAGACTTCAACATGTTCAAGAAGAAGTTATTCAAATTCTTCTAGAAGACACAGCCTCCTCAAGAGAACAGCCATTCTCACCTCAGCAGGTAAATGTCCCTGCCATCAACTCCTAAAAGAAGAGAGAAGTCTCTACAGACACCAGGACCAATGAAGACATCTACCCCAAAGGAATCACACAAAAACAGGAACAGAAGAAAGAAAACACTGTCAAAGTTGCGCTACACAGAAGAGACGATGCTGGAGAGGACCAAAGAGATGGTCAACCTAAAGAAAAGACTGAAAAGACTTGAGATGATGGCCAAGAGGAAGCAGGTAATTGTCAACATGGAAGGCAGAGAGGTCCAGAAGAAAACTACAAAGAGAGGTCATCAGAGAACATTACCCAATAACAGCCAGAGAAGACTAATGCACAAACTTGTTAGCCGCTTCCTTCATCAAGATGAAGTCTCCATTGTAATAAAAGGGAAATCCGGAGAAATTCGGAAAAAGGGCCAGAAATTCCATAAGAGAGCCTTAACGGACACCATCTTAATAGAAGATTTGTCTGATAAGGCACAACCTTTCCAAGCCTCAATTATTTAAACTTAAGCTATTTTGGATTGGCCAGCGAAAAATCACAGACAGAGAAACATGTGCTTGCAAAACGCATGAAAACTTTGGCTTGAAGATAAAGAAGCTGCTCCAGCTTGGGGTCATAGAAACATCATCTCCAAGGGACACTGTACAGGTCAGTGTATGTAGTGACGATGACGTGCTGTTCTAATGTTTTTGTATGTGTTGTTTTTATGTGGTCTCTGTTTTTAGCAAACAGTGGCTTGCAAAAGTATTCACCCCCTTGGCATTTTTCCTATTTTGTCGCCTAACAACCTGGAATTAAAATAGATTTTTGGGGGGTTTGTATCATTTGATTTACACAACATGCCTACCAGTTGGAAGATAAAAAACATTTTTTCTTCAAAATCAAATAAAATCATATCAAATTTTATTTGTCACATACACATGGTTAGCAGATGTTAATGCGAGCGTAGCAAAATGCTTGTGCTTCTAGTTCCGACCATGCAGTAATATCTAACAAGTAATCTAACCTAACAATTTCACAACAACTACCTTATACACACAAGTGTAAAGGAATGAATAAGAATATGTACATAAAAATATACGAATGAGTGATGGCCGAACG
The DNA here is from genome assembly GCF_901001165.1 of Salmo trutta. Taxonomy (NCBI): domain Eukaryota; kingdom Metazoa; phylum Chordata; class Actinopteri; order Salmoniformes; family Salmonidae; genus Salmo; species Salmo trutta. The sequence goes on along the minus strand of NC_042982.1, from coordinate 8,234,043 downwards.
GCATAGGCAAGATGCAGTAGATGGTATAGAGTACAGTATATACATATGAGATGATTAATGTAGGGTATGTAAACATTATATAAAGTGGCATTGTTTAAAGTGGCTAGTGATAAATTTATTACATCAATTTTTCCATTATTAAAGTGGCTAGAGTTGAGTCAGTATGTTGGCAGCAGCCACTCAATGTTAGTGATGGCTGTTTTCACTCTCTTGGTCCCAGCTTTAATGCACCTGTACTGACCTCGCCTTCTAGTTGATAGCGGGGTGACCAGGCAGTGGCTCGGGTGGTTGTTGTCCTTGATGATCTTTTTGGCCTTCCTGTGACATCGGGTGGTGTAGGTGTCCTGGAGGGCAAGATGTTTGCCCCCGGTGATGCATTGTGCAGTACTCACTACCCTCTGGAGAGCTTTACGGTTGTGGGCGGTGCAGTTGCCGTACCAGGCGGTGATACAGCCCGACAGGATCCACTCGATTGTGGATCTGTAAAAGTTTGAGTGTTTTTGATGACAAGACACATTTCTTCAGCCTCCTGAGGTTGAAGAGGCGCTGCTGCGCCTTCTTCACCACGCTGTCTGTGTGGGTGGACCATTTCAGTTTGTCCGTGATGAGTACGCCGAGGAACTTAAAACTTTCCATCTTCACTACTGTCCCGTCGATGTGGATAGGGGGCTGCTCCCTCTGCTGTGTCCTGAAGTCCACGATCAGCTCCTTTGTTTTGTGAGGTTATTTTCCTGACACCACACTCCGGGGGCCCTCACCTCCTCCCTATAGGCCGTCTCGTCGTTGTTGGTAATCAAGCCTACCACTGTAGTGTCGTCTGCACACTTGATGATTGAGTTGGAGGCGTGCATGGCCACGCAGTGATGGGTGAACAGGGAGTACAGGAGAGGGCTGAGAACCTACCCTTGTGGGACCCCAGTGTTGAGGATCAGCGGGGTGGAGATGTTGTTACCTACCCTCACCACCTGGGGGTGGCCCGTCAGGAATTCCAGGACCCAGTTGCACAGGGCGGGGTCGAGACCCCGAGCTTAATGATGAGTTTGGAGGGTACTTAAATGCTGAGCTGTAGTCTATGAACAGCATTCTGTAGTCAATGAACAACATAGGTATTCCTCTTGTCCAGATGGGTTAGGGCAGTGTGCAGAGTGATTGCCATTGCATTGTCTGTGGACCTATTGGGGTGGTAAGCAAATTGGAGTGGGTCTAGGGTGTCAGGTAGGGTGGAGTTGATATGGTCCTTGACTAGTTTCTCAAAGCACTTCATGATGACGGAAGTGAGTGCTACGGGGCAGTAGTCATTTAGCTCAATTTTCTTGGGAACAGGAACAACGGTGGCCTGTTGGAACAGCAGACTGTGATAAGGATTGATTGAATATGTCCGTAAACACACCAGCCAGCTGGTCTGTGCATGCTCTGAGGACGCGGCTTGGGATGCCGTCTGGGCCTACAGCCTTGCGAGGGTTAACACGTTTAAATGTTTTACTCACGTTGGCTACAGTGAAGGAGAGCCCGCAGGTTTTGGTAGCGGGCCGTGTCAGTGGCACTGTGTTTTCCTCAAAGCGAGCAAAGAGGTTGTTTAGTTGTCTGGGAGCAAGACCGTGGTCCGCGACCCGGCTGGTTTTCCTTTTGAAGTCTGTGATTGACTGTAGACCCTGCCATATACCTCTCGTGTCTGAGCCGTTGAATTGCGACTCTACCTTGTCTCTATACTGACGCTTAGCTTTTTTGATTGCCTTGCGGAGGGAATAGCTACACTGTTTGTATTCGGTCATGTTTCCGGTCACCTTGCCCTGATTAAAAGCAGTGGTTCGCGTTTTCAGTTTTGCGCAAATGCTGCCATCAATCCACGGTTTCTGGTTGGGGAATGTTTTAATAGATGCTGTGGGTATAACATCACCGATGCACTTGCTAATAAACTCGCTCAACGAATCAGCGTATTCATCAATGTTGTTGTTCGACGCTATGCGGAACATATCCCAGTCCACGTGATCGAAGCAATCTTGAAGCGTGGAATCCGATTGGTCAGACCAGCGTTGAACAGACCTGAGTACGGGTGCTTCCTGTTTTAGTTTCTGTCTATAGGCTGGGAGCAATAAAATGGAGTCGTGGTCAACTTTTCCAAAAGGAGGGCGGGGGAGGGCCTTATATGCATCGCGGAAGTTAGAATAACAATGATCCAGGGTTTTGCCAGCCCGGGTTGCGCAAGCGATATGCTGATCAAATTTAGGGAGCCTTGTTTTCAGATTAGCCTTGTTAAAATCCCCAGCTACAATAAATGCAGCCTCAGGATATGTGTTTCCAGTTTACATACAGTCAAATGAAGTTCGTTCAGGGCCATCGATGTGTCTGCTTGGGGGGGAATATACATGACTGGGATTATGATCGAAGAGAATTCTCTTGGTAGATAATGCGGTCAGCATTTGATTGTGTGGAATTCTAAGTCAGGTGTACAAATGGACTTGAGTTCCTGTATGTTGTTATGATCACACCACGTCTCGTTAATCATAAGGCATGCACCCCCGCCCTTCTTCTTACCAGAGAGATGCTTGTGTCTGTCGGCGCGATGCGTGAAGAAACCAGGTGGCTGTACCGACTCCGATAGCATGTCTCGAGTGAGCCATGTTTCCGTGAAACAAAGAATGTTACAATCTCTGATGTCTCTCTGGAAGGCAACCCTTGCTTGGATTTCGTCTACCTTGTTGTCAAGTAGTGTGCTTGAGAGCAGTGCGCAATGTGCCTGTTTACGGAGCCTGACCAGAAGACCGCTCTGTCTGCCCCTTCTGCAGCGCCGTTGTTTAAGCCTTCCCTGTAGCTCAGTTGGTAGAGCATGGTGTTTGCAACACCAGAGTTGTGGGTTCGATTCCCACGGGGGGCCAGCACAGAAAAAAAAAATGTATGAAATTGTATGAAATGTATGCATTCACTACTGTAAGTCGCTCTGGATAAGAGCGTCTGCTAAATGACTAAAATGTAATGTAATGTTTTGGGTCGCCGGCTGGGATCCGATCCATTGTCCTGGGTGTTGGGCCAAACAGAGGATCCGCTTCGGGAAGTCGTATTCCTGGTTGTAATGTTGGTGAGTTGACGTTGCTCTTATATCCAATCGTTCCTCTCGACTGTACGTAATTAAACCTAAGATTTCCTGGGGTAACAATGTAAGAAATAACACATAAAAAAACAAAATACTGCAGTTTCATAGGAACTCGAAGCGAGTGAAACAAACATAAGACAAAATAAGACAAAGAAAAACTTGAGCTTGCGTAACTATTCACCCCCCCCAAAGTCAATACTTTGTAGAGCCACCTTTTGCAGCAATTACAGCTGCAAGTCTCTTGGGGTATGACTCTATAAGCTTGGCACATCTAGCCACTGGGAATTGTGCCCATTCTTGAAGGCAAAACTGCTCCAGCTCCTTCAAGTTGGACGGGTTCCGCTGGTGTACAGCAATCTTTAAGTCATACCACAGATTCTCAATTGGATTGAATTCTGGGCTTTGACTCGGCCATTCCAAGACATTTAAATGTTTCTTCTTAAACCACTCGACTGTTGCTTTAGCAGTTTGCTTAGGGTCATTGTCCTGCTGGAAGGTGAACCTCTGTCCCAGTCTCAAATCTCTTGAAGACTGAAAAAAGGTTTCCCTCAAGAATTTCCCTGTATATAGAGCCATCCATCATTCCTTCAATTCTGACCAGTTTGCCAGTCCCCTGTCGATGAAAGACATACCACAGCATGATGCTGCCACCACTGTGCTTCACTGTGGGGATGTTGTTCTCGGGGTGATGGGAGGTGTTGGGTTTGCACCAGACATATCGTTTTCCTTGATGGCCAAAAAGCTACATTTTAGTCTCCTCTAACCAGAGTACCTTTTTCCATATGTTTGGGGAGTTTCCCACATGCCTTTTGGCGCACACCAAACATGTTTACTTATTTTTTTTCAAGCAATGGCTTTTTTCTGGCCACTCTTCCAGTAAAGCCCAGCTCTGTGGAGTGTACAGCTTAAAGTTATCCTATGGACAGATACTCCAATCACCGCTGTGGAGCTTTGCAGCTCCTTCAGTGTTATCTTTGGTCTCTTTGTTGCCTCTCTGATTAATGCCCTACTTGCCTGGTCCGTGAGTTTTGGTGGGCGGCACTCTCTTGGCGGTTTGTTGTGGTGCCATATTATTTCAATTTTTGAATTATGGAATTTATGGTGCTCCGTGGGATGTTCAAAGTTTCGGATATTTTTTTATAATCCAACCCTGCTCTTTTCTTCACCACAACTTGCTTGGTGGTGCCCCTTGCTTAGTGGTGTTGCAGACTCTGGGGCCTTTCAGAACAGGTGTATATATACTGAGATGAAATATAAAAAATATTAGGTTGTAGATTGCGGAAGGTGTTGCGGTAATGAGTGAAATCAGTCAAAATCAAGTAAAAAATTTTATTTTTAAATATATATTATTTCAGAGTTTCAAGTAGCTGTGCGTGACTGTTAATAATCAATTTTAAAAAATGTAAAATGTATTGGCTTTCCTAATGGTCTTGATGTTTTCAGACCGTTGCTGTAATGAGATTTTTAAGGACTGGTTTTGGGAAATATGTTCAAAAAGGTGTTAAATTGTCAGTAAATGTTTTTAAATTAATGCTCAAACACTTCAGACCTTGTTATTAATGCCTAAAAAGGACATTTGTTGATGCAAGTCTTTTTAAAGATTACATGTTTGAAATCTTTGAAACCAAGATTTCGTGAGAATCACCCATATGTGTTCTTAATGTCTAAATAATGACTGCAGGGCTAGTTGAAACTGCAGTAGAATGGTTCTCCTCACAGGCGAGTGAATCAGCTCATGCTTGGTGAATAGCACTTGGTTCATCTCTGGGAGCAGGACACAGGAGAGCTGAATAGATCATGTGAGACAAGAATGAATAAAAATAAATAATCACAGCAAAGGATTGTAGTTTGTGAGCTTGAAAATGAACATCCTGACAGTCTGAGGCAGGGTGCTCTGCAATCATCTTACTATTGCCCAGGATAATGTGACACTTCTAATTTGTCAGTATGAATGAAATTAGTGGGTCCTGCCCTGATGACTATTAGCTTTACACTTCTTGTCCTATAGATTTTTTTATTCTTAAATTATTACTTGGAATAAACTGATGGCTCAAGCACTCCTTGTCCCAGAATGACATGCTAGCTAGTGAAAAAGCTATCTGCTACTGCTAGCTAGCAACAGATCTACTTGTTGTAACTAGCTACCTACTGTAACTAGCAAGCTAGCTACATTACTAAGTTGGGAGTCATTTTAGAGCTTGCATTGATATCACAATTGTATAACTAAATGGTTAGATTCCAAAAAAATAAAGACTTTACCTGATACCAGTTTGACGGACGGAGATCTTTCTCGAGCTGTCACCAGCTACTGATAACGTGATCAGCAGAGATAATACCATGGATAGTACACAAGTTTTGATCGGTTTACAGTTTAGTACTCGGTGGCGTTTGCCTGTCCAGCTAGCAAACATAAAAGTATTTAGAAAAATATGCAAGATATGTACATTTCAAACAAAGTAAATGTGTTCAGAAGAAACAAATATACACAATATGTAAAAATCAGCTCCTCCCTCGATAGAGATCGATCATCTTGAAAACTACACCCCACCACCTAACTGAGGAAATTTAGGGAATAGTTTTCCTTCAATAAACGTCCCTTGGCAAAGCCTGCAGCAGATTAAGTTGTCTCGCCATTTTGATGGTTCCTTAGTTTGATTTCACAGCATAAAATGCAATTTTGTCTTTCCATCTCGGTTTTAGCACTACCAAAATGTGACAGCTCATACCAACAGACTGACAACAGTAGATGTGTAAACACAGGGAAACATTTAGGCGTTCTCAGCCCAATGACAGCAGGACACACACAAAGTTACACTTCCATTAACTCAACTCTAAAGCTACAGTATAACCATGATTTTTTAGCTAAGGTCCACGTTTAACATTAGGCCTTAGAGCTCTCGGCGATAAACAAATCAACAAGTAAATGAACACAAGCTGTAAGGGCTCTCATCTATAATTGAACAGCCTTAGCATTTCAGGATAATTCTGTTTGTAATTAGCATCAAACATTAACATTCATGAGTTGGACAAAGTATTCTCCTTCTATCCTCTCCTTATTTTCCCCAAGGTATTATGTTTCAGAAATATATTAACGAAGAAAAAACACCTTGGAACATTTCAGATGAGAGTAGCTACAATACAATAACAGTATATGGAGAGGGCTCATCTCCCAATTTCTCACAAGGTGTGTTATTCATTTCATTTTTTTTTACTTTTTAAAAATCAAAACATAAAAGTTTTAAATAACAGGCACTGTTTTTTTTAAGCTCTTTGCGAACCAAATGTACGTTGTACTAGTATAATTTCACACAATATAATTGACAGAATGAATGATTGACTGAACACAACAGCAGCCAAGTGTTTTTCCTCAATGTGTGCTTTTGTCAGAGAGAACATGTTTGTTCTATCCTCCTTATATACAATATGTATACAGTAGTAGACTATTTTATCTATCCCAGTCCTGGTGACGCCTAGGTCAACTCACATGCCTGTCTAGTTTCCTTTAGATCAAACATCAACACTCCTACTGTGCTTGACCTCCAATATGCAGAAGAAAACAGTTGTTGTACAGCAAGGTACTTACAGGAAAACAACCCAAACTTTATCCCAGAAATACACCAACCCCATCCCTTGTCCTGCACCATCCACTGTGGTATTATTATTCGTGCTGATAGCACTAAAAAGTTCACATCAATAATGAATGTTATCAATAAAAATGTCCCCTGGTGCAGAAACGTGGCTCTCATCATTCCCGCTTTTATTCCCCACTGTGGTGGAGGGGTAGTCAAGCTGAAAGCTCCCCAGAAACAACCTTTAAATCCTAGTTGGGGTTCAAAAGGCCCTCTGTACTGTACAAGTGATCGCAGGACCTCCCCTGTCCACTAAAAACAGCACTAGAATGAAACCCTGGGCTGATCTTGTGATCATTTATTCTCACACAGGAGAAGCTCTTCCGGTCCTGGTTTCCGGGTGTTTGTAGACTTGGATCTATATTTGCCAGGATGAGGTATGGAGAGATATTCAAGTATGGTGATATAGGTTTAGAGCTTAGAATCCAATTGCTGCTCCATGGGATGTCAAGTCCATTGCTTACACATTCCTCTGTGTGACAGTGATGGATGTCTAGTCAGTGGGAGGGATCAACGGGTGGGTGTCTGGATGACAGAGGAGGCAGGAAGAAACATCTTAATATGAAAAACATTGATTTGTTCTTCAGCCCAGGTTTCTGTTGTCAATCTCTATTTGCCCACAATTTAACATCTGTAGTGAGTCATTCCTCATTCTCCAGCAGGACACGGAAACGTGTCAAGGGGGGAAACGTATCTGGTGTTGTGAAAACACATCTTAGACCAAGCTAATACACGTTACTCAACTTAAATCTGCAGTGTATTCTGCAGGAATGAGGTGGGAAATCCACCTCACTTTGACATTGACTATAATACACTGTCAATGATGTGAAGGTGAATCCCATTATTTTGTGATTGAAGTTAATAAGGCCTGACAGAGACTTAAACAACTGTCTCTTACTGTCAGAGAAAATGGAAATGTAAACTTGCTGAATAGGAAATAAGCTACACAATATGTTTCCAGTGCACTATGAAAATAATGTACAATCGAACACCATGGTAAACAGACTTATTTATCTTTCAAGTTCATTAATATGGATATGTGTTGAAGACAATATCCACATACGTAAGCTCATCAATAAACATGACATTAAAACAACAGCGTCCTGACTAAGTGGACTGAGAGCAGGTGTCGGTATTCCCATTTTCATTTCCACACTGAATGTATTTTCATGGTTTGCTTGTGTGGAGCCGGTTCTTAAAATTCTTCTATATAGCTGACTCATCCTGGATTGTGTTAACCACGCTCCCTCTGCCCTGCTAGATCGTTCTAAACAGTGACGGAATATTAGGCAACGCCCACCTCCGCTCTAGAACGGTCACATCCCAAATTTAGAATGTGTTGGGCATATGTAGGACACTGGCTCATCGAAAGCCCTAACCTGAAGCATGATCCATCCATTATTCATCTGTGAAATGATATGGCACGCTCTCCTTGGTACATGGCAGATGCATAGATACACTATGCCCTCCCAGTCTGCATGCTAATGATCTCATGCAAATTAGCAGTGCAGACGAGGGCGGTTAAGCTGGATCATGGGAGAAATTCGAGACGCAGTGATGAACCAAACAGAGCCACTCAGAGCAATGAAAGGGCTGGCTACCAGTGGGACAGTGGGATGACAGGATGGAGAGATGGGGAGAGATAGAGAGAAATTGCATTTAGATCTTGCACGTGTGTCCGTGTGTGTGTGTGTCCATGTGCGTGTGTGTGCATGTTTGTGTCTGTGTACATGTGTGTGCACGTCCACACACATATTAACATAATCAACAAAATGGCTTCAAAGTCAATTACAGATTCCACTGCTGTCATACTTGTGGAACAAAGTTCCTAATCTTCATCATTGTAGGACAACATTATGTATAACAGTATGTAAAATGTCAGTTGTCACAAGCTTATAATTCTGCATATGATAATGATATGCTGTTTCTATTTTCCCCTCACTGCCTTTTGAATGTAATGCTTTTATTCTGCCCGAGTTTTATTAAATCTACCCTGACAAGGCAGGGCGTGAAAAACATTTAGCATTTCTAAGCATGGCATTGCTAATGCTCTGATGAGAGAGAGAGAGAGAGACTAATCTATTTTGTCTGAATGTTCTTTTCCCCCTTCTTTTGTGGATTTTCTCTATATGTTCTCTTTCTAGTCCTCTCTTGACATGGATGGGATTAAGTATGAAGTCCTGGCTATTTAGACTACACATGTTCCACATAGCATGTTCATAGAGTGCCTACATCTTTTTACAAATGCATTACATTATTGTTTGGCCTGGAGATGATTTCACAACTGTGACATTGTCCTCTGTTTATATAAAAGATAATGTTATTAACACTTCAGTTATTGTGTAACCCTTAGACATACAGATCAGCAAACAGGATGTACAGAATGCTGCTTGCAATGTTCGATAACAATGGCGCCACAGAAACGCAATCACAGTTTCACGTACACACAGATGCATGCACACGCACACAGACTGCAAGGGCAAACAAGATCTGACCCCAGTTAATCGGTATGACACAAAGAGCACAGGGAATTAAGTCAGACTTCTGATTAGTGTTTCACCAAACCAAGGAACCAATTCAGTTGTGAATCGTGCACATTTTCAGCTCACAGCCTCTGGAATATCCTGCCAGAGAACCTGAAACAGTGCACTTATTTAACACACCTTTTTAGCATTGCTTTTCCTTAGGGTGCTTTTTTAGTATTTCAGTTTTTGTTATTATTTAGTTTTTTATCCTCTTATGTTTGCTGTGTAGTTAATATTTTGGTGTTTATTTTCATAGTTTTTTTTCCTGTGAAGTGCATTGCCTTGCATTCTTGTCTGAAATGTGCTATATAAATAAAGCTTGATTTGATTTGACTTCGAACAACATAATTAAGAGACATAAGATATGCTCTGCTGCTGACTAATACACCATGCCAATGCTAGCTTGTCTTTTTTCCCTCTCTCCACTCACATTGACGCTTAAATTGCATTGATGTAATATTGCATGTTTGCAGTGCATCCACTCTTCTAAAAGGAACAAGTCATTGTATTATGCAAAACATACCTTCGACAGTTGGAAGACTACTGTTACAAAACAGCAAGTGGGAGACTAGGTTCGAGTTGAGATTCTCCCCTGAATTCATGCCCATTGGTTGAAAGAAAGAAAGGAAAGTGATTATTGCACGAGTGAGCCCATAGATGAATCAGCAAGTGTGGTGGATTTACGTTAGTGTGCCATGTTCATAGGCTGAAGTTAATAGGCAAATGACATTCTGCACGCATGCTAATAGTAAGGGAGGAAGAGAGACGTGACCCTGTGCTGATGAGGTAACGTCACAGCATTGCCCTATAAATACCTGCTATGCTGACGAGTTAACATTGTAGACACTACCATAGATAACTGCCATGCATATGAGGTAACGCTATAATCATTACCATATAAATACCTGCTATGCTGATGCGGTAACATTCTAAATGCTACCATATAAACAACTGCTATGCTAATGAGGTAACAATATAGACACTACCATATAAACTCAGCAAAAAAAGAAACATCCTCTCACTGTCAACTGCATTTATTTTCAGCAAACTTCACATGTGTAAATATTTGTATGAACATAACAAGACTCAACAACTGAGACATAAACTGAACAAGTTCCACAGACATGTGACTAACAGAAATTGAATAATGTGTCCCTGAACAAAGGGGTGTCAAAATCAAAAGTAACCGTCAGTATCTGGTGTGGCCACCAGCTGCATTAAGTACTGCAGTGCATCTCCTCCTCATGGACTGAAGCAGATTTGCCAGTTCTTGCTGTGAGATGTTACCCCACTCTTCCACCAAGGCATCTGCAAGTTCCCAGACTTTTCTGGGGGGAAAGCCCTAGCCCTCACCCTCCGATCCAACAGGTCCCAGACGTGCTCAATGGGATTGAGATTCGGGCTCTTCGCTGGCCATGGCAGAACACTGACATTCCTGTCTTGCAGGAAATCACGCACAGAACAAGCATGTCAGGATGAGCCTGCAGGAAGGGTACCACATGAGGGAGGAGGATGTCTTCCCTGTGACGCACAGCACTGAGATTGCCTGCAATGACAACAAGCTCATTCCGATGATGCTGTGACACACCGCCCCAGACCACGACGGACCCTCCACCTCCAAATCGATCCCGCTCCAGAGTACAGGCCTCGGTGTAATGCTCATTCCTTGGACAATAAACGCGAATTCGACCATCACTCTTGGTGAGACAAAACCGCGACTCGTCAGTGAAGAGCACTTTTTGCCAGTACAGACATTATTTATTGCCCTGGCCACATCTGCAGTCCTCAATCCTCCTTGCAACATGCCTAAGGCACATTCACGCAGATGAGCAGGGACCCTGGGTATCTTTCTGTTGATGTTTTTCAGAGTCAGTAGACTTTTAGTGTCCTAAGTTTTCATAACTGTGACCTTAATTGCCTACCGTCTGTAAGCTGTTAGTGTCTTAACGACCGTTTCACAGGTGCATGTTCATTAACTGTTTATGGTTCATTGAAGAAGCATGGGAAACAGTGTTTAAACCCTTTACAATGAAGATCTTACAATGAAGATCTGGGAAGGTGTTTGGATTTTTACGAATTATCTTTCAAAGACAGTGTAACGGCTGTCATCTGTAGAAGAAGGGGACCAAAGCGCAGAGTGGTGAGTGTTCATATTAATGATTTAATAATAAGAAACACTTCAAAACAAACAAGAAAATGAACGACAGCCAACAATTCTGTCAGGTCACAAAATGTACAAAACAGAAAATAACTACCCACAAACCCCAAAGGAAAACAGGCTGCCTAAGTATGACTCCCAATCAGCGACAACGATGTACAGCTGTCCCTGATTGAGAGCCATGCCAGGCCAAAACAAAGAAATACAAAGCATAGAAAAAAGGACATAGAATGCCCACCCAAATCACACCCTGACCAAACCTAAATAGAGGCATAAAAAAGGCTCTCTCAGGTCAGGGCATGACAGACAGGGTCCTGAAAAAGGGATGTTTCTTTTTTTGCTGAGTTTAGAATTGCCATGCCAATAAGGATACATTATAAACGCTGCCTTATAAATACCTGCTATGCTGATGAGTTATCAATATTACCACTGCCATGTCAGTACCTGCTATGCTGATGAGTTATCGATATAACCACTGCCGTATCAGTAACTGCTATGCTGATGAGCCAGATGGGAATTATATGAGTTTACAAGATGAATGAAAAGTGATGATCCAGTCAGACCAGCCTTACTGATTGAACTTTGGAAAACTACATTTTGCGTTGTAGCACATCACTATCACACACGGCAGACATCGCATAAAACAAATACGTTCTAACATGTCGTCGTTACATGCCATGACATCTAAATTACTGGTTATACTGAGCAAAAACAGAGTTACATTCAGCTGTCAGTCCGGACACATTGTGTGATGCTGTAATACTGCATGTTTGGGTGGTTGTACCCTCCTATTATCAGTACCATCAGTACCACACGCCCTGTCTGCATTTAGTAGTCAGCGTAGAGACATTATTCCCTGCTCATTAATTCTACCTCATTATTAGACTTCACTCACCGCCGTGCCAATTAGACCGGCTATGGCTAATTATACCCATTAGTGCCGTCCGATACCAGTCAATGACACCTTGGTTGGGCAGCCGCGCCCCATCATCATCGCCGACCTAGCGTCATCACCAAACTGCTTCCTTCCTGAAAGGGGCCGTAAATGTGATGACTCAGGCATTTCTCAGCTCAGAAGAAAGACACAGAGGTAATTCCACTCATATTAGCAGCAGTCTGATGTCTGTCTCATTCGGTTTGGTGTTGTAAAAGAAAATGTAGTCGGTAATGACAATGTCATTACAGTATAATGGCAGTTTTAGTTTCACCCCGTATCACCGCAATCTGTGAACATGACATAAAACTGTTTTCTAATTCACAACTACATTCCAATGCATCCATTTACTGTTACTATCACAGCGTATTGACTTACAGCAGAGAGAACAAGAACAAACTAGACAGTCAAACGCCATTGAAATATACTGTTGTTTTGTGAAACTCCACAATAACAACAACGGTAAAGTGCTCAGGTGGTACTTTAACAAAATTACTCTTTTTTTATTTTATTATTTTGTTAAAAAAAAATGACCCCCTTTTCTCCCCAATTTCAATCTTGCCTCATCGCTGCAACTCCCCAAAGGACTCGGGAGGTGAAGGTCGAGTCATGCGTCCTCCAAAACATAACTCGCAAAACCACGCATCTTAACACCCGCCTGCTTAACCCTGAAGCCAGCCGCACCAATGTGTCGGAGGGAACACTGGTCATCTGACGACCAAGTTCAGCCTGCAGGCAGCCGGACTGCCACAAGGAGTCGCTTGAGGGCGATGAGCCAAGTAAAGCCCCCCGGGCCAAACCCTTCCCTAACCATGACGACGCTGGGACAATTGTGCGCCGCCCTATGGGACTCCTGATCACTGTCGGTTGTGATACAGCCTGGGATCGAACCTGGGTCTGTAGTAACGCCTCTAGCACTACGCCACTTGGGAGGCCCTAGTATTGTTTATTTCTAAGAATACAAGAAAAGAGTAATGACGGGAACTAAAAAAGTCAGTACATAAACAACGCAGCAGTGGGCTCATATTTCTCTATGCTGTGATGCTGAGCCAGTCTTCTTTAGTGGGGTTAGACACATTGAGGTTTCCAGGGCAGCCCCATATAACAAAGCCTGCCTCCTCTTTCAAATTGCTGCGTTGGCACACCCATGCCCTTACTATGTTAGAGCTGCATTGATGACTGCCTTGCCACTCACATGCATACCCAATTCTGTATACATTCATTATTTTATTCAGAATAGACATTTCAATAATAAATGTATACAGGATTGGGTATGCATGTGGCTGGCTGTAGAGTATTATTAATAGAAAAACAATGACAGCTGGTATCTGCTGTGATGATCTCCATATTCTTCTATGTGTGGGCTGGAATGAGAATAAATGATACCAACATGATAAATTGAGCTGTATGAGAGACGTACTTTCTGTCAAAAAGTGGGTGAAAAATAATAGTTTGGAGAGACAATGGTTTATTGATGGTACATCCATCATTCACCTTGGCAGAGAAAGCTACCTCTCCCAGATGTCTCTGCAAAGGGAATTGTAGTGTCCATGTTGTGGTTTACAGGGACTGCTCATGACTCAGAACCCAGAGACAAGAAGGATCTCTAAAAATGCCAGGCTTCTGTTCACTTATTCTGCTTGGATGGAGCTTTTGTACTCTTGTGTTCATATATTTAAAGACAATGACCCTATGTACTTGTAATTTAAATTAGATACTGTATTCTTGTACCCTCTCAAAATAGACAAAATAACAGTTATTGACAAGTTCAAGGCAATCCAGGTACTTGGAATCAGTATACTTTGCCTCACATGTTTTTTCCATTCCATATGCACGTGTGGGATGTTGACTGTATACATAAATGTATTTATTTTCCACCTTGTGTAGTCTGTCTTACTGTTGTCAGTCGAGGTCTATGAGCAGAAACCCATTGGCAGTAGTAGAAGAAACACTGTTTTTTTTCCCCCTTGCGGTGGAAATGGACTGTCTGTGACTGGTGTTGGCTTCTATTTCATGCTTGATTGTTTTAAATAGTTTCTTTTGAAAGCAATTCTGCTTTGGGGTATAGAAAGGATGAATGGGATGTGGTAGTCAGTGTGTAATGTTGAAAGCGGAACGAGGGAGAGCTCGGTTTGTTGTTTTGGAAAGTTTGTAGTTTTTAAAGTGTATTAAAGAGTTTCTTAGTAGCTAGCTAACTCTTGAGTTTGGATCCCGCAACACAGTTGGCATCAGTTGCTGGGACAGCTACTCTATGACCAGTGATCCTGCCGACCAAGGCCGGGTCTCAAGGAGCTATTTGGCGTAGCTGCCTATCAAGCAGCAGGGTTTTCTTGAGGGCTTGAACGCAGCCCATGACGCGGTTAGCCATTGTGGCTGGGACCGTGGATTGTCCTGGGTTTGTTGCTGTCTAGATCCCTGCTGTCTGTTGTTGTTTTCAATCTTCCCTGCAACCTGCCTTGTCTGAAACTGCGAGGAGTAACACAGTAACCTGCATTGCTAGATACCATGACAAAGACCTAAGCTGGCGGGAGTACCGTTGAGAACAGTGGTGTCTCTCCATCACGGATGAAGGATCTTTTATACAAACGAAAATAGATCTACAAGCATTTGTTACAACAACAAGACAATAGCATCAAGTGTTTTAACCAAATACTTGCGGAGTCAACTAATAAAATAATCGACGACCTGAGCAGAGAGGCCCAGGACCTGAAGAACAGTCAGAAGGGTCAGCTCAAAGAGTTTTAACAGGAGAACGGCAAGATGACAGCAATTTGTAAGTCATTGAGAGATGACATCAGTTCTGTGTGTGAATCATGATAACAATGACAGAGAAATCAGATTATCTCGAGGGACAATCAAGGTGGAACAACATAGTTGTGGATGGAATTGCAGTCTCCACATGAGACCTGGACGGAGTCTGGGGACAAAGTGATTGAAATGATCTTGGAGATATTGAGACGGACCACAGGAAGATTGAGGTGGAGCTCACCCACAGAACTGGAAAACCCACCACCGGCCCATGTGACAGGCCCCGACTAATAGTGGTCAAGTTCCTGAGGTTCAAGGACAAGGTAGGTGTTCTGGAAAGAGCCATAAACTTGAGGAAAGTATCAAATTAAATTAAATCAAACTTTATTTGTCACATGCACCGAATACCACAAGTGTAGACCTTACTGTGAAATGCTTACTTACAAGCCCTTAACCAACAGTGCAGTTCAAGAAGAGTTAATAAGAAAATATTTACCAAATAAACTAAAGTAAATAAATATAAAAAGTAACACTAACATAACAATAACGAGGCTACATACAGCGGGTACCGGTACCGAGTCAATGTGCGGGGGCACAGGTTTGGTCCTAGACTTGGTGCTCTGTACTGTTTGACGTGCGGTAGCAGAGAAAACACTCTATGACTTGGGTGACTGGAATCTGCGGGGGCTTTCCTCTGACACCACCTATTATATAACTAGGTCCTGGATTGCAGGAAGCTTGGCCCCAGTGATGTACTGGGCCATACGCATTACCCTCTGTAGCGCCTTATGGTCAGATGCCGAGCAGTTGCCATACCAAATGGTGATGCAACCAGTCAGGATGCTACCGATGGTGCAGCTGTTGAACTTTTTGAGGAACTGGGGACCCATGCCAAATCTTATCAGTCTCCTGAGGGGGAAAAGGTTTTGTTGTGCCCTCTTCACAACTGTCTAGGTGTGTTTGGACCATGATAGATTGTTGGTGATGTGGACACCAAGGAACTTTAAACTCTCGACCTGCTCCACTACAGCCCCGTTGATGACCTCTTCCACTAGCGGAACGCCTCGCCAATATCCAATGGTAGCGCCTGGCACGAAATACGAAAAACCTTAAATGCTATAATTGACAGCGTAAACAATCCTGCTGATGACACTACTCGTGGTAAAACCCTTAAGGATCGACCCCACGGCTGTTTAAATGATCGGACCAAAATGCAGCGTCTGTTTAGTTCCACATATTTATTACACTGTGAAACTTAATGCAATACCAAAATAAAGAAGGACAAAACAACAAACCGTGACGCAGGAGGAACAAACACTACTCACAAAATATAATCACCCACAAAAACAGGTGGGACAAACATCAACTTAAATATGACCTCCAATTAGAGACAACGGCAACCGGCTGCCTCTAATTGGAGGTCATGCCAAACAAAAACCAACATAGAAATACAAAACTACAAACTGAACATAGAAATACAAAAACAGACAAACACCCCCTGTCACACCCTGACCTACTCTACCATAGAAAATAACAACTTACTATGGACAGGACGTGACAGTAACACCCCCCCCCAAATTGCGGACTCCGACCGCACCTACAAAAAACAACAACAGAACCCCCCCAAACAACAAACCCCCCCCCGCAAAAAAAAACGAAACACAAAGGGAGGGTAGGGTCGGTGACTAATGTCTATGGCGGCGGCTCTGGTTCCGGGCGTAGTACCCCCACCGCCCGCTGATCCCCTCGCTTCTGTGTGTCCGGAGGAACCAGACCATGGATCATCGCCGGAGGCTTTGGACCACCAACTGCTGCTGAAGACTCCGGGCTGCAGACCGTCACTGGAGGCTCCAGACTGGGGAGCGTCGCTGAAGGCTCCGGGCTGGGGAGCGTCGCTGGAGGCTCCGGGCTGGGGAGCGTCGCTGGAGGCTCCGGGCTGGGGAGCGTCGCTGGAGGCTCCGGGCTGGGGAGCGTCGCTGGAGGCTCCGGGCTGGGGAGCGTCGCTGGAGGCTCAGGACTGGGGAGCGTCGCTAGAGGCTCAGGACTGGGGAGCATCGCTAGAGGCCTGATGTGTGGGCCTGGCATAGGAGGCGCCAGACTAGTAACACGCACCTCAGTGCGGGGAGCAGGAACAGGACACCCCGGACTGGGCAGGCGCACTGGAGGCCTGATGCATGGAGCTGGCATAGAAGGCGCCAGACTAGTAACACGCACCTCAGGGCGAGTGCGAGGAGGAGGCACAGGACATACTGGGCCCCGGAGGTCTGGAGCTTAGAGCTGGCACACCCCGTCCTGGCTGGATGGTTATTTGAGCCAAGCAAGGGCGGAGCGCCGGCACAGGACGAACTGAGCTGTGCTGGTGAACGGGAGGTACCGTGCGTAGAGCAGGCGCAGGATAACCTGGACCGAAGAGACGCGCTGGAGACCAGATACGCTGAGCCGGCGCACTTCTTCCTGGCTGACGGCCAACTCTAGCACGGCAATGGTGAGGAGCTTGCACCGAGCGCACCGGGCTGTGAGTGTGCACTGGCGACACACCGCGCATCACCGCATAACACGGTGCTTGCTCGGTCACTCGCTCCCCACATTAAGCACGGGGAGTTGGCTCAGGTCTTAAAACCGCCTTAGCCAATCTGCCCCTGTGCCCCCCCAAAAAAATTTTTGGGTGCTGCCTCTCGTCCTTACCTCTTGGTAGATATAGCGCCTCATAGTATCACCGCTCCGCTCTTGCTGTCTCGATCATCTCCTTCGGACAGCGATACTCCCCAGCCTGCCTCCAGGGTCCTTACCCGTCCAATATCTCCTCCCACGTCCATTTGTCCCGCTGCTCCATTCCACGCTGCTTGGTCCTTTGGCGGTGGGTGATTCTGTCACGGCTGTGTAAATGATCGGACCAAAATGCAGCGTCTGTTTCGTTCCACATATTTATTAGACTGTGAAACTTAATGCAATACCAAAATAAACTGAAGGACAAAACGACAAACCGTGACGCAGGAGGAACAAACACTACTCACAAAATATAATCACCCACAAAAACAGGTGGGACAAACATCAACTTAAATATGACCTCCAATTAGAGACAATGACAACCGGCTGCCTCTAATTGGAGGTCATGCCAAACAAAAACCAACATAGAAATACAAAACTAGAAACTGAACATAGAAATTACAAAACAGACAAATACCCCCTGTCACACCCTGACCTACTCTACCATAGAAAACAACTTACTATGGTCAGGACGTGACAGATTGACACTTTTTTTTCAATTTTCGCCTAAAACGTCACACCCAAACCTAACTGCCTGTAGCTCAGGCCCTGAAGCAAGGATATACGTTGTCTTTGGGTGGAGATTATAACAGTACATTTCCAAGAATTTCAAACGTTCATAGGTGACCAGCATGGTTAAATAATAAGAATCACAGTGTTGTAGAGGGTGCAGCAGGTCAGCACCTCAGGAGTAAATGTCAGTTGGCTTTTCATAGCCGAGCATTCGGAGTTTGAGACAGCAGGTGTGGTAGAGAGTGAGTGAATAGAAAACAGCAGGTATGGGACAAGGTAGCATGTCTGGTGAACAGGTCAGGTTTCCATAGCTACACGCAGAACAGTATAAATTGGTGCAGAATTACGACCAAGTGGACTGGAGACAGCAAGAAGTCATCAGGCCAGGTAGTCTTGAGTCATGGTCCTAGGTCTCAGTTCCTCCAGAAGGAGAGGGAGAGAATTAGAGGGAGCGTACTTTAATTCACACAGGACACCGGATAAGACAGGAGAATTACACCATATTTAACAGACTAACCCTAGCCCCCCGACACAAACTATGGGAGCGTAAATACTGGAGGCTGAGACAGGAGGGGTCGGGAGACACTGTTGCCCCGTCCGACGATACCCCCGACAGGGCCAACCAGGCAGGATATAACCCCACCCACTTTGCCAAAGCACAGCCCCCACACCACTAGAGGGATATCCGCAGACCACCAACTTACTACCTTGAGACAAGGCTGAGTATAGCCCAGGAAGATCTCCTCCACCGCACGAGCCTGTGGACTGGAGATCATGTCAATGTCTCAACCCACTCAAGTGACACACCCCTCCTAGGGACGGCATGGAAGAGCACTAGTAAGCCTGTGAATCAGCCCTTGTTAAAGGGTTAGAGGCAAAGTATCCCAGTGGAGAGAGGGGAACCTGCAAGGCAGAGACTTGCGGTTTGTTGCTCCAGTGTCTTTCCGTTCACCTTCACACTCCTGGGCCAGACTACACTCAATCATAGGACCTACTGAAGAGCTGAGTCTTCAACAAAGACTTAAAGGTCGAGACCGAGTCTGCGTATCTCACATGGATAGGCAGACCAATTCCATAAAAATGGAGCTCTATAGGAGGAGAAAGCCTTGCCTCCAGCTGTTTGCTTAGTAATTGTAGGGACAATAAGGAGGCCTGCATCTTGTTTCCAAAGCGTATGTGTAGGTATGTAAGGCAGGACAAATTAGAGAGATAGGTAGGAGCAAACCCATGTAATGCTTTGTAAATTAGCTCTAAAACCTTGAAATCAGCCCTTGCCTTAACAGGAAGCCAGGGTAGAGAGGTTAGCACTGTAGTAATACGATTTAAAAAAAATTGTTCTAGTCAAGAATCTAGCAGCCGTGTTTAGCACTAACTGAAGTTTATTTAGTGCTTTATCCGGGTAGCCAGAAAGTAGTCTAATCTAGAAGTGACAAAAGTATGGATTAGCTTTTCTGCATAACTTTTGGACAAAAAGTTTCACATTATTGCAAAGTTACGAAGATGGAAAAAAGCTGTCCTTGAAATATTCTTGACATGTTCGTCAAAATAGAGATCAGGGTCCAGAGTAATGCTGAGGTCCTTCACAGTTTTATTTGAGATGACTAAAAAAAGCCTAAAGAGATGCTTTATTACTGCTCCTTTTAGTGAGTTTAGTACACATCCAGTGGATAGGGAGCCGTTTATTGTGTTCAAAGTAGGATGGCCAAGTACAGGAAGCAGCTCTTTCAGAAGTTGTTGGAATAGGGTCCAGGATGCAGCTTGAAGGTTTAGAGGCCATTATTATTTTCAGGAATGTGTCAAGAGATATAGAATAAATAAATGTGAGTGTCTCCATTGATCCTAGGTCCTGGCAGTGTTGTGCAGACTCAGGACAACTGAGCTTTGGAGAAATATGCAAATTCAAAGAGGAGTCCGTAGTTTGTTCTTATTCTCCTTAATTAGGTTGGAAGAATAGGATAATCGAGCAGCAGTGAGGGCTCTTCAATATCGCAAGCTAGCTTTCCAAGCTAGTCAGAAGACTTCCAGTTTGGTGTACCGCCAAATCTGCTTCGTTTTTCTGGAAGCTTGCTTCGGGGCTCGTGTGACTGCACCTAGGGTATTACGCAAGGTAGAATTGAGTTCCTCAGTTAGGTGGTTAACCAATTTTTGTGCACCGATATCTTTGGGTACGTGGAGGGAGTCTGGAAGGGCATCTAGGAATCTTTGGGTTGTCCAAGAATTTAAGGCACAGCTTTTGATGATCCTTGGTTGGGGTCTAAGCAGGTTATTTGTTTTTATAATATATATTTTTTAATTGAACCTTTATTTAACTAGGCAAGTCAGTTAAGAACAAATTCTTATTTACAATGACGGCCTACCCCGACCAAACTCGGACGATGCTGGGCCAATTGTGCACCGCCCTATGGGATACCCTATCATGCCGGATGTGATACAGCCTGGAATTGAACCAGGGACCGTAGTGATGTCTCTTGCACTGAGATGCAGTGCTGTGCCACTCGGGAGCCCACCTAATAAGATGGTGGTCCGATAGTCCAGGATTTTGAGGAAAAACGTTTAGATCCTCAATATTTATTCAATGGGACAAACTAGGTCCAGGGTATGACTGTGACAGTGAGAAGGTCCGGAGACCCACTGAGTCAATGATGGTTCCAAAAGCCTTTCAGAGTGGGTCTGTGGACTTTTCCATGTGATTTTTTTTTTTATCGTTATATTATCTGCCATGACTACAAGGTCCGAAAGGAATTCAGGGAACTCGGTGAGGAACTCTGTATATGACCCAGTAGGCCTGTAAACATTAGCTATAATAAGTGATTGAGTAGGCTGCAAAGAGTTCATGACTATAATCTCAAAAGACGAAAACGCATAATTTTTTGAGGTGAATTGAAATTTGCTATCTTAAAACCTCTTGGGGCTATTTGGGACGCTAGCGTGCCACCCGTGGCGCACCCTATCAACAGCAGGTGCATTTCAAGAGCGGCAAATTTGAAACCAAATAAATGTCAAAATTCAAATTTTTCAAACATACAACTATCTTACACCCTTTGAAAGATAAACATCTCCTTAATCTAACCACGTTGTCCGATTTCAAAAAGGTTTTACGGCGAAAGCATAAAGTTAGGTTATGTTAGGAGAGTACATTGACAATAGCTGTGTGTAATGTATTGTCAATTCAAAGACAGGCGTCACCAAAACCATAAAATCAGCTAAAATTATGCACTAACCTTTTACAATCTCCATCAGATGACACTCCTAGGACATTATGTTAGACAATACATGCATTTTTAGTTCTATCAAGTTCATATTTATATCCAAAAACAGCGTTTTACTATGGCGTTGATGTTCAGGAAATCGTTTCCCTCCAATAACCGGCAGTCAAGTCAGTACAACAAAATAAATAATTAATATTAGAAAACATTGGTAAAATATTATATTGTCATTCAAAGAAGTATAGATTTACATCTCTTGAACGCAATCGACTTGCCAGATTTAAAAATAACCTTACTGGGAAATCACACTTTGCAATAATCTGAGCACTGCGCCCAGAAAAATACGCTTTGCGATACAGACTAACCGCCATGTTGGAGAGATCTAAAATCGAAAATACTATGTAAATAATCCATTACCTTTGATTCCCTTCATCAGATGTCACTTCCAGGAATCCCAGGTCCATAACGAATGTAGTTTTGTTCAAAAAAGCTCATCATTTATGTCCAAAAAGCTCCGTGTTGTTAGCACATGATCTAAGCCAGCCGGACTTCACTTCACTTCACGAACGGAAAAAATATATTTACGTTCGTTCAAACATGTCAAACGTTGAATAGCATAAATCATTAGTGCCTTTTTTAACCAGAACATGAATAAAATTCAAGGCGGACGATTGGGTTCTCTTTTAAAACGTATTGGAACGAGAGTACCCAACATGAACTCGTGCGCCAATGGGCCATCACCGTTCCAAGGCTCTTGTTCGGTCAGATCTCACAGTATAAGACTCAAAACACTTTGTAAAGGCTGGTGACATCTAGTGGAAGCAATAGGAAGTGCCAAAACATTCATCAGCCCCTGTGTTTTTCAATGGCATAGGCTTAAAGGCAATTCAACACATCAGGTATCCACTTCCTGTCAGAATCTGTCTCAGGGTTTTGCCTGCCAAATGAGTTCTGTTATACTCACAGACACCATTCAAACAGTTTTAGAAACTTTAGGGTGTTTTCTATCCATATATAATAAGTATATGCATATTCTAGTTACTGGGTAGGATTAGTAACCAGATTAAATCGGGTACATTTTTTTATCCAGCCGTGAAAATACTGCCCCCTAGCCCCAACATTAGCAACACCTCCAACTTTGTGGGGTGTGCGAGGGATATGGTCACTAGTATAACCAGGAGAGCCCTCATTTAACACAGTAAATTTCATCTGGCTTAAGCCATGTTTCAGTCAGGCCAATCACATAAAAATTATGATCAGTGATTAGTTCACTGACTATAACTGCCTTGGAAGTGAAGGCTCTAACATTAAGTAGCCCTATTTTGAGATGTGAGATATCACAATCTCTTTCAATAATGACAGGAATTGAGGAGGTCTTTATTCCGGTGAGATTTCTAAACAAAACACCACCATGTTAAATTTTGCCCAACCTAGATCGTGGCACGGCCATGGTCTCAATGGGGATAGCTGAGCTGACTACACTGACTATGCTAGTGGCAGACTCCACTAAGCTGGCAGGCTGGCTGACACCCTGCTGCTGGCCTGCACCTTATCTCATTGTGGAGCAAGAGGAGTTCGAGCCATCTCTATGTTGACAGATAAGATGAGAGCACTCCTTCAGCTAGGATGGAGTCTGTCATGCCTCAGCAGGCCAGGCTTGGTCCTGTTTGTGGATGAGTCCCAGAAAGAGGGCCAATTATATACAAATTATATATTTGGGGAGGGGCAGAAAACATACACACATTGATTCATGGACTACCGAATGTATATATTTTTCTCTTGCTTTGTTTTCCCTTTTCCATATTATGTCTCTCTGATAAGCTACCCAGGAAAGGGTTTAAAATATCCCATATTAATATATGTAGAAATAAGGTTAATTAAATCAATAACTTGCATTAGACAATTAACAATTTCTGAGACTCACATACACTCACGTTCAAAAGTTTGGGGTCACTTAGAAATGTCCTTGTTTTTGAAAGAACAGCATTTTTTTGTCCATTTAAATAACATCAAATTGATCAGAAGTACAGTGTAGACAATGTTATAAATGACTATTGTAGCTGGAAACAGCAGATTTTTAATGGAATATCTACATAGGCATACAGAAGCCCACTATCAGCAACCATCACTCCTGTGCTCAAAATCAAATCAAATGTTATTTGTCACATACACACGGTTAGCAGATGTTAATGCGAGTGTAGCGAAATGCTTGTGCTTCTAGTTCCAACCATGCAGTAATATCTAACAAGTAATCTAACCTAACAATTTCACAACAACTACCTCATACAGACAAGTGTATGTACATAAAAATATATGAATGAGCGATGGCTGAACGGCATAGGCAAGATGCAGTAGATGGTATAGAGTACAATATATACATATGAGATGAGTAATGTAAGGTATGTAAACATTATATAAAGTGGCATTGTTTAAAGTGGCTAGTGATACATTTATTACATCCATTTTTCATTATTAAAGTGGCTAGAGATGAGTCAGTATGTTGGCAGCAGCCACTCAATGTTAGTGATGGCTGTTTAACAGTCTGATGGCCTTGAGAAAGAAGATGTTTTTCAGTCTCTCGGTCCCCGCTTTGATGCACCTGTACTGACCTCGCCTTCTGGATGATAGCGGGGCGAACAGGCAGTGGCTCGGGTGGTTGTTTTCCTTGATGATCTTTTTGGCCTTCCTGTGACATAGGGTGGTGTAGGTGTCCTGGAGGGCAGGTAGTTTGCCCCCGGTGATGGGTTGTGCAGACCTCACTACCGTCTGGAGAAGCTTACGGTTGTGGGCGGAGCAGTTGCCGTACCAGGCAGTGATGCAGCATGAGAGGATGCTCTCGATTGTGGTTCTGTAAAAGTTTGTGAGTGTTTTTGGTGACAAGCCGAATTTCTTCAGCTTCCTGAGGTTGAAGAGGTGCTGCTGCGCCTTCTTCACCACGCTGTCTGTGTGGGTGGACCATTTCAGAGTGTCCGTGATGTGTACGCCGAGGAACTTAAAACTTTCCACCTTCTTCACTACTGTCCCGTTGATGTGGATAGGGGGCTGCTCCCTCTGCTGTGTCCTGAAGTCCACGATGATCTTTGTTTTGTTGACATTGAGTGTGAGGTTATTTTCCTGACACCACACTACGAGGGCCCTCACCTCCTCCCTGTAGGCCGTCTTGTCGTTGTTGGTAATCAAGCCTACCACTGTAGTGTCGTCTGCAAACCTGATGATTGCGTTGGAGGCATGCATGGCCATGCAGTCATGGGTGAACAGGGAGTACAGGAGAGGGCTGAGAATACACCCTTGTGGGCCGCCAGTGTTGAGGATCAGTGGAGTGGAGATGTTACCTACCCTCACCACTTGGGGGAGGCCCGTCAGGAAGTCCAGGACCCAGTTGCACAGGGAGGGGTTGAGACCCAGGGTCTCGAGCTTAATGACGAGTTTGGAGGGTACTATGGTGTTAAATGCTGAAATGTAGTCGATGAACAGCCTTCTTACATAGGTATTGAGGGCACTATGGTGTTGAACGCAGAGCTGTAGTCAATGAATAGCATTCTCACTTAGGTGTTCCTTTTGTCCAGGTGGGAAAGGGCAGTGTGGCATGCAATAGAGATTGCATCATCTGTCGATCTGTTGTGCGGTAAGCAAATTGGAGTGGGTCTAGGGTTTCTGGCATAATGGTGTTGATGTGAGCCATGACCAGCCTTTCAATACACTTCATGGCTACAGACGGGAGTTCTACGGGTCGGTAGTCATTTAGGCAGGTTCGCTTGGTGTTCTTGGGCACAAGGACTATGTTGGTCTGCTTGAAACATGTTGGTATTAAAGACTCGGTCAGGGACAGGTTGAAAATGTCAGTGAAGTCACTTGCCAGTTCGTCAGCGCATGCTCATAGTACACGTCCTCGTAATCCGTCTGGCCCTGTGGCCTTGTGATTGTTGACCTGTTTAAAGGTCTTACCCACATCGGCTATGGAGAGTGTGATCACACAGTCATCCAGAACAGCTGATGCTATCATGTATGTTTCAGTATTGCTTGCCTCGATGCGAGCATAGAACTCATTTAACTCATCTGGTAGGCTTGTGTCACTGGGCAGCTACCGGCTGTGCTTCCCTTTGTAGTACGTAATAGTTTTTAAGCCTTGCCACATCCGACGAGCATCGGAGCCGGTGTAGTATGATTCATTCTTATTGACGCTTTGCATGTTTGATGTTTCGTCGGAGGGCATAGTGGGATTTCTTATAAATGTCTGGGTTAGAGTCCCGCTCCTTGAAAAGCTCAGTGTGGATGTTGCCTGTAATCCATGGCTTCTGGTTGGGGTATGTACGGTCACTGTGGGGATGATGTCATCTATGCACTGATTGATGAAGCCAGTGACTGATGTGGTGTACTCCTCAATGCCATTCGAAGAATGCCGGAACATGTTCCAGTCCGTGCTAGCAAAACAGTCCTGTAGCTTAGCATCTGTGTCATCTGACCACTTCCGTATTTAGCGAGTCACTGGTACTTCCTGCTTTAGTTTTTGCTTGTAAGCAGGAATAAGGAGGATATAATTATGGTCAGATTTGCCAAATGGAGGGCAAGGGAGAGCTTTGCATGCGTCTTTCTGTGTGGAGTAAATGTGTTTTTTTTCCCCTCTGCACATGTGACATGCTGGTAGAAATGAGGTAAAATGGATTTAAGGTTTCCCTGCATTAAAGTCCCTGGGACACTTGGAGCGCCGCCTCTGGATGAGCATTTTCTTGTTTGCTTATGGCCTTATACAGCTCGTTGAGTGTGGTCTTAGTGCCAGCATCGATTTGTGGTGGTAAATAGACAGCTACGAAAAATATATTCCATAGTTCTACCCCCGACATGTTTATCAACTTATAGCACACACAGGCAGAATAGAAAACTAGAGAAAGAGAAAAAACATTTTCAAATATAAAAAAATAGCAGTATGAAAATATTTCCTCTGTCATTCCCCGGGGATCTTAACTTCAGTGGAACAGGTGCAGACCTAGCTGTGACTGAAGTGAGAGTGTAAAGAGAAATTCTACTTCATAAATTACCTCCTGCTGTCAGTCATAATGTTAAAGCTTTGTAGCCATACTGAAGGGAGAGAGAGGTCCAGGGACCAGAGCGTTCCCAGCTTTCTTAACACCACCAAAACCAAATGCTGCAATTCTATCCTTTAAGAGCAGAGATCAATCATGTCAGTCGTAAGATAATTTTATTCTTGAGGTAAATTCTATCTCAGGAATTCTGAAGGGATTCTGTTTATACATTTATAGTATTAACCACGTTTCCATCCATAGTTGTTATGCGAGTAAAGTCATACCGTATCAAAAAAATCATGACAGCTGTGATGGAAACAGGAAGTTTCAGTACGATTTCATAAATGCTGGCAGATCATTTGTTTGTTCAACATGGTGGGATCTTTTTGTGTTGGTAAAATTAATGATGTGAGAAATGGAGGTGGAAACGCCTTTATGCTCAAATATTGATATAATAACCGTCATATCGAAATAAACTTGAGTCACACGATGACATAGTGTGTGGTCCTCCCACTATGACTCGGGAATGCATGCAGTTAAATAGGCTAAAGATTAAATAACTAACGATGAACTTGTTTTTTCCATAGTCTTATCATGTGGACTCGCCTACCCGAGCTGTTAGCTAGAACGCATGTGACAAGAACAGAGTAGGCACATTTGCTGTTGTGACAAAAATATCAGTAGAGTTGAAAATGCCTATATTGATTAAATAATGGCGGCTTCATGGAAATATATACAATAAAATATTAGTAAATTATTGTATTTTTTTGACAAATTTAGCTTGTCAGATGTCCTGACATACAGTACCAGTTAAAAGTTTGGACACACCTACTCATTCAAGGGTTTTTCTTTATTTGTAATATTTTCTACATTGTAGAATAATAGTGAAGACATCAAAACTATGAAATAACACATATGGAATAATGTAGTAACCAAAAAAGTGTTAAGCAAATAAAAATATATTTTAGATATTAGATTCTTCAAAGTAGCCACCCTTTGCCTTGATGACAACTTTGCACACTCTTGGCATTCTCTCAACCAGTTACTGCAATCTCTGACAAAGTTACTGCACTAGTGCAAGGGGGACAAAAGTCTTTGAGAAGCCATATGAGCCATTTGCTCTTCTCGCAACCCCATAGAAACCACGCAGCACAGCGACAACTTTCAAAAAGTTGAGGACAAGCGAGAGTGGGGATTGTACAGTAAGTACACATTTTGTCAGAATAGTTTTCAAAAATGTTTTTGTAAACTATTCTTTTCTCTAGAATTTTCTCTAGAATGCAGATGCCAGCTAACTAGCTAGCTAACATTACAACACAGACAGAAGTGGATTGCTAAATATCTATGGCTAGCTACGGGAATGCCTAGTTAACTAATTTGCTAACTATCTAACTTGCTGTATGTAGCTAGCTAACGTTAGCAAACAACTTTTTTCTCGAGCAGCTAACCTTAACGGTAGCTACTCTGGGTAACGTTACCTGTAATGAGGTTTGCTAAATGTACCTACTGTTGGTGCACCAGCATGTACTTTTCTGCAGTGATACATTTGGTTACTGCAACATTTGTATTAGTTTGTTACTTAGTCAAACATGTTTTAAGAGTGCAAAATCAAGTTGAAATGTTCACCCCCTCTCGGTGTTTGCATGTGTGTCTGTGCGCACTCTCACTGACAAATGCAGCAAAAACAAATTTTGAGAGCTGTGCATTCTCCTTACCAAAGGTTTGTTAGGCTGTGATGCATCTTCACTTTACTGCTGAGTGACAATTGTAATAACTAGCTAGTGATATTATTGTCATACCAGTGGCATAACTGTCATGGTAGGATAATATCAACAGAACAGTTTTTACAATACGTTGCCATGCCAAGACAAATGTTAGTTCCCCCCCCCCCAATATCAGCATGGTGTTGGTTGGCTGTTACACAATGTATGTCATGTAACAACTGGATTTTTGCATCGCTGTTGTTAAAACATAAAACACATTTGATAAATTTTTATTCCAAAACTCTATGTATCCACTGGGGTGGTATCTTTCTGTTTCAGAACAAATGAGTGGATTTGGCTATTTCAGCCACACCAGTTGCTGACAGGTGTATAAAATCAAGCACACAGCCATGCAATCTCCATAGCCAAACATTGACAGTAGAATGGCCTTACTGAAGAGCTCAGTGACTTTCAACGTGGTACCGTCATAGGATGCCACCCTTCCAACAAGTCAGTTCATAAAATGTCTGCCCTGGTCAACTGTAAGTGCTGTTATTGTGAAGGGGAACCGTCTAGGAGCAACAACGGTTCAGCCGTGAAGTGGTAGGCCACACAACCTCACAAAACGGGACCGATGAGTGCAGAAGCGCTTAGCTCCTAAAAATCGTCTGTCCTCGGTTGCAACAATCACTATTGAGCTCCACACTGCCTCAGGAAGCAATGTCAGCACAATAACTGTTCCTCCGGAGCTTCATGAAATAGGTTTCCATGGTTGAGCAGTCGCACACAAGCCTAAGATCACCATATGCAATGCCAAGCTTTGGCTGAAGTGGTGTAAAGCTTGCTGCCTTTAGACACTGGAGCATTGGAAATGCACTTCCAATTTTGTTGCAACAGTTTGGGAAAGGCAGTGTGTGTGTATATATACATTTATATATAAATTTGAAGTTGGAAGTTTACATTCACTTAGATTGGAGTCATTAAAACTTGTTTTTCAACCACTCCACACATTTATTGTTAACCTGTTTAGGATAGGGGGCAGTATTTTCACGGCCGGATAAAAAACGTACCCGATTTAATCTGGTTATTACTCCTGCCCAGAATATGCATATAATTATTTTATTTGGATAGAAAACACCCTAAAGTTTCTAAAACTGTTTGAATGGTGTCTGTGAGTAAAACAGAACTCATGTGGCTGGCCAAAACCTGAGAAGATTCCATACAGGAAGTGCCCTCTCTGACCATTTCTTGGCCTTCTATAGTCTCTTTATGGAAAACAGAGGATCTCTGCTGTAACGTGACATTTTCTAAGGCTCCCATAGGCTCTCAGAAGGTGCCAGAACGGGGAATGATGACTCTGCAGTCCCTGGGCGGAAAACAGTAAGGGATTTGGAAAGGGGTCGATCTGAGAACAATGACATGGGCGCGCGAGTGCACGTGAAGACACCATTTTCTTCTTTCAGTCTTTGAACGAGTCGTAATATTATCGCTATTTTACACGAAAAATCGCATAAAAATTGATTTTAAACAGCGCTTGATATGCTTCGAAGTACGGTAATGTAATATTTTGAAATTTTTTGTCACGATAAGCGCCGCGCGTCACCCTTCGGATAGTGTTTTGAACACATGAACAAAACGCCGCTATTTGAATATAACTATGGATTATTTGGAACCAAAACAACGTTGGGTGTTGAAGTAGAAGTCCTGGGAGTGCATTCTGACGAAGAACAGCAAAGGTAATCCAATTTTTCTTATAGTAAATCTGAGGTTGGTGAGTGCCAAACTTGGTGGGTGTCAAAATAGCTAGCCATGATGGCCGAGCTATCTACTCAGAATATTGCAAAATGTGCTTTCACCAAAAAGCTATTTTAAAATCGGACACCGCGATTGCATAAAGGAGTCTGTATTTATAATTCTTAAAATAATTATGTTTTTTGTCAACGTTTATCGTGAGTAATTTAGTAAATTCACCGGAAGTTTCGGTGGGTATGCTAGTTCTGAACGTCACATGCTAATGTGAAAAGCTGTTTTTTTATATAAATATGAACTTGAATGAACAAAACATGCATGTATTGTAAAACATAATGTCCTAGGAGTGTCATCTGATGAAGATCATCAAAGGTTAGTGCTGCATTTAGCTGTAGTTTGGGATTTTGTGACATTATATGCTAGCTTGAAAAATGGGTGTCTGATTATTTCTGGCTGGGTACTCTCCTGACATAATCTAATGTTTTGCTTTCTTTGTAAAGCCTTTTTGAAATCGGACAATGTGGTTAGATAAAGGAGAGTCTTGTCTTTAAAATGGTGTAAAATAGTCATATGTTTGAAAAATTGAAGTTTTGGGATTTTTGAAGAGTTTGTAATTCGCGCCACGCTCTATCATTGGATATCGGCGAGGCGTTCCGCTAGCGGAATATCTAGATGTAAGAGCTTATTAACAAACTATAGTTTTGGCAAGTCGGTTAGGACATCTACTTTGTGCATGACACAAGTCATTTTTCCAACAATTGTTTACAGACGGATTAATTAACTTATAATTCACTGTATCACAGTTCCAGTGGGTCAGAGGTTTTCATACAAAGTTGACTGTGCCTTTAAACAGCTTGGAAAATTCCAGAAAATGATGTCATGGCTTTAGAAGCTTCTGATAGGCTAATTGACATCATTTGAGTCAATTGGAGGTATACCTGTGGATGTATTTCAAGGCCTACATTTAAACTCAGTGCCTCTTCGCTTGACATCATGGGAAAATCAAAAGAAATCAGCCAAGACGTCAGAATTTTTTTTTACCTCCACAAGTCTGGTTCATCCTTGGGAGCAATTTTCCAATTGCCTGAAGTTACCACGTTCATCTGTACAAACAATAGTACCCAAGTATAAACACCATGGGACCGCGCAGCCGTCATACCGCTCAGGAAGGAGACGTTTTGTCTCCTAGAGATGAACGTACTTTGGAGCGAAAAGTGCAAATCATCCCAGAACAACAGCAAAGGGCCTTGTGAAGATGATGGAGGAAATGGGTACAAAAGTATCTATATCCACAGTAAAACGAGTCCTATATCGACATAACCTGAAAGGCCGCTCAGCAAGGAAGAAGCCACTGCTCCAAAACTGCCACAAAAAAAGCCATACTACGGTTTGCAACTGCACATGGGGACAAAGATTGTACCTTTTGGAGAAATGTCCTCTGGTCTAATGAAACAAAAATAGAACTGTTTGGTCATAATGACCATTGTTATGCTTGCAAGCCGAAGAACACCATCCCAACCGTGAAGCACGGTTGGGATGGTGGGGGGCTTTGCTGCAGGAGGGACTGGTGGGGGGCTTTGCTGCAGGAGGGACTGGTGCACTTCACAAAATAGATGGCATCATGAGGATGGAAAAGGATGTCGATATATTGAAGCAATGTCTCAAGACATCAGTCAGTAAGTTAAACCTTGGTCATAAATGGGTCTTCCAAATGAACAATGACCCCAAGCATTCTTCCAAAGTTGTGGCAAAATGGCTTAAGGACAACAAAGTCAAGGTATTGGAGTTGTCAAGTCTTTGGCATCAGTAAAACTGAAGACATATTTATCAAATAACTCTGTAATTATTATTACGCGATTAAACTGATTAATCGTGTAACTGTAATTAACTAGGAATTCGGGGCACCAAGGAAAATATTCAGATTACAAAGTTAGAATTTTCCTAATATAACTTTCAGATCTTTTAATATCTGATCAATTAGTCTTCTGATTAATGACGTATTCTTTACCTCACGTGAGTCTCATTCCAAACGTCGTAAATTGTTGGTTATCTGCACGAACCCAGTCTTCACTGTAAGTCATCCATACATCAATTGTCTTAAAATCATTTATTTACTAACTAGGTAATTCACAGAAATGCATAACAAACAGTAGATATGTTTACAAGGAAATGATAGGGGAATGTGCCCTAGTGGGCTAAACCGGCATGGCGGCTTGTTAGACAAAAGGGGAGTGGGGGGGGGTCAACTGAGGAGACACTACAGAGTTGAATATTATAGCAATTGAAATGCTAATCCTTTGCACATGAACGGTCACTCATTTGGGAACAATTGCAATCAATATATATATTTACGCTCAGTGTGTCGTCGAGATCTCTGTTGAAAAGTTTGTTTCTGTTGGAGAGTCTGTCCGCCCTCTCTCTCTCTCTCTCTCTCTCTCTCTCTCTCTCTCTCGTGGTTAGAATAGATAGTTCAGAGTAACATTCATTCATGTCGTTATAGAATAGCTGTTTCAGCGGTTGTCGGTCTTCACGTTCAATGATACCGAATTCCTAGATGCAGACTAGTAATTAATATCAAAGACTTGTTCTTATTCTGTCGGTATCGATAGTCTAAGAGTTTAACCACGTGGTATGGTTAAAAGTTCAGCAAAAGGAAAGCTTGGTCTCCTCTCAAACCTTGGCCCTCTTGTTATCGAGGTAAGCTGGTCTCCAACTTTTAGCCATCTCGTAATTGAGGTAAGCTCGGTCTAGGTGGGGGTTTTATTCGGAAGAGCAGAAAAGGGCCTGTCCCATGACGCCAGACCATAACTGTGCTGATGGGTGGTCCTCTGATTTAGTTAGACTCCAAAGGGAATTGGAGTTTCCTTCATTAAACAGTCCAAAATCACATTACACAATTTCACAAACAATTCCATCCTTATTCATTCATTTTATACAACCATTCAGATGTAAGTCTCATAGCTGAGGCTATTGTATAAACATGATTATGGTAATGTGGCCGCATTGTCTTTCATGAGTTTCACAAAATTGTACCAAATGGACCAGTTCATAGCTGGATTCTTCACCAATCTTTTATACCTTCTCCAGAACATAAATGCCGTTCGGTTCTCCAGTTCTGTGAGGTGGAAGAACTCCTTTGTTCTCTATGAAACCCACTCTGTCTCTATACTGTGGCCATGAGGAGAGAATCTCCTCATAGGAATTTACGACCGCTCTTACAGAGCCTGGTGTCAGAAGTATAGAGGTTGGGGGATGGTACATAGAAAAGGCCTGGTGCAAAGGGAGGGGGTCAACTGTGCTCGCTGTACCCAAAGAGGGCAACGTCATGACAGAGTGGACATCACAATCCCATAGAAAATTTGTGGGCAGAACTGAAAAAGTGTGTGTGAGCAAGGAAGCCTACAAACCTGCCTCAGTTACACCAGCTCTGTCAGGAGGAATGGGCCAAAATTCACCCAACTTATTGTGGGGAGCTTGTGGAAGGCTACCTGAAACATTTTACACAAGTTAAACAATTTAAAGGCAATGCTACCAAATACTAATTGAGTGTATGTAAACTTCTGACCCATTGGGAATGTGATGAAAGAAATAAAAGCTGAAATAAATCATTCTCTCTAATATTATTCTGACATTTCACATTCTTAAAATAAAGTGTTGATCCTATCTGACCTAAGACAGGGAATGTTTAGTAGGATTAAATATCAGGAATGTCACGATTCCCACCAACGGTGGCGCCCCCTCCTGCTCGGGTGGCGCTCGGCGGTTGTCGTCACCGGCCTATTAGCTGCCACCGATTCCCTTTTGCTTTTCCCTTTTTTTATTTTGTGACACCTGTGGTCAATTAGCCATTAGAGGGGCTATTTAGTTTAGCTGGCCCGCTCCTGTTCGTGCGGGATTCATGATTGTTTCTTGTCAGACGGCTTATGTTCGTGTCGGCGTTGTTTGACGCCGTATGTATTTTCTCCCCTGTGTGTGGGAACATTTGTTTTTTTGTGTGTGAGTGTATATTAAAAACACCACTACCCTGTGTTCGCTGCTTCCTGCGCCTCATTCCTCCTCCACGATTACCAAGCCATAACAAGGAATTGTGAAAACTGAGTTTAAATGTATTTGGCTAAGGTGTATGTAAACTTCAGACTTCAACTGTATATACTGGAGCAGTGGCTTCTTCCTTGCTGAGCAGCCTTTCAGGTTATGTTGATATAGGACTCGTTTTACTGTGGATATAAATATTTTTGTACCTGTTTCCTCCAGCATCTTCACAAGGTCCTTTGCTGTTGTTCTGGGATTGATTTGCACTTTTCGCACCAAAGTACGTTCATCTCTAGGAGACAGAATGTGTCTCCTTCCTGAGCGGCATGTTGAAGCTTCTAAAGCCATGACATCATTTTCTGGAATTTTCCAAGCTTGATTAAAGGCACAGTCAACTTAGTGTATGTAAACTTCTGACTCACTGGAATTGTGATATTGTGAATTATAACTCAAATAATCTGTCTGTAAACAATTGTTGGAAAAATTCCTTGTGTCAGGCACAAGGTAGATGTCCTGACCCACTTGCCAAAACTATAGTTTGTTAACAAGAAATTTGTGGAGTGGTTGAAAAACAAGTTTTAATGACTCCAATCTAAGTGATCTAACTTCCGACTTCAACTGTGTGTATATATATGTGTGTGTGTGTATGTGTGTGTGTATGTGTGTGTATGTATGTAGCTGAGGTGACATTCAGCTTCTCTCAACAGTGTAGTATTTAAAATTACATGGCTGGTGTACATAGAACATGTGTGTTTGGAGAGATCTTGGAGGGATGTCCCTCAAGTATGGAAGAATAAAGCTAAGATGTTTTTGTATTCAGTGGTCCATGTGTTTGGGCTTCGGGTCTCACCCTGGTCAAACCTCCCAGTGGAAAACTGAGGTCCACAGCTGGCTCAGTAGATGCTGTCTGTTTTGCATCGTCCCGCTCCTTCCTCACCCATCAACTGTCACCACATCTCAACTCATCCACAGAATCCCTGCATGTCTCTTACCTGTCAACCAAATGTCAGCTAAATGCTAATCCCCTCCCTCTTTTCCTCAGCAATGTTTGCAGCTTGAAGTAAAGATGGCTGATGTCAGTGCTATGATATTTGAACCAGTTAAGCATTCCTTTCGAGAGAATATTTCTTGTCTCACACTTGTCTTTTTTAAAATAGCTTTGAAGTTTCCCACTGCTCTTCCCTTCTTTCCACATCGCCCCCTAATCCATTTATGAGGATAAGACTCCACTGTAGCAATTCAGGTGAAGCTTCTTCATTTAGCAGCTTCCACAGCCTCTGCCTGCTCTGGGTAACGGCTCTTCTCCGCTCCCCGCACAAATTATCCCTGACTTTAAACGGAGCATGATATTTAAATGAGCACAGTGCAAAGAGAGGGAGGAAAAAAAGTAGTTCCACCACAGCAGATGGCTTCGAGCAAAAATGGAGCAGAGAAACAAACACTTCTCATCATCCCAGACTACTGCAGGGAGTGGGGAGGAAAACCCATAACTTCAGGGCATCCACAACATACTCTTCTGGTAGAGAGAATGATACATGCTCTCAGCCAAGGACTTTGTTGTTCTCCAGCACAGGACTTGATTAATTACAATTTCACTCTTTCATGAGTCTTTCATGAATATTTGAACTTTCTCCCCATGTGCTCAGGCTTCCCTACTGGGGCGAGTTGGAGAAAGTAATGAACCAACCACCAACAGAGGAAGAGATGCATCGCGTCTATGCTTCTTGCTGGAAACACTTGGGACTGTGCACATCCTTGACTTTGTTTTATTTACTCCTGAATATTCAAATACCCTACCGCAGGATTTGAAACTAATGGGAAAAAAAGTGTAATTGTGTCATGCAGAGGTAATGGGCCCAATATGTGGTTATGTGGTCACAACAACCATGATGTATTTTCAATATAATTTTTGAATTATCCAAACTAAAATAAACATATTACAGTATAGGTCCGTTAGCAATTTCTGAAGGTGTGGCATACAGTAGACTTTGTGTCTTGTACACTGCAGATGGGAGGGTTTAGTTGTCATTGTTTAAAAGCTGGAGATCCAGAACATTGAGTACCATCAGTATCAAGAGGTCTCCAGAGTATGCTTCTGTTGAAGTAGTATAGACATCAGTCTAGGAACAGTCGCTGTCTACTGCCTGTTTCCTTCCTCATGTCTCTGTCACCCCCTCCCCACTATCTCGGGGGACGACAGAAAGCTGGACCAGCCAAAGCCCAGCCAAGCATCCTCAGCTAAGTGCTGTTAGTGTACCCCAACAATACATAACAGACCATAGAAAACTTATTCCCGTCTATTTTCTTTAAAGTTTGACATGGATCACAAATAAATATGGCAGAACAAAACTCAAAGAAGTTGTTTTTAATATTGGCTGTTTTTTATGGCTATGATTTCTTTCACTATGTAACTGACATATCTAGCTAGGATATTATGGTAATTTGAAAGAATGCAATTTTTTAAGAGCTGATCAACAGTCTCCAGTCACATCCTTGACCACTCATTTTATATAGATCTGGGCCCTTACGGTACCTTTGACTTCCAACATCTAGTTCTGGCCTGTTTTTGTAGCTCAATCAAGTTTCCAATGTCATGCCTCATTTCACCCCTAACAGACCATATTCTGTTCCTCACCATAAAGGTCCAGTACCTTCAATCTATTACTGTGGCAAAGACCCTGATATCATCTGCATTTAAACACACATGTAGGAATACTGACACCATGATTGATGATGTCGTGGTAGAAGCAAAACCATATATATTGACTTTTCTCCTTCTAACTAAAGATATACTGTATGCAAACTTCTTGTAGTAGCTATACTATTCACTGATACTTGCCATTTTCCAGGTTACTGATTTCTGAAAAATATGTATGTGCATAGTTGTGTAAAGTATGTGTTAGCTATAATTCTGTGTCAAAGGAGTTTGAATCCAAATGACAACAAATGATTCGTTAACATCCAAATGATTCGCTAACCTTTTCAAAGTTGATTTTAGAGCCTGTCTGAGATTTGAGGACATGAGGAAACATTAATTTATTCTGGGGGCAGCACAAGGATGTGAAAAGCGTTCCAGCTTTTCTGAGGGAGTGTTGTGCGCCCAGACAAAATGCAGGCTACATAGTTATATCTCTGCCATCTGTTGAGTCGACAAACACAATGCAGCGGGAGATAGATTTATCTTTCCATTCCATCAACTGCAGCCTCTAAACTTCAAGAACCTTGGATACCTGACAAAGTAAAAAAACATGGCAGAAAAAGCCCTCTTTGTAAAGAGTGGGGTTGTGAATGCAATCATTCAACAATCAGTTAAGACTGGCTCTAGAGGGTATCACAAGGGCACTGCCAATATGGTTCCAACAGTTCAGCAAAACAATATTCTATAGCCTAACTGTACGTTTTAGAGGCCACAGCTCTTAAACTTCCTTTTAATATTACACTTCTCGGCACCTCAGTAAGTACAGGGTCCAAGCCAAAGTCCAAGTTACAGTTTAGAAAGTCCCTGTTTCCTACTTTATTAGTGTGCGGTGTCTCCCAAGGGATTTGAGCATCTCCTAGCAACAGGCACGCAGCATGACAGAGCAAGTGTATGTGCTATAGCTAGGGGACTTTCTCTGACACTGTTAGGGAAGTGGCGACAGTTTTCAGGGTTGGGTAAATATAGTCCGGCATATTCACCAAATAATTACATGTTCATTTTAAGCAGGTCTGCACTGTATCTGAAAGCAACAGACCTTATACAACCTCTTCACAATTAAAGTAGTCCCTGAAAATATTTTTAGCTACGTATTAAAGTATTGTTATGTGGTTTCCCCCACTGACCATCGACTTATTACCTGTTCATCAATCAGAGACGGGGGAGACGGCAGAGAAAGATAATAATAAGTAGATCGTGCTTAAAATGTGAATTGTGTGTAGTCACATGAGCTTCAAGAAATGAACCTCTGCCCGGGGCTAGTCTGCAGCAGAGGAAGCAATGAAAAGAAAAAAAAATGGATGCCGACAAATCAAATTAGTGCACTGTCGCCTTGAAATCAGGTGCAACATTTTTACCTCCACCAGAATGCAATTTTATTTGATCAATAACAGTGTTTTGCTACCATATTTCATGCACACATTAAATACAATCTATTCACACAGGCTGTTCAGGACTACAGTTTGTGTATGGGGGAACCAATCTACACATGAAGGGGAGTACGTGGTCTGTTTTGACAGATATGACTAAGGAAGGTGGAACTCTGGCTGTGAGACTAGGTATTCCGTACTCCTACTGTGACTCATGGCCCTTTGCTTCCTCATTTGGATCTCATGCTGCTATTAGTCTTCCATTTCTGTGGCCAACTGTCTCTGAAGATAATGGAATGCATCACATGAAGTGTAACCTTTGGCTGAAGCTTCAGCAAAGCTCTGGATTTCTATTCAAAGGCATCATCTGCTGTATGACTAAATTGTTCCATTCTCCTCAAGTCAACAAATGACACAGAGGGGCAGGATACAAGACCAAATTGGTCTAGTTGTGTAGGCTCTTACAGGAGCATGAAAAGGGACAACATAACCAAATGTGGAGGTATTTTGATGTCCCTTTCTTGTAGCAGTAACATATTATGTTTTCAAAATGTATGTGCTTGTATGTTAATAACTTACTGTATGTACCTGATATTCATTTTCAACCAAAAGCCACCGCAATCCACAAAACCACACTTCACATGTTAGGGTTGGTCGATGTTTTGTGCCTGCTTGGTGCCTTTTCCTCCCCAGAGGTAAAGAAGAGTCATTACTGAGTCAAATCACATCTGAGCTGCTCCCCATTAATACTGCCAAGAGACAAGCACCTATTTCCTTATGAGGCATGAAGCACTTGCATAATGGGAATTTGGGTATCAGGTATCACCGTTCAAAATTATACTAGTCAGCAAGGTAATAGCAGTGGCCATTACTCATACATATGTACCATGCATAGAGCATCATCGGGTGCTTTACGACGTGCCATAAAGGCAAGATTCCCATCAGTGATCTGTAAGAACAGCCAAAGTAAAGAGCATAGAGTTGCATTAAATCTCACTTAGAAGGATCAAAGACCCCTGGATAG
The DNA here is from genome assembly GCF_901001165.1 of Salmo trutta. Lineage (NCBI taxonomy): Eukaryota > Metazoa > Chordata > Actinopteri > Salmoniformes > Salmonidae > Salmo > Salmo trutta. Next base: position 8,194,879 of record NC_042982.1, on the reverse strand, counting down.
GCTCTAATTGGTACTCCACTTAATTGTCTGTAGTGGATGTTTAAGGAGATGAAAAGAATGTGAGGGCTAGAGCCAAAATCCCATGACTCCATTTTCTGAGACTTTAATCACAATCATTGACCATGAGCTGTGTAGTTTCATCGAAGGGTTTGAGCAACATGTGGGGTCCTGTATCACCCATATAGCATCCCCTTTTGCTAGATATGAGGTACTTCCCTTTTCCCTTTTTTTGGAAGCTGCGGACTTTGAAAGTCATTCATCTTGGCCTGAGTTTGACTTTGCTGTTGTTTTAGGACATTTAACAAAGGACAGCAGTCACCTCCCTCCAGTCATGTGGAATGGATCCCTATCAGTTTACATCTTCCTCAAAGATAAAGAGAGGTCAAAAAGAGAGGGGACCAAAACAAATGGACAGACATGAAAAATATAGCCTTGGATAGCCTTGGAAATAAAGCTTTTGAAGTTATTCAAGGCTAGCCTTGGAAATAAAGCTTGTGAAGTTATTCAAGTATATTCTTACTCTGGGAAAAATGCTAACTTTCAGTTAATAATATATTAATTATAATTAGCCTAACAGTCTTGGGTACCTTGATGATGTGCCAGTCGATAAAAATGCTCTCTTGCTGATCACACTTTTTAATTGACATTTAGCAGACGTTCTTATCCATAACGACTTACAGGACCAATTAGGGTTAAGTGCCTTGCTCAAGGGCACATCGGCAGATGTTTCACCTAGTCTGCTCAGGGATTCAAACCAGCAACCTTTCGGTTACTGGCCCAAAGCGTTTAACCGCTGGGCTACCTGCCACTAGTGAGGATTAGGTATAACTATCCATTGTTTTGCATAACTCACATCACTTTCATAACGTAGGTATAACCTCAAGCTGTAGACAATTTAACTTTCGGCGTAGTCTCCATTATATCAGACCTCCTTTCCTGCTTGGTTCAGTATGCACAAATCTTTTTTTGTTATGATAAAAGTTTCTCCTGAATCACTCCATCATCTGGGGCCCAGGGCTTCAGCCTACACACTGCAGTACTTAATTGAAAGCAATTGAAGCTTCTCAGTATAAAGAGCAAACCAATGTGCTGTGAAGGTTAGGACAAGGCAAGACAGACAGACCTGTTATAGTGGAGAATATGCTTTAACCCCCATTACTAAGGTGTCTGGCTACTGTATGGTTTTGGGAGCATTTTCAATATTTCATCTCATTCAAGCCCGTATAATATGATTGTCCCTGAGCCATTTTAGTTTATTGTCTCACAATTGATTCTTATTTTTGGGAATTTCATTAGACAATGAATTATATTGTGAATTGCTGGTTAAAACACACAATAGCATTCTGCAATGACAGGGATTGGAGGAGCCACTTAAAAAGATGTATTAGGATGTGGAAACAGTGCCAGGGAAACTAAACCAAAGGATGGATTGCTGTCATACCCTGTCCTTAGACTGCTTACAGGGTAAGGAAACTAATATGTAATTTTGTAATTTGGTTGAACTATCCTTTTAAGAGGGGTGAAAGTGGCTCCCATTGACAGAGTGAGAGACAGTTGGCACTCCGATTAACTCTGCCCTACTTGTGCTAAGTCTCCATTCAATTATTATTTAATCAAATGCAAAGGAGATCATTTAATCAATCAGTCAAAACCACATCACTTCACTGTGCCTAATCACGCTGATCTTTAGACCAAACCCAAAACATCCTAGTACAGAGGAGCAGCCTGAAGAACCATTATTTTCCAAAAGGCCTATAACGTATCCAGTCTTTCAGGAATACACAGCGAGAGCCAGTTCAGTTGAAAGGAAATTTAGCAAAGCTCCAGACAATGATCAATTCACTATTGAACAAGGGGCCATCCTTCATTGTAAAATCCTGTTGCCTCTTTGTTTAGTCATCCATCTCTTCAAAAACAGAGCTCAGATGTATTCACTTTGGATCCTGTTTACCTTGCAGGATAAAACAACAATTTTTGGGCATCAGTCAAGTCATCAAGTACGTAAATACACATTGTGCATTTGCCTCTAACCTCTAGCAGTTAATAGCCAATTGAAGAGGCAACCCACTGGGCACATCAACATGGAAATGTGGGTCATATTTGGTTGAGACGTTAATCAATGCGATTTCAACCTTTTTTCACCTACACAAAAAGAAAGACAGAAGTTTGTTGAATTCCTAATGTGATAGCAATTGTGAAGATCTCCACAGACCTGTGACCTTTGCATGCTATGTTGAACACGCACTCTTTCTGTGATTAAATAAAACATTTATAGATACAGTAGGCTAACCTCAAAATGTGGACATGAATAAATACTGTTACAATATTTTGTAAGATAGCCTTAAATGTTGTATTGTGTTTGGTTGACAACACAACCAAATATCAACATTTATAGGAGATGTGTCTAATGCGTGGATAGTTTCATCTGAGCCATTGGCTTAATCTTACTCTTTAACTTTCATTTTTGGTTTAGTTGGAGATGTGAATCAAACATAATTTGTTAACTTGTCGACAAGTTAATTAATAGGCTATTTACTGTATTGCAAAAGTGATACTGAATTGTGTTTTGTTGTCAACGCAAGCAAATATCAACATTTGAAGGAGATGCATCTTTCGTGCCACTGACTTAGTCTGGCTTTAATTTTTTTTTAAATCAAAGAAAGAATAAATCAAATCAAACTTTGATTTGATTTAGTCCTAATCGCTAACTTAGATTTTGGTTTGAGATGGAGACGTGAATCCAACATATCCATTTTTTATTTGTAGACAAACTGGAATTAAATCCAGACTAAGTCGGTGGCACAGATTGAACTATCCATAGCAATATATTTAGTTAGGCCAACTTTTAGAATTTTGAATATTGTTCTAATTCTAGATGTTCAGTTACATAGTATTATTGAAATATTCCCCATGTAATGTTAATGGGGAGCTAATATGGCTACCTTAGAATGTTGTAGTGTAAGGTAAATGCATCATAATGCTCATTCTAGACATTCACTTACATAGCATTGTTTACATATTCCCCATGTAATGTTAATGGCTGCCATTGAATGATGAAGTGTCATGTACAGGATATGAATCATAATGCAGAAACCACATACATGCTGTAAAGAGGTCAATGGAACACAAACTGTGGGGGATAGAAGAAGGACGGCGGATTGGTGCATATTCAACAAATTTAATCCAATCTATCTTTCGTCAAATCCATCATGATGTATGTATTGTAACAAGCCCACAATGTGGTTTATGAAGTCCGATTTGGATATATTTGGCTGTTTTCACTACATAACATTTAGATGTAGTCCCTTTTCTGGTTTAGAAGAAGTGACTGCTAAATGCTAACTCCCGTTTGTATAAGCTGGTAGCATAGCCACCATAGAGAAATCGGTGGTGGTAGTCAAAGATGTTTTTAGCTGTAATGCAGTTGATTGGTGACAATGACATTAACATGTATTTTGACATCCATGCAAGCATTATACTCCGATTTATACCTCAAAATAGTGTAAAATACACACAAACAATAGCCTAAATGTATGCTTATTTTGCTGGTGGTTCAAATTAGCCATATTTCCATGGCATTTCCATTGTTTTTGTCAAGTTCCATTGACCTCTTTACTGCATATATTGGCCCAACTCTCTAAATGCATGGCTCTGGAACTATCCAAGCAGAATATTTCTTTCAAATTATATTTGGTTGCTTTGACAACCAAACACAAATCAATACTCAGCTTGTCTACAAAGCAATAATTAATATGTTGGATTCATGTCTCCATCTCAATCAAAAATTGTGATTTAAAGAATAGGACTAAATCAAATCAAACTTTATTTAAAGTGCATTTAAAGTTTGATTTGATTTAGTCCTATTCTTCAACCACAATGTTTGATTGAGATGGAGACATGAATCAAACATATTAAGTTAAATATTACATTTTAAATCAACCAAATTTTGAAACCCGTAGGCCTATATGTATTGTCTATTTCTAGTTGAATCCTGTGTTGAATTTAAAACAATAGCTGTTGATGACTTCGCAAATGTTATATAGGCCTGGTATAATTGATGATACATGACTTCTAAATGATGGTTACATTTCATTTGCTCTGTTAAAAACCTGTTAGGGACAGACGTTCCGCTAGATTCCGCTCGATTTCAAAAAGGCTTTACAGCGAAAGCAAAACATTAGATTATGTCAGGAGAGTACCCTGCCAAAAATAATCACACAGCCATTTTCAAAGCAAGCATATATGTCACAAAAACCAAAACCACAGCTAAATGCAGCACTAACCTTTGATGATCTTCATCAGATGACACTCCTAGGACATTATGTTATACAATACATGCATGTTTTGTTCAATCAAGTTCATATTTATATCAAAAACCAGCTTTTTACATTAGCATGTGATGTTCAGAACTAGCATACCCACCACAAACTTCCGGTGAATTTACTAAATTACTCATGATAAACGTTGACAAAAAACGTAACAATTATTTTAAGAATTATAGATACAGACTCCTTTATGCAATCGCGGTGTTAGATTTTAAAATAGCTTTTTGGCGAAAGCACATTTTGCAATATTCTGAGTAGATAGCTCAGCCATCACAGGCTAGCTAATTTGACACCCACCAAGTTTGGTGCTCACTAAACTCAAAATTACCATAAGAAAAATTGGATTACCTTTGCTGTTCTTCGTCAGAATGCACTCCCAGGGCTTCTACTTCAACAACAAATGTTGTTTTGGTTCGAAATAATCCATAGTTATATTGAAATAGCTCCGTTTTGTTTGTGCATTGAGGTCACTATACGAAGGGTGACGCGCAAGCGCATTTCGTGACAAAAAATGTCAAAATATTCCATTACCGTACTTCGAAGCAGGTCAAACGCTGTTTAAAATAAATGTTTATGCTATTTTTCTCGTAAAATAGCGATAATATTCCAACCGGGCTACGTTGTATTCGTTCAAAGACTGAAAGAAAAAAATGGAGTCGTCTCGTGGACGCGCATCTCCAGTGTCATTGTTCCCTGCCTGACCACTCACAAAAACTCCTGCTGTTTTTCGCCCAGAGACTGCAGAGACGTCATTCCACTTTCTGGCGCCTTCTGAGAGCCAATGGAAGCCTTAGAAAATGTCACATTACAGCAGAGATGCTGTATTTTTGATAGAGATGCCACAGAAGGAGAACAAATTGTCAGACAGGGCACTTCCTGTATGGAATCTTCTCAGGTTTTGGCCTGCCATATGAGTTCTGTTATACTCACAGACACCATTCAAACAGTTTTAGAAACGTTAGGGTGTTTTCTATCCAAATCTACTAATTATATGCATATTCTAGTTTCTGGGCAGGAGTAGTAACCAGATTAAATCGGGTACGTTTTTTATCCGGCCGTGAAAATACTGCCCCCTATCCCAAACAGGTTAAACTTACCCTTTGGAATGACTTTGATAGCAACAGTGAGTCTATTTAGTTATTAAGCCATCTCTCAATAATCATCCTCATGGTAGGACATTGGTAGTAGTCAGTGACAAATATCAAGGTTAAGCAGGGTTTGGTTAAAACCCTGGAGGGAAACCAAATGTAAAGTTGTTGATTTTCCAGTAGGAGGTGCTGCCGAGCATATTGTTTTGTTTTCTTCTGATAATGGATATAACGTTGAAGATCTGACATTGTATCAAAGGTAAAAATTCAACATATTTTAGACAAGGTTTGTCTTTGTTGAAAATTGGTTACCATGATGACAATCCTGTGGAGGAAATTTCAAATCCAATGTCAATGTAATTTCAAATCCAATGTATTTTCCACATAGAGTCCACGTCACAATACATTGACAAATTACATTGAAACAACATTGATTCAACCAGTTTGGCCCCGTAGGAAAGAAAGCACTGCAAATGGCCATTTGTGTCACTAAATACCATTATACTAAATGTAATGTACATTTGTGTAGCTGTTACTTGCTCGACTGCCTAGCATTGTAACAGTGGACCATATAGTGTAAAAGCAGAATTCAAATGTCCCGCGCACAATTGTCCTCACAAGCCTATTTCAAATCTCGGTATGTGGGCATTTGAGAGGCATCTTCCTTTTGCATCTTTTTTCTTTTTACTGGTTTTCCCCAGAAGCATTAAAGACGGGCTTAATGCAACAAACCCTTTCATTTTCCAGGATGCCAAACAACATACTTTTTTGGGGGGGTTGGATGTATTTTCTTTTAACTTTAGCCATGTCTGATGTCCATGAAATATCTAGAGCCAGTTAAAGTAACATTTATTTTCATCTTAAGGCTTTAATCCACTATAATATCGCACAGACCGTCCGTTCAGAGCATAGAGGGATATCTCCATGCCTGTTCCAGTTCAGTGACACACCATCATTCAGCTTGATGTAAGGTACTGAATATGAAATATGGATTTGGAATTGCATGCGGTAATCCAATGATTGGCGACTGTTTGACCTCAGACTTGCTAAATGGTCCTGAGGAAACATGTCAATAAGCCTATTACATGGGAAGACTGGTTTAGTTTGGATGTTGATGGGGGAATAGTTCAAAGTACATCCTGAATGTCAGTAAAATGGTTGACTGGTGTTTCATCTGATTTCCCTTTATCGAACCAAAAGCCATCTACGATGGTAGCTAATGGTCCCTGAAATAGTTTGATCTAATAGTTTGGTTTTAGTGGAGACGGTTATTATGGTCAGTACAGTGGATTGATTTATGCTTGACAAGAGGACTGGTTGAATGGTGTGCTTAACCATTATTTTTCTTTACTATTGATTTCCCAACTTTACAGACCAATAGTGAAGTGGTTGAAGCAAATACAATAACACTTTTGTAAAGTGGCTTGCTATAGTATTCAGCCCCCTTGGCATTTTTCCTATTTTGTTGCCTTACAACCTGGAATTAAAAAAATAAAAAATTTGGGGGGGGTTGTATCATTTGATTTACACAACATGCCTACCACTTCGAAGATGCAAAATATTTATTGTGAAACAAACAACAAATAAGACAAAAAAAACAAAGAAACTTGAGCGTGTATAATTATTTGTAGAGCCACCTTCTGCAGTGATTACAGCTGCAAGTCTCTTGGGGTATGTCTCTATAAGCTTGGCATATCTAACCACTGGGATGTTTTGCCCATTCTTCGAGGCAAATTTGCAAATTTGCTCAAGCTCCTTCAAGTTGGATGGGTTCCGCTGGTGTACAGAAATCTTTAAGTCATACCACAGATTCTCAATTGGATTGAGGTCTGGGCTTTGACTAAGCCATTCCAAGACATTTAAATGTTTCCCTTTAAACCACTTGAGTGTTGCTTAAGCAGTATGCTTCGGGTCATTGTCCTGCTGGAAGGTGAAAATCTGTCCCACTCTCAAATCTCTGGAAGACTGAAACAGGTTTCCCCTCAAGAATTTCCCTGTATTTAGTGCCATCCATCATTCCTTCAATTCTGACCAGTTTCCCAGTCCCTGCTGATGAAAAACATCCCCACAGCATGATGCTGCCACCACCATGCTTCACTGATGGTGTTCTCGGAGTGATGAGAGGTGTTGGGTTTGCGCCAGACATAGCATTTTCCTTGATGGCCAAAAAGCTAAATTTTAGTCTCATGTGACTAGAGTACCTTTTTCCATATGTTTGGGGTGTCTCCCAAATGCCTTTTGGCAAACACCCAACGTGTTTGCTTATTTTTTTCTTTAAACAATGGCTTTTTTCTGGCCACTCTTCCGTAAAGCCCAGCTCTGTGGAGTGTATGGCTTAAAGTGGTCGTATGGACAGATACTCCCATCTCTGCTGTGGAGCTTTGCAGCTCCTTCAGGGTTATATTTGGTCTCTTTGTTGCCTCTTTGTCAATGCCCTCCTTGCCTGGTCTGTGAGTTTTGGTGGGCTCTCTTAGCAGGTTTGTTGTGGTGCCATATTCTTTCCATTTTTTAATAATGGATTTAATGGTGCTCTGTGGGATGTTCAAAGTTTCGGATATTTTTTTAAAACCCAACCCTGATCTGTACTTTTCCACAACTTTGTCCCTGACCTGTTTGGAGAGTTCCTTGGTCTTCATAGTTCCGCTTGCTTGGTGGTGCCCCTTGCTTAGTGGTGTTGCAGACTCTGCGGCGTTTCAGAACAGGTGTATATATACTGAGATCATGTGACAGATCATGTGACACTTAGATTGGACACAGGTAAACTTTATTTAACTAATCTTATTTTGGGGCTTCATAGCAAAAGGGGTGAATACATATGCAGGCACCACTTTTCAATTTTTTATGAAATTATTTTTTGAAACAAGTAATTTTTTTTCCATTTCACTTCACCAATTTGGACTATTTTGTGTATGTCCATTACATGAAATCCAAATAAAAAGCCATTTAAATTACAGGCTGTAATGCAACAAAATAGGAAAAACGCCAAGGGGGTGAATACTTTCGCAAGGCACTGTATGTCCCAGTAGGTCTGACTGGGCTTTACGTCTTTCAGTTGAGGATTTGATATTGCCTCAGAAAGTTCAACAAAAATAGAGCCTCACAATGTATAGTGGTATCAATTATTAAGGTTTAGACCTTTTAGGTCTATATCAACACAATGTGTGTGGTTGATTGAATATGAACATGGTTCAGTTGTGCTTACACACGGAAGAGAGTTGCCTGGTTGTCATCTGTGTCCAGCTAGTCCATTCCACTCCTTGCCACTCCTGCCATTTGCCAAAGAGACTAGCCTTTCACCAATCTTCAAATATGAACATTCTATCATTAATGAGCTTGAGGAAATCATAGGATTTCATCCTGATTTGATAACCCACACAGCTATCATCCAATCACAATGTTTATGCAAATTAGACTGATAGGCAAACATTCTAACTTAATTCATGAATTTGATTGGAAACATTCTAAAATTGGGCATTCTGATGTAAAAATTCATTTTAATTCCTGGTTGTCAAGCAACAAAATAGAAAAAATGACAAGGGGTGTGAATACTTTTGCAAGCCACTGTACATACAATGAGTATACCAAACGTCCTAATATTGAGTTGCACCCCCCTTTTTTTGCACTCAGAACAGCCTCAATTCGATGGGGAATGGACTCTACAAGGTGTCGTAAGCGTCCCACAGGGATTCTCTTGACATAATGATGAAAATAATCATGGCCTCCAAACCCTCAAGCTGCATACTGGACCCTATTCCAACTAAACTACTGAAAGAGCTGCTTCCTGTGCTTGGCCCTCCTATGTTGAACATAATAAACGGCTCTCTATCCACCGGATGTGTACCAAGCTCACTAAAAGTGGCAGTAATAAAGCCTCTCTTGAAATAGCCGAATCTTGACCCAGAAATTATAAAAAACTATCGGCCTATATCGAATCTTCCATTCCTCTCAAAAATTTTAGAAAAAGTTGTTGCGCAGCAACTCACTGCCTTCCTGAAGACAAACAATGTATACGAAACGCTTCAGTCTGGTTTTAGACCCCATCATAGCACTGAGACTGCACTTGTGAAGGTGGTAAATGACCTTTTAATGACGTCAGACCGAGGCTCTGCATCTGTCCTCATGCTCCTAGATCTTAGTGCCGCTTTTGATACCATCGATCACCACATTCTTTTGGAGAGATTGGAAACCCAAATTGGTCTACATGGACAAGTTCTGGCCTGGTTTAGATCTTATCTGTCGGAAAGATATCAGTTTGTCTCTGTGAATGGTTCGTCCTCTGACAAATCAATTGTACATTTCGGTGTTCCTCAAGGTTCCGTTCTAGGACCACTATTGTTTTCACTATATATTTTACCTCTTGGGGATGTTATTCGAAAACATAATGTTAAATTTCACTGCTATGCGGACGACACACAGCTGTACATTTCAATGAAACATGGTGAAGCCCCAAAATTGCCCTCGCTAGAAGCCTGTGTTTCAGACATAAGGAAGTGGATGGCTGCAAATTTTCTACTTTTAAACTCGGACAAAACAGAGATGCTTGTCCTAGGTCCCAAGAAACAAAGAGATCTTCTGTTGAATCTGACAATTAATCTGGATGGTTGTACAGTCGTCTCAAATAAAACTGTGAAGGACCTCGGCGTTACTCTGGACCCTGATCTCTCTTTTGAAGAACATATCAAGACTGCTTCAAGGACAGCTTTTTTCCATCTACGTAACATTGCAAAAATCAGAAACTTTCTGTCCAAAAATGACGCAGAAAAATTAATCCATGCTTTTGTTACTTCTAGGCTCGACTACTGCAATGCTCTACTTTCCGGCTACCCGGATAAAGCACTAAACAAACTTCAGTTAGTGCTAAATACGGCTGCTAGAATCCTGACTAGAACCAAAAAATTTGATCATATTACTCCAGTGCTAGCCTCCCTACACTGGCTTCCTGTTAAGGCAAGGGCTGATTTCAAGGTTTTACTGCTAACCTACAAAGCATTACATGGGCTTGCTCCTACCTATCTTTCCGATTTGGTCCTGCCGTACATACCTACACGTACGCTACGGTCACAAGACGCAGGCCTCCTAATTGTCCCTAGAATTTCTAAGCAAACGGCTGGAGGTAGGGCTTTCTCCTATAGAGCTCCATTTTTATGGAATGGTCTGCCTACCCATGTGAGAGACGCAGACTCAGTCTCAACCTTTAAGTCTTTACTGAAGACTTATCTCTTCAGTAGGTCCTATGATTAAGTATAGTCTGGCCCAGGAGCGTGAAGGTGAACGGAAAGGCTGGAGCAACGAACCGCCCTTGCTGTCTCTGCCTTGTCGGTTCCCCTCTTCCCACTGGGATTCTCTGCCTCTAACCCTTTTACAGGGGCTGAGTCACTGACTTACTGGTGTTCTTCCATGCCGTCCATGGGAGGGGTGCGTCACTTGAGTAGGTTGAGCCACTGACGTGGTCTTCCTGTCTGGGTTGGCGCCCCCCCCTTGGGTTGTGCCGTGGCGGAGATCTTTGTGGGCTATACTCGGCCTTGTCTTCGGACGGTAAGTTGGTGGTTGTAGATATCCCTCTAGTGGTGTGGGGGCTGTGCTTTGGCAAAGTGGGTGGGGTTATATCCTGCCTGTTTGGCCCTGTCCGGGGGTATCATCGGATGGGGCCACAGTGTCTTCTGATCCCTCCTGTCTCAGCCTCCAGTATTTATGCTGCAGTAGTTTATGTGTCGGGGGGCTAGGGTCAGTCTGTTACATCTGGAGTATTCTCTTGTCTTATCCGGTGTCCTGTGTGAATGTAAATATGCTCTCTCTAATTCTCTCTTCTCTCTTTCTTTCTTTCTTTCTCTCGGAGGACCTGAGCCCTAGGACCATGCCTTAGGACTACCTGGCATGATGACTCCTTGCTGTCCCCAGTCCACCTGGCCATGCTGCTGCTCCAGTTTCAACTGTTCTGCCTGCGGCTACGGAACCCTGACCTGTTTCACCGGACGTGCTTGTTGCACCCTCGACAATTACTATGATTATTATTATTTGACCATGCTGGTCATTTACGAACATTTTAACATCTTGACCATGTTCTGTTATAATATCCACCCGGCACAGCCAGAAGAGGACTGGCCACCCCTCATAGCCTGGTTCCTCTCTAGGTTTCTTCCTAGGTTTTTGGCCTTTCTCAGGAGTTTTTCCTAGGGAGTTTTTCCCAGCCACCGTGCTTCTTTCACATGCATTGCTTGCTGTTTGGGGTTTTAGGCTGGGTTTCTGTACAGCACTTTGAGATTTCAGCTGATGTACGAAGGGCTATATAAATAAATTTGATTTGATTTGATTTTATTCTGTCCCATGATAAATCCAATTGGCTGGATGTACTTTGGGTTGTCGACCATTCTTGTTACTCACAGGAAACTGTTGTGCGTGGGGAAAACCCAGCAGCTTTGCAGTTCTTGACACAAACCGCCTGGCACCTACTACCATACCCATTCAAAGGCACTTAACATTTTTGTTTTGCCCATTCACACTCTAAATTGAACATACACACGCCATGTGTCAATTGTCTCAAGGATTAAAAATCCTTCATCTACACTTATTGTAATGGATTTAACAAGTGACATCAATAAGTCATCATAGCTTTCAACTGGAATCACCTGGTCAGTCTATGTCATGGAAAGAACAGTGTTTTGTACAATCAGTATATATATATATATATATATATATATATATATATATATATATATATATATATATATGTGTGTTTGAAGTCGGAAGTTTACATACACCTTAACCAAATACATTTAAACTCAGTTTTTAACAAATCCTGACAATTAATTCTACTAAACATTCCCTGTCTTAGGTCAGTTAGGATCACCACTTTATTTTAAGAATGTGAAATGTCAGAATAATAGTAGAGAGAATGATTTATTTCAGCTTTTATTTCTTTCATCACATTCCCAGTGGGTCAGAAGTTTACATACACTCAAATAGTATTAGGTAGCATTGCCTTTAAATTGTTTAACTTGGGTCAAACGTTTCGGGTAGCCTTCCACAAGCTTCCCACAAAAAGTTGGGTGAATTTTGGCCCATTCCTCCTGACAGAGCTGGTGTAACTAAGTCAGGTTTGTAGGCCTCCTTGCTTTTTAAGTTTCGCCCACAAATTGTCTATGGGACTGAGGTCAGGGCTTTGTGATGGCCACTCCAATACCTTGACTTTGTTGTCTTTAAGCCATTTTGCCACAACTTTGGAAGCATGCTTGGGGTCATTCTCCATTTGGAATACCCATTTGCGACCAAGCTTTAACTTCCTGACTGATGTCTTGAGATGTTGCTTCAATATATCCACATAATTGTCCTGCCTCATGATGCCATCTATTTTGTGAAGTGCACCAGTCCCTCCTTTAGCAAAGCAACCCCACAACATGATGCTGCCACCCACGTGCTTCACGGTTGGGATGGTGTTCTTCGGCTTGCAAGCTTCCCCCTTTTTCCTCCAAACATAACGATGAATGTCCTAAATACCATCTACTGCCTCTTGCCTATGCCATTCGGCCATCGCTCATTCATATATTTTTATGTACATATTCTTATTAATTCCTTTACACTTGTGTGTATAATGTAGTTGTTGTGAAATTGTTAGGTTAGATTACTTGTTAGATATTACTGCATGGTCGGAACTAGAAGCACAAGCATTTCGCTACACTCACATTAACATCTGCTAACCATGTGTATGTGAGAAATACAATTATTTGATTTGATTTGGTCATTATGGCCAAACAGTTCTATTTTTGTTTCATTAGACCAGAGAATATTTCTCCAGAAAGTACGATCTTTGTCCCCATGTGCAATTGCAAACCTTAGTCTGGCTTTTTTGGAGCAGTGGTTTCTTCCTTGCTAATCGGCAATTCAGGTTATGTCTTTATAGGACTCGTTTTACTGTGGATGTAGATACTTTTGTACCTGTTTCCTCCAGCATCTTCACAAGCTGCTTTGCTGTTGTCCTGGGATTGATTTGCACTTTTCGCACCAAAGTACGTTCATCTCTAGGAGACAGAATGTGTCTCCTTCCTGAGTGGTATGACGGCTGCGCGGTCCCATGATGTTTATACTTGTGTACTATTGTTTGTACAGATGAACGTGGTACCTTCAGGCGTTTGGAAATTGCTCCCAAGGATGAACCAGACTCGTGGAGGTCGACAATTGTTTTTTTCTGAGGTCTTGGCTGATTTCTTTTGATTTCCCATGATGTCAAGCAAAGACGCACAGAGTTTGAAGGTAGGCCTTGAAATGCATCCACAGGTACACCTCCAATTGACTCAAATGATGTCAATTAGCCTACCAGAAGCTTCTAAAGCCATGACATAATTTTCTGGAATATTCAAAGCTGTTTAAAGGCACAGTCAACTTAGTGTATGTAAACTTCTGACCCACTGGAATTGTGATACAGTGAGTTATAAGTGAAATAATCTGTCTGTAAACTATTGTTGGAAAAATTACTTGTGTCATGCACAAAGTAGATGTCCTAACCGACTTGCCAAAACTATCGTTTATTAACAAGAAATTTGTGGAGTGGTTGAAAAATGAGTTTTAATGACTCTAACCTAAGTGTATATAAACTTCCGACTTCAACTGCATATATTTGATATGTGTTATTGCTGAAAATAAGTGACCAATCTATTTTGCTACTTCAGGGACCAACATAGGGCTAGGCTGCTTGTTCAAGAGCTTTAAGAGGAATAGAGAGAGGATGGAAGGGAGAGTGGAGATGCCAGCAGAGATTGATGAACTGTGCAAGAAGGGAACAGTTAAGACAGAGAAGTTTAAGTTCTAATTTAATTATTGGGCTGGACTAGTAATTCACCATTTGTATGCTAGCTTATATATTAGGCCTAGCCTACTACAGTGAATTCAGGCGACCACCACCTGTGCTACGCAAGACGGAGACTCCACTCCCCAAAGAAATGACTGACAAATGTTTTGTGCCATTGAATTGAAGTTTAATTAAATGTGCAATAAAAAATTATAGTGCCTAGGCCTATTTAATGAAACCCTGGCTTTTGAAGTAGGCAACTGATCGAGAAAAACAAGCAGGGAATCCCCATTTCCCCACTGAGCTCATTTTAGTCTTATCATCTAGACAAGATTTTGAAATCTTCACGCCAAAAATATTTTATATTTTTTGGTTCGAATTACACAGCAAAAAAAAAGAAAGAAGCTAATTGCCCTCTGTGGCTATATCATGCTCTCTGGTGTCATGTTTTTAGGGTTTTATTTATTTTTGATAGACAGGAGTAGTTATATAATTTTGGCAAATTCAATTTACGTTAGGGGAAGCTTAGCTTTGGTATATGGACTACAGCCAAGATTTGAAGGTGATCTTAGGTTCTGAATGTGTTTTTAGGAAAGGAGAAATGTGATTAGTGTGTGTCTGAACGGCAGTGGTGGCTTTGATTGATGGGTCCTTTTAGGGGGTGTGTGTGTGTGAGTTCGCTAATTCTCCCTATGTCCATACAGAAAATTTCCTAAAGTAGCCTGTCTGGACTTCATCTCATAAGAGAGGAGGAATAAATAATATAACTGAAATGAGCATAACAAAATTGTAAAACTGTAAGCAAGTCATGATGATCAGCATATGTGCAAGGAATGACGACAGGTTCCAGTTTGGCATTTCTCACCAATGAGATGCAACTAATTCAAACGTAGCTCGATTGAATCTTGTAGGCTAATATTTTCCATATCATTATTTCTCTGCCTCATTATGGAGTCCTCTCTAGTCACTTTGAACAACATGATCTTGCATTGACAGTGCCTTCTGACAACACAATTCGATTTGAATTTGATTTTGACAAGGGTAATGTCCGCAGCAGGTCATAATGGTATTGTTTGTTGTTGTTCTTAAAATTCAAATTCTATTTACTCCAAGTCGGTATTCATCTCATAAGAAGGAATTCCCCTCGACCACGGCCACAAATTGGGGAAAACAAATATTCTTTCCCACTGACCCCCATTGTAAAAGAGCTAACATCGTCATACATTTTTTTGTGATACAGAAATAACAAAATATGCCGAAATCCTGCTGTGTTGTCTAATGTACATGTAACCATGTCAAAAATCCTGACCTACAGTTTGTAATGCTCCCATGAAGCGAAATAGAGCCTGCGAGAAGAGCCTTGTGGCTTCAGGCTATTCGGTGTGGAAGAGTGGGCAATTGTGGGGGCAACTAGGCTACACGGAGCTATGTGTGTGGAAAACATTTAATCACAGGTAAGACATTTAACTTGTTCAGTATAGTCCGTTTGTAACTCCACTCACTACTTGTAGCTTTATAGTCCGTTTGTTTGTGTCATTGGTCTTGACTAGCTTAATGCTCTGGTTGGTAGCTAGCTAGCTCTCACTCACGTGGCTAAAGTTAGTGCCGTCATGAAAAGGGGCATGAATGAAGCCTTACAATATTACATTTTTCTATGTTATGAGAATGCTTGGGAGCAGACAATGTTGAAAAGTAATCTTTAGACATGTTGTAATTGTCTTATATTAGTTTTGTAACTGAATAAAGCAAGCAGACGACAAGAAAATTGCATTTGAAAAAAGTTACGTTTTTGCTGTGAGCCAATTGAGTAACTAAGGTAACCACAGGTTGTTTTCCCCACAGGTGGGGTAAACAACATTGTCATTGAAAATATTAATGTTATTTCCAACTACCAATCAGCAACTGCTCCGTAAATCCGGCTGCATATTGAACGTTGAGATTGCCTAAAGGCCAGTCTGACAAATGACATGAGTGGCAAGGAGTGGAATGTTCGCTAAAAAGACTGGCACCCAGACTAGGAAGAGAGTGTTTTCTGAACACGTATCTCTGTACACGTGTTATTGTCTGAGTTGGTTCAGGTGGTGGGTGAGTTGGAAGCTTTGTTCCTGACTTGTCACTGTCACTGCCTGACTTGACGCTGTCACTGCCTCTTAGGGTTTGCTCCATCAATCACACCTGCTGTAGACACTATAGCTAGAGGGGCCCTGCATGACCACTTTGTATATGTCCCGAAAACACAATCTGTTATCATCAGTTACTGTGCATCATGAAGGCTGTGCCCCTGGGCCCTAACTTTAAGCAATCAGTCATTTTCATGTGAAATACTATGCAATTGTTAAACAAGCATATACATCTCCTGTGCTCAATGCATTTGGAAATACATCTCCACAGAGAAAATGCACCACTATTGTGAAATGTATCATAGGGGCTCTGTCTTCTTGATAGGCACAACATATGATTGAGAATGATAGGTATGTACACTATCGTTCAAAAGTTTGGGGTCACTTAGAAATGTTCTTGTTTTTGAAAGAAAAGCACATTCATTGTCCATTAGAATAACATCAAATTGATCAGAAAAACTGTGTAGACATTGTTAATGTTGTAAATGACTATTGTAGCTGGAAATTGCAGATTTTTAATGAAATCTATACGTAGCCATACCGAGACCCATTATCAGCAACCATCACCCCTGTGTTCCAATGGCACGTTGTGTTAGCTAATCCAAGTTTATAATTTTAAAAGGCTAATTGATCATTAGAAAACCCTTTTGCAAGTATGTTAGCATAGCTGAAAACTGTTGTTCTGTTTAAAGAAGCAATACATCTGACTTTATTTAGACGAGTTGAGGATCTGGAGCATCAGCATTTGTGGATTAAAATGGGCAGAAACAAAGAACTTTCTTTTGAAACTCGTCAGTCTATTCTTGTTCTGAGAAATTAAGGCTATTCCATGTGAGAAATTGCCAAGAAACTGAAGATCTCGTACAATGCTGTATTCTACTCCCTTCACAGAACGGTGCAAACTGGCTTTAACCAGAATAGAAAGAGGAATGGGAGGCCCGGGTGCACAACTGAGCAAAAGGACATGTGCATTAGAGTGTCTAGTTTGAGAATCAGACGCCTCACAAGTCCTCAACTGGCAGCTTCATTAAACAGTACCCGCAAAACACCAGTCTCAACGTCAACAGTGAAGCGGCGACTCCGGGATGCAGCCCATCTAGGCAGAGTTCCTCTTTCCAGTGTCTGTGTTCTTTTGCCCATCTTAATCTTTTCTTTTTATTGGCCAGTCTGAGATATGGCTTTTTCTTTGCAACTCTGCCTAGAAGGCCAGCATCCCGGATTCGCCTCTTCACTATTAAAGTTGAGACTGGTGTTTTGCGGGTTAAAGCCAGTTTGCGCTGTTCTGTGAAGGGAGTAGTACACAGCGTTCTACGAGATCTTCAGTTTCTTGGCATTTTGTTCTTTGTTTCTGGCCATTTTGAGCCTGTAATTGAATCCACAAATGCTGATGCTCCAGATACTCAACTAGTCTAAAGGCCAGTTTTGGTTCTTTAATCAGAACAGTTTTCAGCTATACTAACATAATTGCAAAAGGATCAATTAGCCTTTTAAAATGATAAACTTGGATTAGCTAACACAACATGCCATTGAAACACAGGAGCAATGGTTGCTGATAATGGGCCTCTCTATGCCTATGTAGATATTCCATTAAAATCAGCCGTTTCCAGCTACAATAGTCATTCACAACATTAACAATATCTACACTGTATTTCTGATGAATTTGATGTTATTTTAATGGACAGAAAAAGTGCTTCTCTTTCAAAACCAAGGTAATTTGTAAGTGACCCCAAACTTTTGAACGGTAGTGTAAGTGCAATCAAAGTACATTCCAATGTGGAATGGGAAGTGAAAACAGTGTTTAAAACTGCATTAGCAGTTGGTTTACAATAAAGTCTCTGACTGCGCACAAATGAATGGCAACGGTAGGGAGGGTATTTGAGAAAAATGTCACTTTCGGAAGTGATCAAGATAGATATGCAGTCTATGGGATGTTGTCATTATTTTGGTCCATTTGACTATTGTGTTATATATCTTTAAATTTCCCCATGATACATACTATTCTTTCAAAGGTGGTTAATCCTGAATCATCATTATCCAATCATTTTCAAATGCAGTTAGTTCAAGAAGGCCTTTCAAGAGCTTTGGACTATTGGTTCTATCTGCATTTTTGTCAAAATGTAGTTATTGACATAGCCTTGTTCTGTTCGATCTTCTCTACCTAGATATTACTCTAAATACCCCAATTCATGTTGCTAAATTCAAAAGAATACCAGATAATGATTTCTGACACCATTCAAACCAATGAGTGTTCAGAACTTTAATGCCAATTAAAAAGAATCCTCTTTTTACTGATAGAACCTTATAGTCTCAAGCTCTCGATTTGTCACTGTCTTAAGCGTTCCATGCGAGTAATTAATCATTTCTCACCAGCTCAAACATTTATGGAAGGTATTGCATCTCTGGGTTTGTGATAAATGTTTTCCCTCTCATTTATCCGTGAGGAAAACATTTGTGCAGTGGGCCCTGCAATTAATCCAATACATTATATATTTAGTGTAGGGGCAGGCGCAGTATGTTCTCAATGTGGAGCCATATTGACTTTACCTTGTTTTATGAGAGCTCCCTTGAGTAAATGGTATTGGGTGAGAACAGAATGTGCGCTGAAACATTTGGAGCAACAAATATCGCACTAACTTGATAATATACTGACGAAGGATAAGAAAAACGAAACAAATATTTCACGTCAATAGTTTGCTCCTTAGCGCATTTGAATTCTGTCCCCTTGTGATGGAAAGTTAGTATTTCTCTAACATTTGGTACACTGATTAAATTGGCATTCGGTCTAAGGCGTTCAATTATCTGGATTAACTCTGGATAATACACATGAAATTCACAAAAGCAACACATGGGAGGACTTAGCGCAGAGAATCAATCACTTGTGAGCTCAGACAGTGAGCAATGATTCTGTTATTGTTCTTGAATAAGGTGGCCAGGGAGTAAACTACGACAGAAAACAGCCTGATGGGACATTAGCACACATGTACTGTTCCCATCCTCAGGTAAGTAACATCATAGAGAAGTGATGGCTACAACCTAAAAACTCCACACACATCTCCGAGGTCAGAGGATGAGGTAGCGCTATATAGGATTCAGAACATCAGTGAATGGCATCCTAGATGGCTACAATGCAGAGGCCGAAAAAATATTAGGCTAACAATTTTAAGGGAGTTCTTGTTTTCAGAAATCCTGTTACTGAAGGCATATCTATAATCAGTAACTCCTTGTCCGTCCGTCCAGATTGTATAATGTGTGAGATTTCTACCTCATCCTCTGACCTCTGAGATGTGTGTGGAGTTTCTGTATAGAAACCAATTTGTTCTCCAAACCGGCACCAAGCTCCAGCTATGGTAGACAGATCATGTAACCCACCACTGTCTACCACAGCCAGGTAATAGGTGCCAGTTTGGATGATATGTTTGGTTCAGACAGTTTCTACACAGATATCGACACATTATACAATCCGGACAGATGGGCATGGAGCTACGGATTTAGTTCTGACTATTTTGAGGTGTTATGTCTATGTTCAAGCTTCGGTGGCTCAAGATGGACAAACAACAGTAATATTGCACAATAGTGATGATTTGAAGCAAGGCATTTCCTTCCCATTATAATCTTCAAAAAGTACAAACTGTTTATAAAATGAATTGTTATTCTGTAGAAGAAGTTCAGTTTGGTGCTTATTGGATTAAAAGTTTCCAAGGTGTTTGTGTTCCTTTTAGTTTTTACATGTAAACATGTCGTGCTGAGAGAGGTGTGCTGTGCAGGGAGGATCTGAAAGCTTTGTCTCCCTGAGTGTCAAGGACAGCTTGTCTCAGAGCCTGACAGCACTGCCACCAGTGACAAAACATTCCAGCTCTGTTCGCCTGTCACCAACACCCATGTCCCCTATTCAGCCATCTCCAAGTTAGGCCCTCTCATTCCACTCCACCTGTGCAAGTGATATATTTAGAAAGGTTGTCCCAATGGGATAAATGACACCCTAATAGTATGTGTTTGGTCACGAACACCTGTTTCCAAACACAAGTCTATCCAAAGCGAGCATTATAGAGAGCACATTACAGCAAAGTCCCTGCTCTGGCTGCCAACTCACTGTCAATCACAGAGACACCAGCATTCAACTTCAAAGTTCCAACATATTTTGAACTTATTTTGGCAGTATGCATGGAATCTAGGTAATTTGCATTTGCTCAGATGGGTAGACAAAGCAGCTTGTTCACTTCTTTTCTTTTGATTGACTTTGCCGTGAACAGCACTACCCCTAAATGAGATCCAGGGGGATGGTAAGCGAACCAGAATGGGTGCATTTTTCAAGTTTTCAGATAATAGAGTTTCATTTTAGGGTTATTGTTCAGCAGAGTGCCCTTCCTCACATCTGTTTCTAAACAGTCAGGGATCCCCCCTTTTTTGACAGAGGTGAAGTGAGGATTTCATAGAAAAGTTGGAGTCCTCCCACAACACACATGTACAATATATCTGATATACTGGAAGTTATCAGACCTCAGGATAAGACCCAGATGCAGAAAGTTTGAAAGAATACAAGTTTATTTACAAAACATGGGGCAGTCAAACGACAGGTCAAGGGAAGAGAGGTCAATAATCCAGGGCAGAGTTCGTAAGGTACGGAACGGCAGGCAGGCAGGGGTTAGTAATCCAAGGCAGTGTCAAGAGGTATAGAATTGCAGGCAGAATGGTCAAAAACCGGGAGAACTAGAAAGCAGGAACTTCTGAAAAACAGGTGTACGGGGAAAACCCGTTGGTAGACTTGACGAGACAAGACGAACTGGCAACAGACAAACCGAAAACACAGGTATAAATGCACAGGGGATAATGGGGGAAACGGGCGACACCTGGAGGGGGGTGGAGACAAGCACAAGACAGGTGAAACACCAAGGTGTGACAGAAGCGTTCAGTAAGTTAGTTGAAGATAATTAAGATAGTTCACTCATTACCATTTTTAGCGCTCTAAATTGGAAAACAGTCGCTTTAGTCTTGCAAAACAAAATCTGCCCACATCAATGATTTAGGTACTTTTTTGGGGTTTGTATAACTGTCAGTTGGTTTCTATAGAATTCCATGAAAGACATTCATGTACCAGGATCTAACTGGCAAGCACATACCACCCTCATGATAAGAACTCAAAAATGTTTATAAAATGGAGGATATTCTGCTTATGTGTTCACACCCTGTGGACCTTGGCTGTAAGCCAATAGGATGTGTTTCTTCTGTCTGTTTTGCTAAAAACTGATGTGTGTAGTTTATTGTCTAAAACAGTATGTGTATGTCTGTTTACATCAATGTCTTTGTGTGTGTGCTGGGAAGTGTACATATTTCATACATAATACCAGTGAGCTTGATATTCAAATTCCTGGGCAGGTTTCATTTAGAAATGACCTAGTAAAATTACTGGTATGTGTCCCAGCTTTCTGCTAGATGAAAGACAAAATTTGCTGCATATGTTTACAGGTGTGGTGGTGTCTTCCTTTCTGCACACCAGGATTCTCTGCACTGTCATACATCCCCCCCAATATATTGCATAAGTTATTATTCCACAAGTAGTTAATTCCATACAAGGCATATAATATGTGGACATATATTGGCAAAATGCTAAAGCTTGGCATTTGGCACCATAATATTTCTTCTAACTGAGACTTCTTGAAGGTTGTGGTGCAGACCAGCCTCATTGAGGAGAGCGAGAATGAGAGAGATCTGACGTTATGGTTATTCAACTGTTTATCTCTCAAATTATTCATGTTTGACAAGAGGAGTATAAATATATGTCCACATAAACATGATAATGATGCAGCCACATACACGTACGTCCTCTGTCACTCGTTCAGAAGTGATAATAGTGGCAGCAGCCTCCTTCAACCCCATTATGAGAGATATCATGCTTCTAGCGCTTTCTACTGTTCAGATGTGCAGAGGGAATCCCTAGTGGTGCCATTAGGCCTAACTGGGTGAGTTTCTGTTATGTTCTTAGTTTTATCCTCCTCTAATTGCTTAGCCATTCATTTCCTCAGACATGTATTTGGAGAATAAAAAAAGAAACGTTTCACCCAGATTCTTTGAAAGATTAATTCTGTGCTATATTGGGTAGTCAGTGAAGTGAATTAGTATCTATATGTGTCTCTCAAAAAGCAGGCTGACACCCTCTTGAGACGTACTACCAAACAGACTATGTTCAAAACTTGTCCGGGTGCCATGACTCGGATCACACAGCTACTTTGTGTACCACAGAGAGGAGGGCAAAGGATGGGTACATTCTAACATAGTTGTGCACATTGCTTCTGTCATCATATTTCCCTTGGTCATAAGACTTCTTTTAGCTCCTGAATCTAATGCCAAGTATTCACCTTAACAAGTTAATGGGGTCTTGAATCACTCTAACAAGCCGGGTTCGAAAAGTTTGGTTCAACACCTGGTTTGTTACATTGTGATTGTAAGACACAATTATGCAAACCTCTGTGTCAATATTGATGAATGGAAGACCATACCAGTCCTTATCCCAGACATACCATGCACAGCCCATGGGAAAATGGCAGAGGGAACAAGTGAAAGGCAACAGTTCACCCATCAAATGTCTGCTGCCACCACCACCTCCCGGAGCAAAGAGCGAACACTCTCAAGTATAAGGCTGGCTGGTCAGTGAAATTGCTTTTGTGGGCTGTGTAAAGGAAGTGGAAAAAGTCTGCATAACTTCTCAATTGAACAGTTTGCTGGATGAGGTCTGGCACGTCTAAACCCATCGACAATCCCAGCTCCAACCTGATGTTCGTCTGCTCTTAAAGAGGATGATGCTTCCATCAACATGCTGGATGGAGATTCATGTCAGTAATATGGGTATCCACATATTTCAGTGGTGCCAGACACAACAAGGCTGTATTTAACCTTTAACTTTCCAGCACTCCTTAAGGTGTTTACCCAGCTGAGGCAGGAAAAAACCTGAAAAAACCTGTCTGCCCTGGATGTCTTGTTTGGAGGAGGCCACGTCCCCCTGCTGCAGGGAGGCCACGTCCCCCTGCTGCAAAAGCATGACACCCAGCCTCTGTGGCTTATAAGCGCCCAGATAGAAATGTGGAGAAATGCCAGAGGATCCATTCCTGCAGCTTTCAGAGAGAGTTCTGGCGTTGAGAGAGTTTGCTCTTAAACTGCTGATAGCATCAAATGGTGAGGAAATTGTGTTAGTTTGTTTCACAGCACATCAGCACCCGATGAATAAGAGAGCGCTGTACTTGGTCAAAATGAGGCCCAAACTGTTAAACAACCATTATCTAACAACTGTTTGCTGTGGGGAACAGACCTTAAATATGAAATAATATCTTTCTGTTCTACAGATAAAAAGTGCCTTTGCGGGTATGAAGATAGAGGCATTTTCTTAACTTCAATGTTTGTGAATTGTTTAGACAATAAAGCAGAAAAGAATTGCACAGGCTTAGGTTAAAACTAATTAACAACTGCTAAAAAACATACACTAAATGTTTGCTCCAGTAACAAATTGAGCTAACGTGATGTAGACACAAAGTTTGACTGACAGGAAGGGTTTAGACTGGTTCAGACAGTGGAGATCTTGCATTGTGTCTAATGCAAAAGCTCACACCACGATGTAAATGTCTTGGAAGAAAGCCATTTGGTTTGTATGAGTCAGCTTCATGGCTATTGTGAGACGGTTTGGCAGCTTGACCAGGAACACACTCTGAAATTATTTCTCTCAGAAGATTTTTGTAATTGGGAAACCATTGGAGGGAATAAATAGCAGTCAGTTGAGTTGAACTAAGTGCCATCCACAGAGTTATCGATGTCACCCACCCAGTGCCGCCTCTAGCCTTTTGGGGCCCCTCAAAAAAATAACAAATATCTATGTGGCCCCCTTGAGGTCAGGGCCCCTGAGCACATGCCCTGCATGCCCGGTTTGTAATCTGGTGATTTTTAGGGCTACTACAACATTTAGATAGTTGGCTAGACTACCTTACCTAGCAATGTAAATACATTTAGCTGACATGGGCTAATTGAGTGACTGACATAGCAAGTGGAAAACTGGTGATGTACTACCAACACATAGTCTGCCTATAGGAAAAGGCGGCTCTTTACCCATCACAATCTAGCCAGAAAGGAAGAATGGAGTATATCCAGAGGTAGAACCTCTTGCATCGATGGGGATTCCTAGATCCTTCACCAGCATTTACTGTACTGCCAGTATCTTCCAGAGGTTTTACGTGTCACAGACCTCACTGATGGGAAATCTATTACTGGTGTTAGAGGTCTCAGTGTATCGCTTCATACTGTCACCGCTGGAGAAAACATCTGCGTTTGGGCTCTAAGACAAATGAACAGTAATACATGTGCGTACATGAGAAACAATATGCAAATATCTACCTTCCATGTGACCTCACCTCAATTTCTGCATCAGGTAGACGCAGTATTTATACCCCTTGATTTATTCCACATTTTGTTGTGCTGCTGCCTGAATTCAACATTTATTAAATAGATTTTTTTCCCACCCATCTAAAGACAATATTCCATAATGACAAAGTGAAAACATGTTTTTAGACATTTTTACACATTTATTGAAAATGAATTGACGTAAGTGATGGAACGATGCTTGAAAGCGTTGATTGTTTGAAATATTTGGGGTTGAAGATTCTGAATGATCTTTTGAAAGCATGTTCATTATATTAGAAAAGCAATTAACTATAAGCTTGGGTTACTATACAGATCTAATAATTGTATCCATTAGAAAAAACGTAGTAAATATGATAGACTATGGTGATATCATCTATCAAAACACAACCAACACCTTAATTTGCGAAATAGATATAATTATCACTGCTTAGGATAAGACCCAGATGCAGACAGTTCGAATAACAGATGTTTATTGTATAAACAGGGGGCAGGCAAACGACAGGTCAAGGGCAGGTGTGGTGGCTAATTTCTGCATTACCAAATGAGGAGAGTTACAAACTTCACACACAAGTCAAAGTTATACTTAAAACTACATCTTTAATAATTAAGATGCTTTTGCAAAAGCACTTGACCTTCAATGATGCGCTATCTCTAATGAACCATTGAAAAAGTGACTACACAAAAGTACAAAGATCTTTTATACCCAAGATCCACCCCTCTCAACATACATGACGAACAACAGATCTTAGGAACTGTTCACAAAGGGACCTTATACTTTAGAAAGGAGTATCCCTTAGCCAGATAACATTCACTAAATTATCGTTCAGTTTGGTCCCTAATGACGAGGTTCTAATCTCGTTCCTGGTACTTCATAGTACAAAAACACCATCTCATCCAATGGCATATATCAATTGTCAACTCTAGATACTCCCATCTCAAGTAAACCCCCTCTTGATCCCACTCCTGGACAAGCTCACTTGTGCACAGACATTGTGGAGACAAATAATTGGTTCCCCATTAATCACGCCATCCCTTCACATGGTTTAACAATACATTCACATATGACAAGTATCTCACATAAGCATATTATGCAAATAAAAACATCTTAATCATCTATGTTACCCAACTAATTCTGATTCATCCACCACACAGGCAGAGGTCTGTAGTCCAGGGCAGAGTCCGTAAGGTACAGAGCAGCAAGCAGGCTCTGGGTCAGGGAAAGCAGAAGTCAGTAATCCATGGCAGTATCAAAAGGTACATAACGACAGGCAGGGTATGTATGAATCACTACATTGGCTGTCACCTCCAAACAGAAGACAACTGCAGTGGCACCAATTTATTTTTAAATGTATCAACTTACATTTTCTTGTGTATATTAATGAACACCTAACTTTAAAAGACTCACACTACTCCTTTTGACAACAGCATAAACTACAAATGTGAAGGGTATATCCTAAGGTTGGAGTAAGATCTTTCAGATACGAAGGCCCAATTGACAAGAATAATTTACCTATAGAAATCAGGGCATTAAAACCACACAGTCATTTTTCAAATGTTAAGATCAACCCGTATGTTTTTAAAGTTGTTTACATCGCTGTTAGTGAGCATTTCTCCTTTGCCAGGATCATCCATCCACCTGATAGGTGTGGAATATCAAGAAGCAGATTAAGATCATTACACAGCTGCACCTTGTCCTGGGGAAAATAAAAGGCCACTCTAAAATGTGCAGTTTTGTCACACAACACAATGCCACAGATGTCTCAAGTTTTGAGGGAGTGTGCAATTGGCATGCTGACTGCAGGAATGTCCACCAGAGAATTGTTAATTTCTCTACCATAAGCCACCTCCAACATCGTTTTAAAGAATTTGGCAGTACGTCCAACCGGCCTCACAACCGCAAATCACATGTAACCATGCCAGCCCAGGATCTCTGCATCCGGCTTCATCACCTGAGGGATCGTTTGAGACCAGCCACCCGGATGAAACTGTGGGTTTGCACAACCAAGGAATTTCTGCCAAAAACGATCAAATAACGTCATAGGAAAGCTCATCTGCGTGATCGTTGTCCTCACCAGGGTCTTAACCTGGCGGCAGTTTGGCGTTGTAACTGACTTCAGTGGGCAAATGCTCACCTTTGATGGTCACTGACACCCTGGAGAAGTGTGTTCTTCAAGGATGAATCCCAGTTTCAACTGTACCGGGCAGATAGCAGACAGTGTTTATGGCATCTTCTGGGTGAGCGTTTTGCTTATGTCAATGTTGTGAACAGAATTTGAATGCACAAAGATGCCATGAAGAGATCCTGAGGCCCATTGTCATACCATTCATTCTTGCCATCACCTAATGCACGGCGCAATGTCGCAAGGATCTGTACACAATTCACAGTTCTTCCACGGCCTGCTTGGGATGCTCTGGATCGACTTGTACGAAAGCATGTTCCAGTTCCCGCCAATATCCAGCAACTTCACACAGCCATTGAATAGGAGTGGGACAACATTCCACAGGCCACAATCAACAGCCTGATCAACTCCATGCAAAGGAGATGTGTCGCTCTGCATGAGGCAAATGGTGGTCACAACAGATACTGACTGGTTTTCTGATCCACGCCCCTACCTTTTTTTAAAGTATCTGAGACCATCAGATGCATATCTGCATTCCCAGTCATGTGAAATCCATAGATTAGGGCCTAATTCATTTATTTCAATTGACTGATTTCCTTATATGAACTGTATCTCAGTAAAATCTTTGAAATTGTTGCATGTTGTGTTTATATTTTTGTTCAGTATAGTTGTATTAGTAGTTTTTATTAGTTGTAGGCCTATTAGTAGTTTTTATGCTGTTAATGTAAGTTTGTATTATTATCTTAATAGTAGTTTTATTAGACAGTGGTTGCCATATTATTATTGTTACCAAGTAGTGTTTGTTTGTTTTTCGTTTTTTTTCATTTGGATACTCTTGAAAATGAGATGGTACATCTAAAGAGATTTTATCTTGCAAAATGAAAATGTTTAAATATTAATGACCTTTGGCAGGTATTACAGCTCTGAGTCTTTCTGGATAAGTCTTTAAAAAATTCTTCATGCTCTGTATAGTTGGTTGTTGATCATTGCAAGACAGACATTTTTAAGTCTTGCCATAGGTTTCAAGCCGATTTAAATCTAAACTGTAAGTAGGCCACTCAGGAACATTCAATGTTGTCTTGTTAAGCATCTCCAGTATATATTCGGCCTTGTGTTTTAGGTTATTGTCCTGCTGAAAGGTGAATTTGTCTCTAGGATTTCCTCTAGGATTTTGCCTGTGCTTAACTCTATTCCATTTATTTTTTATTAAAAATAACTCCCTATTCCTTGCCAATGACAAGCATACTGTAACGGCTTGTCTGTTGTGTGGCGGAAAGAAGCACAGGAAGCAGCGAACACTGTGTGGTAATTTTAATAAACCACAAGCACAAAATAAAAGGTTTCCCAACAACAGGGAAAATACACTCGACAAGCACAGTCGAACAAAACGCAGTCGACACACAGAAAGACAATCCCGCACAATAGGGAGCGGGCCAGCTGAACTAAATAGCCCTCTTAATGACTAACTCAGGGCAGGTGAGAAAACATAAAAAAAGGGAAAAACAAAAAGGGAATAGGTGGTAGCTAATAGGCCGGTGACGACGACCGCCGAGCGCCACCCGAGCAGGAGGGGGCGCCACCATCGGTAGGAATCGTGACAGTACCCCCCTCCTGACGCGCGGCTCCTGCAGCGCGCCGACACCGGCCTCGAGGCCGACCCGGAGGACGAGGCGCAGGGCGATCCGGACGGAGGTGGTGGAACTCCTTCAACATGGATGGGTCCAAGACGTCCTCCGCCGGCACCCAGCACCTCTCCTCCGGACCATACCCCTCCCAGTCCACGAGGTACTGCAGGCCCCCCGCCCGGCGTCTCGAGTCCAGAATGGCCCTTACGCTGTACACCGGGGACCCCCCGATGTCCAGGGGGGGTGGAGGGACCTCCGGCACCTCATCTTCTTGTAGGGGACCAGCCACCACCGGCCTGAGGAGAGACACATGAAACGAGGGGTTAATACGGTAATAGGAAGGGAGTTGCAACCGATAACACACCTTGTTTATCCTCCTCAGGACTTTGAAGGGCCCCACACACTGCGGCCCCAGCTTCCGGCAGGGCACGCGGAGGGACAGGTTCCGGGTCGAGAGCCAGACCCTGTCACCCGGTGCGAACACCGGCACCTCACTGCGGTGGCGGTCAGCACTCCTTTTCTGCCTAGCACTGGCCTCCTTCAGTGAGTCCTGTACTGCTTTCCAGGTCTCCTTGGAGTGCTGAACCCAGTCCTCCACCGCAGGAGCCTCGGTCTGGCTCTGGTGCCATGGGGCCAGGACCGGCTGGTACCCTAACACACACTGGAAGGGTGACATGTTAGTAGAGGAGTGGCGAAGTGAGTTCTGGGCTAACTCTGCCCAGGGAATATACCTCGCCCACTCCCCTGGCCGGTCCCGGCAATACGACCTCAGGAACCTGCCCACCTCCTGGTTCACCCTCTCTGCCTGCCCATTGCTCTCGGGGTGATAACCGGAGGTTAAACTGACCGAGACCCCCAGCCGCTCCATAAACGCCTTCCAGACCCTGGATGTGAACTGGCAACCCCGATCAGAGACAATATCCTCCGGCACCCCGTAGTGCCGGAAGACGTGGGTAAATAGGGCCTCCGCAGTCTGCAGGGCCGTAGGGAGACCGAGCAACGGGAGGAGACGGCAGGACTTAGAAAACCGATCCACAACCACCAGAATCGCAGTGTTCCCCTGAGAGGGGGGAAGATCTGTCAGGAAGTCGATAGACAGGTGCGACCATGGCCGTTGTGGAACGGGGAGGGGCTGTAACTTCCCTCTCGGTAAATGCCTAGGAGCCTTACTCTGGGCACACACCGAACAGGAAGAGACATATGACCTCACGTCCTTAGCCAAGGTGGGCCACCAATACTTCCCCCTTAGACTCCGCACTGTCCTCTCTACACCAGGATGACCCGCCGCAGGTAGCGTGTGCGCCCACCGAATCAACCGATCGCAAACATCGAGCAGCACATACATGCGCCCCACGGGCACCTGCGCAGGCGCAGGTTCCAACACCAGTGCCCGCTCGATGTCCGCGTCCACCTCCCACACCACTGGTGCCACCAGCCTAGACGCTGGAATGATGGGAGTTGGATCGATGGGTCGGTCATCCGTGTCATACAGACGGGACAGCGCGTCGGCTTTAGTATTAAGGGAACCCAGTCTATATGAGATGGTAAACCTAAACCGGGCGAAGAACATGGCCCACCTTGCCTGACGTGGATTCAGTCTCCTCGCTGCCCGGAAGTACTCCAGGTTTCGGTGGTCGGTCCAGATGAGAAAGGGGTGCTTAGCCCCCTCAAGCCAGTGTCGCCACACCCTCAAGGCTTTGACTACCGCTAGCAACTCCCTGTCCCCCACATTGTAGTTACGCTCCACCGAACTGAGCTTCCTTGAGAAGAAAGCGCAGGGGCCGAGTTTTGGTGGCGCACCCGAGCGCTGTGATAGCACGGCACCCACCCCAGCCTCGGATACGTCCACCTCTACTACGAACGCTAAAGACGGGTCCGGGTGCGCCAACACGGGCGCGTCGGTGAACAGTGTCTTCAACTTCTTGAAGGCTCTGTCCGCCTCCGTCGACCATCTCAAACGCGCCGGCCCCCCATTCAGCAGTGAGGTAATGGGAGCCGCTACCTGGCCAAACCCCCGGATAAACCTCCGGTAGTAGTTGGCAAAGCCCAAGAACCGCTGCACTTCCTTCACCGTGGTTGGAGTCGGCCAATTACGCACGGCCTTAACGCGGTCACACTCCATCACCACCCCCGTGGTGGAAATGCGATAACCCAGAAAGGAGATGGCTCGTTTGAAAAACTCACACTTCTCAGCCTTAACGTATAGGTCATGCTCCAGCAGTCTACCAAGCACCTTGCGTACCAGGGACACATGCGCGGAGCGAGTGGCGGAATATATCAGAATGTCATCGATATAGACAGTCACGCCCTGCCCGTGCAGGTCCCTGAGAATCTCGTCAACAAAGGATTGAAAGACGGCTGGAGCATTTTTCAACCCATACGGCATGACGAGGTACTCTTAATGGCCTGATGTGGTACTAAAGGCGGTTTTCCACTCATCTCCCTTCTTGATACGCACCAGGTTAATCGCACTCCTGAGATCCAATTTTGTGAAGAACTGTGCTCCGTGAAATGATTCCACTGCCGTAGCGATAAGAGGTAGTGGGTAACTAAACCCCACCGTGATCGCGTTTAGACCTCTATAATCAATGCACGGACGCAGACCTCCCGCCTTTTTCTTCACAAAAAATAAACTCGAGGAAGCGGGTGAGATGGAGGGCCAAATGTACCCCTGTCCCAAGGATTCCGTGACGTATGTCTCCATAGCCGCCGTCTCCTCTTGTGACAAGGGGTACACGTGACTCCTGGGAAGCGCAGCGTTAACCTGGAGATCTATCGCACAATCCCCTTGTCGATGAAGTGGTAATTTAGTCGCTCTCTTTTTACAAAAAGCGATCGCCAAATCGGCGTATTCAGGGGGAATGCGCACGGTGGACACCTGGTCTGGACTCTCCACCGACGTGGCACCTATGGTAACTCCTAGACACCTCCCTGAACACTCCTCCGACCACCCCTGGAGAACCCCCTGTTTCCACGAAATGAGGGGATTGTGACCAGCCAGCCAGGGGACCCGCAGCACCACCGGAAACGCAGGTGAATCAATAAGAAAAAAGTTAATGCTTTCCTTATGATTCCCCAGCGTTACCATGTCCAGCGGCACCGTAGACTCCATGACTAGCCCTGACCCTAATGGTCGGCTATCTAAGGAGTGCACGGGGAAGGGGGAATCTATTGGCACCCGTGGAATGCCCAGCTTAATGGCAAGTCCACGGTCCATAAAGTTCCCAGCTTCGCCTGAATCGACTAGCGCCCTATGCTGGGAAGAGGGAAAATTTTTTGAAAATGAAACAGACAAAAACACATGACCAACAGGGGGTTCTGGGTGAATCTGGTGCTGACTCACCTGAGGTGACCGAGAAGTGTTCTGCCTGCCTTCTCGACTCCCAGACTGGCTCCTCCAGCACCGGTCGGCCGTGTGTCCTCTCCGACCACAGCTGGTGCAGGAGGAGCCACCTCCTCCGGTGCCCCTTGGCACGGCCCCCCCTACCTCCATAGGGGTAGGGGCGGGGGTGCACGGGGGTGGAACGGGCAGGACCCTCTCCGAACGCCCGCGGGCAGCCAGCAAATTGTCCAACCGTATGGACATATCAATGAGTTCGTCCAGGTATAGATTGGTGTCCCTACAGGCCAGCTCCCTGCGGACGTCCGCCCGGAGACTACACCGGTAGTGGTCTATGAGGGCCCTGTCATTCCACCCCGCTCCAGCAGCCAAGGTCCTAAACTCCAGCGTGAAGTCTTGAGCGCTCCTCGTCTCCTGCCTGAGGTGGAACAGCCGTTCACCCGCCGCTCTACCTTCGGGGGGGTGGTCGAAAACAGCCCGAAAGCGGCGGGTGAACTCTGGGTAGTGGTCCCTCGCCGAGTCTGGAGCGTTCCAGACCGCATTAGCCCACTCCAGAGCTCGGCCCGTCAGGCAGGAAACGAGGGCACTCACGCTCTCCTCTCCTGTAGGAGCAGGTCTGACGGTGGCCAGGTACAACTCTAACTGGAGAAGAAACCCCTTGCACCCAGCCGCCGTCCCATCGTACTCCCTCTGGAGTGCCAGGCGAAGCTCGCCAGAGCCAGACGTCGTAGGAGGAGGAGATGGTTGTATCGGGGGGGTGAAGGTGGAGAGAGGATACCACTCCTCTCCCATCGGTCCATCCTCTCCATCATCTGGTCCATGGCGAATCCGATGCGATGCAGGACCGATGTATTATGAAGGACACGTTCCTCCATCGAGGGTAGTGGAGTGCCCGCTGCTCCCGCTGATTCCATGCTCTTTGCGGTGCGGGATTCTGTAACGGCTTGTCTGTTGTGTGGCGGAAAGAAGCACAGGAAGCAGCGAACACTGTGTGGTAATTTTAATAAACCACAAGCACAAAATAAAAGGTTTCCCAACAACAGGGAAAATACACTCGACAAGCACAGTCGAACAAAACGCAGTCGACACACAGAAAGACAATCCCGCACAATAGGGAGCGGGCCAGCTGAACTAAATAGCCCTCTTAATGACTAACTCAGGGCAGGTGAGAAAACATAAAAAAAGGGAAAAACAAAAAGGGAATCGGTGGTAGCTAATAGGCCGGTGACGACGACCGCCGAGCGCCACCCAAGCAGGAGGGGGCGCCACCGTCGGTAGGAATCGTGACACATACCCATACCATGATGCAGCCACCACCATGCTTGAAAATATGAAGAGTGGTACTGAGTTGTGTGTTTTGCCCCGAACATAATGCTTTAATAACTTCACCATGCTCAAAGGGATATTCAATGTCTGCTTTTTTATTTGTACCCATCTACCAATAGGAGCCCATTTTTGCGAGGCACTGGAAAATCTTGCTGGTTTTTGTGATTGAATCTGTGTTTGAAATGCACTGCTTAACTGACTGAAATTACAGATAACTGTATTTGTGGGGTACAGAGATTTGGTATTCATTAAAAAATCATGCATAACACTATTATTGCACACAGAGTGATCCATGCAACATATTATGTGACTTGTTAAGCAAACGTTTACTACTGAACTAATTTAGGCTTGTCATAACAAAGGGGTTGAAAACTTAATGACTCGGGACATTTCAGCTCTTCATTTATGAAATTGTGAAAATGCCTTAAAACATAATTCCACTTTGACATTATGGGGTACTGTGTGTAGGCCAGTGACAAAAACATTTCAAATTCAGGATGTAACACAACAAAATGTGGAAAAAGTCAAGGGGTGTGAATACTTTCTGAAGGCACTGTACATAATGATGACTTTTGTTTGTCTGTCACTTCAACGCTTTTGGACATATTTGAATGTAATGCATGTCTATAATGTCAAAATTGATATGTAGGCACATCATAACAAGGACATATTGCCTTGTACATTTTCAACTTGTATGGTTCTTCAAGAAGCTGGAAAACTGCATGGATCTAGTTGTGGTTTCAAATAAATGCACAGCAAGTTATTTTCCTCCACCTTCATTGCCAAGTTAATTTGGGCTCTGTCCAAATTGGTTGATGATTTAAATCTTTCCTTTATTTGTAAAATCTCCATGGGTAAACAGGATTAGTTCAACAGGGAGATGGATTATCAAGCTCTATTAAGTGCTGCCCACACAATTACATTTCTCATTTAACTTCTCCAATTTTTTTATGTAAATCAGCGAAGGCTTATGTTTTCAGCGGATGCCAAGTTCATTGACGTGCGTATGTGTTTGAATGAAAACACGTACAGTGCATTTGGAAAGTATTCAGACCCCTTGACTTTTTCCACATTTTGTTACGTTACAGCCTTATTAAAACATTTATTAAATAGTTTTTTCCTCATCAATCTACACACTATACCCTATAATGACATAGCAAAAAAAGGTTAGATATTTTTTACAAATGCATTAAATAGAAAAAACTGATATCACATTTAGGTAAGCATTCAGACCCTTTACTCTGTACTTTATTGAAGCACCTTTGGCAGTGATTTACTGAGCCTCGAGTCTTCTTGGGTATGATGCTACAAACTTGGCACACCTGTATTTGGGGAGTTTCTCCCATTCTTCTCTGCATATCCTCTCAAGCTCTGTCAGGTTGGATGGGGAGCACGTTGCACAGCTATTTTCAGATCTCTCCAGAGATGTTTGATCGGGTTCAAGTCCGGCCTCTGGCTGGACCACTCAAGGACATTCAGAGACATGTCTTGAAGCAAATACTGCTTTGTCTTGGCAGTATGCTAAGGTTCGTTGTCCAGTTGGAAGGTGAACCATCACCCTAGTCTGAGGTCCTGAGCGCTCTGGAGCAAGTTTTCATTAAAGATCTCTCTGTACTTTGCTCCGTTCATTTTTCCCTTGATCTTGACTAGTCTCCCTGTCCCGGCCGCTGAAAAACATCCCGACACCATGATGCTGCCACCACTGTGCTTCACCGTAGGGAAGCTGTCATGTGCCTTTTACTGATGAATGGCTTTCGTCTGGCCCCTCTACCATAAATGCCTGATTGGTGGAGTGCTGAAGAGATGGTTGTCCTTCTGTAAGGTTCTCCAATCTCCAGAGAGGAAGTCTGGAGCTCTGTCAGAGTGACCATCGGGTTCTTGGTCACCTCTCTAACCAAGGCCCTTCTCTCCTGATTGCTCAGTTTGGCCGGGCAGCCAGTTCTAGGAAGAGTCTTGGGGGTTCTAAACTTCTTCCATTTAAGAATGATGGAGGCCACTGTCTTCTTGGGGACCTTCAATGCTGCAGAATTGTTTTTGTACCCTTCCCCAGATCTGTGCCTCGACACAATCCTGTCTCTGAGCTCTATGGACAATTCCTTCAACCTAAGCACTTGGTTTATGCTCTGAAATGCACTGTCAACTGTGGGAACCTTATATAGACAGGTGTGTGACTTTACCACAGGTGGACTCAAATCGAGCTTTAGAAGCATCTCTAGGATTTTTTATGGAATCAGGATGCACCTGAGCTCAATTTTGAGTCTCAGAGCAAAGGCTCCGAATACTGATTTAAATAAGGGATTTCTGTTTTTTATTTTTAAAACCTGTTTTTTGCTTTGTCAATATGGGGTATTGTGTGTAGATTGATGAGAACATTTGTATATTTTATTCAATACGTTGTAGAATAAGGCTGTAATGTAACAAAATGTGGTAAAGGGGAAGGGGTATCCATCTTTTTTCCATCTTCGTAACATTGCAGAAATCACAAACTTTCTGTCCAAAAATTATGTAGAAAAATGTATCCATGGTTTTGGCACTTCTAGACTACACTACTGCAATGCTCTACTTTCCGAGACTCAGACTCGGTCTCGACCTTGAAGTCTTTATTGAAGACTCATCTCTTCATTAGGTCCTATGATTGAGGGTAGTCTGGCCCAGGGGTGTGAAGGTGAATGGAAAGGCACTGGAGCGACGAACTGCCCTTGCTGTCTCAGCCTGGCCGGTTCCCCTCTCTCCACTGGGATTCTCTGCCTCTAACTCTATTATGGGGGCTGAGTCACTGGCTTACTGGTGCTGTTCCATGCCGTCCCTAGGAGGGGTGGGTCACTTGAGTGGGTTGAGTCACTAACGTGATCTTCCTGTCCGGGTTGGCGCCCCGCTCGGGTTTGTGTCGTGGGGGAGATCTTCATGGGCTATACTCGGCCTTGTCTCAGGGTAGTAGGTTAGTGGTTGAAGATATCCCTCTAGTGGTGTGGGGGCTGTGCTTTGGCAAAGTGAGTGGGGTTATATCCTACCTGTTTGTCCCTGTCCGGAGGGTATTGTCAGACAAGTCCACAGTTTCTCCCAACCCCTCCTGTCTCAGCCTCCAGTATTTATGCTGCAATAGTTTAAGTATCGGTGGGCTAGGGTCAGTCTGTTATATCTTGAGTATTTATCCTGTCTTATCCAGTGTCCTGTGTGAATTTAAGAATGCGCCCTCTAATTATCTATTTTTCCTTCTCTCTCTCTTTCTCTCTCTCTCTCTTCCCTCTGAGGACCTGAGCCCCATGACCATGCCTTAGGACTACCTGGCCTGATGACTCCTTGCTATCCCCAGACCACCTGGTTGTGCTGCTGCTCCAGTTTCAACTGTTCTGCCTTCGGCTATGGAACCCTGACCTGTTCACTGGACGTGCTACCTTGTCCCGAACCTGCTGTTTTGGACTCTCTCTCTACCGCACCTGCTGTCTCTAACTGAATGATCGGCTATGAAAAGCCAACTGACGTTTACTCTTGAC
Organism: Salmo trutta; assembly: GCF_901001165.1. Classification (NCBI taxonomy): domain Eukaryota; kingdom Metazoa; phylum Chordata; class Actinopteri; order Salmoniformes; family Salmonidae; genus Salmo; species Salmo trutta. The sequence goes on along the minus strand of NC_042982.1, from coordinate 8,158,259 downwards.
GTGCTGACCAGTTGCACCCTCTACAACCACTGTGATTATTATTATCTGACCCTGCTGGTCATCTATGAACGTTTGAACATCTTGGCCATGTTCTGGTATAATCTCCACTCGGCACAGCCAGAAGAGGACTGGCCAACCCTCAGAGCCTGGTATCCTCTCTAGGTTTCTTCCTAGGTTCCGGCCTTTCTAGGGAGTTTTTCCTAGCCACCATGCTTCTACATCTGCATTGCTTGCTGTTTGGGGTTTTAGGCTGTACAGCACTTTGTGACATCGGATGATGTAAAAAGGCTTTATAAACACATTTGATTGATTGACTGGATACTTTCCGAATGCACTATATTTGTTTGTATGTCAGAAATGTGTAGGTGGGTGCTATCACCAGACTATTAGAAATTACCAATGAGAATAGATCGATCAATGCTTTTCATTCTCGACACAGTAGTTTTTCACACTTTGCAATTGTCCTTATTTCCACAACTAAACAAATTAACAAATTGCTGTATCTTCACTGAATGTCCCCTGCCTGGCCAGTCCAGTGTTGAAAAATCCTCAATATATTTTATAAACTATAAACTTTAAGAAACGTCCCTTTTTCAGGACCCTGTCTTTCAACAATAATTTGTAAATATCCAAATAACTTCACAGATATTCCTTGTAAAGGGTTTAAACACTGTTTCCCATGCTTGTTCAATGAACCATAAACAATTAATGGACCTGCACCTGTGGAACGGTCGTTAAGACACTAACAGCTTACAGACGGTAGGCAACTAAGGTCACAGTTATGAAAACTTAGGACACTAAAGAAGCCTTTCTACTGACTCTGAAAAACACCAAAAGAAAGATGCCCAGGGTCCCTGCTCATCTGCGTGAACGTGCCTTAGGCATACTGCAAGGAGGCATGAGGACTGCAGATGTGGCCAGGGCAATAAATTGCAATGTCCGTACAGTGAGATGCCTAAGACAGCGCCACAGGGAGACAGGACGGACAGCTGATCATCGTTGCAGTGGCAGACCATGTGTAACAACACCTGCACAGGATCAGTACATCCAAACATCACAACTGCAGACAGGTACAGGATGGCAACAACAACCACCTGAGTTACACCTGGAGCGCACAATCCCTCCATCAGTGCTCAGACTGTCCGCAATAGGCTGAGAGAGGCTGTACTGAGGGCTTGTAAGCCTGTTGTAAGGCAGGTCCTCACCAGATATCACCGGCAACAATGTTACCTATGGGCACAAACCCGCCGTTGCTGGACCAGGCAGGACTGGCAAAAAGTGCTCTACACTGACGAGTCACGGTTTTGACTCACCAGGGGTGATGGTCGGATTTGTGTTTATTGCCGAAGTAATGAGTGTTGCACCGAGGCCTGCACTCTGGAGCGGGATCGATTTGGAGGTGGAGGGTCCATCATGGTCTGGGGCGGTGTGTCACAGCATCATCGGACTGAGCTTGTTGTTATTGCAGGCAATCTCAACGCTGTGCATTACAGGGAAGACATCCTCCTCCCTCATGTGGTACCCTTCCTGCAGGCTCCTCGTTCTGTGCGTGATTTCCTGCAAGACAGGAATGTCATTGTTCTGCCATTGCCAGCGAAGAGCCTGGATCTCAATCCCATGGTCACGTCTGGGACCTGTTGGATTGGAGGGTGAGGGCTAGGGCCATTCCCACCAGAAATATCTGGGAACTTGTAGGTGCCTTGGTGGAAGAGTGGGGTAACATCTCACAGCAAGAACTGACAAATCTGGTGCAGTCCTTGAGGAAGAGATGCACTGTGGTACTTAATGCAGCTTCTGGCCACCAGATATTGACTGTTACTTATATTGATATTGACCCCCCCCCCTTTGTTCAGGGGCACATTATTCAATTTCTGTTAGTCACATGTCTGTGGGACTTGTTCAGTTAATGTCTCAGTTGTTGAATCTTGTTATGTTTATACAAATATTTACACATGTGAAGTTTGCTGAAAATAAATGCTGTTGACAGTGAGAGGAAGTTTCTTTTTTTACTGAATTTATTATGACAGCATACAAAATATATTTTTCTCATAAACACATCCCACTTTATCCTAGCGAACTCTTGACAGTGAACGCCTGTCCAGCAGATCTCTGTATATCTCGTTGTTAGCTCGCCGCCCTGTTAATTCCACTTTCTCAGACGTATGTTGTTGTCAGGGCCGATGCGATCCTCTGAACAGTAAGTGGTGTTCCTTGTTGTTGCTGGGTGTGCTGTCACGGCCTATTCATCTCCATTCAGCCTGGTCACTTGGGTAGCTTTCTCCCCCAGTGAGGGCTGCCGAGTGGCGGCATGAGATGATGGATCTGTGGGGCTGGGGCTTTTATAGTGGATTAGACCTGGCTTGTCGATGTATCGCCGTAAGTGCCCGCCCTGCCAGTCCTTGCCTGGTGTCGGCATATGCCATATTCGGAAGTGCTGTGGAAAAGTATTGACCTCGGAGGCGGTCCCAGACTCTGTGTTAGCATCCCGTCGACGAGGGTGTCCCTGGCAGATGGAGCTGAACAAGGGTATGACTCCCCCTCGCCTTGCCGCTGCCGGTGGTGAGTCAGTGAGATGTTTTAATTTGCACTTTGTGCTGAGGCTGCCGGGGCTGGCTGCGAAGCCAAGGTAAACCCTGACAGACTGTAAACTGTTTTCAAGGACTGCTGTCTGGAATGGCTATGAAGAAACAAAACAGATGGGATGGTATATTACTACCTCAACCATAGTTGCATTAGTGGTAGAGAGGACACACTGCCAGTGAATAGTGTGTTGCCTGGATGGGATAGTTGGAGCAGCAGATGCTTAGTCATAAAGAGAGCTGCATGATTGTTTCAGCAACGTGATCTTGAAGAGACCTGTGAGAGTTTTTAGGATATTAGTAAAGCATTAGAGGGGCTAAATAAGACTTTAACTGCAAGAGAGCAATACACTTTTCCAATTCTTGACTTGATAACCACCTTTGATTGGCTGACACATCCTATTATAGTAAAGACAGTGATAATTAGCAGACAGCTCCTTCTAAAGGAGAGTCTCGTCATTCTGTGTGTGTGCGTGCATGCGTACATACGTGTGTGTGTGTGTGTGTGTGTGTGTGTGTGTGTGTGTGTGTGTGTGTGTGTGTGTGTGTGTGTGTGTGTGCAATTGTGCCTGTGTCTGGCCTCTGTGTTTCATTCCGATGACACACCATAGTAGAGACTGCATTAGCAATCCTCAAGTCAATGCTAATTGAGTTGGTCTGGGATAGAGCGCAAAATGGAAATATTATATTACAGGTGGACACAGGGAGATAGACATACACTCATGCAGTTGATCTCCAGATTGTATTATCCCAATGCAGATAATGACCACCCATGCTATTTATGACCCACATTGCTAATCCATGTAATAGATTATCTGACGTTAAGCTAAAAATGATCCCACTTTTCTCTATCAGAATGTTGTAAGAGCTCAATTCACATTGTCCAAACCAATAATGCAAAGTGATTGAGTGATGAAAAATGTGTTTATATATCACTCTGTACTTAGTTCAACACAATACCAAAAGTAAGTCATTAGGCAACACGACTAAAGAAGCATTGGAATTTACTGCGTATCCAAAGAAAACACAACATACCCACTGGAAATTTCAGCATCGGGCCATGGATCTTTTGAAATTATAATTCAACAGTGTATGGATTTCCACTGTATTCATGCATCTCTCTGAAGCGTTCATGAAAAATGCTGTGTGTATGCAGCTTACATTCTATAGATTAAATGAAAAAGCACACTCCATTATGCCCTAGCCTGATGTACCTTGTTAGTGGATGTGCTATACTACGGGGTGTGGGAACCATACTAACGAAGTCTCTCTCTGACTGCTACTTTAGCTATATATGTTGTGAAGTAACTAGAATCTCCCACTGTTTCTCCAAAGCTCCCCACAGCTTCTCTGTAGCCCCCGGCAATCATTTTGAGTTTTAATTTTGGTTTTGGTTCTGCAATTTACTTGTTCTATTATTGCACATTTGTTGACTGCATGTTTACTTCATCCTATTCCAAAACAGATGACATTCAATTTCATTTAACGTACACGCAGTCATCACCCACAACGATAGACAGAAACACTGTAGATGTTAGGAGCATTTAATTACTCTATAACTTTACACCTCCGTCCTCCACCATTTTCACATTGACTTGATTCGATAGGTGCAAAATGGGGTCCACCAAGATCTCCCACGTCATCTGTCAGTATATTCCATCACTCTGAATGGATCAGATTCAGCAGGCTGACAGGAAGCTTACACTGATAGCTTTTAAATTGGTATGTTGACCTTGTTTAATATCCTGAGACATATGTGTTGAATGATTCACTCCTCTTTAAATCGCTTCCTCCGTTCTTATTGTAAATGGTGGGCAGTACAGCAGCACGGCAGCAAGGAGCCTGATAATGAATGCAATCAGAAAGAGTCAGAGTTGCTAGGCAGTTGTTGGTCTTTTTCTACAGAGGAAAAGGCATATTAGTATGCATGTAGGATAGGAGGTTGTGCAGGGAAATATGAAGGATGGGTTGTTAATTGAAGACAGTGTAAAAGAGAGAGAAGCTGCTTCTCCACATTCAATCAACAGTTCCTGATTGAGCAGAATGGAATTTTTGAATTAATTCCTGTCACTTTTGAATTTATTCCTAACACCCATCTTTGAGACGTTCTACCATGTCAAGTTGCATGTTCAAAAAGGTGACACGATATTGTACAGTTTCTTGTATAAAATAATAATGTTGAACTTTGCCAGGACTATGCCAAGGCCATCATTAGTTTCAACAGGCTGTGTAAATTCTCAGTCTTTATTTTTAAAAAAAAATCTATTTCCTTTGTATCAGAGTTACATTTAATCATAGCAGTTATCCCCCTCTGGAAAGGTCAGTTGAACATCTTTCACTTTACAATAATATTCGCATACGACATATTTCTTGAAGTCTACGGAAATTCATATGATGTGTTTAATTAACCACACTGGTTATTGTGTTATAGAAATATGCCAAAACTATAGTTTTAAGCATGTATCATGCATCAATCCATCAAAACAGGATATACTGTACAGTATCTCACAAATGTGAGTACACCCAAATTGGGCCCAATTTGGACATTATCACTTAGGGGTGTACTCACTTTTGTTGCCAGCGGTTTAGACATTAATGGCTGTGTGTTGAGTTATTTTGAGGGGACAGCAAATTTACACTGTTATACAAGCTGTACACTCACTACTTTACATTGTAGCAAAGTGTCATTTCTTCAGTGTTGTCACATGAAAAGATATACTCAAATATTTACAAAAATGTGAGATACTGTATGTATAACTTACAGGAGGCTGCTGAGGGGAGGACGACTCATAATAATGGCTGGGGAAAAATGTAATTGTATTTCCCTATGTTCTCTGTTATTTGTGTTCTCTACTATGAGCTACTTCAGTGATGAAGAATGAACAGGATTGAGGATGATTGAATTCAAATCTAATTTAAATGCGATGTACATTCAACCTGTCTGGTTGTCTACAGAAAAGCATTACGTCCGGTTGAAACATTACCCCCACATCATATTCTGATGTTAAATATTCTCCATGTATTTTTATCCCACATGTCATGACTAACATCACTAGTGAAATAATGTCTGAGTGTCACTGTAGATTATGATGATATGTGTGAAGAATGGTTGTCTATATGCATCCTTACGTGTTTTGTTTCATATCCATGTCAACAAAGCATCCTTCACTCATGCTGCCAAACATACCCTCGTAAAACTGACCATCTTACCAATCCTCGACTTTGGCGATGTCATTTACAAAATAGCCTCCAACAAATTGGATGCAGTCTATCACAGTGCCATCCGTTTTGTCACCAAAGCCCCATATACTACCCACCACTGCGACCTGTACGCTCTTGTTGGCTGGCCCTCGCTTCATACTCGTCACCAAACCCACTGGCTCCAGGTCATCTACAAGACCCTGCTAGGTAAAGTCCCGCCTTATCTCTGCTCGCTGGTCACCATAGCTGCACCCACCCATAGCACGCGTTCCAGCAGGTATATCTCACTTGTCACCCCCAAAGCCAATTCCTCCTTTGGCCGCCTCTCCTTTCAGTTCTCTGCTGCCAATGACTGGAACGAACTACAAAAATCTCTGAAACTGGAAACACTTATCTCCCTCACTAGCTTTAAGCTGTCAGAGCAGCTCACAGATCGCTGCACCTGTACATAGCCCATCTATAAATAGCCCAAACAACTACCTCTTCCCCGACTGTATTTATTTATTTTGCTCCTTTGCACCCCAGTATTTCTACTTTGCACACTCATCTACTGTCAAATCTACCATTCCAGTGTTTTAATTGCTATATTGTATTTACTTCACCACCATGGCCTATTTATTGCCTTTACCTCCATTATCTCACCTCATTTGCTCACATTGTATATAGACTTATTTTTCTACTGTATTATTGACTGTATGTTTGTTTTACTCCATGTGTAACTCTGTGTTGTTATATGTGTCGAACTGCTTTGCTTTATCTTGGCCAGGTCGCAGTTGTAAATGAGAACTTGTTCTCAACTTGCCTACCTGGTTAAATAAAGGTGAAATAAATAAATAAAAATTAAATGTAAGGGAATAAGCCAATATTGCTTTCCATCTTTAATGTTAAAGTCATATCTTTTTGAGTCAGAAGGATGGAAGCAGAAGAAAGGAAGTGCATTGAATTCCATCCATTATTCATCACTTCCCCTGCCCACCTCAGGTGCCCACATGCCTACCGTGCCATCTATCTTAGTATCCCTACCCACTCTCAATCTGTTCAGCTGTAACTATGCACCAAAACCGGGAGGAGGAAAAATAAAGAAATAATTATATTGGGTTTTGTACACACCATTGTCTGTTTCCAAGGCAGGCAGAGTGAGTGTTTGAGTCTGGCAACGGGCTGCTTGTATGGCTGGGAATGTGTATGCTTGTGAGGTGCCTTAGCCACCGGCTGGCCAAATGTCCTATGACCGAGCAGTAAAGGGGGGAGACTTTTTTAATATCTCTCTGAGCTGCAGCCTGAAATAGACTGACAGGTCCAATTACAGAGCCCAGCTCCACATTGACTGCTCAGTGGACAAATACAACCTCCACATATCCCCAAGGATAAGCCATCCTCGGCCAAACAGAGAGGTAAAGAAGAAAAACAGAATTAGGTCTGACTGTTATGCCTCTTAAATCAGCCTGATACAATGCAGCAATCAGACGGCATTTTTGATTATGCCCTTATCCCTCCTTCTGTCCAGAAATTTTTCAATTTATCAACATGGTTCGCATTCGCAACGATATAAACGTCCCCCCCCCCCCCTTGATGGTTTGGAGGGTGATGCAGGAAAGCACCACCAGTCAAGTTGATAGATGAACTATTCTTGTTTGTATCTGATATTCGCTGTAGAGAAAGTGATAAGACAAATGTGTGAAAAGATGACAGCCTACTACAGATGTAGGATCTTAATTTGGTCGCTCTTTTGTTGCAGAGAATGTTCATGCACCGCAGGAAATGCAAACTTGTAGTGTATTCAATGTTTAAAAAGGCTTCTAAAGTTTAATGCCCACTTTAAAATGTCAGGCTTGATTTGCCATAACGAAAAATGTATTAAAATTTCCTCAGGATCGGTGTCCCTTCCACGGGGCGGTTGAGCTAACGTAGGCTAATGCGATTAGCATGAGGTTGTAAGTAACAAGGACATTTCCCAGGACATAGACATATCTGATATTGGCAGAAAGCTTCAATTCTTGTTAATCTAACTGCACTGTCCAATTTACAGTTGCTATTACAGTGAAAGAATACCATGCTATTGTTTGAGGAGAGTGCACAATTTTGAACATGAAAAGTTATTAATAAACAAATTAGGCACATTTGGGCAGTCTTGATATAACATTTTCAAACAGAAATGCAATGGTTCATTGGATCAGTCTAACACGTTGCACATAGACTGATGCCATCTAGTGGCTAAAATCTAAATTGCACATGGGCTGGAATAACACATTATGGCCTTTCTCTTGCATTTCAAAGATGATGGTACAAAATAAATACTTTTACCAGATCAATTGTGTTATAATCTACTACATTCCTTTCACATTTCCATAAACTTCAAAGTGTTTCCTTTCAAATGGTACCAATAATACGCATATCCTTGCTACAGGGCCTGAGCTACAGGCAGTTAGATTTGGGTATGTCATTTTAGGCAAAAATTGAAAAAAAGGAGCTAATCCTTAACCCCTACAAAAGATTTCCATTAATTATAATCCACATAATAATTCACACTTCCTGTTGCTCAGGATTATTTTCCTGCTGTAGCAAACTGGCTATAAGCCAGCCAACTAAGTATAGTAATTTTAGATTAGATGGAGATGGACTTGGGGTCAGAGGTTCATCCATAGCTGCCCCCCACCTTTCCCCTGACTCATTGTCAACCTCTTCATGCAGTCCATCCCCATCTGTTTCCACAGCTGTTCACTGCCAGGGAATAAAAAGGTGATTTTTAATTTACAGACTCATGCTTTTTAGACGCTCCATAACCCATTTGTAACTGAAACACCAGCAGAACTGTTCTCTATTCAAATCGTATTTCTTTATTTAAAGAATATAATTAAATTCCCTTGCTTTCCTTCTTCAAATCCAGCTTTTAATAACATAGATCATAAGGTTATATTGAGTTCTTTATAACAATTTATGTGTTGGGAAAACGTTGTCTAAACTATAATTAAATTAAATAGTCATGCATGCTAATGATGTTCCTTTTTACCTCTTGAATATAGTGTTAAATGAGATGGTATCAGAAAATCAATGCAAAAGGCAATCTCAAGACAAGCCTGTCTAATGTGGATTACAGATTCATCTGTCTACGATTGGAGACGTTTTAGACCAGACAGTGGTATCCCTAGAATTTCTAAGCAAACGGCTGGAGGTAGGGCTTTCTCCTATAGAGCTCCATTTTTATGGAATGGTCTGCCTACCCATGTGAGAGACGCAGACTCAGTCTCAACCTTTAAGTCTTTACTGAAGACTTATCTCTTCAGTAGGTCCTATGATTAAGTGTAGTCTGGCCCAGGAGTGTGAAGGTGAACGGAAAGGCTGGAGCAACGAACCGCCCTTGCTGTCTCTGCCTTGCCGGTTCCCCTCTTTCCACTGGGATTCTCTGCCTCTAACCCTATTACAGGGGCTGAGTCACTGACTTACTGGTGTTCTTCCATGCCGTCCATGGGAGGGGTGCGTCACTTGAGTGGGTTGAGTCACTGACGTGGTCTTCCTGTCTGGGTTGGCGCCCCCCCTTGGGTTGTGCCATGGCGGAGATTTTGTGGGCTATACTCGGCCTTGTCTTCGGACGGGAAGTTGGTGGTTGTAGACATCCCTCTAGTGGTGTGGGGGCTGTGCTTTGGCAAAGTGGGTGGGGTTATATCCTGCCTGTTTGGCCCTGTCCGGGGGTATCATCGGATGGGGCCACAGTGTCTTCTGATCCCTCCTGTCTCAGCCTCCAGTATTTATGCTGCAGTAGTTTATGTGCCGGGGGGCTAGGGTCAGTCTGTTTCATCTGGAGTATTCTCTTGTCTTATCCGGTGTCCTGTGTGAATTTAAATATGCTCTCTCTAATTCTCTCTTTCTCTCTTTCTTTCTTTCTCTCGGAGGACCTGAGCCCTAGGACCATGCCTCAGGACTACCTGGCATGATGACTCCTTGCTGTCCCCAGTCCACCTGGCCATGCTGCTGCTCCAGTTTCAACTGTTCTGCCTGCGGCTACGGAACCCTGACCTGTTCACCGGACGTGCTTGTTGCACCCTCGACAACTACAATGATTATTATTATTTGACCATGCTGGTCATTTATGAACATTTTAACATCTTGACCATGTTCTGTTATAATATCCACCCGGCACAGCCAGAAGAGGACTGGCCACCCCTCATAGCCTGGTTCCTCTCTAGGTTTCTTCCTAGGTTTTTGGCCTTTCTAGGGAGTTTTTCCTAGCCACCGTGCCTCTTTCACATGCATTGCTTGCTGTTTGGGGTTTTAGGCTGGGTTTCTGTACAGCACTTTGAGATTTCAGCTGATATGCGAAGGGCTATATAAATACATTTGATTTGATGAATATTATTTTACTGTAAACAGAGCTAAAAAAGCCAGGTGCTGCAAAGCGGTCGCATGTTTTTCAGAAAACTAGGTTTATGTTATTGTACATCCTATATCCAATCCCCACTCCTTACTCATAATATGATTACTCCCCATCAACCCCAGGATAATGAATGTGATATGTAATACAATTTCTGAAAGACTGTTTATGCCCAATAAAATCCATTAAGGGGTCAGATGGAGATAAAATAGTGGATAATGCTATGAGCCCACCAGCCTGTCAAGCACATTAGCCTGCTATTAGCTCCCTGGTTCCTATAGAAACCCCAAGCAGGGGATGACTGACTCTGGCTATGTCCCCTTCAGGAATTAATCGACCTTCTAACTTTTCCCTTTCCCCATCACAGTGAAACGATTGGCCTGTGTCAGCATCACTGAGCCTTCAGGCCCCAAGTTTCAAGTTTCTATTGTCACAAGCACTTACAGTAAAATGCCTTTCTTGCTTGCTCTTTCCAAACAATGCAGTAGTACTATAAAAAAAATACATTAAAAAAGTCAAGTAGAACAAAAACACACAGGAGATAGAAATTAAGTAAGCTATATCCAGGGTCAGTGCCAATACCATATTTACAATGTGGAGGGATACTGGAGTGGTATTGTTAGACACAGTATGTATAGGGCAAGGTGACTAGGCATCAGGATATATTAAAAACAGAGTAGCAGCAGCCTATATGATGATTGTATGTGACTGTGTGTGCCTATATGTAGAGCAGGGTTGAAAGTAAGCCGGTACGGTCCGGTACAGCCTCCCAGCAAAATAAATAGTGGGGTATGCTGTAGGCTACAGGTAACACATGAGCCCATGACAATTAACACAACATGTGAAGAAATCCATAGTCTTTTATGCCATTATTTAACATTAACACATGTCAACTACGTGAACAATGAGTGAATTGACTTGAAACCGGGTGGTAAATGCTCCAAATTACCTTGTGGTTCAATAAGAAAACTAACATTTTCCCAAGGCGATTGGTGATCAAAACAAGGCGGAGATGAGCAGCCGAGACCGTGGCGTGCCATTCAGTCTACAAGTGTAGGCCTTATGACAATAACAGAATGTTAGTACAATACACCTAAGTTTTTTTGTAACAGATGTCTCTTTCCATTACACAAATTGTGGGTGCACAGTGCATTGTTGGGGTTTGGATGCTGGAAATATTTTGTGAGTGGACGAACGTGCACGGGTAGGCTACAGGAGCGCCTTTTTGAAGTAAATGTTTGACAATCAGATAACATCATGACTGGTTGTGTTTGTTACATTAAAAGGCATGCAGCCTGCAGAAGGCTGCCTGCAGAAGGCAAGGGGAAGCTAAGCTTGATCTAAAGTAAATTGAACTACATTTACAAAATTATGTAGCATATTTAGCTTACTCCTGTCCATACAGGAATAAATACAATCATTCAAAATAGGCTACTACACCAGAAAGCATGATTGGCCACAGAGGATCATTATCTTCGTTAAAAATAAAAAGATGTAGATTCTTTCAATTGCATAGCCTAAAGTCAGAAGGGCCCACAATTTGGGCAGCATGCGTGGCAAGTACCAAATAAATGATTGTTGAGATGCAACTGTCAGTGAAAAGCAGAGAGACTCAACCAGGCATATCGCAAAATTACTTTTTTTTTTAAACACAGCTTGGAAAGCAAATGGCTATTGCTGTAAAGAGAAAACAATGAAAAGACAAATACATTTTTTTGTTAGCAAAATTCTCAACTTAATTGAGCAAACAGTAGCCTATCTTGTTGGTACCAGATGAGAACATCTGCCATATCCCTGGTGAGTGTACATATCGATTGTCTTTATTGTTAGGTCAATGCCACTTTAGCTTATTTTTGGACAATAATTTGCTCCTCCAGTTTAAATGAATGTCATTATATTTGTGTCTCCCTTTTCATAGGCCTACTATAAGGCTCAAACATTGTAGTTTTTATTGTTCTGTTTGTCAGTGTTAGCAGAGTAGCCTACCCTGTAATTTTTGACATATTAAAAACGATTCTGCTAATGTCTCCAGTCAGATAAGGTGTGGTAGAGTAGCATGAAATGTGTTCATAAAAGGCCAACATTTCCCTGTGCAAAGAAAGGAGAGAAAATGTATCTGATATACATAGCCTATAGCCTAGGCTTCCTCTACACCACTGCGCGTTGCATTTAACAGTCTTTATTTTGGAAAAAGTGATGGATTTATATTACTAGCCTTCATTTTGACTATACAATCTAATCGTCACATTAGGAATAGCAGGCTATCTTACGTAAGTCTTCAAATTCAAGAATGCATGGAATGCTTTATTATAGCAGTGTATTGTTACAGTGAAAATTAGATTCACCAAACTTGAAACCCACACCGCCTATGCTAAAACTATTGCATGTTAAAAGTGGTATGACAAATCTTTACTAGGCCGAGGCTAGTAGGCCCACAGAGATGATCGTATTTGAAATGAAAAGGGATTCGATTGTCATGCCCTGATCTGTTTCACCTGTCTTTGTGATTGTCTCCACCCACCTCCAGGTGTCACCTGTTTTCCCCCATTAGTCCCTGGGTACTTATTCCTGTGTCCCCTGTTTGTCTGTTGCCAGTTTGTCTTGTTTGTCAAGTCAACCAGCGTGTTTTTCCGTGCGCCTGCTTTTTCTTATCTTTGTTTTTGCTAGTCCTGCCTGACCATTCTGCCTGCCCTGACCTCAAGCCTGCCTGCCTGCCTGCCACTCTGTACCTCCTGGACTCTGACCATGTTATGATCTTTTGCCTGTCCACGACCATTCTCTTGCCTTCCCCTTGGATTATAATAAATATCTGCCTCCTGTTTCTGCATCTAGGTCTCGCCCTGTGCCCTTATATCTAAACTTTTTCAGGACCCTGTCATTCAAAGATAATTCGTAGAAATCCAAATAACTTCACAGATCTTCATTGTAAAGGGTTTAAACACTGTTTCCCATGCTTGTTCAGTGAACCATAAACAATTAAAGAACATGCACCTCGTTAAGACACTAACAGCTTACAGACGGTAGGCAACTAAGGTCACAGTTATGAAAACTTAGGACACTAAAGAGGCTACTTTCTACTGACTCTGAAAAGCACCAAAAGAAAGATGCCCAGGGTCCCTGCTCATCTGTGTGAACGTGCCTTAGGCATGCTGCAAGGAGGAATGAGGACTGCAGATGTGGCCAGGGCAATAAATTGCAATGTCCGTACAGTGAGACGCCTAAGACAGCGCTACAGGGAGACAAGACGTCCGTCTTGATCTTGAGCTGATCTTGAGCTGATCGTCCTCGCAGTGGCAGACCACGTGTAACAACACCTGCACAGGATCGGTACATCCCAACATCACACCTGCGGACAGGTACAGGATGGCAACAACATCCACCTGAGTTACACCAGGAATGCACAATCCCTCCATCAGTACTGACTGTCCTCAATAGACTGAGAGAGGCTGGACTGAGGGCTTGTAGGCCTGTTGTAAGGCAGGTCCTCACCAGACTGTTACTTTTGATTTTGACCCCCCCCCCCTTTGTTCGGGGACACATTATTCCATTTCTATCAGTCACATGTCTGTGGAACTTGTTCAGTTTATGTCTCAGTTGTTGAATCTTGCTATGTTCATACAAATATTTACACATGTTAAGTTTGCTGAAAATAAACGCAGTTGAGAGTGAGAGGACATTTATTTTTATACTGAGTTTATATGTAACTCTAGGGTTACACAGGCTCAAAATATATATATATATATATATATATATATATATATATGCAGTGGCTTGCAAAAGTATTCACCCCCTTACTTCTTTCCTATTTTGTTGCCTTACAACCTGGAATTCAAATGTATTTTTGGGGGGTGTGTATTATTTTATTTACACAACATGCCTACCACTGTGAAGATGCAAAATATTTTTTATTGTGGAACAAACAAGAAATGATAACTTGAGCGTGCATAACTATTCACCCCCCCCCAAAGTCAATACATTGTAGAGCCACCATTTGCAGCAATTACAACTGCACATCTCTTGGGATATGTCTATATAAGCTGGTGTACAGCAAAATATAAGTCATACCAAAGATTCTCGATTGGATTGAGGTCTGGCCATTCCAAGACATTTATATGTTTCCCCTTAAACCACCCGAGTGTTGCTTTAGCAGTATGCTTAGGGTCATTGTCCTGCTGGAAGGTGAACCTCCGTCCCACCCTCAAATCTGGAAGAGATTTCCCTCAAGAATTTCCCTGTATTTAGCACCATCCATCATTCCTTCAATGCTGACCAGTTTCCCAGTCCCTGCCAATGAAAAACATCCCCACAGCATGATGCTGCCACCACCATGCTTCACTATGGGGATGGTTTCCTCGGGGTGATGAGAGGTGTTGGGTTTGCGCCAGACATAGCATTTTCTTTGATGGCTAAATAGCTCAATTTTAGTCTCACCTGACCAGAGTACCTTCTTCCATATTTTTGGTGAGTCTCCCACATGCCTGTTGGCGAACACCAAACGTGTCCGCTTATTTTTTTCTTTAAGCAATGGCTTTTTTATGGCCACTCTTTCATAAAGCCCAGGTCTGTAGAGTGTACGGCTTAAAGTGGTCCTATGCACAGATACTCCCATCTCCCCTGTGGAGCTTTGCAGCTCCTTCAGGGTCATCTTTGGTCCCTTTGTTGCCTCTCAGATTAATTCCCTCCTTGCCTGGTCTGGGGGTTTTGGTGGGTGGTCCTTTCTTGGCAGGTTTGTTGTGGTGCCATATTCTTTCCATTTTTTAATAATGGATTTAATGGTGCTCCATGGGATATTCAAAGCTTCAGATATTTCTTTATAACCCAAAGCTGATCTGTACTTCTCCACAACTTTGTCCCCAACCTGTTTGGAGAGCTCCTTGTTCTTCATGGTGCCGCTTGCTTGGTGGTGCTCCTTGCTTAGTGGTGTTGCAGACTCTGGGGCCTTTCAGAGCATGTGACCGATCATGTGACACTTAGATTGCACACAGGTGGACTTTATTTAACTTATTATGTGACTTCAGAAGGTAATTGGTTGCACCAGATCTTATTTAGGTGCTTCATTGCAAAGGGGTGAATACATATGTATGTACCACTTTTCCGTTTTTTATTTTTATTTTATTGAAACAAGTTATTTTTTACATTTCACCAACAATTTGGACTATTTTCTGTATTTCCATTACATGAAATCCGAATAAAAATCTATTTATATTACAGGTTGAAATGCAACAAAATAGGAAAAACGCCAAGGAGGATGAATACTTTTGCAAGGCACTATATATATGTGTACGGGAGATTACGTGTCCCATACTGGTAAGAGATTACATCTACTTTCACCTCTGGTGTAGAGTCAGTATGAAAAGTGTTATGTGTGTGAAAGCACATTAAGTGTGTATGTTGGTTTTAGTGTGTGTGAATGAGTGTGGAGAATGTGCATAGAGTGGGTTTGTGAGTTTGCATAGAGACAGTGCCAAAATACAAATAAAATAGAAGTCTGTGTAGCCATTTTGTTAGCTATTTCGAAAGTCTTGTGACTTGGGGATAGAAGCTGTTCAGGAGCCTGTTGGTCTCACACTTGATACTCCGGTACCCATTGCTGAGCAAAAGCAGAGAGAACAGTCCATGGCTTGGGTGGCTGGAGTCTTTAACAATTTTGGAAGGGGCTATAGCTATAGCTATAGCTTTAACGTGCTTGGAAGGGGCTATAGCTTTGAACGCTGAGCTGTAGTCAATGAAGACCATTCTCACATAGGTATTCCTGAGCAGTATGGAGTGCAATTGAGATTGCGTTGGTGTAGTATGCAAAATGGAGTGGGTCTAGGTTGTCTGGGATGATGGAGTTGATGTGTGCCACTTTGTGATTACAGATTTCAGTGTTACAGGGCGGTAGTCATTGTGGCAGGTAGCCTTAGAGTTGTTGGGAACAGGAATTAATGGTGGTCAGCTTGAGACATGTGTGATTACAGACTGGGACAAGGAGAGGTTGAAAATGACTGTGAATATGCCTGCTAGCTGTTCTGCGCATACTCTGAGAATGCGCTCTACAATTATGTCCGGCCATGCAGCCTTGCGAGTGTTCACCTGATTAAAAACCTTATTCACGTCGGCCTCAAAGAGTGATATCACCCAGTCCCATGGCTTAGCGGGGGCCCTCGTGCACGGCTCGTTGTTGTTTTTGTCGACACGTGCATAAAATGCATTTAGTTTGTCTGGTAGAGTGGCAGATCACGGCTGGTTCTTCCTTTGTAGTCCGTAATGAACTGTAGCCCCTGCCACATGCGTCGGGCATTAGAGCCTGTGTAATAGGATACCATCTTGTTCCTATATTGTCCTTTTGCTGGTTTGATGACTCTGCGGAACTCATAGCAGGACTTCTTGTACTTGATCCTATCCTCAGCAGTACAGATGTTTGATCATAATATGACCATTTGTGACTCACCACCTGCATTCAGTCTTATGTAGCCACATTTGAATCTGTTTTTATTTTATTGGTCACATACACATGGTTAGCAGATGTTAATGTGAGTGTAGCGAAATACTTGTGCTTCTAGTTCCGACCGTGCAGTAATATCGAACAAGTAATCTAACAATTTCACAACAACTAACTCATACACACAAGTGTAAAGTAATGAATAAGAATATGTACATATAAATATATGGATGAGTGATGGCCATGCGGCATAGGCAAGATGCAGTAGATGCTATAGAGTACAGTAAATACATATGAGAAATGTAGGGTATGTAAACATTATATAAAGTGGCATTGTTTAAAGTGACTAGTGATACATTTATTACATCCAATTTTTAATTATTAAAGTGGCTAGAGATTGAGTCAGTATGTTGGCAGCAGCCACTCAATGTTAGTGATGGCTGTTTTTCAGTCTCTCGGCCCCTTTGATGCATGTGTACTGACCTCGCCTTCTGGATGATAGTGGGGTGAACAGGCAGTGGCTCGTGTGGTTGTTGTCCTTGATGATTTTTGGCCTTCCTGTGACATCGGGCGGTGTAGGTGTCCTGGATGGCAGGTAGTTTGCCCCCGGTTATGCGTTGTGCAGACCTCACTACCCTCTGGAGAGCCTTGTGGTTGTGGGCGGAGAAGTTGCCGTACCAGGCGGTGATGAAGCCCGACAGGATGCTCTCGATTGTGCATCTGTAAAAGTTTGAGTTTTTTCGGTGACAAGCCACATTTCTTCAACCTCCTGACGTTGAAGAGGCACTGTTGTGCCTTCTTCACTACGCTGTCTGTCTGGGTGGACCATTTCAGTTTGTCTGTGATGTGTACGCCAATGAACTTTCCACCTTCTCCACTACTGTCCCGTCGATGTCCACGATCATCTCCTTTGTATTGTTGACATTGAGTGTGAGGTTATTTTCCTGACACCACATTCCGAGGGCTCTCACCTCCTCCCTGTAGGCCATCTCGTCATTGTTGGTAATCAAGCCTAACACTGTAGTGTCGTCTGCAAACTTGATGATTGAGTTGGAGGCGTGCATGGCCACGCAGTCATGGGTGAACAGGGAGTACAGGAGAAGACTGAGAACGCACCCTTATGGAGCCCCAGTGTTGAGGGTAGGAAACATCTCCACCCCGCTGATCCTCACCACCTTGGGGCGGCCCATCAGAAAGTACAGGACCCAGTTGCATACGTCGGGGTCAAGACCCAGGATCTCGACCTTAATGACGAGTTGGGAGGGTTCACATACACTTAGGTTGGAGTCATTAAAACTTGTTTTACAACCACTTCTTGTTGACAAACTATAGTTTTGGCAAGTCGGTTAGTAATTTTTCCAGCAATTGTTTACAGTCTATTTCACTTATAATTCCCTGTATCACAATTCCAGTGGGTCAGAAGTTTACATACACTAAGCTGACTGTGCCTTTAAACAGTTTGGACAATTCAAGAAATTGATGTTATGGCTTTAGAAGCTTCTGACAGGCTAATTGACATCATTTGAGTCAATTGGATGTGTACCTGTGGATGTATTTCATTGCCTACCTTCAAACTCAGTGCCTCTTTGCTTGACATCATGGGAAAATCAAAAGAAATAGCTAAGACCTCAGAAAAAATATATAGACCTCCACAAGTCTGGTTCATCCTTGTGAGCAATTTCCAAACGCCTGAAGGTACCACGTTCACCTGTACAAACAGTAGCAAAGAAGTATAAACACCATGGGACCACGCAGCCATCATAACGCTCAGGAAGGAGATGCGTACTGTCTCCTAGAGATGAACGTACTTTGGTGCGAAAAGTGCAAATCAATCCCAGAACAACAGCAAAGGACCTTGTGAACATGCTATGGGAAACTGGTACAAAAGTATCTATATCTACAGTAAAACGAGTCCGAAATCGACATAATCTGAAAGGCTGCAGATCAAGGAAGAAACCACTGCTCCAAAACCTCCATAAAAAAGCCAGACCACAGTTTGCAACTTCACATGGGGACAAAGATTGTACTTTTTGGAGAAATGTCCTCTGGTCTGATGAAACAAAAATATAACTTTTTGGCCATAATGACCATCGTTATGTTTGGAGAAAAAAGGGGGAGGCTTGCAAGCTGAAAAACACCATCTTAACCGTGTAGCACGTGGGTGGCAGCATCATGTTGTGGGGGTGCTTTGCTGCAGGAGGGACTGGTGTACTTCACAAAATAGATGGCATCATGAGGCAGGACAATTATGTGGATATTTTGAAGCAACATCTCAAGACATCAGTCAGGAAGTTGAAGCTTGTTCGCAAATGGGTCTTCCAAATGAACAATGTCCCCACACATACTTCCAAATTGTGGCAAAATGGCTTAAGTATAACAAAGTCAAGGTATTGGAGTGGCCATCACAAAGCTCTGACCTCAATCCTATAGAAAATTTGTGGGTTGAACTGAAAAAGCATTTGCAAGCAAGGAGGCCTACAAAACTGACTCAGTTACACCACCTCTGTCAGGAGGAATGGGCCAAAATTCACCCAACTTATTGTGGGAGGCTTGTGGAGGGCTACCCGAAACGTTTGAGCCAAGTTAAACAATTTAAAGGCAATGCTACCAAATACTAATTGAGTGTATGTAAACTTCTGACCTACTGGGAATGTGATGAAAGAAATAAAAGCTGAAAAAAATAATTCTCTCTTATTATTCTGACATTTCACATTCTTAAAATAAAGTGGTGATCCTAACTGACATAAGACAGTGCATTTTTACAAGGATTAAATGTCAGGAATTGTGAAAAACTGAGTTTATGTATTTGGCTAAGGTGTATGTAAACGTCTGACTTCAACTGTATGGAATTCCTCTTATTCAGATGCGTTAGGGCAGTGTGATTGCGATTGCGTCGTATGTGGACCTATTGCGGCGGTAAGCAAATTGGAGTGGGTCTAGGGTGTCAGGTAGGGTGGAGGTGATATGATCCTTGACTGGTTTCTCAAAGCACTTCATGATGACAGAAGTGAGTGCTACGGGGCGATAGTCATTTAGCTCAGTTACCTTAGCTTTCTTGGGAACAGGAACAATGGTGGCCCTCTTGAAGCATGTGGGAACAGCTGACTGGGATAGGTATTGATTGAATATGCCCGTAAACACACCAGCCAGCTGGTCTGCGCATGCTCTGAGGATGCGGCTAGGGATGCCGTCTGGGCCAGCAGCCTTGTGAGGGTTAACACGTTTAAATGTTTTACTCACATTGGCCGGGGTGAAGGAGGGCCCACAGGTTTTGGTAGCGGGCCGTGTCAGCGGCACTGTATTGTCCTCAAAGCGAGGAAAGAAGTTGTTTATTTTGTCTGGGATGAAGACATTGGTGTACGCGACGGGGCTGGTTTTGTTTGTGTAATCCATGATTGACTGTAGACATTGCCACATACGTCTGGTGTCTGAGCCGTTGAATTGCGACTCTACTTTGTCTCTATACTGACGCTTAGCTTATTTGATTGCCTTGCAGAGGGAATACCTACACTGTTTTGTATTCGGTCATGTTTCCAGTCGCCTTGCCATAATTGAAAGCAATGGTTCGCTCTTTCAGTTTTGCGCAAATGCTGCCATCAATCCACGGTTTCTGGTTGGGGAAGGTTTTAATTGTCACCGTGGGTACAACATCACAGATGCACTTGCTAATAAACTCGCTCACCGAATCAGCGTATACATCAATGTTGTCTGAAGCTATCTGGAACATATCCCAGTCCACGTGATCGAAACAATCTTGAAGCGTGGAATTGGATTGGTCGGACCAGCGTTGAACAGATCTGAGCACGGGCGTTTCCTGTTTTAGTTTCTGTCTATTGGCTGGGAGCAACAAATGGAGTCGTGGTCAGATTTGCCGAAAGGAGGGTGAGGGAGGGCTTTGTATGCATTGTGGAAGTTAGAGTAGCAATGATCCAGAATGCTGCCAGCCCGACTTGCGCATTCGATATGCTGATACAATTTAGGGAGCCTTGTTTACAGATTAGCTTTGTTAAAATCCCCATCTACAATAAATGCAGCCTCAGGATATATGGTTTCCAGTTTACATAGACTCCAATGAAGTTCTTTCACAGCTGTCGAGGTGTCTGCTTAGGGGGATATACACGGCTGTGATTATAATCGAAGACAATTCTCTTGGTAGATAATGCGGTCGGCATTTGATTGTATGGAATTCTAGGTCAGGTGAACAAAAGAACTTGAGTTCCTGTATGTCGCTATGATCACGAGTCGTTAATTATAAGGCATACACCGCCCTTCTTCTTACCAGAGAGATGTTTGTTTCTGTCGGCGCGATGCGTGAAGAAACCGGGTGGCTGTACCAACTCTGATTACATATTCCGAGTGAGCCATGTTTCAGTGAAACAGAGAATGTTGCAATCTCTGATGTCTCTCTGGAAGGCAATCCTTGCTCGAATTTCATCTACCTTGTTGTCAAGAGACTGGACATTGGCAAGTAGTATACTCGGGACCGGTGAGCGATGTGCCCGTCTACAGAGCCTGACCAGAAGACCCCTTCTGCAGTGCTGTTGTTTTGGGTCACCTACTGGGATCCGATCCATTGTCCTGGGTGGTGGTCCAAACAGAGGATCCGCTTCGGGAAAGTCGTATTCCTGGTCGTAATGTTGGTAAATTGACGTTGCTCTTATATCCAATAGTTCTTCCCGGCTGTATGTAATAAGACTTAAGATTTCCTGGGGTAACAATGAAAGATATTATACTGTACATAAAAAAAATACTGCATCGTTTCCTAAGAACGCGAAGCAAAGCAACCATCTCAAAGTAGAGACTCGGAGCTACAAAATGGCATATGATACACGGCATTTGATGAAACAATGGGAAAGTAATTCTGCTAGAAAGTTGATCAACTTGTAAACTCACATTTGAGAAAACCGTCTTTCAATGTTTTGGTACTACTATTGGAGAGCCCTTTGTCTATACCCATTCAACATTGTTCACACCCTCTTAAGCCTTAGCCCCACCCATCTCTTTAAGGATTGATCCAACCGTTCTGTACTAACTTGCCAGCTACTTCCAGACATCTGAGAGAGAGAGAGAGAGAGAGAACAGCTCACTGAACATTACTTGCCCTAGCAGAGCTGGTTAGGCTGTTATGTTTTCCAAAGCATTGGTGACAACTGTGCAACTGTGCTGTCAGATTGTCCGTTCGTAAATTCAGTGCGTTTCGTGTTCAGAGCGCACAGTGGACGCTCTGGCCAATAAGTAGGGTTGTTCCCGAAAGCACTGACCTCACAACGACAGTCAAGCACCCAAGCTAACTGACTGACATTGGCTAGTTACTTTGTGCCAGAAGAGCGTGGCCAGAATCAATCCCATGTCAATACGGTAGGCCAATATGTGCGGTAGACAACCCCAGGCCAAGTCAATTTAGAGTTGAATCGAAACCTTAGGAAACATTTGTATGTTGTAGCCTAGTGGAGACCAATATCTATTTTGTTATTTAGCTATATAAAATGATGGTTGTTGATTTGAATGGCTGCATTTCAGATAAATGTTTGTCCATTTGAATGTTGCAGTAATAGGACCCAGGCCTAGTGTTTGAGCTAGCGAGAGAGAACATAATTTTGAAAACACGCCCTGATCCCAATGACTAGACTGCTCCCACATGGAGAGAAACAGAACTGCTCATTTTCCGCCACTCATGAGGCTCATTCGAATTTCCTGATGCACCAGGAAAAGTCTCTGCTACAAAGGAGTGATCAAGTTAATATCCGACACCTGTGACCTCAGGGTTGATAACTTAGCGCCAACCTTTGTGTTAATCCAGGGCTTTTGATTTAGGAAGCAGCAAACCTTCACTGTGGGAACAACGTTGGGGACATATTCCAGTCAGCACTAGCAAAGCAGTCTTGTAGCACAGCCTCCGAAACTGAGGACCATTTCCCAACGGAGCGTGTCACGGGTCCTTCTGTTTGAGCTTCTGCATTGATTCATGATCTGATTTGCCGAAAGGGGGACAAAGGAAGGGCCTTGTACGCTTGCTTGTGGGTAGAGTAACAGTGGTCTAGGACTTTATTGCCCCTTGTGGGCATCACATGGGTGATCTCTCTAGTTTTTGTTTTGGGGACCTCTGCCACCACAAATTAACCCAGTATATAAACTCTGCCAGCCTATGCCCTTTCCTCCTGATGTCCCCATGATAGGTCTCCCTGGATAAAGACAGATGTTATCTTGCTGGGATTGTACAAGGCAACATTAAGAGTAGAAGTCAAATGCTTCACTCCCTCTCTGGCCAGCAGTTCAATGCTGCTCTCTACCCACCAGGCCAATATTAAGGAGACTTACACCCACTCTGTCTCCACATCGCACTCAGCCTCCCCTTCTCCCTCTCCATCTATCTGCTCATTTGTTTGATAGAGTAGGTAATTACAGGTAGTCACTCAATACCCAGAACACCTGAGAGTAATGTTCCAGTAATGATGAAGGATTAAGATGTAAATTACCAGCGCTGTTCAAAATGCCAAGACAAGGATTTGTGTTTGCCTTCCTATCATAACGTCCCTTACCCAGGCTCACACTGTGGTAAATACTGTCTACTGTATAAACAGCACCGATAGGATTTAACAGGTGCTGTTTGACTCTAACGTGAGTCAAAACAAGCAAGTTTAATCATAATTAGCATATCAACAGTCGTACATTTGAATATTGTTTATAATTTTGCATATCGGTCACATGTTTATCAGGTTGAAGACGAGCATCCTTGACATGTGACCTCTGTGCAGGAGTGGTGCTAGGGTAAAATCACTGGGGAAGACAAGCCAGGGAAAAAAGCCATATTAACCTATAGTATGTGTTGTGATAATTGTTTTTTTTTCATCTATAAGCTTTAAGTTCATATGCGTTGCCACCGTGATATATAGGCCTAAGGCCGAGACAATAAGAAGACACACCGGACAGAATAAATTCAACCACACCTTTGTTTCATCACAAAACGAGAGAGCAACATCTGTCTGGTGAAGTCCACAAAGCATTTTGCATGTAATAAACAGTTACATGACCTATAGCATAGTCAAGCAATTTAATGTTTGTGACATTTTCAGACTACTAAACAACCATTGCTTTAAAACCACGTAGAGGTACCGCAAGTCAAAAAGGAAACAGGAGCTGCCTCCACTAAAGATACCAAAAACTGTTTAGTCCAATCAACGTAAGATAAATATGATGTGGCTGTCCATGGTAGTGATTTGTGTGTGTGTGTTTCCGTGCGTGCGTGCATGCAAGTAGAAAAAACATGTTGACTCACCCTACTTGTAGAGAAACGCCAATGACATCGTCCTCTCTTTCATGTTGCCGAAACGGTCTATGACTCTGTCATGCAGGACACCCTTTTAGTTTTTGTTGTCCTAAGCTAACTGGCTAAAATGCTTGTTCGCTAGCCTAACTTCCTTTCATGGGCAACGATGTGCCAGGCCAGCTACTTAACATTAACCTATTACATCTAGCTACATAGGCTACTAAACTTCCATCCTTTCAGGCCAGAGGCACAATGTAGGAAATTATGGTTGGATCATAATCATTTGGCCATTATGGAGATTTAAGTAAAACCACAAGTCCCAATCCCTATCTCCATCAATGGCTAATTTAGGAATAGGATGATTTTATCTAGCTAGCCACAACAAGATGCAGCAATTCAAGTTTCTGTAAATTACATTCTGCTTTTGATGTGATTCCCTTGACACCTTTTTCTTGTGCATTCACAGTTCAGTTCACTCAGTTTAGCTCAATGCTGATTGGCTTTTCTTTTTTACATATTTTTTTATCAAGGGAGGCCAAATGCTCGCTGGCTTCCCTCGCATTCAATGCTATGGGCAGCAACAATGTCATACTCATTTTGACCAGACAGCTTCAGATAGATGGGCTACACAACTGTGGAAGAGGGGCATAGTTTCACTTGTTCGGATGCTTTCTCCTGTGAGATACATTTGACCTCATGTAAATTTAGAAAATTAAGAAACATAGAGATGGAAGATACAATATTTTGAGGAAGCCTGGCTTCCCTTGGCATCCATGAGTACATGCCACTGCCTCTGTGTGTATATTTTGCCAACTGAGTACCCTTGGCACAGGACATCAGTGAAAATTATAATTGTGGATTTCACATTTGTGGTATCTCTTGAATGTAACCCCTGGGAAGGTCATAGACCTGTGTGCCACTATGTGCTTTTTGTTTGAAACCTTTCACATGCAGTGCTAGAGTGCATCACATGATCTGGACCTTCAGCTGCATTTTAGGGGGGAAAACGTCACCAAAGTGGAACTGACCTACATTTGGCCACAATTCTCAGAAGTAGAGTGAGATAGAGCGAGACAGAGGAATGGATATAATAAGAGTGGACAGGAACAGAGGAGGATACAGCGAGAGTGTCTGGCAGAGGGAGAGAGAGAAAGAGATAGGGAGAGAATCAGGAGA
Source organism: Salmo trutta (assembly GCF_901001165.1). Classification (NCBI taxonomy): domain Eukaryota; kingdom Metazoa; phylum Chordata; class Actinopteri; order Salmoniformes; family Salmonidae; genus Salmo; species Salmo trutta. The sequence continues at coordinate 8,133,243 of NC_042982.1, read as the reverse complement.
GTGGGGAACAGAGGGATGGATAGACAGATGGAAGAGAAGTGGAGCAGAGGAAGAGGCTAGAAGAGAGTCTACCCAGGGAGCACTAACGAGGAAGCACCTTCTTTTCCCCAGAGACATGCATCTTTAATGGAATAGTTTCAAGTTTCAAGATTCAATGTCACATGCAAGTAGAGTGAAATGCCTTTCTTGTAAACTCAAAACCAACAATGCTATGATCAATAACAATGTTACACTAGATAAAGAAACAAGAAATTAGAAGAAATATGAAGAACACAATCAATAAGTAAGCATACTATCTACAGGGTCAGTTCTAGTACCATATATACAACGTGAAGAAATACTGGAGTGACGGAGGTACAGTGCATTCGGAAAGAGTTCAGACCCCTTGACTTTTTCCACATTTTATTACGTTAGACTCATTCTAAAATTGATTAAATTGTTTTCTTCCCTCATCGATCTAAACACAATACCCCACAATCAGAAAGCACATTTCCATAAGTATTCAGACCCTTTACTAAGTACTTTGTTGAGGCACCTTTGGCAGCGATTACAGCCTTGAGTTCTCTTGGGTATGATGCTGCAAGCTTGGCACTCTTGTATTTGGGGAATTTCTCCCATTCCCTGCAGATCCTCTCAAGCTCTGTCAGGTCATATGGGGAGTGTCGCTGCACAGCTATTTTCAGGTCTCTCCGGAGATGTTCGATCGGGTTCAAGTCCGAGCTCTGACTGGACCACTCAAGGACATTCAGAGACTTATCCCGAAGCCACTCCTTCGTTGTCTTGGCTGTGTGATTTGGGTCATTGTCCTGATGGAAGGTTAACCTTTGTCCCAGTCTGAGGTCTTGAGCACTCTGGAGCAGGTTTTCATCAAGGATCTCTCTGTAATTTGCTTCGTTCATCTGTTCCTCGATCCTGACTAGTCTCCCAGTCCCTGTTGCTGAAAAACATCCCCACAGCATGATGCTGCCACCACCATGCTTCACTGTAGGTATGGTGCCAGGATTCCTCCAGACATGACGCTTGGCATTCAGGCCAATGAGTTCAATCTTGTTTCATCAGACCAGAGAATCTTGTTTCTCATGGTCTGAGTGTCCTCTAGGTACCTTTTGGCAAACTCCAAGAAGGCTGTCATGTGCAATTTACTGAGGAGTGGCTTTCGTCTGGCCACTACCATGCAGGCCTGATTGGTGGAATGTTGCAGAGATAGTCGTACTTCTGGAAGTTTCTCCAATCTCCACAGAGGAAGTCTGGCGCACTCTCAGAGTGACCATCAGGTACTTGGTCACCTCTCTGACCAAGGCCCTTCTCCCCCGATTGCTCAGTTTGGCTGGGCAGGCAGCTCTAGGAGGAGTCTTGGTGGTTCTGAACTTCTTCTATTTAAGAATGATGGAGGCCACTTTAAGAATGATTGAGGACACTCATTCAATGCTGCAGACTTTTTTTGGTACCCTTCTGTGCCTCGACACAATCCTGTCTCGGATCTCTACGTACAATTCCTTCGACCTCATGGCTTGGTTTTTGCTCTGACATGCACTGTCAACTATGGGACCTCATATAGACAGGTGTGTTCCTTTCCAAATCATGTCCAATCAATTGAATTTACCACAGGTGGACTCCAATCAAGTTGTAGAAACATCTCAATGATGATCAATGGAAACAGGGTGCACCTGAGCTCAATGGCCTCCATCATTCTTTAATGGAAGAAGTTTGGAACCACCAAGACTCTTCCTAGAGCTGGCCGCCTGGCAAAACTCAGCAATTGGGGAAGAAGGGCCTTGGTCAGGGACGTGACCAAGAACCCGATGAACACTGACAGAGCTCCAGAGTTCTTCTGTGGAGATTGGAGAACCTTCCAGAAGGACAACCATCTTTGCAACACTCCACCAATCAGGCCTTTATGGTAGACTGGCCAGATGGAAGCCACTCCTCAGTAAAAGGCACGAGACCCCACTTGGAGTTTGCCAAAAGGTACCTAAAGGACTCTCAAACCATGAGAAACATGATTCTCTTGTCTGACCTGAATGCTAAGCGTCACATCTGGAGGAAACCTGGCACCAAGCATGGTGGTGGCAGCATCATGATGTGGCTATGTTTTTTAGTGGCAGGGACTGTGAAACTAGTCAGGATCGAGGGAAAGATGAACGGAGCAAAGTACAGAGATATCTGATGAAAACCTCCTCCAGAGCGCTCAGGACCTCAGACTGGGGTGAAGGTTCACCTTCCAACAGGACAACGACCCTAAGCACAAAGCCAAGACAACGCAGGAGTGGCTTTGGGACAAGTCTCTGAATGTCCTTGAGTGGCCCAGACAGAGCTCGGAATCTAACCCGATTGAACATCTCTGGAGAGACCTGAAAATAGCTGTGCAGCGACGCTCCCCATCCAAATTGACAGAGCTTGAAAAGATCTGCAGAGAAGAATGGGATAAACTCCCCAAATACAGGTGTGCCAAGCTTGTAGCGTCATACCCAAGAAGACTCGAGGTTGTAATTGCTGGCAAATGCGCTTCAACAAAATACTGAGTAAAGGGTCTGAACACTTAGGTAAATGTGATATTTCTTTTAGCAAAAAAAATCAAAACCTGTTTTTGCTTTGTCATGATGGGGTTTAGTGTGTAGATTGATGAGGGGGCAAAAACTATATAATACATTTTAGAATAAAGCTGTAACAGAATGTGGAAAAAGTCAAGGGGTCTGAATACTTTCCGAATGCACTGTATACTGTAGTAGACATTTAAAAAGCAGACATTCAAAACATTGTCTGAATACCCTCAAGCCACACCCTCAAATTGTCCAATGTGACTAACACTCAATAAAGTCTAATGACCAAACATTGGACAGCAGAAATATACAACTTATAGCCTCAGGTCAAAAAAAATATGAACATTTTGATGTGAGTGATTTGGAGGCTGGTTTTAGGAATTAAGGTGGACACAGACGCACATGCAAAATGACTTTTCCAATTGGCAGTGATGTCTGAATTTTAACAGCACATTTTACTCACAGCACCTGGAAGGTCCCACAGTTCCTTGAAATGTGTACAGACGAGTTGGTTGTTTAGCAACAAAACTGACAGGGTGGCTTAGATTATTGACAACATGTCAACTATATTTCTTCCTCAATGCTTTTTGATATCGTAAATACATTTACACAATGAGCACCCAAACACATTGTTACAGTTGTTGGTTAGCTAGCTAGTGAATTTGAGGCTGCGGGCTCCGCCCCGGTCATTCCCTAGCCACACGTATAGTAATGTCCTGGTTTGACTGCATGTTTTGGTAAGAAATGTTTGGTAACTAATAGCCCAATATTATACCTCTTCATTATACCTCTTCATTATTTCATTAATTAATAAGAAAAGGTCTAAGGGATTTCCATACCTGCTAGCAGCATGTGTCCCATGTCCGAAGCTACATCCATAATTGGTAGACGGTTGTGATTAGAGAATCACCATTTGCATCAACGAGCAGTGACCAAGAAACTATTTAAACCCGGTTTTAGATGCTACCCCCTGCCCAAATCATAATCTAATATGGATGCCAATGTTTTGTTTTCGCTTTGCACTCACACCTGTCTGTGGCTCACACCTGTCTTTTGTTAGCTAAGGAGTCCCTCAAAACGGGCAGGTGCTGCCCCAGACAGGAAGTAAAGGAAACCGGTGCATGCAAAACTAGAACAAAACATTGGCATCCATATTAGATTTTGATTTGGGGAGTAGGGTAGCATCTAAAAACTGGATTTAATGGTTTCTTGTTCACTGCTTGGCGACGCAAACGGCGATTCTCCAATCAGAACCGTCTACCAATTATGGATGTAGCTTCGGACATGGGACACATGCTGCTAGCAGGTACAGTCATTGGACCATGCGTTCTCAAACGCAGTTGCTATGGAATGCCCTTAGACCTCGTCTTACTAAAAATGAAATAATATTGGGCTAGGTAACTAGCAAACTGTTTATAGTTTACAAGCCCAGTTCTCACTTCATACCCTTTCATCTAAGACATCTCTCAAATACTTCTAAGAGATATTGTACATATTGATGTTGCAATACATTCTGAGATACAGGATCCCTAGGTCTAAAACTAATAGTTCAAAACTTTTTTTCATCCTAGCTGCTATTAGCTTTCTCAATAAGATATATTACTGTGCTGTTTAGGTATGGACTGAGAGCTCTATTCATATATTATGTAGAGGTTTACTTTTGCTGTATATATTGCTTTTGTGTATATTTGTTATCATGTGTGTCTATTGGTTTAACTATATGCTGCAAAATGAATTGCCCCTTGGAAAAAATAAAGACTCAAATTAATATGAAAAATGTCAAGCACTGGATGAAATCCAGCTCTAGAATGTTTGGAAACGGTCTACCTTCTATTCACGTGTCACTCAAAAGTCAGTGAATGATGATAAAATATACACCCAACACAATGTATTTGACATTTGGCGAAAACAAAAGCTGATAGGAATCCCACGACCAATGATGTTGTTGCGGTGAGAAAGCCAGGTTGGTCTCCCTTGTGTCCTAAACTAATTAGAGAGGAGAGGAGTTCTGCCAGGGGCTGGCCTTCTCTATTTATTTACATATTTAGGGAGCCTGTTTCAAGGCTGTGCGTGGGAGACAATAGATTTATGACGTTTGGGTCCTCCAAAATATTATATCCAAATAACCTTGACGCAGAGCTTAAAAACCAATCACTGATGCGAAGGGAGAGAGGAATCCTGCAGTCTGATACTAGTTGAACATTATTCAGTGGATTATGCAGGTGGGAGGCAACAACAATGCGCAGCACTTTATCATAATCGTCAAATTGCATTGTTTCTCTCCATATAGTCAACAAGGGAGAACGCGGGACATAGATCAACTGGTGACAGAATCAGTGACACCCTTCCCAACGTTGAAAGGAAACCTGGCTGTTGCTAATTGTGCTGTTGTGTGACCAGAATATTGGTGCTCAGATAGGGTGTGTTAGGCAGAGGGTTTAATTCTGTGATTTATCGTTGAGCTCGGTCATCGCTCATTGTGTGGCCATAGCCACTAAAATGAATGGATTTGTTTATCATGCTCTGCAGTCGGGTTCACTTTAAATGGAACATTGGCGATGAGCCTTGGCAGCAGGTTCTGACAAAAAACATGGCTGCCAACCTAACCTGGATTTGATCCAAGGGAGCTGTTTGTCCGTGCTGTTCACTATTCTTTTGAAAGTGCACAAATATACATGGAGCATAGTTGGAGTAATGAACACAGATTTCTTAACTTCTGCAGTAACTGTTGGTTGCAGAGAGGTAGAGCAACTGATTCATACTCCAGACAATGATTTGGTGAAGTCAATGCACTTGCAAAAGCCTTGATTCAACAAGATTGATCTGGACTGAATGAGCATAACAGTCCTGACGGCAGATACGTACAAGAATCTCTGTTTTATTGAGAGAAAAGAAGCACCATGTCATTGTATGTCGAAGTAGTTGGGATTAGACAATGAGTGAAGACCAGACTGAAAAGGGAATGAGCGTGATGTTTTTCCAACTGTTAGCTGCCTTAAAATCAGTGTTTCCTATGCTTTTTCAGTGGTTCTCTATACTTTGTATCAATAGTTAGGTTTCAATTCCAATTGGCAAATGACTTTCATGTGAATATTCAAAATCCTGCATTAAAAAACATGCATTTACATCAAACTGACGTGTTGCGGATACAATAGTGTGCGTTATAACGTAATGCACATAAAAAGCATTTTTGGGCTTAAGCTTCCATGTACTAAATAAAAAGCAGAAGTTCAACGGGATTCCATCACATTTTCAACTCTATCCAATAGTTTGTTCACAAAAACTGTTGTGATAAATAGTAAACTTGCCCAATCTGGTTTTGTTGCATGTTCTCTTGACAACAGTTTGCTGATGTTAGGAGAACTCTGTTCTCAATGTTCTTAAACTGAACTTCAATTAAACTACTCAGTCTGTAACCCAGAATTTGTAAGATTCCGGTTGAATGAAACAGACGGAGACCCAGCTTACAATGATCAGAATATTTATTCACGAGTGCTCTCCCGTTATACAATGTGCACAGCCTTTTATACCTGACCTTTGGTCATATTAATGCCCCTCCTCTTCTCTAACACTGACGATGCAGTTTACAAGTTTTCTACAACACATACATTGCTTATCATATCCTGCAACATGTTCCATAATCTACCGTAAGCCTAAAGGTTTCTCCCCTCCCTGGGTGGGGAGACCTTCTTCCTGTTATCAGTTCCACAGTGGTCACAAGTTGTCTGCTGTCTGTTAACAGTTTCTCTTTTCCTTGAATGTCTCACTTACATTGCTAAATAGTAAAGTCTTAGCTTGTCCTATGCACACACATTTATAGAATTAGTCTTACAATCACTCAGTTATACCTTTTCAGGGTGGAATCATTTAGTCAAAACCTTAAACCTATAAATTCCATTATCAGCTGATAAAGTGGACAGGGTAGGTTATATGATGAGATAGGGAAAAGAGCAATATCATTTTATTTGATAATTGGCAGCCATGCATCAAACATCATAGCATCAATCATCATGTCACCGTCATTCAAATAAAACCCTAGATATTTATTGGAAATTTGCATCAAGCTCATCACCATCCATCACTTATAATTAACCACCATGAAGTTCATCATAACTTATTTTATCTGCCTATAAACTCTTAATACTTCTCCACGCCGTAGTGGTAGTACAACGAGGCATATCATCGTACGACTACAAGTTCATTTTAATATGATGGTTTATTATCAATATTAACACGTAAAGGCGTTTCCAGTGCAATTGTCGCATAATTAATTTTTCAGACGAAAAAAAGATCCCACCATGTCGAACAAACAAATTGTCTTTCGATTTTCATGGAATTGAACTGGCACTTCATGTTTCCATCAAACCTGTCGTGAATTTCTTTTTATACGACATGCCTCGCATAAAAACTGTGGATGGAATCGTGGTTACTTTGTACTTCAGCTACATACAGTATACAGTACAATTCCTACTGCTCCTTAGTGATTACCTGCTCAATATTTGCTTCAGTTACTGTTCTTTGAAGTGGTGTTTACAAACCCTCCCCTGTGAAAACAGAATCTAGGAATGATCTTCAGATGCACTGCATTTCCTGCTCTTGTGGGTGGAGGGTTTGAGAGGAGAGTGTAGAGAGAGAGAGGTAGAGGATGAGAGCAAAGTGATCGGTCATCATCCATCATACAGACTGCTACCAGCATGTTGTCACAAAGCTCCTGATTTTATCTAGCCTTCCTCCACTGTACGGCACTCGGTATGAATGGTAGCATGATGGTGGTTTATTAAGGGGTTGTAGAGACTTACCAAATAAGCTACAGAGTATTGATGAATGTGCAAAATTTTGTAATGCATATATGTAGGTAACTCTATTTCACAAGCTTGCCACTCTTCAATATTGTTCTGCCTGATTATATTATGGTGTGGTAGAAAAGGATCCAACAGTGCTGGTTCTAGTTGTGGTCTGTTGGCACATCATTAAATCTCACCAGTCACAGTCAGGTAGCTTTGTTGTCTGTAAACTCCAACACCATTACTCCCTCCTGATATGCAATGCATGGGTCTAACAAGTAATTTGAGGTTGTACAGCACTTGTCTGCCTAGCAAACCATTTTATAAGATGGGCATGTAGACGTCAACAGTGGAAGTCTTGTGACGGTTTTATGATGTGCAGTTAAGCATTTAATTGTCCCTGCTTCGTTATCAGGGGGTTATTTGGCTGAGAGAGAATTAGCCCTGTAGTCTCTCTACTCTCTAAGTGGATTGGCTGTTCCAATCTGAATAAATAGCAAAACTAAGTGAGTTGCAAAAATCCACTCCCCGACAGCGATGTTAGCATAGACCTTGGAGTTGGTGCTCCATGCTGCGTTGCATGCACTAGCTGACGCAGAGTGATAACTCCTGTAAACTGAGCTGCCCAAACATGAATTGGGTGGTGTTTTTTTAAGCCTCTTGATAGCGTCAGAGCCTCTTTTGCTTTCCCTATAAGAGATAATTGAATGTCGGAATAGCACTCCAAAAGTGCAACAAAAACAGCATGCACTTTGACCAATGATTTTTTGGGCGGAAATTTGGAGAGTGGCATTTGCCACATTGATTATTATTTCATACCATATCATTATGGGGTGAATTATTGCTCAGGAGAAATGTTAGTTTGATGGTTCCTGACCTGAGATCATTGTCAGACAGCATACTTTTGTTTCAGAGGTGATGGGACCTTGGCCTGTGTGCTGGCTTCAAACTACATCACCTCTTCCTCCAAGTAGCTGGAGGTGGTGTTTCTACCAGGTTAACTCCAGCTTTATTGGGGCAATGCCACACTAACGGAATGGCGTTGGGACTGAGATTTTTCACTTAAAATGTATGCCAAACTACATAAATGTATTTCAAAGTTTACCAAACCATACATCTCAATGCACAAGGACCACTCTTTACACTGAACATTTGACAAAAAAATGTTAAATATCTCCTCTGAACTAAGAAGCAAAGATGTCTACAGAAAGAATGGGTTGTCAGCTATGACATGACACCTTGAGTTTGTGTCACGTTCGTTGGAGTGAATGTCGGACCAAGGCGCAGCGAATGTTGTTTCCCACATTATTTATTAGAAAGTGAAACGAAGCAAAGACAAAAACAAATAAACAACAAACTAACAACGAACCGTGACTACAGCGAATGCCACGTGCACTAACTCAAATCAAACAATATCCCATAACCCACAGGTGGGAGAAAAAAAAATGTGACTTAAGTATGATCCCCAATTAGGGACAACGATAACCAGCTGCCTCTAATTGGGAATCATACAAAGCACCAACATAGAAAATAAGCCTAGAACCCCACATAGAAAATATAAACTAGAACAACCCCCCCAGTCACGCCCTGACCTACTCTACCACAGAAAAATAAGAGCTCTCTATGGTCAGGACGTGACAGTTTGAAAAAATCTCTTGGTTATTGAACTACAGTAAGTGAAGTGCATTTACAGGCGGTAACAGAATTGCAGTAATGTAATTTCATCATAGGTCCCTGATCTGTACTACAAAGAAATGCTTAATTATGGATATGAATGTAATTGGCTTCATGGTGATATATCCTAAATAGGTACACAAAAGGTAGAAATATTAATTATCCTCCTTTGCATATTTGGGTATTATTCTGCACACTTGCTATTATTTTGCTACAGTAGAGGCAGAAGAATGTTAGGGGATATAGAGAGCAGTTGTTGCTTTGTGAGGTAGCTCTACCTGAAGATACATGTTCTAAGTCATTGACAGTTGGTATTCAGCATTCATAAAAGTATGCCTTATTTACCTTGAAGAACTTCAAAATAGTGATTTTTATCAGACAGCATATGCAGCAGCTCTATAGAGATAAAATGATGACTTGGAATGAAATATTAAAGTCATACATTAAAACAAATGTAATACACACAACAACTGAAATATTTTATTAAAATGTATATAAATTATTGTTAAAGTGATAAGCAGTATTGGGTAGTCACTACCATGTTATACATTGTTTTATTCTGTGTTACACCATTCAACCCAAATAAGAATTGTTTTGCTGTATCCATTAGAAAGACCTTAGTAACCCAATTGCTGCTTCCTATCATAGACTATGGTGACATCATATATCAAAACACAACCAAGACCTTACTTGAATTAGATTTCATTTATAACAATCTTTGCAGATTCATTCTTGGATGCCATTATAAGACACATCATTGCACAATGTATGAATCACTAATTTGGCTGTCACTCCCAAACATAAAACATCTTCATTGGTACCAATTTCTTTTTAAACGTATCAACTAAAGCCTAAATACGTTCGTGACTACTAAGTAAGTCACATAATAAGTTGCATGGACTCACTCTGTGTGCAATAATAGTGTTTAACATGATTGTTGAATGACTACATCCTCTCTGTACCCAACAAATACAATGATTTGTAAGGTCCCTCAGTAAAGTAGTGAATTTCAAACACATATTCAACCACAAAGACCAGGGAGGTTTTCCAATGCCTCGCAAACAAAGGCACCTATTCAATGCCTCGCAAACTGACATTGAAAATCCATTTGAGCATGTCGAAGTTAATAATTACACTTTGAGTGGTGTATCAATACACTACACCCAGTCACGACAAAGATACAGGCGCCCTTCCTAACTCAGTTGCCCGGGAGGAAGGAAACCACTCAGTGATTTCAACATGAGGTCAATGATGACTTTAACTCAGGGGTATTGACTCAGGGGTATGAGTACTTATGTAAATTAGATATTTATCTTATTAATTGTCAATAAATTTGCAAACATTTCTAAAAACATGTTTTCACTTTGTGATTATGGGGCATTGTGTGTAGATGGGTGAGAAACAAAATACATTTCATCAATTTTGAATTCAGGTTGTAACACAAGAACATTTTGAATAAGTCAAGGGCTATGCATACAGTGCGTTGCAAATGTATTCATCCCCTTGGCGTTTTTCCTATTTTGTTGCATTACAACCTGTAATTTAAATGGATTTTTATTTGGATTTCATGTAATGGACATATACACAATAGTCCAAATTGGTGAAGTAAAATAAAAAATGACATGTTTCAAACAAATTTTTTTTTTTAATTATTGAAAAGTATTCACCCCCTTTGCTATGAAGCCCCTAAATAAGATCTGGTGCAACCAATTACCTTCAGAAGTCACATAATTAGTTAAATAAGGTCCACCTGTGTGCAATCTCAGTGTCACATGATCTCAGTGTATATACACCTGTTCTGAAAGGCCCCAGAGTCTGCAACACCACTAAGCAAGGGGCACCACCAAGCAAGTGGCACCATGAAGACCAAGGAGCTCTCTACACAGGTCAGGGACAAAGTTGTGGAGAAGTACAGATCAGGGTTGGGTTATAAAAAAATATCCAAAACTTAACATCCTATGGAGCACATTTAAATTCATTATTAAAAAATTAAAAGAATATGGCACCACAACAAACCTGCCAAGAGAGGGCCACCCACCAAAACTCAGGGATCAGGCAAGGAGGGCATTAAATCTGAGAGGCAACAAAGAGACCAAAGATAACCCTGAAGGAGCTGCAAAGCTCCACAGCGTGATTGGAGTATCTGTCCATAGGTCTACTTTAAGCCATACACTCCACAGAGCTGAGCTTTATGGAAGAGTGGCCAGAAGAAAGCCATTGCTTAAAGAAAAAAATAAGCAAACACATTTGGTGTTCACCAAAAGGCATGTGGGAGACTCCCCAAAAATATGGAAGAAGGTACTCTGGTCAGATGAGACTAAAATTGAGCTTTTTGGCAATCAAGGAAAACACTATGTCTGGCACAAACCCAACACCTTTCATCACCGCGAGAACAACATCCCAAAAGTGAAGCCTGGTGGTGGCAGCATCATGCTTTGGGGATGTTTTTCATTGGCAGGGACTGGGAAACTGGTCAGAATTGAAGGAATGATGGATGGCGCTAACTGCAGGGATATTCTTGAGGAAAACCTGTTTCAGTCTTCCAGAGATTTGGGACTGGGACGGAGGTTCACCTTCCAGCAGAACAATGACCCTAAGCATACTGCTAAAGCTACACTCGAGTTGTATAAGAGAAAACATTTAAATGTCTTGGAATGGCATAGTCAACGCCCAGACCTCAATCCAATCGAGAATCTTTGGTATGATTTTAAAGATTGCTGTACACCAGCGGAACTAATCCAACTTGAAGGAGCTGGAGCAGTTTTGCCTTGAAGAATGGGCAAAAATTCCAGTGGCTAGATGTGCCAAGCTTATGGAGACATATCTCAAGTGACTTGCAGAGTAGTTGCTGCAAAACATGTCTCTACAAAATATTGACTTTGGGGGGTGAATAGTTATGCATGCTCAAGTTCAGTTTTTTTGTCTTATTTCTTGTTTCACAGTAAAAAAATATTTAGGATTTTCAAAGTGGTAGGCATGTTGTGTAAATCAAAATAGGAAAAATGCCAAGGGGGTGAATACTTTCGCATGCCACTATTGTCACGATCATCATATAAATAATTGGACCAAGGCACAGCATGAGTAGAGTTCCACATTTTAATAATAGTGAAACTTTTCAAAAGAACAAAGATATAACGATGTTAAATATGTAGCGCACATAAGCACACATACAAAACAAAGTCCCACACACACTAAGTATGATCCCCAACGATTATCAGCTGCCTCCAATTGGGAACCATACACATACACCAACATAGAAATATACTATCTAGAAACCCCCCTAGCCACGCTCTGACCTATTACACCATAGAGAACCCTGAGGGCTCTCTATGGTCAGGGCGTGACAACTATATGTAATCCCTGAAAGTAATTATTTATCATGAGATGACCATAAACAATAACTAGTAATGCTGCATACTCCAAGAAAGGTTAAAATCTCACCTTTCTGGTAAAAATAGTTATACAGTTGAAGTCGGAAGTTTACATACACCTTAGCCAAAAACATTTAAACTCAGTTTTTCACAATTCCTGACATATAATCCAAGTAAAAATTCCTTGTCTTAGGTCAATTACGATCACCACTTTATTTTAAGAATGTGAAATGTCAGAATAATACTTGAGAGAATGATTTATTTTAACTTTTATTTCTTTCATCACATTCCCAGTGGGTCAGAAGTTTACGTACACTCAATTCATATTTGGTAGCATTGCCTTTAAATTGTTTAACTTGGGTCAAACGTAGCCTTCCAGACGCTTGCACAATAAGTTTGGTGAATTTTGGCCCATTCCTCCTGACAGCTGGTGTAACTGAGTCAAGTTTGTAGGCCTCCATGCTTGCACACGCTTTTTCGGTTCTGCCCACACATTTTCTATAGGATTGAGGTCAGGGCTTTGTGATGGCCACTCCAATACCTTGACTTTGTTGTCCTTAAGCCATTTTGCCACAACTTTGGAAATATGCTTAGGGTCATTGTTTATTTGGAAGACCCATTTGCGACCAAGCTTTAACTTCCTGACTGATGTCTTGAGATGTTGCTTCAATATATCCACATAATTTTCCTTTCTCATGATACCATCTATTTTGTTAAGCGTACCAGTCCCTCCTGCAGCAAAGCACCCCCAGAAAATGATGCTGCCAACCCCGTGCTTCACGGTTGGGATGGTGTTCTTCGACTTGCAAGCCTCCCCCTTTTTCCTCCAAACGTAACGATGGTCATTATGGCAAAACAGTTCTATTTTTGTTTCATCAGTCCAGAGGACATTTCTCCAAAAAGTACGATCTTTATCCCCATGTGAAGTTGCAAACCGTAGTCTGGCTTTTTTATGGTGGTTTTGGAGCAGTTGCTTCTTCCATGCTGAGTGGCCTTTCATGTTATATCGATATAGGACTCGTTTTACTGTGGACATTGATACTTTTGTACCTGTTTTCTCCAGCATATTCACAAGGTCCTTTGCTGTTGTTCTGGGATTGATTTGCACTTTTCGCACCAAAGTACGTTCTTCTCTAGGAGATTTTTTCTTTAGGTCTTGGCTGATTTCTTTTGATTTTTCCCATGATGTCAAGCAAAGAGGCACTGAGTTCGATGGTAGGCCTTGAAATACATCCACGGGTACACCTCCAATTGACTGAAATTATGTCATTTAGCCTATCAGAAACTTCTAAAGCCATGACATCATTTTCTGGAATTTTCCAAGCTGTCTATGTCACGACTTCTACCGAAGTTGATGCCCTCCTTGTTCGGGTGGTGCTCGGCGATCGACGTCACCGGTCTTCTAGCCACCCAAAAATCAGTTTTTCATTTTCCATTGGTTTTGTCTGGTCTCCTTACACACCTGTTTCTTATCCCAGTAGTTACATGTTGTGTATTTAACCCTCTGTTTCCCATCATATCCTTGTCGGTGATTGTTTGTTATGTTATGTACGTGTTGTTTATGTATCGGTGTGCGACGGGTTATTGTTAACCCGGATAATTTTTCTACGTTGGTTTTGGAGTTAATTCTTTAATAAATACTACATTTTCTAACCACTTTGGTTTCTCCTGCGCCTGATTTCCCTGCAACCTACATAAACGGATTATGACAGTTTAAAGGCACAGTCAACTTAGTGTATGTAAACTTCTGACCCACTGGAATTGTGATACAGGGAATTTTAAGTGAAATAATCTGTCTGTAAACGATTGTTGGAAATATTACTTGTGTCATGCACAAAGTCGATGTCCTAACCGACTTGCCAAAACTATAGTTTGATAACAATACATTTGTGGAGTGGTTGAAAAACGAGTTTTGATGACTCCAACCTAAGTGTATGTAAACTTCCGACTTCAACTGTACATTGCTGAGATGTAGTCACTTTTGAGGACACAAGCTCAAGTACACAGTGCAAATATGAAATATATGACGTATTTCCTATTCAACAAAACTGTATGAATAAGGTTGAAATGACTGAATGCTTTCTAATTATTATTATCATACATGATAATGCCAAAAGGTTTACCTACTATATAGACCAGAAAGTTCCTCATGTAATTAAACTTTATTACATCATAAGGAAGCTTTTTCGGTAAAGGAGAGAGGATGATGTCATCGGACAGGGGGCTCTGATGCACTGTCCTCGGGCAGATGGAGAGGCTTGACTACAAACGAAGGCACTTAAAATAACAAAATGAAGATGACCAAACGCAGGGCTGCATGTGGCCGGAAGATGACCAAATAGCATCTCTGTTAGCTCATGCAGCAACCTGCTCCTGCAAATGGAAGGGTTGTTGTGGTAAAATCAGAGCAGAGCAGAATGTTAGCGAGGGCTTTTCTGATAGCTCTAAAACTACAGGCCTGCTGTCGGGACTGCTAAAAACAATCTGTTCAAAACATACCATGAGGAAAAAGGAATAGAGGAGTGAGAGACAAAAACAGCAACCTCCCTAGAGTGCCGGACTTAAAGAACCAGTTCAAGGGTTTTGATTGAGGTGGGACTCCCTTGACATCCTCCTCGTTGAAATCATTTTGTGCCATGCATTTAAGAGGGGAGCCCTAGCAGCACAGCAGGCTGGGGGAATAACAAGGAGTGTGACATTAAAGAGCTCTTTTGAATTAACAGTGACCTGGAGGTCTCAAAGCCTGAATGCATAGCCAATAGTGGACATCATGGTAATCACATACACATTGGCTATAAGGCCATAAAGAATGAAAGGTCTTCCACACCGAGTCTGGGCGATGTCTGGGATAATGGGGAGGTCTGAGGAACCACACAATGAAAGCTTTGCTATTTGTTGTCTGTTGTAGCTGTGTAGTTACAATGCTGTTACTGTTGTATATTACTATTGTGTATTACACAGGTATAAGAACAAGTCTTACTAGATAAAGGAATGTGCTAGAATTAGTAAACATATACAGTGCCTTCGGTAAATATTCAGACCCCTTGACTTTTTCCACATTTTGTTACGTTACAGCCTTATTCTAAAATGGATAAACAAACTTTAAAAAACTCAGCAATCTACACACAATAACCGACGATGACAAAGCAAAAACAGGATTTTAGAAATATTTGCAAATGTATTACAAATAACACAGATACCTTATTTACACAAATATTCAGGCCCAAGCCATGAAGTCGAAGGAATTATCTATAGAGGTCTGAGACAGGATTGTGTAGAGGGACAGATCTGGGGAATGGTACCAAAACATTTCTGCAGCGTTGAAGGTCCCCAGGAAGACAGCGGCCTCCATCATTCTTAAATGGAAAGAGTTTGGAACCACTAAGACTCCTCCTAGAGCTGGAGGTGACCAAGAACCCGATGGTCATTCTGACAGAGCTCTAGAGTTCCTCTGTGGAGATGGGAGAACCTTCCAGAAGGACAACCAACTCTGCAGCACTCCACCAATGGGGCCTTTATGGTAGAGTGGCCAGACTGAACCCACTCTTCAGTAAAAGGCACATGACAGTCCGCTTGGAGTTTGCCAAAAGGCACCTAAAGACTCTCAGACCATGAGAAACAAGATTCTCTGGTCTGATGAAACCAAGATTGAACTCTTCAGCCTGAATGCCAATCGTCACGTCTAGAATAAACCTGGCACGATCCCTACGGTGAAGCATGGTGGTGGCAGCATCATGCTGTGGGGATGTTTTTCAGTGGCAGGGACTGGGACACTACTCAGGATCGAGGGAAAGATTAATGGAGCAAAGTACAGAGAGATCCTTGATGAAAAGCTGCTCCAGAGTGCTCAGGACCTCAGACTGTGGTAAAAGTTCACCTTCCAACAGGACAACGACCCTAAGCACACAGCCAAGACAACGCTGGAGTGGCTTCAGGACAAGTCTCTGAATGTCCTTGAGTGAGCCAGCCAGAGACCGGACTTGAACCCGATCGAACATCTCTGGAGTGACCGGAAAATAGCTGAGCAGCAACACTCCCATCCAACCTGATAGAGCTTGAGAGGATCTGCAGAGAAGAATGGGAGAAATTCCTGAAATTCAGGTGTGCTAAGCTTGTAGCGTAATACCCAAAAAGACTAAAATCAAATAAAACTTTATTTGTCACATGTGCCGAATACAACAGGTGTAGAACTTACCAGGAAATGCTTACTTACAAGCCCTTAACCAACAGTGCAGTTAAAGAAAGAGTTAAGAAAATATTTACCAATTAAACTAAAGTAAAAAAAATACACATATATATATATATATATATATAACACAATAAAATAACAAAGGGGGTACCGGTACCGAGTCAATGTGCGAGGGTAAAGGTTAGTCAAGTAATTTGTACATATAGGTGGGGTGAAGTGTCTATGCATAGACAATAAACAGCAAGTAGCAGCAGTGTAAAAATCAAATGGGGGGGGGGGTCAATGTAAATAGTCCGGTGGCCATTAGATTAATTGTTCAGCAGTCTTATGGCTTGGGGGTAGAAGCTTTTAAGGAGCCTTTTGGTCCTAGACTTGGCGCTATGGTATCACTTGCTGTGTGTTAGCAGAGAGAACAGTCTATGATTTGGGTGACTGGAGTCTTGGACAGTTTTTGGGATTTCCTCTGACACAGCGGTGATGTGTCAGAGGAAAGGCGGGGATGCAACCGGTCAGGATGCTATTGATGGTGCAGCTGTAGAACTTTTTGAGGATCTGGTGACCCATGCTAAATCTCCTGAGGGGGAAAGGGTGTTGTCTTGGTGTGTTTGGACCATGATAGTTCGTAGGTGATGTGGATACCAAGGAAATTGAAACTCTCGACCCGCTTCAACAGCCCCATCGATGTTAATGGGGGCCTGTTCGGCCCGCCTTTTCCTGTAGTCCACAATCAGCTACAATCACCACACTGACAGGTCTCTGACCTCCATATATGCTGTCTCATCGTTGTCGAGGATCAGGCCTACCACTGAGGAGCCCCAGTGTTGAGGATCAGCGTGGCAGATGTGTTGTTGCCTACCCTTACCACCTGGGGGAGGCGGTCAGGAAGTCCAGGATCCAGTTGCAGAGGTAGGTGTTTAGTCCTAGGGTCATTTGCTTAGTGATGAGCTTTATTGGCACTATGGTGTTGAATGCTGAGCTGTAGTCAATGAACAGCATTCTCACATAGGTGTTCCTTTTGTCCAGGTGGGAAAGGGCAGTGTGGATTGCGATTGAGATTGCGTCATCTGTGGATCTTTTGGGGCGGTATGCAAATTGGAATAGGTCTAGGGTATCCGGGATGATGCTGTTTATGTGAGCCATGACCAGCCTTTCAAAGCACTTCATGGCTACTGACGTGAGTACCATGGGGCAGTAATCATTTAGGCAGGTTACCTTCACTTCCTTGGGTAAAGGGACTATGGTGGTCTGCTTGAAACATGTAGCTATTACAGACTCGGTCAGGGAGAGGTTGAAAATATCAGTGAAGACACTTGCCAGTTAGTCCGCGCATGCTTTGAGGACATGTCCTGGTAATCCATCTGGCCCCGTGGCTTTGTGAATGTTGACCTGTTTAAAGGTCTTGCTCACATCGACTATCGAGAGCGTTATCACACAGTCGTCCGGAACAGCTGGTGCTCTCATGCATGCTTCTGTTTTGCTTGCCTCAAAACAAGCATTAAAGGTGTTTTGCTCATCTGGTAGGCTCGTGTCACTGGACAGCTCGCAGCTGGGTTTCCCTTTGTGGTCCGTAATAGTTTTCAAGCTCTGCCACATCGAACGAGCGTAAGTGCCGGTGTAGTACGATTCAATCTTAATCCTGTATTGACGCTTTGCCTGTTGGATGGATCGTCTGAGGTCATAGCGGGATTTATTATAAGTGTCTGGATTAGTGTCCCGCTCCTTGAAAGCGGCAGCTCTAGCCTTTAGCTCTTTGCAGATGTTGCATGTCATCCATGGCTTCTGGTTGGGATATGTACGGTCACTGTGGGGACGACATCGTCAATGCTTTAATCGCTGCCAACGGTGCTTTAACAAAGTACTGAGTAAAGTGTCTGAATACTTTAAGTAAATGTTATATTTAATTTTTTTACATTTAATAAATTAGCAACAATTTTGAAAACTTTTTGATTTGTCATTATGGGGTATTGTGTGTAGATAGAGGGTAAAACATTTTTTTAATCAATTTTAACGTAACAAAATCTGAAAAAAGTCAAGGGGTCTGAATACTTTCCAAATGCACTGAATGCTTGCTCATCCCAGACCTAAAATAACTTCACATTTCCTACCGTGTGACAATGTGCAACCCATTCCAATATGAAGGGAGCAAGAGCACAGTGGTGATGACATCCACATTACATCACATGGAAACAGGTGAAAAGAACTGAGAGGAAGAGGAAAGAGGGTAAAAAAGAGAGCATAAGCTTCTAAAATCAGAATCAGGGAGATAATTATTCACACTTCTGATTGATAATAGGACTTTAATGAAGTGGTTGATACGGAGATGATGGCAGAATCAGGAGACGATGTGCAATCTTATGTATTGTAATGCTTGTAATAGTGGCATCTGATGTGCACATGGCCTATTTGATGATTTGACAAGATTGTCTCCTTTAAAATATTGTCACATCTGACAAAGGTATTTGTTTGACACGATTGTCTCCTTTGAAATATTTTAGCATGTTTCTAATGATGTCACATCTGACAGAGGTATTTGTTCAATAAGCAATCAAAAAGCTTGATATGCATTTTGAAGAAGAAAACAATTGCTTTGAGTTCAAATAGGAAATGTGTTATTTTTAAATAAGGATAATGGAGACTGTATTTACAATTGGTATAAAACCACATTGCATATTCAATCAGGGTAGAACATCAGATTGAAGTACATTTTGTCTGATCTGATTTGAATAAGAGCATGCGTTTATCTCAATGCAGAATGGAAAACAACGCACCGCTGGCAGAAACCATGTTTTCTGGAGATTGAACCTTCCTAAAGATCCATCCACCCATGCACCTTCCACAACAACCTCCGACTCCGATTCCTTGGTGACACCTCTGAGTGACTTGCCAGCATGACTTCCCCTCTCCTGTCACCCTGTCACTGCTCTCTTATCATCCTCACATCACCGTACTCCCCACTGGGAAAGACCTTCTTGAAACCATTTCCTTTTGATAAATGTTTCAGCGAAATGTCAGCGTGGGCAGTCTCAACAAGGAAAAAGTTTATGGAAGACAATTTTAAACACTTTCTTTGGAGGGTAAAGGTCAGGAGAGGAAAGGATGCATATTCTGCATGCCACTGCTCTTTTTATCACATCCAAGAGTGACAGCAGCTAAGGGTCCATGACAAGAATAACTGTGTTGCCTTTGTCCTGATATCTGGGTACACAGTGCCTTCGGGAAAGAATTCAGACCCCTTGACTTTTTCCACATTTTGTTAGGTTAGTCTTATCCTAAAATTGATTAAATTGTTTTTTTCCTCATCAATCTACACACAATACCCCATCATAAAACCTTTGCTAATTTATTAAAAATAAAGAATGGAAATATCACAAGTATTCCGACCCTTTACTCAGTACTTTGTTGAAGCACCTTTGGCAGTGATTACAGCCTTGAGCATGACGCTACAAGCTTGGCACACCTGTATTTGGGTTGATTCTCCCATTGTTCTATACAGATCCTCTCAAGCTCTGTCAGGTTGGATGGGGGCGTTGCTGCACAGCTATTATCAGGTCTCTCCAGAGATGTCCGATCGGGTTCAATTTTGGACTCTGGCTGGGCCACTCAAGGACATTCGGAGACTTGTCCCAAAGTCACTCCTGTGTTGTCTTGGCTGTGTGCTCAGTGTTGTTGTACTGTTGGAAGGTGAATCTTCACCCCATTCTGAGGTCCTGGAGCTCTGTAGCAGGTTTTCATTAAGGATCGTTCTGCAGCATCTTTGCCTCAATCCTGACTAGTCCCTGCAGCTGAAAAACATCCACACAGCATGATGCTCTTACCACCATGCTTCACCGTAGGGATGGTGCCAGGTTTCCTCCAGACGTGACGCTTAGCATTCTGGCCAAATAGTTCAATCTTGGTTTCACCAGACCAGAGAATCTTGTTTGTCATGGTCTGAGAGTCTTTAGGTGCCTTTTGGCAAACTCCAAGCGGGCTGTCCTCTGCCTTTTACTAAGGAGTGGCTACCGTCTGGCCACTTCTGTCTGGCCACCATAAAGGCTTGATTGGTGGAGTGCTGCAGAGATGGTTGTCCTTCTGGAAGGTTCTCCCATCTCCACAGAGGAACTCTAGAGCTCTGTCAGGGTGACCATCGGGTTCTTGGTCACCTCCCTGACCAAGGCCCTTTTCCCCCGATTGCTCAGTTTGGCCAGGCGGACAGCTCAAGGAAGAGTGTGGGTGGTTCCAAACTTCTTCCATTTAAGAATGATGGAGGCCTCTGTGTTCTTGGGAACCTTCAATGCTGCAGACATATTTTGGTACTCTTCCCCAGATCTGTGCCTCGACAGAATCCTGTCTCGGAGCTCCGCGGACAATTCCTTCGACCAAATGGCATGGTTTTGGTTCTGTCATGCTCTGTCAACTGTGGAAAATTATATAGACAGGTGTGTGCCTTTCCAAATCATGTCCAATTTAGCACAGGTTGACTCCAATCAAGTTGTAAAAATATCTCAAGGATGATCAATGGAAACAGGATACACCTGAGCTCAATGTCGAGTCTCATGGCAAAGGATCTGAATACTTATGTGGATAAGGTATTTCAGTTTTAATTTTTTATAAATTTGCAAACATTTCTAAAAACCTATTTTTGCTTTTTCATTATGGGGTGTTGTGCGTAGATTGCTGAGGAATTTGTTTTATTTAATACATTTCAGAATATGGCTGTATCGTAACAAAATGTGGAAAAAGTCAAGGGGTCTGAATACTTTCTGAAGGCGCTGTATGTACTGGGGGTTTACCGGTTGCCCTGTTGTTTCCTGGGTTATGCTTTTTCCAAGCAGAAATCGCTCTGCCATTTCCTGGTTGTTTGTCTAATTTCAATTTGTGACAAAACAAGCAATTATAGTGTACCATCTAAACTGCTGTGTAATATATTTTCCATAACCAAAAGCATTGTATTTTCAGCTGTTTGAAGCCTGTGTACAAAACTGAAAGTAAGACGCAAAAACAAAACTTAAGAATGGGAAGCATAGAAATAGCACACCTAGAACAGACCTACTGCTTATTAGACTTGTTTTCTTTGAGAATGATAGATCTATAAACACATATTTCTATGTGACTTCTGTCTTGTCCCCCCAAAAATTACATATTGCAACTTTAAACATCACACAAATCTCGATTCATTTGGGTTTTTGTACGCACGGCGATGCGCACGATCAGCTCAATCATAGAATTTCCACACATATACTCTAGTAATAACTTATACCATGGCTCCATGTAGTCTTAAATACAACTGTACCCTTGTCGCTGAAAATTGCTTTTGTTCAACCATCTATTGGATTGGTAAAACAGAAGCGATAAAATCCTATTGCAGTGGAACACTCTGTCTGGAGTAATTGAGATGCTTGCTAGTCCGACCAAATCTACCAGCATTTTGTTCCCAAAGAGCAATAGAAAAATGTTAGCAACACCATAATATTACTTTAACTAAAAGGACAGGAATGGATCACTAATAACGTTATGAAACAAGCAAAGAGGGAGCAGGGCTGCTTTAAACTGAAATTAAGTAAAAACACGGTGACACATGGTATGAAGATATGGCACTTGAAACCAAATAAGCTTATCAGCTACGCCATGGAACCAAGAGGGGTTTTCACGAATAACAGGCGACAGCACAACTATGAGAAAGATATTTCCACCTAGCCTCTTGATGATATCTATGGACACCTTCCTTTTTAGATCAGAAATTACTTTTGGTGGACGATGCAACCACATTTTCAGAATCTGCTTTCAGATGAGACATATCACTTTGGTTCGTGTGGGGAAAATCCTGCCAAATTTAATAAATTAATCAGAATCTGCAAACCAAGGTGACATTCTCAAGTACATTAAACAAAAATATAAACAAAACAAGTGTTGTTCCCATGTTTTATGAGCTGAAATAAAAGATCCCAGAAATGTTTCATACACACAAAAATGTTGTGCACAAATGTGTTTACATCCCTGTTAGTGAGCATTTCTCCTTTGCCAAGATAATCCATCCATCTGATAGGTGTGGCATAACAAGAAGCTGATTAAACAGCATCATCATTACACAGTTGCACCTTGTTCTGGGGACAATAAAAGCCCACTCAAAAATGTGCAGTTTTCTCACACAACATGTTGCCACAGATGTCTCAAGTTTTGAGGGAGCGTGCAATTGGCATGCTGACTGCAGAAATGTCCACCAGAGCTGTTGCCAGATAATTTAATGTTAATTTCTCTACCATAAGGCGCATACAACGTTGTTTTAGAGAATTTGGCAGCACGTCCAACCGGCCTCACAACTGCAGGCCACACATACCACACCAGCCCAGGACTTCCACGTACGGCTTCTTCACCTGCGGGATCATCTGACACCAGCCAACAGGACAGCTGTGGGTTTGCACAACCGAAGAATTTCTGCACAATCTGTCAGAAACCTTCTCAGGGAAGCTCATCTACGTGCTCGTTGACCTGACTGCAGTTTGTCGTTGTAACCAACTTCAGCGGGCAAATGCTCATCTTCAATGGCCACTGCATGCTGGAGAAGTGTGCTCTTCATGGATGAATGCCGGTTTCAACTGTACCGGGCAGATGTTGTCGTGTGGGCGAGCTGTTTGCTGATATCAATGTTGTGAACAGAGTGCCAGGGGGGGAGGTGGGGTTATGTTATGGGCAGGCATATGCTACAGACAACGAACAGAATTGCATTTTATTGATGGCAGTTTGATTGCACAGCGATACCGTTACGAGATCCTGAGGCCCATTGTTGTGCCATTCATCCGCCGCCATCACCTCATGTTTCAGGATGATAATACCGGCCCCATGTCACAAGGATCTGTACACAATTCCTGTAAGCTGAACATTTCCCAGTTGTTAGATGGCCTGAATACTCACCAGACATGTCACCCATTGAGCATGTTTGGGATGCTCTGGATTCAACATGTCCAACAGCATGTTCCGGTTCCCGCCAATATCCAGCAACTTCGCACAACCATTGAAGAGGAGTTGGACAACATTCCACAGGCAACAATCAACAGCCTGATCAACTCTATGCAAAAGAGATGTGTCTCGCTGCATGTGGTCACAACAGATACTGACTGGGTTTCTGATCCATGACCCTACTTTCTTTAAAGGTATCTGAGACCAACTGATGCATATCTGTATTCCCAGTCATGTGAAATCCGTAGATTAGGGCCTAAGTAATTAATTGAAATTCACTGATTTTCTAATATGAACTGTAACTCAGTCAAATCTTTGACATTTTTGCATGTTGCATTTATATTTTTGTTCAGTGTGTTTGTGAAAAGACTTAAAACCCTAGAAAAATCTAAATTGATTATAAACAAATGAGTGAATATAAGCCGACAAAGGCTTGGGACATTACTGCTTGTGTGTCTGTCCTTGTCTAATTGCTTGTGTCATATGAGGACACCAATACTAGATTCCCAACCATCCTCATCTCACACTCTGTAGGAAGAGAGCGTGGGGGAGAGATTATATCAGTAGTCAGGTCACAATTCGGAGAAATCAAATGAGCTCAATCAGAGCGTTCTCATCTGGTGGACACCAAAGAGATACGTTTATAACACTATAGAGTGATTCCAGCTTTCTGAATGATTCCAGCTGCAATATATATGTTTTCACAGTTCCAGTCCTTGAGAAGTAAAAGCATGGTGTGTAATGGTAAATGATTTGGCCTTATGCACATTACGTTCCAGCTTTCTGAATGATTCCACCTGCAATATATTTTTGCACAGTTCCTTTTTTAAATCATGCTGTGCAATGATTTGGCCTTATGCACATTACATTTAATTAGAACACTATGACGGTCTGCACTGGTATGATCACCCTTGGACAAATAATTGTCAGAAAAAATCGTCACCTTCTGGTCTGAAAGTGGTTGTGATGGGCACCACCGCATGAGTGATGCTGTGCGGACTTCATCAGAGGAAGGTGCCAGCATAAACATGTCACATCTTTTCCCTTTGTCCTCTGATGGCTAGGCCAACACTGTAGCCTGTGTTAAACATAGCCACCAGATAATACTCATCCCTAATCTCAGCCTCTCCCCAGTGTCAACATAAAGAACGAGCGTCTGATACGTCACTGTCGAGGACTGACCCTCAATTCACTTCCATTCGCTTCCTGACAGACTCTCGACGCCTTCTCAGGGCCTATCTGACCATAGCAGACGTATTCAGGAGCCGGGACGGAAGGCAGCAGTCAATTATCTCCAGTGAAAACCTGTTTTTGTGTCCCGGCCTCTCTTTTCATACTCTATGTGACACACATGCAGCATACTGCTGTCTGACACGGCCAGAGACAAAGGGAAATTGGATGGGTTTGCAGTCAATGACAAGGCTCCATAGAAATTCACCTATCGCTTTCATGAAAAAATTCCCCCAACCGAATGAACACTAATTTTGGGTTGACTTTGATTGCCTCATGTTGGATTCTGGTTCTGTCAAAATACTGGGGGTTTCACCCCTGTTTTGCCAGTTAAGCTTGATGTATAAAGTAAGACAGTCTACGGGATAGACCAGAAATGCTACATATTCACAATGTGTCACCCCTCTCCTTGTTCGGGCTGCTTTCGGCGGTCGACGTCACCGGCTTTCTAGCCACCGCCGATCCACTTTTCATTTTCCATTTGTTCTGTCTTTGTCTTACACACCTGGCTTCACTCAACCAATTACTTGTTTATTATTTAACCCTCTGTTCCCCATGTTGTGTTTGTGAGTTATTGTTTTTTGTATTTCGGTCCGTCTTTGTGGGCTCGTGATGTTACTTTGTAAATTTGTCTTTTTGAGTAAAGTACGTTGATAACTCATATCTGCTGTCCTGCGCCTGACTCTCTACACCAGCTACACACAGGACCCTTACACCATGTCAATACTGGTCGGCGGTAGAGCCATCCACTCTCTCTCTCTCATGACATGGATTATTTTCCAACAGTAGATAAACATGATCTTTCTTCAATCTGGTCTTTCTGATCCTGACCCTGATTCATTGACTGACTGGCAGCCAAGTCACTAATCTCGTAGGTTTGGCTGGAGTTTCAGAGCATGTCATTGCTTCTCTTATGAGCCATATGGCACAGGTTTGACTCCCACAACCACAGAATCTTCAGTCTGCCAATGGGGCCAAGTAGGCTGCTTAGACTGCTCTGAGTTGGGCAAAGGGCCACGAGCCTGAGTGATTCTGTGTTTCAACCACTGTGGGTAACTGAATTTGTTCCCTTTGACCCCTCGAGGGGACAAGCCACACAGAGTGTATTCTGGCAATCCCTCGCAGACTGATTTGATTGTGTAGCAACATCAGCATGAGTAAATAATGAGTTCCAGTTCTAGGCCATGTTTTACAGAAAAAAGCATCCTTATGGGTCATTTTATCCATGCCTAGAAGCATTCCACAAATGTATCAAATTACATACACTTGGCATGCTGAAGTTGTACTGCAATACCCAGCTTTCAATGATTGAAACAGGCTAAACATAACCCTTAAAGGCATGACATCTGGTAACCCCCTGAATGTATCAAATTAACCAGATTCCCTCAATTGTTTCCCTTATAAGAGATTCCAACAAATTGATTAACCAAATCCTATTCTGAAGGCAGATTAAACAACTGTTAGTTTGGGTTTAAATCGTGCTTGAGTCTTTTTCATAGGATTGCCATGTAGGCCTACATACTGTCAGAACGAATCAGTTGGACCGGCCATAGGCGGGTAAAAAAAAAAATTCTCACAGGACCCGTGCGTATGCATTTTTGTTGAACAGTTTCATTTATAACGTTTAGTTTCCCCAAATCATTGCTAAAAATCTAAAAATAAAATTTCAACTAAGGCGAGAGCACAAGCCTCGGCACTATGGACACTGACACACTGATCCATTGGCAGGTAAAGAAATTAGTACATAAAACTCAGCCTACACGCCAATGCAATAGTAAGCCTATAACTTAAAAAAAATAAGAACAGAAAATATTTCACATTCATCTCGCTTCCCCCGCCTGTCTGCCTCCCTTTCTACATGTCTTGACTTGAGCTATTGCTAGTGAAGTGCAACATTATATCAGATCATCAACTGGGTCGGCTAGAAGCTGTCACTAGTGAACTTGTAACATATTGACTAGCCTATTCCGGGCCCTCAATTTCCTGCGCCAGGACGGACCGCTGTTTTTTATGATGTTTCCACTGGATACATGTGTAACGTAGATGCTGGGATTCGGGAAGCAAGTGCAGGTGGGGAGTTTAATAATAAACGAAACAATACAAGAAACAAGAGTAGCGTACAGACACGAAACATCAATACTGCCTGGCAAATTAACCTAGGTGAGTGCCAGATATAGGGGAGGTATTGTGTGAGGAATGATTGATGCCATGAGGAGCAGGTGCTCATAATGATTAATGCCAGGTGCGCATAATGATGGTTGCCAGCACCGGTGGTTAGTAAACCGGCGACGTCAAACGCATTGTTGACTTACGTTGGGAGGTGAAGGAAATGATGACACTGAAGAGGGGGAGCAGGAGTAGACATGACAGTAGTACCCCCCGATGTGCGTTACCAGCCGCAGGATGGCGCCTGCCAGGGTGACGGCCCCGAGGGTGAGGAGCGTGCGAGTCCAGATGGTGAAAGAGGAAATCACAAATGATGTTGATCCAGAATGTCCTCCACCAGAACTCAACACCGCTCCTCAGGACCGTACCACTCCCATTCCACCAGGTACTGGAGCCAACCCCCTCCGCCCAGGTGAGACGGAGGGGTGTCGTGGGGGACAGCCTCAGCCAGGTGACCAGGAACCAGCGGCCTAAGAGACATGAAAGGAGGGTGAGATACAGTAGTCAGTGGGGAGCTGTAATCTATACGTAACCTCGTTGACCCTCCGGACAACCATGAATGGCCCCACAAACTGGGGGCTCAGCTTCTTACAGGGCAGGCGGAGTGAGAGGTTCCGGTGGAGAGCCAGATGCGATCACCAGGATGAAGCACAGGCGCCTCACTGCGGTGGCGATCCGCCTGCCCCTTCTGGCGACGGACGGCACGCTGCAGTCTTACATGAACATCACTCCAAATCTTCTCTACATGCCAGAACCATTCGTCCGCCGCAGGGGCTTCGGTCTGGCTTGGAGTTCACGGAGTCAGGGCTGGCTGATAACCCAGGACACACTGGAAGGGAGTAAGCCCGGTGGAGGAGTGACGTAATGAATTCCAAATTGGGCCCACTCTCAAAGGAACCTCCCCAGCTCATGGGTCATCCTCTCCACCTGCCCGTTGGACTGAGGCCGGTACCCAGAAGTGAGGCTGACCGTGTCTCCCAGTTTCTTCATGAAGGCTTTCCATACCCGTGACGTGAATTGTGGGCCACGGTCGGCGACGATGTCCTCCGGAAGGCCATAGTGCCGGAAGACCTGCTGGAATAGGGCCTCAGCAACCTGGAGAGCGGAAGGGAGACCAGAGAGACGAATAAACAGGCAGGATTTTTAAAAAATCTGTCCACAACCGGGGGTGTTTTGTTTGAGCACATACTGAGCATGAGTTGATGTGGCGCACCACATCCTGCGCCAAGGTGGGCCACCAGTATTTCTCAGAGATGGAGTGAATAGTGCGAGTGATACCCAAGTGTCCAGTGGTGAGTGTTGTGTGCACCCAGAACAGCCTATCCCTTATGGGGAATGTAGATGTGCTCAGATGGACAGGTAGTGTGTCACGGTTGTCGTCGGTGAAGGAGGACCAAAACGCAGCAGGAATGCGGTTGTTCATTTTGAACGTTTATTAAATCAAAAAGAACACTCCAAAACAACAAAACGAACTCACGAACAACAAAAGAGTCTTGCAAGGCACAAGGCTAAACTCAGAACAATCTCCCACAATTAAACAGACAAACACACCCAACTAATATAGGACTTCCAATCAAAGGCAACACCACACAGCTGCCTTCATTTGGAAGTCCACCCCAATTAACTCTACATAGAAAACAGACTACCTAGACTAGACATAGAATTATATAAACATAGATCATAAACCAAAACCCAGAAATACTAAATCAAACGCCCTTTTACCAAAACACCACCATGAACCACATAAAACAAATACCCTCTGCCACGTCCTGACTAAACTACAATACCAATTAACCCTTATACTGGCCAGGACGTGACATAGTGGGTGCAGGCTCTCTCTCCAGAGCCTGGCGAATGTCTGCATCTACGACTCAAGAGGGAAGGCAGGTCCTCTAACATTCGGGTGCCCAGTCCGTGATTTTCATCCTCGACCATGAGATGGTGGGGTTATGGCATTGGAGCCATGGGAGGTGAGGAGGATCTTGTGAGCTGGAGCACTAATTATGAAGAACGGAATGTTTTCCTGATGAGTGGACTCCACAGTGAGGGTGAGTGGTGTGGTGATGTGTGTAATGGTTCTGCATCCTAGTGGTCGATTATCCAGGGTTTGAACCGGAAACGGAGAGGAGAGCGGATATGACGTGATGTTCAGAGAGGAGGCAAGGGTCTGGTCAACAAAGTTCCCCACGGCACTCCATTAGGACTGTAGAAACAGTACATGAAGGACAGCCAGCTATTGTGACACTGAAAAGGGTTTGGCAGAAAATTATGAAGATGGATACTCACACCTGCCCCAGGACGTGGAAGATCACGTGACCGTCCCTCTGCTCTCGTGGATCCATAGTTGGGACGTACCGGACACTGTTGAAGCTGGTGCCCTCCTTGACCACAATAGGGACAGAGCCCCAGCTGTTTCCATCTGTCGTTCAGCCGCAGGGAGGTGTATGACCTTTACCTCCATGGGTTCAGGCTCTGATACAGAGGGAGAGAAGCAATAAGGGTACCGACGCTCCCGAAGTAGATTATCCAGACAGATGGCAGTCACGATGAGTGAGTCCAAGGAGAGGTTGTCCTCTTCTGAATAGCATGCGGAGCGCTGGATGAGCGCATACTGAGCGCATACTCGGCAGTGGTCTGGTTATCCTGCAGTCGTTGGAATCGGTGCTCAGCCCCCTTTCTGCCCTCCAGTGGATGATCGAAGATCGCTCTGAACAGAGCAATGAACCCCTCATACGAATTCAGCTCCTCCTCTCCTCTCTCTCAGAAAGCCGTAGCCCACTCCAATACCCGCAAAGTCAGCAGAGAAATAACAGTGGCAACCTTGGACCTCTTAGTGGTGGGGGCTCCCATCTGGTGGGCAAAATAGAGGGAGCACTGGAGTAGGAATTCACGGCATTTAGATGGGGTTCCATCATATTTATTCGGGAGGGACAAAGAGACGTCTCTGACCTGGGCGGACACCTGAATGGACTGGTGTGCTGGTTCACTGGGTCGACTGGTGGCAGAGTATCCTTCGCTAGTTGAAGGCAACGCCTCAACGAGACGTGGAAGACTGCGAAGAACCTCTTCCATAGCCTTCCCCAGTTGCACCAGCTGGTCCTGGTGTTGATGAAGTAGGTATCCCTGTTCGTCGACCGTCTGGGAGATGTCCTGATTTCCTGCTGATTTCCTTTGTTGAGGCAGTATTCTGTAACATAGACGCTGGTAGTCGGGAAGCAAGTGCAGGTGGTGAGTTTAATAATAGATGGAACAATACAAGCGTAGTGTACGAACATGATACAACATTAATACTGCCTGGGGAATAAACGTATGTGAATGCCAAATATAGATGAGGTAATGAGTGAGGAAATGGAGTCCACTTGTGCCTCATCATGAGGAGCAGGTGCACGTAATGATTGATGCCAGGTGCACGTAATGATGTTTGCCAGGACCGGTGGTTAGAAAACAGGCGACGTCGAACGCTTTATTGATTTACTTTGTGAGGTGAAGAAAAAATAATGACTGAGAAGCTCAGGTTATTGCTGTTGGGCATGGTGAGTTATGACAATCAAAAATCAGACATGAGCCAAATAGGCACATTCCAACTTTTGCCCGCAGCAGCCCAGGTAGGTCTGCTTCTGTGTGTGCCGAGGTGTGCGCACTCCCTCAACGTATCAGGAAAGAGAAACCAGACACATGCTCATTGCTCACATGGAGCACTCCAAACAAAAGACAATGAAACAATTTACTGAACTCATAATGGCTATGAAATAAACCAAAACTTGTTGTAGCAGGTTGTGAAACACAAGTGTAGGAGGTTGTGAACTCCGCAAACAACCTTTCCACTACGAGAATAAAAATGGTAAATGACTGTAAATAATACATGCATTAACAAAAAATGTATGTAACCAAATGACGGGATTAACGGTACATTTACTAGGCCTACTGGTGACATATGTAATTGGGAATTGATCAAAAATAAACAATCAAAGGGCAAACAATTCACACAATGAAGCAATGATTGTGAATGAATTGGCGGGAGACAGTTTAGCTAATTCTAGAGAGCTGAGTGCACCCATTCTGGAGAGAGACAAGCCATATCTTTGCCACACACTTATCCCCTTCTTCTTGTTGCAACATTTTAAATTATTCTCAAACATTATCTTCACACATATTTTAGATGCTTTCACTGACTGCCGCAACTCAATCAGCTAGACCTATTGCTACGCACACAACCCAAATTATGGGCTTCCCAAATAGGATTATGCCTACACACTTGTGATTGGAAACAATCCACAGCTATTCTTTTTTTAAAAGAAGCTAATGATCCTCTGTGGCTAAGTCATGCTCCCTGGTGAAGTATTTTGAATAATTTTATTTAGACAGGAGTAATTGGAGTAATTGGAGCCTATCATTTTGGCTAAACCTCAATTTACTTTCAGAGAATCCAGCATCCTAACAGTGCACCTGCCAACTTTCCTTTCCAATTTGTAAGAGGCTGAAACCAGAGATCTGTATATAATGATGATATGCCGTAACAATGGGAGTCATTTCACCAAAAGGTGGAAAGTCAGGAGACAAGCTTAGGTCTGCATATTATGCCTATAGAAATGCATTGGTCTTAATCTGGACAGATTTTGGCGAGAGTGAGGCTTCGCCTCTTCCTCCCTGCTGAAACTATCTCACTGGAGAAAGAGTCTAAGAGAGGGAAACAGCTCCCCTCTAAATGTAGTCCATGTATCTGAGGCTGTCTGGCCAGAAATAGATCATTTTCCAGTACATGACACACTGATGTCACTCGACTCTTGGCCGAGGTAAGAAAGCCATCGCCATCTGCACCCATTCCACATAGTCTAGATTGAAGTTTTTATTACTTCTAAACAAAATAACTTACAACGATGTTGTGATTCTTGCTTGAACAGTCGCTAAAATTATATTTGGTTGATCTTTGCAAAATAACTTTTGGATGCAGCAGTTGTTAGCTAGAATGATAATGCTCATTGATATAGGCTGGAGCAAAAGCTAGCCAAAGAGCCATTTTACCGGTAGAAGTTAAATATGCAGTTTATTTGCGAATTACACAAATATTATAGTAAGCAGGACATTCATACGAGCCTTGAAATCAAATTCTAATCCAAAAGTAGTGTGAAATGTACACATGAGCAACATGTAAATGCAGGCCTTTTTTTGCTGATGTTCTATAAGAACTCCCCCTTGTTCTGTCACCATCTTGCGCGCATCGTCCCCTTGCAGCAATGTTTGCAAACACAGAAAGGGGTCTATAGTATGACATGCCATGCTCTTTTGGTCCAGACAGCATCGTAAACATGGTTTATACCTCAGTGGAGGCTGTTGAGGGGAGGACGGCTAATAATGATGGCTGGAACGGAGCATATGGAATGGCATCAAACACATGGAAACCATGTGTTTCGATGTATTGGATACCATTCCACTAATTCCGCTCCAGCCGTTACCATGAACCCGTTCTCCCCAATTAAGGTGCCACCGACCTCCTGTGCTATACATACTGAGACAGAGGAGCGCTGTCACGCTCGCTCGGATGCTTTAACTGAGATTGATGCATTTTTCTGTAGTCGCCCGTCTCAGTCAAATAAATGATCAATATTTAAATATTGTATTTGGACAGGCAAGGAGGTGCAGTAGGGCCGCCAATAACGCCGGACAAGCTTACTGTACGTGCATACAAATAGCCTACTGATATTTTACAGATGTTATTGCATTTCTGGAAAACAATTTCCGGTATATGCATCCTCTTAAAATGTAATTATTTGTATGTGCAGTTGATTTAATCATGTTTTATCTGGCTGCACGACCGGTTTAACCCAAACAGATGCAATTCATTCCAGGAGGCACTCAGAAATAGACAGGTGTTATCTCTGTCTGGAGCTTAAGGTCTGGCGACCCCTGCTTACAGAACAATGTTCCCCTGAGCTCGCTGTACACATTTGCATTTGGCTGATAGGAAAAACTCATAATCCCCATTGGTCCAAAAAAATAAGAGGGAACTGAATGTTATTATCAAAACATGGTTTGTGACCATGATTAGGGGTGGTTAACAGACTGCACAATATATATAAGTAGGCATTTTGTCATGTAATGTAATGTATTAATGTGTACTGAAATAACCACTCCATGGCTAACTGGTTCTGCAGATAATTCAACAAACATTGATCATGCACAATGCAAGAACAGTTCATCCATAATCATTAAACTACTGTAAAGCCTCTGTGTTATCCTGACAATCTGACAACTGGAATCCTCTAGCCTTTCTCCGTAGGCCCTCTGGTTTAGATGGCTGGAGGACATGCTGCTTCGATCCGCAGATGTCTGTGGATGGATGACATGGCACAGGGATCACAGCGGTGGGTTTCGTCAAGCACTCACCAGAGCAACACTCAACATTGTGTTAATTTAAATCGTTGGAGAGAGATTACTGAGCATATATAAGTAGGCATTTTGTCAAAGAAGTCCCAATGCTGGTTGGAGATGTCTTTAATTTTAGCAGGTGAAATATTGGTCAAACGACCACCCGTCATCACTGTCAAGCGCTCCCTAAAACACTTCTGCGAGCATGCTTTTCTAATCGACCTGGCCCGGGTATCCTGGAAGGATATTGACCTCATCCCGTCAGTGGAGGATGCCTGGTTATTCTTGAAAAAGTGCTTTGCTCACCATCTTAAATAAGCATGCCCCATTCAAAAAATGTAGAACTAAGAACAGATAAAGCCTTTGGTTCACACCAGACTTGACTTCCCTTGACCAGAACAAAAACATCCTGTGCAACTTTTCAGGGAAGTTAGAAACCAAAATATACAGTCAGTTAGGAAAGCAAAGGCTAGCTTTTTCAAACAGAAATTTGCATCCTGTAGCACAAACTCAAAAAAGTTTTGGGACATTGTAAAGTCCATGGAGAATAAGAGCACCTCCTCCCAGTTGCCCTCTGCACTGAGGCTAGTAAACACTGTCACCACCGATAAATCTACGATAATCGAGAATTTCAATAAGAATTTTTCTACGGCTGGCCATGCTTTCCACCTGGCTACTTGCCCAAGCCCCCCCGCTTCTCCTTCACCCAAATCCAGATAGCTGATGTTCTGAAAGAGCTGCAAAATCTGGACCCCTACAAATCAGCTGAGCTAGACAATCTGGATCCTCTTTTTCTAAAATTATCCACCGCAATTGTTGCAACCCCTATTACTAGCCTGTTCAATCTCTCTTTCGTATCGTCTGAGATCCCTAAAGATTGGAAAGCTGCCACGGTCATCGTCCTTTTCAAAGAGGGAGACACTCGACCCAAACTGTTATAGGCCTATATCTATCCTGCCCTGCCTTTCTAAAGTCTTTGAAAGCCAAGTTAATAAACAGATCACCGACCATTTTAAATCCCGCTGTACCTTCTCCGCTATGCAATCTGTTTTCCGAGCTGGTCATGGGTGCACCTCAGCCACGCTCAAGGTCCTAAACGATATCACAACCGCCATCGATAAAAGACAGTACTGTGCAGCCATCTTCATTGACCTGGCCAAGGCTTTTGACTCTGTCAATCACCGCATTCTTGTCAGCAGACTCAACAGCCTTGGTTTCTCAAATGACTGCCTCACCTGGTTCACCAACTACTTCTCACATAGAGTTCAGGGTGTCAAATCGGAGGGCCTGTTGCCCGGACCTCTGGCAGTCTCTTTGGGGGTGCCACAGGGTTACATTCTCGGGCCGACTCTTTTCTCTGTATATATCAATGATGTCGATCTTGCTGCTGGTGATTCTCTGATCCGCCTTCGGCGATGTCATTTACAAAATAGCCTCCAACACTCTACTCAGCAAATTGGATGTAGTCTATCACAGTGTCATCCATTTTGTCACCAAAGCCCCATATACCACCCACCACTGCGACCTGTATGCGCTCGTTGGCTGGCCCTCGCTTCATATTTGTTGCCAAACCCACTGGCTCCAGGTCATCTATAAGTATTTGCTAGGTAAAGCCCCGCCTTATCTCAGCTCACTGGTCACCATAGCAACACCCACCCGTAGCACGTGCTCCAGCAGGTACATTTCACTGGTCATCCCCAAAGCCAACTCCTTTTTTGGCTGCCTTTCCTTCCAGTTCTCTGCTGCCAATGACTGGAACAAATTGCAAAACTCACTGAAGCTGGAGACGTATGTCTCCCTCACTAACTTTAAGCATCAGCTGTCAGAGCAGCTTACCGATCGCTGCAGCTGTATACAGACAATCTGTAAATAGCCCACCCAACGACCTCATCCCCATATTGTTATTTATTTTTGCTCTTTTGCACCCCAGTATCTCTACTTGCAGATCATCATCTGCACATCTATCACACCAGTGTTAATGCTAAATTTGTATATTTCGCCACCATGGTCTATTTATTGACTTATCTCCCTAATCTTACTGCATTTGCACACACTGTATATAGATTTTCTCTATTGATTTATTGACTGTATGTTTGTTTATCCCATGTGTCACTGTGATGTTTTTGTTGCACTGCTTTGCTTTATCTTGGCCAGGTCACAGTTGTAAATGAGAACTTGTTCTCAACTGGCCTACCTGGTTAAATAAAGGTGAAAAAAAAAGTATGTTCTGTGACTTTGCTCTCAGGAAGGGAACTCATAGAAGGAGAACAGAAAGAAGGAAATACAGTGTTACTTTGGCACAACGCATAGATACTATGTGTGCAAGGTCATGATCAGCTTATTGCACCCTGAGAGCAGATGCCTAGTTTGTGATTGAGAAGAAGGAGTGCTGAAAAGGAAGCACCCCTTCAGGGCTTCTGACAGACTTGTAGTTTGAGCATTACGTATATTGTAACCTCTCCGGCTGTGTTAATAAAGATTTGTTCATTTAACTTTGACTTGGAGTCCTTAGTGATAATTTCCACAACACAGTGATATTTATTCCCACAGTACTTCTTTATGGAACCATCCAGTTGTGGTCAGTGGTGGAAAAAGTACCCAATGGTCATACTTGAGTAAAAGTAATGATACTGTAATAGAAAATTACTGAAGTAAAAGTGAAAGTCACCCAGTAAAATACTACTTGAGTAAAAGTCTAAAAGCATTTGGTTTTAAATATACTCAAATATCAAAGTAAATGTGATTGCTAAAATATTCTTAAGTATCAAAAGTAAAAGTAAAAATATTAATAATTTCTAATTCCTTATATTAAGTAGACTTTTCTTGTTCATTATTTATTGACGGATAGCCAAGGGCGCACTCCAACACTTGGACATTATTTACAAAATAAGCATTTGTGTTTAGTGCGTCCGCAAGATCAGGGGCAATACAGATGAGCAGGGAAGTACTGTACATACATTACCGGTCAAAAGTTTTAGAACACCAACTCATTCAAGGGTTTTTCTTTATTTTTACTATTTTCTACATTGTAGAATAATAGTGAAGACATCATATGGAATCATGTAGTAACCAAAACAGTGTTAAACAAATCAAAATATATTTTTTATTTGAGATTCTTCAAATAATTACCCTTTGCCTTGGTGACAGCTTTGAACACTCTTGGTATCCTCTCAACCAGCTTCACCTGGAATACTTTTCCAACAGCCTTGAAGGAGTTCCCACATATGCTGAGCACGTGTTGGCTGCTTTTCCTTCACTCTGCGGTCTGACTCATCCCCAACCATCTCAATTTGGTTGAGGTCGGGGGATTGTGGAGGCCAGGTCATCTGATGCAGCACTCAATCACCCTCCTTCTTGGTAAAATAACCCTTACACACCCTGGAGGTGTGTTGGCTCATTGTCCTGTTGAAAAACAAATGAATGTCCCTCTAAGCCCAAACCAGATGGGATGGCGAATCACTGCAGAATGCTGTGGTAGCCATGCTGGTTAAGGAAGTGTGCCTTGAATTCTAAATGAATCACCAACAGTGTTACCAGCAAAGCACCCACACACCATAACACCTCCTCCTCCATGAAAAAACACATGCGGAGATCATCCGTTCACCTACACCGCGTCTCACAAAGACACGCGGTTGGAACAAAAAATCTTGAATTTGGACTCCAGACCAAAGGACAGATTTCCACCAGTCTAATGTCCATTGCTCGTGTTTCTTGGCCCAAGCAAGTCTCTTCTACTTATTGGTGTCCTTTAGTAGTGGTTTCTTTCCAGCAATTCAACCATGAAGGCCTGATTCACACAGACTCCTCTGAACAGTTGATGTTGAGATGTGTCTGTTACTTGAACTCTGAAGCATTTATTTGGGCTGCAATTTCTGGGGCTGGTAACTCTAATGAACTTATCCTCTGCAGCAGAGGTAACTCTGGGTCGTCCTTTCCTGTGGCGGTCCTCATGAGGGCCAGTTTCATCATAGTGCTTGATGGTTTTTGCGACTGCACTTGAAGAAATGTTCAAAGTTCTTGAAATGTTCTGTATTGACTGACCTTCATGCCTTAAAGTAATGATGGACTGTCATTTCAGCTGTTCTTGCCATAATATGGACTTGGTCTTTTACCAAATACGGCTATCTTCTGTATACACCCCCTAACTTGTCACAGCACAACTGATTGGCTCAAACACGTTAAGAATGAAAGAAATTCCTCAAATGAATTTTTAAGAAGGCACACCTGTTAATTAAAATACATTCCAGGTGACTACCTCATGAAGCTGGTTTAGAGAATGCCAAGAGTGAGCAAAGCTGTCATCAAGTCAAAAGGTGGCTATTTGAAGAATCTCAAATATAAAATATATTTTGAATTGTTTAACACTTTTTTGGTTACTATATGATTCCATATGCGTTATTTCATAGTTTTGATGTCTTCACTATTATTCTACAATGTATACATTTGTAAAAAATAAAGAAAAACCCTTGTATGAGTAGGTGTTATAAAACATGTGACCAGTAGTGTACGTGTGTGAATTGGATCATTTCCCTGCCCTGCTAAGCATTCAAAATGTAATGTGTAATTCTGGGTGTCAGGGAAAATGTATGGAGTAAAAATAACATTATTTTCTTTAGGAAGGTAGTGAAGTAAATGTAGTCAGAAATATATAAGTAGTAAAATACAGATACCCTGAAAAACGACTTAAGTAGTACTTTATTTTTACTTAAGTCATAAAAAATCTTTGCATGTTTAGTGGTGGGATATGTGAAGAGATGGGTGCACTGTCGGAGCTAGAAGCACAAGCATTTCGCTACACCCACAATAACATCTGCTAATCACGTGTATGTGACCAACACAATTTGATTTGATTTGAAGTGAAATGCCTTGCAAAGTTTAGAACTGTCATGAGGATGGTTAACTGGCAATCGTCAAGTGTTTAGGAGCGTTGTGCGTGCCAATGCCGCTTCAGTATTATGGCTGCTTCATACCAAGCCGTAAGCAAAACTTTACCGAAATGATTACTAGGTCGTTTGGCAAAAATACAAGTTTTGGGTTTGATACAGGCAATACCTTTCAGACATAAAGAAAAGGCAAAAAAGATTTAGTGGAATGATAAAGTTAGCAGAAAAATGTCTTACTAAATGAACTTACTAAATGACAGAGTTTGACTGTGTGATATTAGGTTGCTTCTTGTGTAAATATTTTCAGTCTGGGGCGTTAGTGAAAATGTGCAAAACATTTTTTTGCATTCAACTACCACTGAACAAAAATATACACGCAACACATAAGGGGTTAGTCCAACCGGCCTCACAACCACAGACCACGTGTAACCACGCCAGCCCAGGATCCCCACATCCGGCTCTTCACCTGCAGGATCATTTGAGACCAGCCACCCGAACAGCTGATGAAACCGAAGAATATCTGCACAAACTGTCAGAAACCGTCTCAGGGAAGCTCATCTTGACTTGACTGCAGTTCAACGTCGTAACCGACTTCAGTTAGCAAAATACTCACCTTCAATGACCACTGGCATACTGGAAAAGTGTGCTTTTCGAAGATGATGTACCGGGCAGATGGCAGACGTGTACGGCGTCGTGTGGGTGAGCGGATTGCTGATTTCAACGTTGTGAACAGAGTGTCCCATGGTGGTGGTGGGGTTATGGTATGGGCAGGCATAAGCTAGAGACAACGAACACAATTGCATTTTATCGATGGCAATTTGAATGCACAGGGATACCGAGGCCCATTGTCGTGCCATCCATCCGCTGCCATCACCTCATGCACAGCCCCATGTCACAAGGATCTGTACATAATTCCTGGATGCTGAAAATGTCCCAGTTCTTCCATGACCTGCATACTCACCAGACATGAGCAAGTTTGGCATGTTCTGGATCGACGTGTATGATAGCTTATTCCAATTCCCGCCAATATCCACCAACTTTTCACAGCCATTGAAGAGGAGTGGGACAACATTCCAAAGACCACAATCAACAGCCTGATCAACTCTATGTGAAGGAGATGTCGCGCTGCATGAGCCAAATGGTGGTCACACCAGATACTGACTGGTTTTCTGATCCACACCCCCTACTTTTTTAAAGTTATCTGTGACCAACAGATGCATATCTCTATTCCCATTCATGTGAAACCCATAGATTAGAGCCTAATTAAGGAATTTAAATTGACAGATTTCCTTATAAATTGTAACTCAGTAAAATCTCTGAAATTGTTGCATGTTGTGTTTATATTTTTGTTCTGTGTATTTTCGTCCGACTTATGACGTGAAAGGACTTGAACAGATGACAAATGATGGTATAAGGACTATTCTACTTGGCATAAATGTATATTAAGAGTGCTATGGATTACACAGAAACATACACACCTATTTCCAACATCCCACAACTATCAGTTGACAATACTGTAATCATAGAATATATATTAAGATATAACTTAATATATATGTATATGTGTGTATGTATATGTGTATGTATATAAGTAAATCCCCATATATCCAATGTATGATTGTCTAGCCGAGAAGACGATAAAACATGAAAGAGAGAAGGAAAGAAAGAAAGGCAGTAGAGGGATGTGGTGTGCCCGTTCGTTGGCAGCTGCTTCGAGGCACAGTTCACTCAGCTGACACAGCAGCTCATATTACAGTGCCTGAGAACAGCAGCTCATATCACAGTGGCTGAGACTGAACACAGATACGGTCAGAGACAAATAGACAGAGACGGAGAAGTAGAAGGCGAGAAAGATAGAGCAGAGAGACAGAAAATGAGAAGAGTTAGAATTTGAGAGAGAAAGTGAAAGAGAGAGAAAGGAGTCAGATAAACTGAAAAAAAAGGATTCTGACAGAGATTCCGCTGCAGAGAAAGTCAGAGAAAGAACTCTGAATCAGACATGGCTGGGCTTGGCTGAGTGTATGTTGCATGCTGTCCCCTGGTCATGGTCCTGGCCTTCTCTATGTGAGCCTCTGTCAGCTGCCTGTCAGTCCCCCTTCCCCATGTAGACCTAATGGTCTCCCCTACGGTGTCTCGACCTGTCAGGCCTCACATAACCCCGGCTGACTCACACAGACACTGGCCCTTCAGCCCGCCACCGCACAGAGATATCATTAGAGGACCAAGGAAAAGAGGCAAGTCACAAATACAACTTTACTATAGTATGGTAAATCTATGACCACTGTGGCTGAACTGTATGTAGTTAAGCCTACATGTACAGCATATTGACTGAAGTTCATGTTTTCTCTACACTTTATAGATAGCAATTATTTACCAGCACAGAGAAAACATAGCCAGCTGAATGAAGGCACCCAGCAGTGGTTCATTACAGTACTTCGCCACATC
Organism: Salmo trutta; assembly: GCF_901001165.1. Lineage (NCBI taxonomy): Eukaryota > Metazoa > Chordata > Actinopteri > Salmoniformes > Salmonidae > Salmo > Salmo trutta. Next base: position 8,092,659 of record NC_042982.1, on the reverse strand, counting down.
TCCCAATTATGAAACATAACACACATCTAAAGAAGTCACCCAATCCAGGAACAACGCGACTGCTGTCTTGACCTATTGTTTTACAGTAGAAGAACATGGAATGCCGAGACAGCATCTAGGGCTGGGACGATACCAGTATCGTGACACTCATTAGTATGGTGGCTTGGAAACAAAACACAAAGCGTATTTAACTTGCAAACAAACATCATTATGTTGTCATCCAGAATCACATTTTTTTATTTCCCAAGCTAAAGCACACAATGTTTTACATACAGTGGGTTTTTAAAGGACCAAAGAGTTTGGTCTACTTCGTGTTTTCAATTTTGTCATTGAAAAAATATCGCCAGTGGTGGGAAAAGAACCCAATTGTCATACTTGAGTAAAAGTAAAGATAGTTTAATAGAACGTGACTCAAGTAAAAGTGAAAGTCACACAATAAAATATTACTTGAGAAAAAGTCTAAAAGTATTTGGTTTTAAATATATGTAAGTATCAAAAGTAAATGTAATTGCTATAATATACTTAGTAGGGATGACCAGGGATGTTCTCTTGATAAGTGTGTGAATTAGACAATTCTCCTGTCCTGCTAAGTATTCAAAATGTAATGAGTACTTTTGGGTGTCAGAGAAAATATATGGAGTAAAAAGTATATTATTTTATTTTTGGAATGTGGTGGAGCAAATGTTAAAGTTGTAAAGAATATAAATAGTAAATGTAAAGTACAGATACTACTTAAGTAGTACATAAAATATTTTTACACCACTGAATATGGTGATATTGGTATCGTCCCGGCCATAAAAGCATCACTCCTTTCATTGAGATTCTGCCATTTCAACTAGATGAAAAGTAACCGTTCCACTTCATGAGATATCTAAGAAGAAAGTTTGCTTGAAATCTGAGACATACTATTTGTGACATGAAAATGAAACTACAATGATATTCCTGAAAACTATACAATCTCTCCCTCTGGCAGAGGCTTGTTACTATGTTGACAACATCCAGAGAGCTGTACTGTGTGCATGCATGGATGTTTGCTTTTCTGTTTGTTTGAGAGGGTGAAAGATAAGAAAAACAGGTTCAGTTATTCAGCCCTGCTTTGCTGACCTTACCGCCTGGTGAAGCATGGGAGTGGAAAGGTACCCGGACCTGTCCAGTCACAGAGAGAGCACCGGAGAACCCCAAACACAAAAGACAGAGATGCCAGTCTGTCACTGCTGCTCTGCAGCGTCTCTGTGTCTTCTGGAGCAAAAAGAAAACCCATTCCTCTCATTACCTCCTCTAGCCTCCCCTCTCTGACTCTGGGCCACCCTAGCCAACCACAGCCCAGCCTGTGGAGATTCTCATTCAGCAATTAGGGAAGGAGAGGAGAGCAGTGGAGCTTAACAGTGGAACTGTCCTGTGTGTGTGTGTGTGCGCGTGCATGCATTGAAGTTTATGGAGTCTGGGTATACAGGATTAGGCGTGTGTGTGTGTGCGTGCCCACGCAAGAGAAAGAGCTCCATGTGAGTTATTCCCTCTGCAGTATACAGTCGCACAAAATTGCTAGTGGTTCGAGCGGCTGCCCCAGATCTAATTACTGGCCAGCAGTACTGCTCTCTCCCTTTGCACAACAATGCTCCCAGAATATAGAGAACAGCACAGGCTCCGTGTACACAAAAACAGAAAAACCGCTGGAGAGGCAGAGAGAGGCAACATGGACATGACTCATCTGGTAGATAAGGAAGCTCAAAGTCCTGTTATTACAAAGTGCACATCATGTCGTACAACTGTACAATATCATGTAATGATTCAGCTAAAACAAGGTGTTGGTTATCCAGCTGTAGGTTCTAGGGGAGACCGGGGATGGTTGTATCACCTTCACCTTTTCATCAGTTTCTCAAAAATCGCTTAGGTTAGTGTATTCAAACAACCTACACCTGTACTTTACAAATTGGTGTGGTTATTATATATGTAAATCAAACTGCTCATTTATGGTGTTGTCTTAAATACAAGGAGTGAAGTGTTCCAATTTACCCCATGGTCTGGGTTAGTTGTAACAGTGTGTGGCGTGAATTGTAACAGAATGAAAAAGTGCATAAATCATGACACGCAACTAATTATTGTACGTCTTTATTCAGATCATGAGAGAAACATTGCCATGTTTAAAATTTATTTTGGCAGAAATAAATCTAAATAAAATGTTTATTATTTTCCCCTCAACTAAATGGTCTTTCCCAACCAAACCACAACTAGGCTAAACTAAACACCTGAACGTTTGCGGTGTGTGGCGTGCGCGTGCGTGTGTGTGACTGAATGTTCACATAATCAGAGTCACAGCCGTGACAGTGGTATGGCTGTCCTGGATTACAGACTTGGTGGGCCCATCATTTGCATTCCCAGCACTGCACCCAGACCTCCTTGGACTTAGAATTGTTAAAGTGCTCCATGCACACAATGCAGAAGAGTTCCTCATTGGAGGATTCTGAATCTTCTGGTTCAATGTGCTTTGTTTTGGCTCTTTTCTTAATTAAGCAGGACAGTTTTTTTTTTTGTTCAGTGTGGTTTTCCTTGGCTTGCTTCTTTCCAGCTGTTTTTTTAGCTAGGGCAATTGTAATTTTGCATTCAGAGTGCTTGAAATTTATGCTCTTCCAGTGCATGCTTGACAGGTGTATCCGTCAAAATGTTCCTACCACTTGCTGTAATTTTCCTGGGCCCTGCTTTTGGGAAAGGGCGTACATCAACTGGGTTGAAATCAGAAGAGTAATTCGTTTTTGTGATGGCATCAACTCCCTTTGGTTCCTTCCCCAGCCGTCACTGTTTCAGTTTCATGTATGTGCGCTGTTAGTGTTTCTTCTTTTGTATTATGTTCCGTTTATTTTATTAAAACACTCCCTGAACTTGCTTCCCGACTCTCAGAGCATATTGATTCAGAATGACGGCTCGCTTAAGGGAAGCATCATTTTTGTTGTTGTTTAGTTGGGAATGACGTCGGGTCCGAGAGCTGCTACAGGCTCTCATGCCTTCACCGGATTGCCAGGCTCCCCTGCCTTCGCCGGTTCATCAGGCTCTCATGCCTTCACCGGATTGCCAGGCTCCCCTGCTTCCACCAGCTCGTCAGGCTCTCCTGCCTCAGCTGGATCGTCAGGTTCCACTGCCTCAGCCGGTCTGTCAGGTTCCCGCACCCCAGCCAGCGATAGGTTGAGCGCATCAGCAGGGGTGACCGGTCCGATCCTGATCCCTGGGATCGTCCCTTTGGTTGGCGTCCTGCGGCTGGAGCCAAACGCGCCGGGGAGGGGGTACCATCACGTATGCTCTCTCCGGCACTCTTGGTCACCATGCTCCTGCGTCTCATCCGGACTGGCAGATTTTCCGCGCCTCAGCAGAGGTGACCGGTCCGCTCGTGATCCCCGGGGTTGTCATTTTTCGGCGCCCTGGCACGGAAGGGGGTACAGTCACGTGTGCTCCCTCTCCGGCCTCTAGGTCACCAGGCTGCTCGTTATAGTGCACACCTGTCACCATTGTTACGCGCACCTGTACGTCATCAGACTCACCCGGACTCCATCATTTCCCTGATTACTTTCCCTATATATGTCACTCCCTTTGGTTCCTTCCCCAGCCGTCACTGTTTCTGTTTCATGTCTGTGTGCTGTTAGTGTTTCTTGTTTTATATTAGTTCCGTGTATTTTATTAAAATACTCTCTCCCTGAACTTGCTTCCCGACTCTCAGCGAATATTGTTACAGCTGCATCATTTGACACTCTTTTCAAAGTGTGGAGAGGTACTCCCCTGTTTGTCTTTCTTTTCCATGATCTAGGCATGCTGAAAGTAAAAGAAAACATGTACCAAAAACATTCCGTTTTACTCTGGGTTAGTTTGAACATTTTCTCACAAGTTGTTAGAACTAACCATGACCCTTGCAGCCATTAGCTGGCTTACATTTCAGCTAAATGTTAAAACTTTAGCATTACTAACTTGCATCACATATCTCTACATAGACTGGTTATAAATCTGATATATGTTTGGTGAACGGAACTGCAAAGCAGTTGATGCCATCACAAAAACTAATTTGGTCAAAGTAATTACTTTGTTACCTTAATCACATTTCTGTCAATAGAATCTGCAGAGTTTATCACCGGGACTTGCTTTTCACATAAGGCGTCAGGACTAAACTGAGCATGTGCACAGTGAGTCACATGATTCTACCTCGCTTCTGATTGGAGGAATTGCAAGTGTTACAACTATCCTGTGCTACAACCAGATATGAAAAAAAAGTCCAGTTTCCCATAAAACTCAATCTAGTTCAATCACAATTAATTCAGTACAGTTCCAAAAGAGGAAACAGACTTGCACATTATCATGTAGAGGTGTTCTCTGAGCAGCTGGAGGTGTCAGATCTAACACTTCGGAGGACACATAGTGGCGTTATATACAGACATCTGGGCCTCGCCGTTGTTGATTGTTTGCCCAGCTTCTTAAATGACTGTATGTCGGTGATCTCTGTAAGTAGGATGCCCTGCGGCGCCAGACGTCCACGAAGCGCAGAAAGCTGCCAAAATGATGCAAAGGTTTGGTTGGAAGAAGCTAATCACACGCTTCCCGCCGAGCGTCCTCTTTCAGGTGATATTTCTCAGCCCTTTATTATGAGCATAATTTGTTCATTGTAACAGTAATCCTTTGAAAATGCTCTTTGTTTCTCCATTTAAAAAGATGTCAAGCCTGCTCCATAATCATGCACTGACTGGGAGATCATTTCTTCCAGAGGTGGCAGGTAGCCCAGCGGTAAAGAGCTTAGGGCCATTAACTGAAAGGTTTCTGGTTCAAATCCCAGAGGGGAAAAATGTGCCCTTGCGCAAGGCACTTAACCCTAATTGCTCCTGTAAGTCGCTCTGGATAAGAACTTCTCCTGTATGATTTAACTGTAAAATTAGTAACAATCTGGGAACTTTTCTCCTTATGCGTTTTTAGATGTTTCAGATGAGGCCATGGTCCAGTCCACAAGGTGACATCTATGTACAGTATCATATATAGACTAATTATCTTGTCATTGTTAACTACTGTAACAAAATAATGTTTATCTTTTGTTTTGATGAAAGTGCTAGACAGTGTTTTGACCAGGGCAGAAAGCAGTGGTAGACCGGGCCTGGAAAACAACTGTTAGACAGAGAGAAGGCTGACGGCAGGTGATGAGGAGAGGGCAGTGGGGGCAGAGTGGGAAGTTTAGCTACAAAATCATATTGAGTTGACATGATATTGTCTCTTAGTGCCTACTGGTGGCATCTCATCCACCACAGCTTCCGTTCATGCTTTATCTAAGACATTGGAATGGTGCAGTGTGAGGCAGCTCTGGTATCCAAGTGCTTCAACACAATACAGACATGATAATACTACTACCACCATTACTACTACCACTACTACTGCTAATAATAATAATAATAATAACAATAATGTTTTATTACACTTTTATAGAGATATTTATTAAATAAAGAAATCTCAAAGCGCTGAAAGCAACAACAACAAAAAACAAGCAAATTAAAAACAATAGCATCATTAATCATTACGAGAAGGTTGAGAATGTTCATGGCTTGCTTGATTGAGGTCAGCAGAGGAGGTGGTCAATGGGGAGAGCCAAGAGCAGGCAGGCAACACGTTGTCATCACAGTGTCTCGCCGTCCACGTCGTCTGTGGCTTTGTTGTAGGAATAAGTCTGGTGAAGTTAGAGTTCCGTACTAGCCTCTGGACTTCACCACTACTAAAATCAAGTGCCAGAAAGACAAGCTCACTTCAATAGTAATTCAGGAGTAGCCTTATAACTTAGTCCTACATACAGTCATGGTCATCTGTCATCTCTGTATTCGGGCTTCTCTCCATCATCAACCTCCAGACAGTTGCTATAATTGAATCAAAACATTATATGCTAGCCAGCTAACATTAGCTAGCTAGCTAGCCAAAAAAACAACCGCCAACTTCAGTCTTGAAAACGTGCTGGATTCAAGCTATTCAGACTATAATAACAAGCGAAATCAACGTTCATTCATAAAACAAACTTTGTCATGAAAAATGCAATAAAAACGATGTATTATTGCAAATATTTACAAAATGTAAAGGAGCTAGGTGACCTATTGATATAGATATGAAAAATGACTCATCATGTCACAGAAACAAACACAGACACATATTAAGCACATGTTCAAATTCAAGGGAAGTCTATAAAGGCTATCAGTATGCTCTATCATCACCCCCCATGGTCCTTGAGAATGTGTCTTGCACAGAAATCTTGAAGAGACTATGCCAGACCGTGATTGCTAGTTTGATTGAGCATGCTTTCTTCAGCAGTGGCTGTGGAATACATTGACTGAGCTGATTGCTTTCAATAATTAAAATGCATATTGCGCCGTGACAATGACTGAATTAAGTGACATTATTCCTTTTGTCCGCACCACAAGTGTGAGTGTGACCAATCTTTTAAGATAATAGAACATTCCTAATTGGCTCTTTAGATTCATCTCCCATAAATTACTGTTCCAACATATAGAATAGTGTTTGCACTTCAATTTGACTAATGCATAAAATGAAAGATGATAGATTGCATAATGTACCATGAGATTATGCTGAGACCTCTACATGATGGGACTTAATAAATGGGCAAATAAGTAGATATGCTTCACGCTGTGCAATATGTGGATACATTACATGGTACAGCAAGAGTATGTTGACATAGCGTGTTCCATCACAATAACTTATTCTTCACGTCACCTGGAAAGTGACCTATGCTTGGTTTCATCCATTATTTCATTATTGTCTTTACTTATTGTTCAGTTGCTAAGAGACACACTTTCCTGTTGCCCCAAGTTTGGTCTTCGAAGGGTACTGTAGCACTCTCTCGTCTCTTGACTTCGATTTGGATTTTCGGGATGTACTTGCCATGACTTAGGAGGAATAATTCTTCTGAGTCTGACTAAGACAATACTTCCTGAGTGCTGCGACATTGACTCCTAACTCTTAGAATTTATGAAACTCCAGCCTTCATCTCTTTCATAGCCTATTGATCGAAGGAGATAACTGTCTGTGTCATGATGTACTGAGCTTCTTCCTAGAAGGACATTTGGGTGACCACATCTTGCTTTGTATTCAAGTTACACAGTGAATATCTATCACTGGTAGGAGGCTAGATAGAGGACATCAAATATATGTGGATGATCACAACTTTTATTGTACAGCCAGATGGTCATAGCTACAACACCCTCCATCCTTTACCTGTATTCTGGAGGCGAAAGGGGTTTGAACATTGACAAAGACCAAACACTAGTGAACTTGATCGACAAATGCTCGTCCACAGAATACAGTGAGTTGATGTCAGCCCAGAGAAGCTGATGGGGGAGAACAGAGGGCATAGTCCTCAAGGGTTAGAGGTTAAACAGAGAGAGCTCTGGAAGGAGAAAAAGCTTCAGTGGCCCACATTTTCCTCTCAAGCACATTGGCTAATCCTGACACCAGACACAAGCAAGCTTGACTGCCTCTAACCAGGGCCCTGCAATCCACATGCCTGCTAATCCCTCTCCACTTCATCTGGCGGGGGGGGGGGGGGGGGGGGAAGAGTTTCCCACAGGGACAGGCACTCTACAGCAAATGTTCAACAACGTTCTCTAAGCGTTTTACAAGCATATCCTCAAATGACCAACCAGAGCCAGGTGGGTTAATGTGTTTCTGTTGCTTGTTTTCGTCCTCCACCCACTGCCGCACACAATCTTGATTGAAAAGCCTAGATTCAACATATGTGTATGCACTGTACCTGCTTAACCAGTTGCCAGTATTACTGGGATTACTTTCACTGAATGCTTGCCGTTTGTAGGTGGTGTTGCAGAACTTAAACCTGATCGGTGGATTACGTTAAATATATCAACCATAAATTTGAATGGTAATCACTGAATGTTGCATGCAAACTTGATCATACATATCTGACAAATGCACACAATGTAACGTGCTTGATTGTGTGCATACTGTTGATCATATAGATTTGAAAACATAAGTGATTACACACTGTTAAAACGAAGTGCTTTGAAACGCCAAAACGAATTGCAACTGCGCTGCCACCAACTTGAAGGAGATGAAACCTTAACATTGCTGGAGTATTGAAACACATCATACTGAAATGTTTTGAAACATTACAAGGTGTGCTGTAACACCACAGCGTGGGAACACTAACAGAAAAGTTTGAAAACACTATCTTGGTGTTTTCGAGTCCTGTTTAGTGCAGAATTAGATACCTTCTCTTTTGGTGTTGCTTCCTCTCTCTAAAGATTCTAAACACTGATGATGTGCAGCTCACATTCATTCTTTTTGAGCAACTCTTTTTACTGACTTGAGAGTCATGATTCGTTTTTTGTAGTGACTCGTTCATTTTAGTAGTTCGTTTGACCTGCCAGCGCTGGCCGCAATGAGTCCTACAGCAGTATTAATACACGCTCCTCCGGCTCAGCGGCTCCAGAGACGTGCTCCGACCACCAACCGTCTGTCGTATGCACTCAGGAAATTAGATCATGAGCATAGACAAGAAAAATACATGTTTAGAACAGATAATTGATCACATGGTGCAAGAATGACTGCAATTAATTAATTATTGTTGAATGTTATGATGGACACCGATTTAAACAACTTGCATCATTTATTTGTACACTTTCTTGAGACAGTTTTGAAATTGAAGGGGTGGAGTAGGAGATTTAACCCCGGTCTTCGGTGGCGAGACGGGTGATATGTGTCTGAGCCGGGTACGTTTCTGCTAGACCACAGACTCTGCACGACTTGCATTCATTTTTATTAAATCTATGTTGTTTTTTAAATGTCAATTTCAATTCACACCAGAATAATTTCTTACAGTGTGGTTGAGAGGGTAAAATTACAACAAAATGTACCATGCTACTGCCCCTCCTGTTTCTAATCTGTCTAAATAAAGCATTGAAAAAACAATTACACAACAAATATTCTCCTTTATATCATCAATCGATATTAAGGCTATTGACCATGTCTATTTTATAAACCTTTTATTGTATGAGAAACACCGTTTTTGTGTTTTGATGCTGCTTTTTACATGCACTGAAACCCCAAAAACGTGTTTTCACAACATTCTCTTAAAAACACCAATATTCCGGTTAAAGAACCACTTTGGGTGTTTCAGAGTACTTCATTTCTGTTTTAAAATGCATTCTTTGTATTTAAACATTTACATTGGGTTAACATTCAAACACACTCCAAACACCAGATCTGAGCTTAGAGGCATTACTTTTCATGGTTTCATCACACAATCATGGTGTTTTGAGACTTTCTATTATTACTATGTGAATAGGAATGCCTAACTACTGGTTTGGTTTGTGGGCTGTGTTATCCCATCCAGAATTCGTAAGTAGCACTGTAGACTGAGTGGAAAAACCAGCAGAAGGATGCAGATTGTATACTGTACCAATAACTCCCTGGTATTGGGAACCCCTGCTGCTGCACACATTGATTTAAATGAAGGTGATTATATGGTATAACGCAAAGGTTCTGCTGGCAGTTTTAATGTTTCTGAAAACCTCTGAGCAGTTTTGAGTTAATGATGATGGTAATTAACTAATTACTTTCAAAGGCTGGGGAAAAAAAACACATAAAACTCAGCACACTCAAAGCGCTCCACGAAATGTAAAAGTCTCCAGGACACTTGCTCAAAATTAAGCGGATTTAGTGTCACTTGTGCTGATTCATTCAACACCGTCAGTATAAACATTATATAGTAGGTAGTGGAATGGCACAAAAAATTGAATGACTTTCCTCCACCATTTCAAATGAATGTAACTTCTTCATAACTGCTGCTTTATCTACAGTATATCAAATGGAGATCTCTACTTGAGATAATTTATTCATTTCAGTAGGAACCAGGTTGGCCCCTATTTGTCTGTATTCATTGAAACAGACATGATATCCATCTTAAAGTGATAGTCTTCTATCATTTAATCTGAAATCATGTTGGTGATTTAGCATCAGCCCTCAGTCTCCCTCTTGCTCCATCTTCTGTTTCTCCCTTTCTGCTCTCCCCTGCCCTCCTCCCCTTCTCGCATGCAAGACGTTTGCTTCCCTGCACCGCAGTCTCCTCTATTTTTCTTTGCTTGATTGCACTTTGGATTTCTCTTCCACTTGTAGAGTCTCACCGGGGTGTAGATTTGTGGGGCCGAGGGAGTGGGAGAAAAATAGCTTTTTCAGACCCCATCCTCTCCTTGGGAAGCCAGGACTGTATATTAGCAGCACTATGCACATAATTGGCTATCCTTATTATTTGATCCCTCTCTAGCGTTAATGTTCAAAAGCAATTTCTCGTGTGTTTACTTTGTTTAAGCAATCCTTATCTAGAGCATGTGATGTAGGTAGCTAGAGAATGTGACAGAAGGTGGCTGTACAAAGCTCCGGTCCTTGGCCAGTGTGTGGCCTAGTGCAGCACTGAATGATACTTCCTCAGTTGTATAACACCCATATTCCATCTCTGGGACAACAGAGGTCATGTTACAATTCTCTTTTATAGCTTCCAATCCATGTCTGCTCTCCTTCATAACTAATTGTCTGGAAGGAATTGATCCACAGAAGAGGTACTGCCACAAACCATCCCTCTTTGCAACCCTTCGTTCTAGCAGTCCAGTCAAATCAGTTAAGGTGGTCTAGGAACTAGGAATCAGGACATAGCTAAATAAGTTGAGTATTTGGACATAGCCAGGAGTTTGTTGATTATTACACCTGACTCATCATTGTACTGACGAGACCAAAGCCTCCTGCTCCTCCTTTATTACTTACCGACGGGAGGGAGGGCCAGATCTCACCCACCTGTAATAAGGACAGACTGAAAGATATTGTCTGGGACTGGGACGCAGACAGAGGTGTGCTGCAGAGCCTCTATTGTAGTTAAATGAGGATGAGGCTGGTTTAATTAAAGATAAGATTTCTATGATGCCGCCCCCCCCCCCCATTAACCAACTCCACTTTTGATTGCTTCAGAGAAAATTAGAGCTTTGAAGCCCGTACCACCGCAGAGATTGGTCTGGCATGCCAAGGAAGGGATTTGTTTGGGTGTTATGATGAATATATGTGTTGTAATGGAAAAGGAATCATTATTGCAACTGAGCTATTTGTCTCTGCTTGTTGTTGGCAAATGCTGTGTTTGACATTATTTCTGACCGTACTATACAGTGTTGAAGTAATGGATCTTCATCACAGAACGTCACGTTAAAGTTTCAAACTTTTAACATTGTGGCCGTTTGTCCTTTCACAATCCACTGGACAATTTATGAATGTCACCTTACAAATGCTGTGGAGTAATCCCTGAGGTCTTCAGAGGACTGAACACATTAATACTGGCCCCTTGGCAAAGGCGACAACTCCTAATGGGCTAAAAAAACATCCAGAAATTATACAAAATGTGGGTATTTTGGAGTGGGTGTACAGTGCAGTCACCATGGTGTCACAGACCGTTCCAATTAATCTCGACTTGTTTACAGCTACCTAATTAACAAGATGGTCATTTATCAAGGGGAGGTGAACACACTAACATTTAACAGAAAAATAGTATGCATGTTTATACTAGTATGATCTATTCATTTGTACATTAATTGACTGCACACATCAGCTGAAATGCATCAACCATGGCAACAACAATCTACTTTGATGGGGTTACTGTCTATTCATTTTGTTAATTGCCTGGCATAGTATGCGCAGACACACTTAAAAAATAATTGCAGTGTATAATAATAATAAACCTGGTTTATTATTAATGGAAAATTGTCACCAAGTACAATGACACGCTATTCCATTTCTCCTAATCTTGACTCATATGTTATTGTGGTTGTTTTTTTCTACGAACATAAAATTGGTGTTTTTTTGAAATATGCTTTTTTTTGGGGGGGGGGGGGATTTCCAAGCCTTTAAAGGTCAGGGGTCATGCAAAACAAACTTGTTTTTGTTGAAATAAAAATCCCTCTCTGGTGATCTGACATTCTGTTGTTTACTCTAGCCCATTTAGTCTGAGCTAAAGAGCATATGAACTCACTAATTAGGTCTGTGGTAGTGGTAGATGGTAATTGTTCATGACAATAAAATAATCTGAACACGACTCCTGGGCCGAGGTGTTACCTGATCCTCTCAGATGTGTCTCCAACAAGGGCGAGTGACTGTGAGGACGGTATCTTGGCTAAAAGGTGAGTCACAGAAAAGGTCACTGTCATTTTCCTCCAGCCCATAAGTCTGATCGAGTGTCGGGGCCCGGAGATGAAAGCCTGGACTGATTGCTTCATTAAGATCTTTACTGATGGCAGGACTAATGGCACACAGACGTCGTCTGTAATTAACTGCCCCCATGCATAACAAAGCAACAAATGAACCACGGAGGCCCTGCTTCCTTCTCTGGATCTACAGAGGATGTACTGTTTGTGGGAACAGGACATGTTAAATTGATTAGGCAGTTCAACATTTTACAGCTGTTAGGTTACTAAATGAAAGACCAAAATGAAGGATTTGATGTTGTATTTTTGCTGTCATTCAATGCAATATGAGACATATCCATTATAGTAACATTGATTAAACAAAAATGCTGGGTGTGTTACTGTATCAAATGTATCCTCTACAAGAGAGCCTGTTGTTATGGCTATTTTGTTCCCCTTTGATCCATGTGGACACTCTCCTGCGCTGCACCACTAATGGTGTAGGCTTTCAGGACAGACTGGGAGATACTGTAGCTTAGTTGCAGAGCGAAGAGCAAATTATTAAGTGAATGGCCTGCTACAACTCTGTGGATTCAGACTAATGGGGTGGTTGAGGAGAAAGGTGGCGAAAGCATGAACCACACACACAGAGACGCAAACACTCATCCATTAAGACACACCATGTGATATCAAAGCCTTTCCAGCCTGCCTGCATGGATTTATTCCTCAATTCTGGCACTGATATTTTCTTGCTACAAAACAACAATACAACAAAGAAACCTCCCGAAACTTCATTATCTTCTCATTACAAACGGTGGAGACGGGGGCAATAGTGATCCTGTCAGCCTGCCTATGACAAAATGCAAATCCTTAAACAAGGGAAGATTATTCACATTCACATTTACAGGACCAAGATATTGTGCAATTTCACTCTGAGCTGTGCCGGCAGTTTAATGTTGTTTAATATCACTGTTGCTGAGGCACATAATGTGATCAAGCCATCAACTCTATTGCTGTTTAGATACATAACAATAAAACAGAACTGTACTCAAGAAGCTTGACTTTGTCCTGGAATATAAATGGTATTAAAAAGCTATTTCCTTGCTATTTGTTTTTGCTAAAGCATCACCAACTTCTGATTAGGAGGAATCCTTTCAGGGAGTCGTCTTGTGTTGTCAACTCAAACCAACGGAACTAATGACTGTTAAAGGAAACTTTAGTGTTGAGTCTTGATGATATGTCCTCTCCCGCCTAAGACAGTCTTCACTAGCTATTGCTTGGCACACTTCATGCAGTAGGTTTTCAAGGAGAAGCCAGTTATTCTAACCCAACCTCTGGAGAAATAACTGAGTGGGTGTGAGTCTGCTTTTAATTCCTCTTCTCTCCTCTCTCCTCCTCTCTGCTTTTACCACACTGTCCCAAGCGTGGCTAATGCACATTCTCATGCATCATTGTAACGGAGGAGTCATATCATCAGTAAAGGACATGGCGCCTGGACACCGCCTCTCAATGTCGCCCTGTTACATAATGGAGAGGTCTGAAATGGAGGTGTCTAGCCCTAGACATACTACAAAGTCACTTACACGGCTATAACAGTTTCACAGCAAGATCTTTACAGGCGGATTAAATATATATTTCTGCCCATTTTTTTTCACACAGTTGCCATCCAGCTCAGGCTCTCTTGAACTGTCTGTCTCTCAAAAGTGCACTAAAAGCAACCTGGACGCATTGTTTCACAGACAGGGCAAGAACAGAGAACCACTTATAGCATATATGAGAGCATCACTTTTTGTCTGGCGAAGTTGACAGAATTGTCATTGGGACATAAGGTTAGATTTCCTCCACCTACTCTTCTCACCATGAGTGTAACACTTTTGAGATTTTTATAGATTTAAATGGGATGTTTCGGCTGCGCTCCACAGACGTGGGGGTTAGAATGGTTGAACTAGCAGTGTTTTCTCTCTTCTCTAGCTTTGGATGGAGAAAGGGTTGGAGGTGAGGGGTGGACTGGAATAGCAGATTCTACATAAGGATATTATATGCACCTACTCTCAGACTGGCTAGATAGAGAAGACAAATGTGTTTCTCTGTTCATATCATCCAACGATAGAGGGGCGAACTGTGGTATCTGTTTTTTTTATCATTCCTAAGTCCTCAAACTAAGGTACTGGGGGCACTTAGGAGAAAGTTAATACACAGAAACTCGGAGAGAACATCCATTATGTTTTAATTTTCTTATCACGTAGTTCAAACCCGTCAGAGCCAGAAACATCGGTCAAACTCTTTCTTTTTCTCTGTCCACACAGGCCTACATCAATCTTGTGTTAAAAAGGAATCTTATGTCAAAAGAAAACAAACCCAACATCCACTGACACTCGTAGTAATGATTTATAGTATTTCTAATTTTAACTATGTATTGCAAAAAACAAAGCATATTTGTTGAATTTTTTTCATTCACTGTCTTAAAAAAATAGATATTCAACCTTGTATGTCTATGGTAGTTAAATGTTTGGTTTGTGTTAGGGGTCTTAGCCACTAATGTCTTTATTTCACCTTGGTTAAATTTGACAGTATTACTGAACTTGGCTCCCTCTTCTATTAGCTGACATGTTTGGATATGCTGGTTCAATGATAGTATGCTGTAGGAACTCAAATTAACAGGCCTACATTACTTGACAGAGACACAGCGGGGCTTTTTATAATTTCAAGTATTTTAAAGCTAGATTTAGCCCCCTGGAGCTTAATTATGTTTCCTGATAAGCTGTCATTGTGTCACAAGTTGTACATTTAACACTTTTGTCTGTATAGAATATTCAGTGTTGAGTGCCTTATTCATTGAGTGTTCATTGTAGATTTCACCATGTCACTGTTGTCACATCATGTGTTCAGTATTCAGTGTTCTCCTCATTTTTACAGCATCTTCCTCAGTAATTAGCTATAAATGTTTCAGGGACACGGGTAGCCTGGGGCTCAGAGGCCCATTCCATCACCACAGAGGTCAAACACACTAGAGCAACCAGATACACAAAGCAGAGCAGACACATATTCTCCATTCAGCGGGTGCACAGCACTCTGTTTAAATCTACTGGAACTAATAAGTAATTAACGGACACGGGCATGTTTAGCTACAGGCAGTAAGACTGAGAAGGAGGTTACAACGGTTCAGCACCAAACATAAACTAATCTCTCTTTTCTTAACATAGAATATCCCAGACAAGACTTCATTGTACTCAACTCAAGTCTACTCCCCTGATGCTCTCATTCTTTTTTTCCACTTGGAAATCAACATTTAAAATTCAGTTTGTAGAGTTCAAAATAAGGTGAGAAAAAGTACAATGAAGTCACCTGGGAGACTAAAACAATGACTGAGACTGTAAAGGATTAAGCATGGCCTATGGCAGTGAGGAACTCTGATGTGCCGCAAAACTTATTTTTGGGGACACTCACAAATAAACGTGCCCTGTGGAATGCACATGGAATTTTGACTTGGTAGCACCAGTGTCGCTCAGATAATACATTGAATGGCACATGGTTACACCGGTATCGTTGTTTTAAGTCGGGTGCACTCTAACTGTTATTACGTTTGTATCATTTGAGGGACGTGCATCGCAATGTTAAGGAGCGAAGTATAATAGCTTATAATGTAGAAAACATTAAGAATACTTGCACTTTCCATGACATACACTGACCAGGTGAAAACTATGATCCCTTATTGATGTCACCCGTTAAATCCACTTCAATCAGTGTATGAAGAGGAGGAGACAGGTTAAAGAAGGATTTTTAAGCCTTGAGACATGGATTGTGTATGTGTGCCATTCAGAGGGTGAATAGGCAAGACAAAAAAATGTAAGTGACTTTGAGGGGGGGTGGGGGGGGCTATCCCCAAACATTTGCCTAGCTAATGGGTCCTTCTTGATCCCCACCAAGGAGAGAGTCATGACAATAGTTAGGCAAGGCAAGTCTTACTAGGCTTAGCTCTACCAAAGTCTCTGCCATATAAACAAACTAGGCATGGCTTTCTGTCCATTGGTTGTTCCTTTACAATGCAGAAAATAGCTCGTCTGTTGCCCAAACTGTTTAAAACTAAATACCTATTGTATCTAAGCTAAAAATACATATTTCTAGCTCGATTTACAGGATGCTCTTAATTAAAGGGATACACACAAATTAATCATCATGAGCAAGGAAAGATGAAAATAGTTCAAATAAACCCTATGTAATCTATAAAAAAAACTGTTGTCACAAAAAATTGATGATTTGCAGTAGGATCAGATGAAATGGAGGTCATTAACATTCAATTAATGAATTGGGACATTTTAGATGTGCCACCGAATTTTGTATCACATCAAGGTGTGCCACGGTTCAAAAAAGGTTGTGAGGTGTGGCTGCCATACATGAAAGCACTCATAAGACGATACAGGCTACGGTCTGTTGCACTTTCAGATGTTCCCCATTGGCTTTGTTTCAGTACATCACATTTATTTATAAAGCCCTTCTTACATCAGTTGATGTCACAAAGTGCTGTACAGAAACCCAGCCTAAAACCCCAAACAGCAAGCAATACAGGTATAGAAGCACAGTGGCTAGGAAAAATTCCCTAGAAAGGACAGAACCTAGAAAGAAACCTAGAGAGGAACCAGGCTATGAGGGGTGGCCAGTCCTCTAGAGAGTTGAAAACAGCAGGTCTGTTACAGGTAGCATGTCCGGTGAACAGGTCAGGGTTCCATAGCCGCAGGCAGAACAGTTGAAACTGGAGCAGCAGCACGGCCAGGTGGACTGGGGACAGCAAGGAGTCATCAGTCCAGGTAGTCCTGAGGCATGGTCCTAGGGCTCAGGTCCTCCGAGAGAGACAAAGAAATAGAGACATAAAGAAAGAGAGAAAAAGAGAGAGCATACTTAAATTCACATAGGACACCGGATAAGACAGGAAAAATACTCCAGATATAACAGACTGACCCTAGCCCCCCGGCACATAAACTACTGCAGCATAAATACTGGAGGCTGAGACAGGAGTGGTCGTTCCCAGCCCAGTTTCTCTGTTACAGCACCTCTCCTGTCTATACTCCCATCCAAATGTGTCTGACCTGTTGAGGTCATCCAGAAGCCTGTTGTCTGGAGCTGGCAGATCCATTCTCTCCTCACCTTGACCTGGGGCGACCGGTCTCCCGTTCCTCCACTGCTGCCCAGTCTCAGAGCTGTGATGTTGCAACCAGTGAACAGTTGGATCATATCCTAAAACAAGGGTAGTCAACTCTTATTCAATGAGGTAAAGAGCTGTGTTTATGGGTCCTAGAGGATACAGCCATCATACATACCCCATCTACCTCCTTGTCCCAATGAAGTTCCAAGTAACAATCATTCACTGGCTAGCATTCCAAATGTATTCAGTCTCGTGGGCACACTGTCTACATGCAGTTTGAAATAGATTAATTGATCATTAAATCTTTGTCACCTTCCGCTAAAACTCTATAGATCTGGGTATGTCATTTTCGGCGAAAACGGGAAAAAAGGGTACGATCCTTAAGAGGTTTTTTAAGATGTTATTCTTGTTTTGTAGCAATGAATTTTGTTTGTGACAATAAAATACCAATTAGATTCCAACAAATTTTTGTTTATTTCATTGGTAAACAATATATACCTTTGTCATTCAAAATGGAAATATTTTCATTTAATGAAACAATTAGTGGTGATAGACTGTAAGGCTCCATAACATATTAGTATTATAATCTCCTGATTATAGTAGTCTTGTTCAAACAGTAATACTAATCACACTATATACACAGCAATAATTGTGCATATTGAGAAGATACTTGTTAAATCATGCGACATAATTTAGTTATTCCATTCACGCTGATTGTTTGTCAGTGAGAATCATAAATATAAATATTTATATTACATAGTTATGTCGTCATAACAATCACACATTGCAATTTACAACAGAATTTCCTTCAAACCCAAGGAGCCATGGCAATATTATCTATGAGTGAGTGTTTAACGGAAACCATCTAATATGTGCCTACAAGTTATGAATAGGAAGTGATTATACCTCAGCTGGCTTCTCCTGTGGGAACCTTCAGGGCGTCAGAACACAATTCACCACAATTTGCATTTATATGACACTTTGGGAAGAGGGCACCTGGAAAGAAGCAGCATCAAAACAAAATGCTGCTATCAATGTGTTACATTGTGGCACTGAGATCAGTAGGTATGACAAACTGTTAGGCACACTAGTCAATCTTCAACGTAGACCCTCTTCAGAGTCCACGTTCATTGCTCCCCTTAAGCATTACACTAAGTCACTGATGTTTTAAACTTGTAAGTGAATGTACCTTTTGTAATAGTGCTTTATCTGGGTGTATCCATACCCCAGTCCTGAAAGACCTGCAGGCATCCATAAATAATTTCCTATCTATACTCCTATTAGTGAAATTGGAATATTATCTAGGCTTACCTAAAATCATGGTTTTGAAAGTAATTTCCTGCTTCTTAGATATATGGGAAAACTGAGCACGTCTGTCCGATATATACCCTTGAGCATGCGTGTCTCAGTGTGTGCTTGTGTGTGTGTCTTAGTGTAACAGTGTAGGTTCCTTCCCTCTCTTCGCCCCAACCCGGGCTCGAACCAGGGACCCTTGCACACATCAACAACTGACACCCACCGAAGCATCGTTACCCATCACACCACAAAAGCCACGGCCCTTGCAACGCAAGGGGAAACCCTACTTCAAGTCTCAGAGCGAGTGACGTCACTGATCGAAACGCTATTAGCGCGCACCACCGCTAACTAACTAGCCATTTCACATCGGTTACACTAGCTCATGTGCATGTGCCTCATTTTCCATGTTATTGCCCTGGAACATGGCTAGAACAAACTATAGTACCACATCCCAAGTCACATTTTAAAATTGGCCTACTAATTTTAGGGAGTCGCTGGTCTTATAGTGATTTTCACTTGTCACGTTGCATCCTTGGTCCTGTGTGTTCTCCTTAAAGGGGCAGTGCAGTCAAATGTGGAATTTGGAATAATACTGTAAAATTGTGAAAATTATAATAATGTACTTCTACTGTAAGATCTGTTTGGCTTTGTGGGGCTTTTTGGTGATGTCACCAGGCGGTATAAGTTAATAGACCAAAAACAAAGAGAGTTTTCCCTCCTCTTTGCCAATAACAGCTAGTTTTCAGGTTACGCATACAGTTGAAGTCGGAAATTTACATATACCTTGGCCAAATACATTTAAAATCAGTTTTCACAATTCCTGACATTTAATCAAAGTAAAAATTCTCTGTCTGAGGTCAGTTAGGATCATCACTTTATTTTAAGAATGTGAAATGTCAGAATAATAGTAGATAGAATGATTTATTTCAGCTTTTATTTCTTTCATCACATTCCCAGTGGGTCAGAAGTTTACATACACTCAATTAGTATTTGGTAGCATTGCCTTTAAATTGTTTAACTTGGGTCAAACATTTCGGGTAGCCTTCCACAAACTTCACACAAATGGTTGGGTGAATTTTGGCGCATTCCGCCTGACAGAGCTGGTGTAACTGAATCAGGTTTGTAGGCCTCCTTGCTCGCACATGCCTCCTTTTTCAGTTCTGCCCACAAATGTTCTATAGGATTGAGGTCAGGGTTTTGTGATGTCCAATCCAATACCTTGACTTTGTTGTCCTTAAGCCATTTTGCCACAACTTTGGATGTATGCTTGGGGTCATTGTCCATTTGGAAGACCCATTTGCGACCAAGCTTTAACTTCCTGACTGATGTCTTGATGTTGCTTCAATATATCCACTTAATTCTCCATCCTCATGATGCCATCTATTTTGTTAAGTGCACCAGTCCCTCCTGCAGCAAAGCAGCCCCACAACATGATGCTGCCACCCCCATACATCACGGTTGGGATGGTGTTCTTCGGCTTGATAGCATCCCCCTTTTTCCTCCAAACATAACGATGGTCATTATGGCCAAACAGTTATATTTTTGTTTCATCAGATCAGAGGACATTTCTCCAAAAAGTATGATCTTTGTCCTCATGTGCAGTTGCAAACCGTTGTCTGGGTTTTTGATGGCGGTTTTGGAGCAGTGGCTTCTTCCTTGCTGAGCAGCCTTTCAGGTTATGTCGATATCGGACTCGTTTTACTGTGGATATAGATACTTTTGTACCTGTTTCCTCCAGCATCTTCACAAGGTCCTTTGCTGTTGTTCTGGGATTGATTTTCACTTTTTGCACCAAAGTACATTCATCTCTAGGAGACAACACGCGTCTCCTTCCTGATCAGTATGACGGCTGCGTGGTCCCATGGTGTTTATACTTGCATGCTATTGTTTGTACAGATGAACGTGGCACCTTCAGGCGTTTTGAAATTGCTCCCAAGGATTATTACCAGACTTGTGGAGGTCTACAATTCTTTTGGCAGATTTCTTTTAATTTTCCCATGATGTCAAGCAAAGAGGCACTGAGATTGAAGGTAGGCCTTGAAATACATCCACCGGCACACCTCCAATTCACTGAAATTATGTCAATTAGCCTAACAGAAGCTTCTAAAGCCATGACATAATTTTCTGGAATATTCAAAGCTGTTTAAAGGCACAGTCAAATTAGTGTATGTAGACTTCTGACCTGCTGGAATTGTGATACAGTGAATTATAAGTGAAATAATCTGTCTGTTATCAATTGTTGTCAATTACTTGTGTCATGCACAAAGTAGATGTCCTAACCGACTTGCCAAAACTATAGTTTGTTAACAAGAAATGTGTGGAGTGGTTGAAAAATGAGTTTCGATGACTCCAACCTAAGTGTATGTAAACTTCTGACTTCAACTCTAGCTCCCATTAGGCTCCTCCAATTAGGCCCCACTCTCAGACCACTCCCAGACAGTCCTAGCAAAATTCTTGCTTGAGAAATTACATTTTGCTAAGAAGCTATTTTTGTTCATTTTTGACCATTTTAATTGAAAACAATCACAGGTAGGTACTTCATTATTACCCAGAAATTCTTTAATATTGTCATGTCACGTCCTGACCAGTAAAGTTGTTTGTTATTGTAGTTTGGTCAGGACGTGGCAGGGGTGTGATTGTTTTGTGTTGTCGGGGTTTTTGGGTTGTGTTCTATGTTTTGTATTTCTACATTCTGTTTACTAGTTTTTCTATTTCTATGTCTAGTTTATTGTTTTGACCTTCAATAAGAGGCAGCTGTTCCTCGTTGCCTCTAATTGAAGGTCCTATTTAATAGGGGTGTTTTTTCTATGGGATTTGTGGGTAGTTGTTCTTTGTATAGCCTAGTAGCCTTACAGGACTGTTTCGTCGTTGTTTTTGTATACGTGTTGATTTTTGTTTTCCTTCTTCAATAAAAAAAGAAGATGAGTATACATATTCCTGCTGCGTTTTGGTCCAATCCCTACGACGCCCGTGACAGATCAAATCAAATTTTATTGGTCACATACACATATTTAGCAGATATTATTGCGGATGTAGCGAAATGCTCTGGGCTAATAATGTTTAAAAAAAAGATTTAAAAAAAATAGTAATAAAATAAACAGCTCCATTGGACATTTAAGTCAGATCATAAGGCTGTGTTGAGATTATTTCTGGAGGTATGCTTTCAGAGTGGGTTTGTCGCCACTTATCTCATTTGCAATATTAATCCTGATAAGTAACTGCAAATGAGAAACAGCTTGAGCATTCTGCTGACCCAAATGGCAGCTAATTCTTCTGCACTTCTCCAAGCTCGCACCACTGTAATCGACTCAGTAGAATGAGAATTCGTATAACTAATGTTGCACATTAGGTGGTAAACTGTTAAAGCTGGGGTGAGATAGTGTGAAGAGCTACTGTGGAGGAAATTAATATTCATTACATACTATACTGTTTAATTAAATTGTCCATTGTTATATGCTAGTATGTTTTACTGGTACAAACTTTTATTGTGTGACTTAGTCATGAATCTGAGCGTAGAGCTTTATGAGCCGGTTGGGTAACTACTACAGTATGTGACCTCCTGTGTTTATGACTGGTAGGAATTTAGCTATGTGGGAGTTGCAGGGACAAACAGAGCTGTTCCCAGGCCCTGTTTCTGCACATCTGCTAAACTGCCACTTAGACAAAAGAGGATGTACCTTTCTAAAAAAGCTGAGACCAACTCTTGTTCATTGGGCTTTGAGCATTGAACTACTTATTTTCTACAATAAGTTTCTTCATGCTCAGTTAAAGAACCAAGGAGAAATAGTATATCTGGTCTCTGGACACGTTGCAAGTTGAGTCACCTTCTTCATCCGGTGTAGTGAGTCGCTGAATCTCTCAGGTGCAGTGTGGGTAGAGTGGGCAGCTGGACGGGATTCACACAACCTGACTAACACTGACTCACGTCCAATAATCATCTCCATAAAACACAGGAGAAAGCCTACTATCCTGCCATTGGTTGAGGCAACAGAGTGAGTGGTTTAAAGAGATAAGTATCTTAATTCCCAACCAATGAATTGTCTGGCTCTTATAGTAATTCCTTAGTTTGGTCTACACATCTGCGTTTTGATAATAAATGCTTCATGAAGAGAGTATCATCTGCTTGTGATAAAGCATATTATCTCAGTCACTAATTCCTTGCTTTACCCGGTGAGCAGAGTGTCTCCGTACATCTTTCAAGGACAATACCGTCTCTGCTTGGTACGACATACAGTATATATAGTACATTGGGGATCCATAGATGATTGTGTTATTCCCTTTCCTTGGGGTTGATAAGACATTGTATCTCTCCGTGCTGGCGCCAGAGTTGGCTCATGTGTCATAGCACTAGCCCTAATCTCATTTAGTGAGGAGGAAGATCACACCCTCGCTCCTGGCAAATGGACCGGGGGACTCTGTGGACGGTTGAATGCACTGGATTAATTTCGCAATTATTAATCCCTGACAAGCATAAACATACCTAATATGTTATGCCAAGCTGCTCCATTGTGAATGAGATTCATTAAGAGAGACTAGAACACATCATCCATGAGGAGACGCAGCTGACACAGCTCGTATGACACATTACTGTCATAGAACATTATAGGTGGGCAAGGAGGGGGCAAGGAGGGGTGGACTGGGAGGGGGAGTTGGAGAGGGACAAGCTTGGCTTGGGAAAGGGGAAGGAAGGAATTATCCATATTACAATGTACTTTTATTTATTTTTGTGACTTGCAAACCCGCTGTAAAATGAATGAGTTCGGATTAGGAGAGGACTTCAACTCATTATTATTCCTTGTTTGCCATTATAGTTAAGATCCAATGATGGTTATTGGCGATAGTGGTGATGGGCTCTATCTGAGGGATCGGGATCGGGTAGCTGGGAAGGCATCAGACACTTCCCTGAAATATGTGCGGCGCCTCCACTCATCTCACTTCTGTCTCTCGGTGGACCCACTCCCCCCAAGTAGAGCCACACCAGCCACTATACTTTGATTTAATTCACAAGGTATTACAAACTGACCACAATATTTCAGTGGCTGTCTTTCTCCATTGTGTTTACAATGACATAATCCACCAATTTGTGGTGAATTAGGGGATGGGTAGGAGCTTAACAGCCCCGAAAAGACAGAACGCCCCAAAGTACAAAAAAGTACTTGCTTTATTTTTTTGTGTTCTCTGTTAAATGTTTGCTCAGCCTACATGTTCACACATTATAGATGTAATGTATACAATAACTACACTGAACAAAAATATAAAGGCAACATGTAAAGTGTTGGTCCCATGTTTTATGAGCTGAAATAAAAGATCCCAGAATGTTCCATATGCACAAAAAACGTATTTATCTTAAATGTAGTGCACAAATTTGTTTACATACTTGTTAGTAACTGGTCCAATAGACAGTAGCCCATAGTGTTAAGTAATTGTTACATGAGCATGTCACACCCTGATCTGTCCTTGTGCCAGTCTCCACCCCCTCCAGGTGTCGCTCATCATCTCCGGTGTATTTATCCCTGTGTTTTCTGTCTCTCTGTGCCAGTTCATCTTCTTTGCCAAGTCAACCAGCGTTTATCTCCTAGCTCCTATTTTTCCCAGTCCTCCTGGTTTTGACCCTTGCCTGTCCTGACACTGAACCCGCCTGCCTGACCATTCTCCCTGCCTAACGCCTTGTACTGTTTGGACTCAGATCTGGTTACTGAACCCCTGCCTGTCCTGACCTCAAGACTGTCTAATGGCCTGTATTGTTTGGACTCTGACCTGGTTTATGAACTCTCGCCTGTACCCGACCTGCCTTTTGCCTATCCCATGTGTTAGAATAAATATCGGAGCTCAACCATCTGCCTCCTGTGTCTGCATATAGGTCTTGCCTTGTGCCCTTATAGAGCATTTTTCCTTTGCCAAGATAATCCATCCACCTGACAGGTGTGACATATCAAGAAGCTGATTTAACAGCATGATCATTACACAGTGTCATTACTTTACTTTCACTAATCTAATGACTTATTTATCTAATCAACTAACTGTCTAATTGTTACCCGATTAAATTAATCACTTACCAATTAACTCATTAGGATTTGGGACATCACGGGAGCGGCTGTTTGAAAAGAGCTACCATCTCCCGAATTAAACTTTACCTATCACATCCATAAAACAGTCAACATATTAATCATAACCTCGTATCATATCTTTCTGAACAGTCGTAACCTCTTGCATTATCAAAAAACCCAGTCTTACACAAATTGGTTTATTTATTTACTTATTACCTAAATGGTAACACATGATAAACACACACACTTAATACATTAAAACAGGTCCCTAGTGGACTGACACAATATGGCAGCTTGTTACAAAGGAGAGAGAGAGGGAGGGGCAGAGACATACTACTTTGGTACATTTAGAAACTACTCTCACAGTAATCATATACTTTGCACACGAACAGCCGCCCGTTTGGAGTAACAAATCATGAATGTATTTACGTGTAAACGTTTTGGTCCTTCGTGGATTTCTGTCGGAACCAGGCTTTCTTGGAAAGGTTTTTGGGGCTTTTTGTGGAATGCTCTGATTGTCCTAAAGGGGTCCCCACCCATCTTCTTCTGTTATCCTCCTCTGCCGTCGTCCGGTATCCTTTGACTTGTCGTGTAGTCCTGAACAGAACTACAGAGCTTATTCTACTTTCCATTCGCTCCTGAAGCTGCCTCTTTGAAGATAGGCTAGCCAACCGTGTCGATGGTTCCCATTGGGGGATGAGAGTAGTGTACTACGGTGATTTGAGAAGAGTAGTAGAATGGTCCCACTTAAATTCGCTTTCCTAGATACTTGTCCGGGAGGTGACGTTATCATCT
The DNA here is from genome assembly GCF_901001165.1 of Salmo trutta. Classification (NCBI taxonomy): domain Eukaryota; kingdom Metazoa; phylum Chordata; class Actinopteri; order Salmoniformes; family Salmonidae; genus Salmo; species Salmo trutta. Next base: position 8,067,190 of record NC_042982.1, on the reverse strand, counting down.
CTACCTCGAGTTGAGATTTCAGAGTTCAAACCACTTTGGACGTGAGCTGCAGCTACACACCTCACTCATCTAATATGTTCATTCTTAACCCCTCATTTTGACCAGTTCATTCAAAAGGCGTGGTTCATGAGGCTGACACGCTCTCTGACCTCACTCAGGGGGTGGTGACTACTCACTTGTACAAAGTTATAGAAACAACTTCCTCTTATAGTTTCTAAGATTACATCCCTCTCTTAACAAAAATATTTTCATAATTGTTCATATTTCATACACACCGTAGAGGATGGAGACTTCGTACTTGTAGTGCGTATACTTTTCAAGTAACAGTATTTCCTCTATAACATGTTTAATGACGTCACAAAATAACCAACAATATGACATTAGTTTTCTATAGCTCGCCTCTGACCATTCCCCAAATTCTCTGTTAGAAATATTGTTCCAGCATTCGCTTTTGAACGTGTTAAAGTTTCAGCGGGAAAAGTCTCTGGAGACAGAGCACATTCCTTTGTGAATTTGGAGAGGGAGACCCTGGATCTCATCTCCTTTAATTCACAACAGTGCGTGAGGTGTCAACCCCCGACACCAATTCCCTCCTCTACCCTCTGCGGTGAGAGGGGGTCTGGTTGAAGTTTATTCATTGCAAACCTGATCTGACCCATTTGGATCCTCTAAGGACAGTCATGACAACAGGTGCACCTTGTGCTGAGGACAATAAAAGGCCACTCTAAAATTGCGCTAACTTTTTTAATTTGCACAAGTTGGGACAGGAGCTCCTCAAGAGGAAGCTGACGATGGTACAAACAGTACGAAAAAAACTATCCAGAGCTCCCACCTCAGCTGTTGAATACACGGAAGAGGCCTATCAATTCCTCTAAGCTTGTGTTCACAGCCGACACGTCCCCAGTGTCCTATGTGCCAAAGAATGGCAAAAAATGTGGTACTCATGAGTACGCTGCATAGGGATAGGAGAATCTTTGGCCAGGAACATCATAAACCAGAAATCATAATGGGTTACAGTGCCACAAAAGGAGGGGTGGACAATTTAGACAAGCTGGTGACTGGCTACAGCTGCAAAAGAAGAACCATATTCTAGACACTTGTGATATTCTTCAAAATCTTGGACATCTCGACGTAGAACGCGTTTGTCATCTGGATGGCCTTGGACCCAGATTGAAACAGAGGGAAGCTCCAGAGGAGACGACTCTTTCGTGAGGAGCTGGGTAAGGCATTGGTAAGACCTCAAATCCAAAGGAGGCAACATATCCCAAGGACCCCAGCTTCTGCAGCCATCACGAGGAGGATGCTGGTCCCCCACCCTCCCAACCCACAGAACCAACAACTCCAATACCGGAAGTAAGTGTGAGTGATGTTGTTGTGTGTGTGTCTGACTCTCTTACCTTGGCCTGCTATAAATATATATTTGAATGAGATATTAGTAAAAGTGTTATCATTCTAGATTGCAGCTGGTAGCAACAAGAAGAAGCCCTGTGATGTGTGTGAACCCAAGAAGGACAGGAAGATTCATGCATCAAGTGCAAGAAATGCATTTGCAACACACACACAGTAAAACTCTGTCCCTCGTGTGGTGTGTTGACTGGTCTTAATTTGTGTTCAATGGGGCTCATTTGTGATTCACCACCTGGATTTGGTCATATGCAGCATAATTTTAACTTGTGTTTTTTACATTGGATAAAAGTAGAGACTAAGAGCTACAAAAGGGTATATCATACACTGCATTTTTAAGGAACAATGGGAAAGTAATTCTGCTTTGAAAGTTGATACTTGTAAACTCACTTTTGAGAAAATGGCCTTTGAATGTTTTGGTATCTAGTGAAGAGCTCTTCTTAGTTAACACCCATTCAGCATCCTTCACACCCTCTTAAGCTTTAGCCCCACCCACTCTCGTTTCGCTCTCAGAGCATTCAGAGCGCACACTTGATGCTCTGGCCGATGATTTGTTTACCTCTGGATAACATAAAAACAGCCTAACCAGCTCAGCTGGCAACAATTTCATTACGTTTTTTTGCCGACGTTTACTGACACCGGCCATATTCAACAGGTGTTGTACACTTTAGCTTAAGACATGTAGCTAGCTAGCTAGGTAAACAACATGTAAGATCACAAACGTCAAGTAACGTTAGCTAACGAGCCAGCCAGCTAACGTTAGCTAGTTAAACCACAATGCACATAGTGCCAAATCATGTCATTACTACCCTGCATGAATCTGTTGGGAGCTAATTAAACAGGTTCAATGTTAGCAAGCTAACATTAGGCTCTAAATAGCAAAGGAAACGGCTCTGGGATACGAATAATAACGTCATACACGTAACAATAGCTAGGGATCCAGCCAGCTAACGTTAGCTAGCTAACAGTACCCCTGAACCTATAGCGCTACCGCCAGCATTTAGATTTACCATTGCGTTAGGGGGCTCTATTTTAACAAACCTATGTCACATATGCAGAAAATATATACTCCTGTGTCCATGAGAACCAGGGCTACGGCTCAGTGCAAGCTATTTCTATCTACGGTGTCCACAGGCCTAAACAGGGGACTTTATATTTATGTTTTGTTTTTAAGGACACACCTCATATATCCACCCCTCCCTTCTCAGCGCAAGCATGCTGATGTTAAATTTACAAACCTGGCGTTCGGGCTGGAAAATGCCAGTGCACCAATTTTTACATGCTGAAATTACAAACTAACTTGCGTTTGACACTTGCTCCTCCTTAGTGCGAGACAAAAATAGAGCCCCAAGTGTGATTATAAACTCTCTGTGGCACATATATTCTCTCTTTAATGTTATTGAGACATGCTTGTGACTTATAAGTGTTTAAACTTGGGCTTTGGAAGACTAAGTGGTTCATTAAATACATTTAATAAGGGAAGCAATTATATCGGCTATGGCGTTAGCTGATGGATTTGTTATTAATTAAATTACTTCAATCTTGATTTTATCATGGATATCAAATGGCCCATAAGAACATTAAACGTGGATATATTTGTCAAATGTATTTCCTTTATTAAATGCTTACCTTAAATTTGCCATCCCTTTTACAAGTTTCACACATTTCCTTCACTCGTCTATATGTCCTTCCTATACCACACTTTTACCAAATTACCTTGCTTTCATCTTCATGTGAGAGAAATTGTCATCCCTCAAAAGAAAATTGCTGTGTATTACTGCATGGAAGGAACATGTTAACCCTTTATTTTTGTATCTTGTCTGTCAGATGTAGGCCTATAGAACATATAAGCCTATAGTACATCATCCAACTAAATAATCATAGCATTAATTTAAAATGACACTTGTGGTACTGGTTTTCCTGATATAATCATATTCAACAGTGGATTCGGAAAGTATTCAGACCCATTGACATTTTCCACATTCTGTTACGTTGCAGCCTTATTCTAAAATTGAGCAAATTTCTCATCAATCTACACACAATACCCATAATGACAAAGCAATAACTGTTTATGTTGATAAAAAAAAATTTAACGGAAATATCACATTTACATAAGTATTCAGATCCCTTTACTCAGTACTTTGTTGAAGGACCTTTGGCAACAATTAGAGCCTTAAGTCTTCTTGGGTATGGCGCTGCATGCTTGGCACACCTGTATTTGAGGAGTTTCTCCCATTATTATCTGCAGATCCTCTCAAGCTCTGTCAGGTTGGATGGGGAGCGTTGCCGCACAGCTATTTTCAGGTCTCTCCAGAGATGTTAGATCGAGTTTAAGTCTGGGCTCTGGCTGGGCCACGCAAGGAAATTCAAAGACTTGTCCCGAAGCCACTCCTCTGTTGTCTTATTGGATGGTGAACCTTCGCCCCAGTCTGAGGTCCTAAGTACTCTGAAGCAGGCTTTCATCAAGGATCTCTCCGTACCTTGCTCCGTTCATATTTCCCTCGATGCTGACTAGTCTCCCAGTCCCTGCCAATGAAAAACATCCCCACCGCGTGATGCTGCCACCACCATTCTTCACTGTAGGGAAGGTATTGGCCAGGTGATGAGCAGTGCCTGGTTTCCTCCAGAAGTGACGCTTGGCATTCAGGCCAAAGAGTTCAATCTTGATTTCATCAGACCAGAGAATCTTGTTTCTCATGTTCTGAGAGTCCTTTAGGTGCCTTTTTGGCAAACTCCAAGCAGGCTGTCGTGCCTTTTACTGAGGAGTGGCCACTCCGTCTGGCCACTCTACCATAAAGGCCTGATTGGTAGAGTGCTGCAGAGATGGTTGTCCTCCCCGATTGCTCAGTTTGTCTGGGCGGCCAGCTCAGGGAAGAGTGTTGATGGTTACAAACTTCTTCCATTTAAGAATGATGGAGGCCAGGGCCTCCCGAGTGGTGCAGCAGTCTAAGTCACTGCATCGCAGTGGTAGCTGTGTCACTACAGATCCTGGTTAGATTCCAGGCTGTGTCGCAGCCGACCACAACCAGGAGACCCATGAGGCGGTGCACAATTGGCCCAGCGTCGTCCGGGTTAGGGGACGGTTTGGCCGGCCGGGATGTCCTTGTCCCATCATGTCCTAGCGACTCCTGTGTCGGGCCGGGCGCATGCATGCTGACACGGTCGCCAGATGTACGGTGTTTCCGCTGACACATTGGTGATTCTGGGTTAAGCGAGCATTGTGTCAAGAAACAGTGTGGCTTGGAGGGGTTGTGTTTCGGAGGACGCAAGGCTCTCGACCTTCGCTTCTCCCAAGTCCGTGCGGGAGTTGCAGCGATGGGAGAAGACTGTAACTACCAATTGGAAAGCATGAAATTGGGGAGGGAAAAAAAGAATGATGGAGGCCACTGTTCTTGGGGACCTTCAATGCTGCAGAAATATTTTGGTACTCTTCCCCAGTTCTGTGCTTCGACTCATTCCTGTCTCTGAGCTCTATGGACAATTCCTTCGACCTCAATGCATGATTTTTGCTCTGACATGCACTGTCAACTGTGGGACCTTATATAGACAGGTTTTTGCCTTTCCAAATCATGTCCAATCAATTTAATTTACCACAGGTGGACTCCAATCAAGTTATAAAAACATCTGAAGTATGATCAATGGAAACAGAATGCACCTAAGCTCAGTTTTGAGTCTCATAGCAAAGGGTCTGAATATTTATATAAATAAGGTATTTCTTTTGTTTATTTTTTACTTTTGCAAAAAATGTCTTTAAATATGAATATATATATATATATATACACACACACACACACACACACATCTTTATTTAACCAGGTAGGCCAGTTGAGAACAAGTTCTCATTTACAACTGCGACCTGGCCAAGATAAAGCAAAGCAGTGCGACAAAAACAACAACACAATATAAGAATCTATGTACAGTGTGTGCAAATGTAGAAAAGGGAGGTAAGGCAATAAATAGGCCATGGAAGCGAAATAATTACAATTTAGCATTAACACTGGAGTGATAGATGTGCAGATGATGATGTGCAAGTAGAGATACTGGGGTGCAAAAGAGCAAGAGGATAAGTAACAATATTTGGATGAGGTAGTTGGGTGTGCTATTTACAGATTGGCTGTGTACAGGTACAGTGAGCTGCTCTGACAGCTGATGCTTAAAGTTAGAGAGGGAGATAAGACTCCAGCTTCAGTGATATTTTCAATTCGTTCCAGTCATTGGCAGCAGAGAACTGGAAGGAAAGGCGGCCAAAGGAAAATGTGGCTTTGGGGGTGAACAGTGAAATATACCTGCTGGAGCGTGTGCTACAGGTGGGTGTTGCTATGGTGACCAGTGAGCTGAGATAAGGCGGGGCTTTACCTACCATAGACTTATAAATGAACTGGAGCCAGTGGGTTTGGCGACGAATATGTAGTGAGGGCCAGCCAAAGAGAGCATACAGGTCGCAGTGGTGGGTAGTATATGGGGCTTTGGTGACAAAATGGATGGCACTATGATAGACTACATCCAATTTGCTGAGTAGGGTGTTGGAGGCTATTTTGTAAATGACATTGCTGAAGTCAAGGAACGGGAGGGTATGTTTGGCAGCATGAGTGAAGGAGGCTTTGTTGCAAAATAGGAATGCCGATTCTAGATTTAATTTTGGATTGGAGATGCTTAATGTGAGTCTGGAAAGAGAGTTTACAGTCTAACCAGACACCTAGGTATTTGTAGTTGTCCACATATTCAAAACCGCCCAGAGTAGTGATGCTAGTCAGGTGGGAGGGTGCAGGCAGCAATCGGTTGAAGAGCATGCACTTAGTTTTACTTGCATTTAAAAGCAGAGGCCTCGGAAGGAGTGTTGTATGGCATTGAAGCTCGTTTGGAGGTTTGTTAGCACAGTGTCCAAAGAAGGGCCAGGTGTAAACAGAATGGTGTCGTCTGCGTAGTGGTGGTTCAGAGAAGTACCAGCAGCAAGAGCGACATCATTGATATACACAGAGAAAAGAGTCAGCCCGAGAATTGAACCCTGTGGCACCCCCATAGAGACTGCCAGAGGTCCGGACAACAGGCCCTCCGATTTGACACACTGAACTCTATCTGAGAAGTAGTTGGTGAACCAGGTGAGGCAGTCATTTGAGAAGCTAAGGCTATTGAATCTGCCGATAAGAATGCAGTGATTGACAGAGTTGAAAGCCTTGGCCCTTTGAAGAGGGGGATGACCGAGGCAGCTTTCCAATCTTTGGGGATCTCAGATGAAACGAAAGAGAGGTTGAATAGGCTAGTAATAGGGGTTGCAACAATTTTGTCGTTATTGTGGGGTATTGTGTATGGATTGATGAGGGAAAAAAAATATTTAATCCATTTTAGAATAAGGCTGTAATGTAACAACATGTGGAAAAAGTGAAGGGGCATACTTTCCGAATGCACTGTATACAGTGGTGTCCGAAATGATTGACACCCTTGATAAAGATGAGCAAAAATGACTGTATAAAATACATAATTTAAATACTGAGGACAACCATTTGGGAAATTATATTATTTTATACTAATACAATTGCTCGGAGAAAGGCATTTTGTCTAACAAGTACACAATTTTTTCTCAAAAAGGTAAGAGTCAAAATGATTGATAAAATTGTTTTATGAGTTGGAGAACTCATTGGAAGGGATCATAGAACATTACTCTATACAGAATCCTTCCAGATCCTTGAAATTCTTCGTTAAGTTTCAGCCTCCTGGCAGAGGCAACCAGGTTTTTGGCTAAAATGTCCTGGTACTGTGTAAAGTTGATGATGCTGTTGACCTTAACAAGGGCCCCAGGACCAGTGAAAGCAAAATAGCTCCATAACATTAAAGCTCCACCACCATATTTTACAGCAGAAATTGGGTTATTTTCTGCTTATGGATTCTCATTTCAAAGCCAAACACAACACTGGTGTGCATGGTCAAAGAGCTCTATTTTCATGTCATCCAACAAATGTTATCTTCTGGAATTTGCTAAAAGGGTTGGCACTTTGATTGGAACTGGTGCTTTGGTCAGATGACATGAAAATAGAGCTCTTTAGCCACGCAAACCAGTTGTGTGCAAAAGTATTCATCGCACTTGGCATTTTTACTATTTTGTTGCATTACAACCAATAATTTAAATTGATTTTTATTTGGATTTCATTTAATGGACATACACAAAATAGTCAAAATTGGTGAAGTGAAATAAAAAAAATTACTTGTTTCAAAAAACAATAAAAAATGGAAAAGTGCTGTGTGCATATGTATTCATCCCTTTGCAATGAAGCCCCCAAATAAGATCTGGTGCAATCAATTACCTTCAGAAGTCACATAATTAGTTAAATAATGTCCACCTGTGTGCAATCTTAGAGTCACATGAGCTGTCACAATCTCAGTATATATGTACACCTGTTCTGAAAGGCCTCAGAGTCTGCAACACCACCAAGCAAGGGGCACCACCAAGCAAGCGGCACCATGAAGACCAAGGAACTCTCCAAACAGGTCAGGGACAAAGTTGTGGAGAAGTACGGATCAAGGTTGGGTTATAAAAAAATATCCGAAACTTTGAACATCCCATGGAGCACCAGTAAATCCATTATTAAAAAATTTAAAGAATATGGCACCACAACAAACCTGCCAAGAGAGGGCAGCCCACCAAAACTCAGGGACCAGGCACGGAGGGCATTAATCAGAGAGGCAACAAAGAGACCAAAGCTAACCCTGAAGGAGCTGCAAAGCTCCACAGCAGAGATGGGAGTATCTGTCCATAGGACCACTTTAAGCCATACACTCCACAGAGCTGGGCTTTATGGAAGAGTGGCCAGAAAAAAAGCAATTGCTTAAAGAAAAAAGAAGCAAACAAGTTTGGTGTTCACCAACAGGCATGTGGGAGACCCCCAAAAATATGGATGAAAGTACTCTTGTCAGATGAGACTAAAATTGAGCTTTTTTGCTATCAAGGAAAACGCTGTCTGGCGCAAACCCAACACCTCACATCACCATCCCCACAGTTAAGTATGGTGGTGGCAGCATCATGCTGTGGGGATGTTTTTCATCGGCAGGGACTGGGAAACTGGTCAGAATTTAAGGAATGATGGATGGCGCTAAATACAGGGATATATTTGAGGGAAACCTGTTTCAGTCTTCCAAAGATTTGAGAGTGGGACGGATCCACTATGATAAAAGTAAAATATGGCACGAGGAAACAATCAAAAGCTACATAAAAGCTTTATAAATACAATAACATTTTAAATCCTTAATGGAGATTTCAATTCTAGCAGTATTGTACTGTGTGATAGCTGGCACTCTAGGCTCAAAGCTTTTTTAGCCTGATGTTTTTATTTTCCCATAGTGGATCCGTCCCCCAGCAGGTCAATGGCCCTAAGCATACTGCTAAAGCAACACTTGAGTGGTATAAGGGGAATATATTTAAATGTCTTGGAAGGGCCTAGTCAAAGCCCAGAACTCAATCTAATTGAGAATCTGTGGTATGACTTATTAAAGATTGATGTACACCAGCAGAACCCATCCAACTTGAAGGAGCTGGAGCAGTTTTTCCTTGAAGAATGGGCAAAAATCCCAGTGGCTAGATGTGCCAAGCTTATATAGACATACCCCAAGAGACTTGCAGCTGTAATTGTTGCAAAAGCTGTCTCTACAAAGTATTTTCAAGCAGATTTAAGTCAAAACTGTAACCAGACAACTCAGGAACATTCACTGTCTTCCTGGTAAGTAACTTCGGTGTAGATTTGGCCTTGTGTTTTAGGTAATTGTCTTGCTGAAAGGTTAAGTTGTCCCCCACTGTCTGGTGAAAAGCAGACTGAACCAGGTTTTTCTCTAAGATTTTGCATGTGTTTAGCTCCATTTTGTTTTGCCAGAAAATTTCCCCATCCATGACAAACATACCCATAACATGATGCAGCCACCACCATGCTTGCAAATATGGAGAGTGGTACACAGTGATTGTCACGGATCCCTCCGGAACTTTCATTACCTGGCCCCTATTCCCAATGATTGTATTTGTACAGTTGAAGTCGGAAGTTTACATACATCTTAACCAAATACATTTAAACTCAGTTTTTCACAATTCCTGACATTTAATCCTAGTAAAAATGTCCTGCCTTAGGTCAGTTAGGATCACCACTTTATTTTAAGAATGTGAAATGTCAGAATAATAGCAGAGAATGATTTATTTCAGCTTTAATTTCCTTCATCACATTCCCAGTGGGTCAGAAGTTTACATACACTCAAATAGTATTTGGTAGCATTGCCTTTAAATTATTTAACTTGGGTCAAACATTTCAGGTAGCCTTCCACAAGCTTCCCACAATAAGTTGGGTGAATTTTGGCCCATTCCTCCTTTTTCAGTTCTGCCCACAAATTTTCTATAGGATTGAGGTCAGGGCTTTGTGATGGCCACTCCAATACCTTGACTTTGTTGTCCTTAAGCCATTTTGCCACAACTTTGGAAGTATGCTTGGGGTCATTGTCCATTTGGAAGACCCATTTGCGACCAAGCTTTAACTTCCTGACTGATGTCTTGAGATGTTGCTTCAATATTTCCACGTAATTTTCCTGCCTCATGATGCCATCTATTTTGTGAAATGCACCAGTCCCTCCTGCAGCAAAGCACCCCCACAACATGATGCTGCCACCCCCGTGCTTCACGGTTGGGATGGTGTTCTTCAGCTTGCAAGCCTCCCCCTTTTTCCTCCAAACATAACGATGGTCATTATGGCCAAACAGTTATATTTTTGTTTCATCAGACCAGAGGACATTTCTCCAAAAAGTACGATCTTTGTCCCCATATGCAGTTGCAAACCGTAGTATGGCTTTTTCTAACCTGTTAGGGCTAGGGGGCAGTATTTACACGGCCGGATAAAAAACGTACCCGGTTTAATCTGGTTACTACTCCTGCCCAGTAACTAGAATATGCATATAATTATTGGCTTTGGATAGAAAACACCCTAAAGTTTCTAAAACTATTTGAATGGTGTCTGTGAGTATAACAGAACTCATATGGCAGGCAAAAACCTGAGAAGATTTCATGCAGGAAGTGGCCTGTCTGACAAGGAGTCGTGCTTCTTGTCTCTGTTTTTTGAAGAGTGAGGATCTTAGCTGTAACGTGACACTTCCCACGGCTCCCATAGGCTCTCAGAGCCCGGGAAAAAGCTGAACGATATCAAGGCAGCCTCAGGCTGAAACACATTATCGCCTTTGCCAAGTGGCCGATCAGAGGACAAAGGAATTAGGCGCGTGCCCGAGTCAACCCCGTGCTGTATTTTCTTTCGGCTGTTTGCCTAATTGCAGATTCCCGGTCTGAATATTATCGCTTTTTTACAAGAAAAATTGCATAAAAATAGATTTTAAACAGCTGTTGACATGCTTCGAAGTACGATAATGAAATATTTAGAAATCTTTTGTCACGAAATGCGCCGTGCGCGTGACCTTTATTTACCATTGGGATAGTGTCTTGAACGCACGAACAAAACGCCGCTGTTGGAACATAACTATGGATTATTTTGGACCAAAACAACATTTGTTATTGAAGTAGAAGTCCTGGGAGTGCATTCTGATGAAGAACAGGAAAGGTAATCAAACTTTTCTAATAGTAAATCGGAGTTTGGTGAAGGCTAAACTTGCTGGGTGTCTAAATAGCTAGCCCTGTGATGCCGGGCTATCTACTTAGAATATTGCAAAATGTGCTTTCACCGAAAAGCTATTTTAAAATCGGACATATCGAGTGCATAGAGGAGTTCTGTATCTATAATTCTTAAAATAATTGTTATGCTTTTTGTGAACGTTTATCGTGAGTAATTTAGTAAATTGTTAGTAAATTCATCGGAAGTTTGCGGGGGGTATGCTAGTTCTGAACGTTACATGCTAATGTAAAAAGCTGTTTTTTGATATAAATATGAACTTGATTGAACAAAACATGCATGTATTGTATAACATAATGTCCTAGGTGTGTCATCTGATGAAGATCATCAAAGGTTAGTGCTGCATTTAGCTGTCTTCTGGGTTTTTGTGACATTATATGCTAGCTTGAAAAATGGGTGTCTGATTATTTCTGGCTGGGTACTCTGCTGACATAATCTAATGTTTTGCTTTCGTTGTAAAGCCTTTTTGAAATCGGACAGTGTGGTTAGATTAACAAGAGTCTTGTCTTTAAATAGCTGTAAAATAGTCATATGTTTGAGAAATTGAAGTAATAGCATTTCTAAGGTATTTGAAAATCGCGCCACAGGATTCAACTGGCTGTTACGTAGGTGGGACGATTTGGTGCCACCTGCCCTAGAGAGGTTAAAACTTCTTGAGGCTACCTGGGACGTTAGCGTGCCACCTGTGGCGCACCCTATCAACAGCAGGTGCATTTCAAGAGCGGCAAATTTGAAACCAAATAAATGTACAAATTCAAATTTCTCAAACATACAACTAACTTACAGCCTTTGAAAGATAAACATCTTCTTAATCTAACCACGTTTACCGATTTCAAAAAGGTTTTACGGGGAAAGCATAAAGTTAGGTTATGTTAGGAGAGTACATTGACAATAGCTGTGTGCAATGCATTGTCGATTCAAAGACATGCGTCACCAAAACCATACAATCAGCTAAAATTATGCACTAACCTTTTACAATCTCCATCAGATGACACTCCTAGGACATTTTGTTAGACAATGCATGCATTTTTAGTTCTATCAAGTTCATATTTATATCTAAAAACAGTGTTTTACTATGGCGTTGATGTTCAGGAAATCGTTTCCCTCCAATACCGGCAGTCAAGTCATGACGACAAAATAATTAATTAATATTAGAAAACATTGCTAAAATATTATATTGTCATTCAAAGAATTATAGATTTACATCTCTTGAACGCAATGGACTTGTCAGATTTTAAATTAACCTTACTGGGAAATCACACTTTGCAATAATCTGAGCACTGCGCCAGAAAAATACGCATCGCGATACAGACTAACCGCCATGTTGGAGGAATCTAAAATCGAAAATACTATATAAATAATCCATTACCTTTGATTCTCTTCATCAGATGTCACTTCCAAAGAGTCCCAGGTCCATAACGAATGTATTTTTGTTCAAAAAAGCTCATCATTTATGTCGAAAAACCTCCGTGTTGTAGCGCATGATCTAAGCCAGCCGGACTTCACTTCACTTCAAGAACGGAAAAAATATATTTCCGTTCGTTCAAACATGTCAAACGTTGTATCGCATAAATCATTAGGGCCTTTTTTAACCAGAACATGAATAAAATTCAAGGCGGACCATTGGGTTTTCTTTTAAAACGTTTCGGAATGAGAGTACCCACCATCAAATCGCGCGCCAGGGTGAATGATGGACCATCACGTTCCATGGCTCTTATTCGGTCAGATCTCACTGTAGAACACTCAAAACACTTTGTAAAGGCTGGGGACATCTTGTGGAAGCAATAGGAAGTGCCAGAATATTCCTAACCCCCTTTGTTTTTCAATGGCATAGGCTCAAAGTCAATTCAACACATCAGGTATCCACTTCCTGTCAGAATCTGTCTCAGGGTTTTGCCTGCCAAATGAGTTCTGTTATACTCACAGACACCATTCAAACAGTTTTTGAAACTTTAGGGTGTTTTCTATCCATATATAATAAGTATATGCATATTGTAGTTACTGGGTAGGTGTAGGAGGCATTTAAAAATGGGCACATCTTTTTTCAAAAAAGTCTCAATACTGCCACCTATACCCTAACAGGTTAATGGCGGTTTTGGAGCAGTGGCTTCTTCCTTGCTGAGCAGCCTTTCAGGTTATGTTGATATAGGACTCGTTTTACTGTGGATATAGATACTTTTGTAACTGTTTCTTCCAGTATCTTCACAAGGTCTTTTGCAGTTGTTCTGGGATTGATTTGCACTTTTCGCACCAAAGTACGTTCATCTCTAGGAGACAGAACGTGTCTCCTTCCTGAGTGTTATGACGGCTGCGTGTTCCAATGGTGTTTATACTTTCATACTATTGTTTGTACAGATGAACGTGGTACCTTCAGGCGTTTGGAAATTGCTTCCAAGGATGAACCAGACTTGTGGAGGTCTACAATTCTTTTTCTGAGGTATTGGCTGAATTATTTTGATTTTCCCATGATGTCAAGTAAAGAGGCACTGAGTTTGAAGGAAGGCCTTGAAATACATCCACAGGTACACCTCCAATTGACTCAAATTATGTCAATTAGCCTATCAGAAGCTTCTAAAGCCATGACATTATTTTCTGGAATTTTCAAAAGCTGTTTAAAGGCACAGTCAATTTAGTGTATGTAAACTTCTGACCCATTGGAATTGGGATACAGTGAATTATAAGTGAAATAATCTGTCTGTATACAATTGTTGGAAAAATTACTTGTCATGCACAAAAGTACATGTCCTAACCAACTTGCCAAAACTATAGTTTGTTAACAAGAAATTTGTGGAGTGGTTGAAAAACAAGTTTTATTGACTCCAACCTAAGTGTATGTAAACTTCCGATTTCAACTGTCCTTTGGATTCCATCGGGTGGTTGATTATTGTTACAATGTCCATTTGTGCGTGTGAGTACCTGTGCTGTGTTTTTTGGCTTCGTGCCATTGTGGATTGCGCATATGATTGAAGGTCTCGTCCCGTGAGTTAATCATTGTACGCGTGTGATATTTATTCGAGGTACTCGCTCTTTTGTTTGGGTTTCAACCCTGTTTTTGTATAGTGTTTGTTTGGTCTCCGTCCCCGTGCCTTTACACGGCACTCTGTAATTTGGGTACAATTTAAAAAATATTACGCATTCCTGCGTCTGTCTCCCGAATCATTTATACCAGAGTGACAGTGATGTGTTGTGTTGGATTTGCCCCAAACATAACGCTTTGTATTTAGGAAAATATATTTTTTTAAAGCTTTTTTTTGCTGTATTACTTCAGTGGATTGTTGCAAACAGGACACATGTTTTAAAGTATTTTTATTCTGTACCGACTTAATTATTTTCACTCTGTCGTTTAGGTTAGTATTGTGGAGTAACTACAATGTTGTAACTACAATGACCCGTCCTCAGTTTTTTCCTATCACAGCAAATTAACTACTTAACTATTTTAAAATCCCAATTGGCCTCATGGTGAAATCCCTGAGTGGTTTTCTTCCTCTCTGCCAACTTAGTTAGGAAGAACACCTGTATATTTGTTATGACTGGGTGTTTTGATGCACAATATAAAGCATAGTTAATAACTTCACCATGTTTACCTATTTACCAATAAGTGACCTTCTTTGTGAGGCATAGGAAAAGCCCCCTGGTCTTTGTGGTCGAATCTGAGCTTGAAATTCACTACTCGGCTGAAGGACCTTCCCTCTGTCCAAAAGGTCCTGTAGAAAAACATAAAACCTTGTATACAGAGCACTGGTAAAGAATTAACTGTTTTTGGTCACACCACTTTTCAAAAACGCACCACTTATTTCAGTACAGCGAGCATGTAGAAGCTGGGCTCCTAGCACTAGTAATGTGCACCTCTCCTTACCAGCACGATTTGATTTGCATCTTGATACATGGGCTCCGATATGATACAGGAACGACACTTTTGTTTGAAACAATTCGATGCTATTCGCTTTGATTTGTGGAACGAATCGATGCGATTCAATATGATTTGATACAATAATAATTGTTGCATGAACACGTTCATTTTCCATTCTAAATTAAAATACTGATGGAGCTCAGGAGCTGAGCTGGATCTGTGTGTGTGTGTGGGGGAGAATGATGTAGTGTGTGAGCTGAGCAGTAGGGCAGACTGAGCATGTAGGACTATCAGATATGTTTTTCTCCCTCCATTTTTATCAGAAATCCTCATCACCCACTGATTAACTTGTTATATAGCAGATTAAAATGTTTGAGCTAGTAATAATGTCAATATTTATCTTGAGAAATGAGCTATGACATACAGTGCTTTTGGAGAGGATTCAGACCCTTTCCCTTTTCCAATATTTTGTTACGTTACAGCCTTATTCTAAAATTGATAAAATGATTTGTTTTACTCATCAATCTACACACAATACCCCATAATGACAAAGTGAAAACAGGTTTTTAGAATTTGTAGAAAATGTATAAACAATTAAAACAGAAATACCTTATTTACATAAGTATTCAGACCCTTTGCTATGAGACTCGAAACATGAGCTCAGCTGCATCCTGTTTCCATTGATTATCCTTGAGATGTTTCTACAACTTGATTGGAGTCCACCTGTGGTAAATTCAATTGATTGGACATGATTTGAAAAGGCACACACCTATCTACATAAGGTCACCGATTTGTAAGTCGCTCTGGATAAGAGCGTCTGCTAAATTACTTAAATGTAAATGTCACACAGTTGACAGTTTATGTAAGAGCAAAAACCAACACATGAGGTCTAAAGAATTGTCCGTAGAGCTCAGAGAGACAGCAATGGGTCGAGGCAAAGATCTGGGGAAGGGTACCAAAATATTTCTGCAGCATTGAAGGTCCCCAAGAACATAGTGGCCTCCATCATTCTTAAATGGAAGAAGATTTAACCACCAAGATTCTTAGAGCTGGCCACCCAGCCAAACTGAGCAATCGGGTGAGAAGGCCCTTGGTCAGGGAGGTGACCAAGAACCCGATGGTCACTCTGACAGAGCTCCAGAGTTCCTCTGTGGAAATGGGATAACCTTCCAGAAGGACAACCATGTCTGCAGCACTCCACCAATCAGCCTTTATGGTAGAATGGCCAGACAGAAGCCACTCCTCCGTAAAAGGCACATGACATCCCGCTTGGAGTTTGCCAAAAGGCACCTAAAGACTCTCAGACCATGAAAAACAAGATTCTCTGGTCTGTTGAAACCAAGATTGAGCTCTTTGGCCTGAATGCCAAGCTTCAAGTCTGGAGGAAACCTGCCACCATCCATACAGTGAAGCATGGTGGTGGCAGCATCATGCTGTGGGGATGTTTTTCAGCGGCAGGGACTTGGAGACTAGTCAAGATCGAGGGAAAGATGAACAGAGCAAAGTACAGAGAGATCCTTGATGAAAACCTGCTCCAGAGCGCTTAGGACCTCAGACTGGTGTGAAGGTTCACCTTCCAAGAAGACAACCACCACGAGCACATACCCAAGACAACACAGGAGTGACTTCGTGACAGGTCTCTGAATGTCATTGAGTGGCCCAGCCAGGGCACTGAATTGAACCAGATCAAACATCTCTGGAGAGACCTGAAAATAGCTGTGCAGCGACGCTCCCCATCCAACCTGACAGAGCTTGAGAAGATCTGCAGAGAAGAATGGGAGAAACTCCCCAAATATAGGTGTTTCAAGCTTGTAGCATCATACTCAAGAAGACTCAATACTTTAATCGCTGCCAAAGATGCTTCAGCAAAGTACTGAGTAAAGGGTCTCAATACTTATGTAAAGGTGATATTATTTTTTAAATATACATTTGCAGAAATTTCTAAACTTATTTTTGCTTTGTCATTATGGGTTATTGTGTGTGGAATGATGAGAAAAAAAGATTAACAATTTTAGAATAAGGCTGTAACGTACCAAATGTGGAAAAAAACAAGGGGTCTGAATAGTTTCCGAATGCACTGTACATAGCCAAATAATATAACACAGCTTTGGATTCACCCATCTCAAAAGCGAATGGTTTTGACCGTTTTGAACTTTACAATTCTGACCAGTGTGGCTCGCAAAAATGACTGCTGTCCTTGTTATGACATTACATCTTTACCCTGTTCATGTAAAATTGACTAAAGGCACTTACTGTTTAAAACAGAATTACCAAAAATATATTTTACATTTACTGTACTTTTTGCCACATTTGTTTATAACGAACTCTGAAAATACTCTGGATACATTCAGTAACAGGATAAGAATGTTCCTTGAAAATGTGGGGTAGGTGCCACAGGTGTGCCAGTGCTGAGACAGGGGCTGGGGCTTTGCTCGCTCCCCTTGCGCTTTGCTACCAAGTTCTATGTCTCCAAAAAACACCTAGAACAAAGTGAAACGTAACTTGCATTCAACAGTTGAACTAGTGGCCTAGCACTGTGCTAAGCAGCTATCTAGAGAAACTAAACCTTTAATGATGTGAACTTATCTAGCATTGGTCACGTTGGCAAGTTGTCTAGCTAGTTAACACAAAGTTAGCCAAAGGAAGCGAGTGCTATGTTGGTCTTTCGACAAACAAAAGTGTGGCTCTCGACCAATAATCATCGGCGCTAAGACGGGTAGTGGCTTGAACTAAACGAGGAAGCAAACAAGTAATTCTACCCTTCAAGGTAGAAAATCTAGTTGGTAGGATAGCTAGCCTTGCGGCGAGCTAGCCAGGTTAGCTAAGCATTGCAGCTAAGCTAGCCAAGTCTCCGCAGCTAGCCATGTGACTCTAGCTACAACATGAGACAAAGGAAGAAAAGTGGTGAAGCTAATTCTTACCCGAAGCGAAAACTTTCCTTTCGGTAATGTCAGCCAATACAAAAGATGAAAGCTGATAACCCTGTTCACTGCGGATTAACTGTGACGGCACGCTTGTGAACAGTTAAACAGCAAAATAGATAAAGCCGTGCTGAGGAGAGCTAGGTAGAACTCTTGTGTGAGGAAGAGAGGTGAGAATGGTCGTAACGTGTCATAATATGGTCATAACACTGTCATGACCCATATATTTAGACATGTAATATTGTGTTATTTTATGCCTGGATATGAAGTGTCACAAACCCACAAAAACTACCAAACAAGGCAGAACATTCCATTACACCATAACCTAGTTGTCAAAAGTATTTTTTATGTTATATAACATTTTCTGAAATTGACCATATTAATTAAACTGTCATTGATGTCAAACATGCACCTACCCCAATGCTCTGTTGCTGATGACTGGGATGATTGTTAATAAGAATTTGTTCTTAACTGACTTGCCTAGTTAAACAAAGGTTAAATAACATTTTAAAATTGTCCAAGTGGCACAGGATGGTCATAATGCTTCTTGACAGTGTTATAAAGTGTATTTTCTTAGTCCAAGTAAAGTGACACAGGATGGCCATAATGCTTCTTTAAAATATGACGAAAACATGACTATAAATAATTCATTACAATAAAAACAAAGGATTTAAGAAACAAACTTTCAAATGAAAGGAAACTTCTTGACAGGGAAAATATACATTTGAATAAATGTCGGTTTATGTAATGTATCACAATAGGTGTAAATATATTGGTTATGACTGTGTTATGACCATATCATGACAGTTTATGACAAGTTCTGTTAACCGTGTCATAATGTCAAAACAGCTAGGACAAACTCAATTGCTTACTGTCACGTTTCGATGGCAGGAAAAAAGGTGAAGTCAAGCGCAGAGAACTGATACTGTATACTGGCCATTGGGGTAGGCATGGTGTGGGGTGTGGTGGTTCTTGAGAATTTGTCAGAACTGTTGTACGCATACTTTGATGGGTTCATACACAATCACAACCCATGTAATACCACTTACTTATCACTTACTTAGATTATAATTTTGACTACAGTACATCAACACCTCACAAGCTGCTACTTTGTCTTCATGTGCGTGACTCTCAGATTATTCACAAACGGTATAGCCTTGGGAGTTTAACACCTTTATCACCTCCTCACCGGAGACCATCGAGACATAATCACGGTCTTCTTTCTGCTCTGTGTGGTCATCGTAAACTATTTTCCACTTCCCCCTTGTTGACGTGGTGCTTACCTCTCTCCCAGTTTGGCAGGCTTCTCTTCAGACCCTTCAGTCTGATAGCACCACTGATTACCAGCAGGCAGCCCTGAATGGAGCGCAAACAGTCAGCAATAGGCTTATTAT